>NW_028258317.1:47250000-47875000 GCF_053883595.1 Heterocephalus glaber
CTACCTAGGATACAAAAAACATGATGTATAAAAAAAAATTGATAAATGAGATTCCACCAAAATTTAGAACTTTAAATGACATCATTAAAATGAAAAGTAGTCCTAAACAGACCATATTTAAAATGCATGTAACCTATGACCAGAATATATAAAGAATTCTTAGAGCTCATTAATAGACAACCCAATTAAAATGTAGACACAAGAAGATGATAAATAGCCAGTATAGCACAAGGAATGGTGTGCAACTCTAGAATCAGAAAAATGCTAATCAGTACAATAATAAGATTGAATTATACACTCATTAGGGAGATGAAGTCAAAAGTTTTAAAAGCCTTGTCATAACTTTTTCTTTTTGTTGGATTCTCCTCCTTTGCATTTAATTTGTCATGCCCAATGGATTCATTCTGCTGGGTTTCCTGGGGTTGTGATCCTCCTTGTCTTTTCCTAGGGTATTGTCTAAAATTTTTTGGAGTGCCAGGTTGGTATTCATGGAGTTCCTGAGGTGCTCTTTATCATGAAAGTATCTTATTTCTCCATCAATTTTGAAAGATAGTTTTCCAGGGTTCATCAATCTGGGTTGGTGGCTGTTTTCCTTTAGGACTTGAAATACATCTCTCCAAGCTCTTCTTGCCTTGAGCGTTTGCATTGAGAAGTCTGCTGTGATTCTGATGGGCTTTCCTTTGTATGTGATTTGTTTCTTTTCTCTCACTGCTTGTAGAATTTTATTCTTCTGTTGGATTTCTGAAATCCTAACTATTATATGCCTATGTGTAGATTTTTTTTTGATTAAGGCTAGCTGGAGTCCTATATGCCTCACTTATCTGTATGTCAAGTTCTTTTCCCCTCCTTGGGAAGTTTTCTGTCATCACTTCTGTGAAGAGTTTTTTTATGTCATCTGCACTCTCTCCTGTTTCTTCATTGACTCCAATCAGTCTTATGTTATTCTTCTTTGCATCATCTAGCAGCTGCTGGATTGATTTCTCACGTTCCCTTACAATTTGAAAGCAATTTTTCTTTTCCTGGTCACTAATTGCAACCTTATCTTCTATATCTGAAATTCTATCCTCACATTGGTTCATTCTGCTGTGCAGACTTTCGATGGAGTTTTTAATCTCTTGGAAATCTGTTTGTATCTGCTTTATGGATTCCATGTGTTTCCTCTGTTGGGATTCCATCATATTCCTCAGATCCTCTATTTTTTTATCTGTGTCCTCTCTAGATTTATTAATCATGTCTTGCACCATGAGCAAAATCTTTGCTGTTATCTGAGTAATTATTTCTGATTTCATTTTTCCCAGATCCTCTTTTCTTGCCAGTTCAGAGAGTCCACGTGGTTGAGTATCGGAGTGTTTCATCTCATTTCCCTTTGGCATTGCTGTAGGTGATTCAGAAGTCTGTTTTTGAGGCTTGTTTATGTGTCTTCTCATTTCCACAGGGGTGGGGGGGTGCTTCTGGTGCCCGTGCAGCTCACCTTCTCTGCCCTAGGAGCTTGGCGTGACAGCGGGGAAACTTCCTTCCGGGTGCTGGGACTGGCTCAGCTTCTCTGCCCTAGGAGCCTGGGATGGAGGCGGGGAGCTTCCTTCTGGGTGCTGGGACCGGCTGAGCTTCACTGCCCTAGGAGCCTGGGATGGAGGTGGGGAGCTTCCTTCCAGGTGCTGGGACCGGCTGAGCGTCACTGCCCTATGTCAAATTCTTTTCCCCTGCTTGGGAAGCTTTCTGCTATCACCTCTGTGAACAGTTTTTTATGTCATCTGAACCCTCTCCTGTTTCTTCATTGACTCTGATCAGTCTTATGTTATTCCTCTTTGCATTATCTAGCAGCTGCTGGATTGGTTTCTTGTGATCCTTTACTATTTTAAAGAAATTTTTCTTTTCCTGGTCACTAATTGCAATCTTATCTTCTGTATCTGAAATTCTGCCCTCACATTGGCTCATTCTGCTGCACAAACTTTCAGTTGTGTTTTTAATCTCCTGGAAATCTATTTGCATCTGTTTTATAGATTACTTTTGTTTCTTATATTGGGATTCCATCATGTTCCTGAGCTCCTCTATTTTTTTAATCTGTGTCCTCTCTAGACTTATTATTCATGTCTTGCACTATGGGCAGAATCTCTGCTGTTATCTGAGAAATTATTTCTGATTTCCTGTTTTCCAGATCCTCTTTTGTTGCCAGTTCAGGGAGTCTGGGTGGTTGAGGATCAGATCGCTCCATCTCATTTCCCTTTGGGGTTTAGGTGATGTAGGAGTCTGGTTTTGAGATTTGTTTAAGTTTCTTCTCATTTCACTGGGTGTGGGGTAAAGGAGGGATGTGGGCTGCTGGCTCCCACAAGGCTCACCTCCTCTGCGCTGGGAGCCGTTCTGCTCTTCGGTGCTGGGGTCTTTTCTATCCCCCTATTTGGAATAGAAATGTTTATCTTATGCCATTGTATGTTGGAAGTATTTAACTTTCTTTTCATTTGTACAAGGGCTGGCAGGTAACAGTTTGCCTTAAATCTCAGAGGTGACTTTGGACTTGGGAGTTTTTAGCAATGCTGAACCTATTCGGACTTTGGCAATTTTTTTAAGATGCACTAAATGCCTTTTACATACAAGGATATGCATGAGTCTTTGGGGAGCCAGGGGTAGAATATTATGGCTTGTATCTAGATGTTCCACCAAAGCCTTCTGCAGTCATAGGTGGGGAATTTTGAAGATGGCTGGATTAGGGTGTGTTAATGTGGACTAAGGGAATAATGCTGGGATTAAGGGTGCCGTACCCTACATGTGGGTGCCACCACACAATAATCTTGGAGCCTGGATGTAATATAAAAGGGACAGAGGGAAGACAGTCCTCTGCTCCTTCTGCTTCTGCCACTGCCATTGCTTGCTCATTGCTGCCTTCTGCCTACCCTGTCACTCCATGGACTGTTTCTCCTCTGTGATACCCCTGTGCCATGTTCACCCAGCTGACTACAGGCTGAAACCTCTACAAACTATAAGCCAAAATAAACCTTTCCTCCTTTAACTTTGGGTGTCAGGTATTCAGCAAGAAGAACGTAATTAAGACACCTCCTGATGGCTAGTTTTTGTTTATTTCTGGCACCTACTATGTTTCCTCACTTGCCACCTCAGCCATGCCTTTAAAAAAAATGATAACCATTTGTAGATGTGCTGTATACCCTACTTTCTTTTCTGTGAGATGTGATCAAAACACAATGAATTTTAAATGTAAAAAAATGTATTGCAGTAAAAGTCTTATTGCCCTTATTACCCTCAAAAGGCTCCTTCATTTCAAATTCACTTATCCCATTGTTCTTGCCACTTTCTGAAGCAGCTCTGGAATTCCTCTTTTATAAATGTTATTAGTTTTGCAGATGGCTGCTATGATGTTCTGAATTGATTCAAAACATTTATTTTTTATGGTCGTATCGACATTGGCGAAGAGCCAGAAGTCTCACGATGACAGATCCAGTGAATAAGATAAATGAAGACACACTGTATTTTTGTTTGACAAAATGTGTAAAACCAATTCAAAATGAATATAGTATTAAGTATTACTAGTTATGGAAATAGTTGTTTATTTCTTGTGGTTTTATAAGGTAGGTCTTTGAAAGTATATTTTCCCAGTCTGACCTAAAGGAAGATATATTTGTCAAATTTTGAGTGAGAAAAATGAATTGCAAATTGAGGTATGGGTGTTAAAACTGCAGTCTCTCGCCAGTATTACATCATTTCAACATAAAGAGGGCACTTGTACACATGTCAGGGCATGAGCTATGCTGTGAAATGGTGATTGAAGCAGCACGGGCAAACAGTAAAATGAATTATATGTAAGTATTTGATGAAATTATGTAGCCATCAAAATTATTTAAGAATACTTAATAATCAAGAAAATGCTTATGATAGTATGTTTACTTGTATGTTTATACGCATGTACAAGTACATGTTTATGGTCCTGTATACAGGTGTTCATTAGTATCCCAAGGAATTCATTACTTATCCTTGAAATATGTGAAAAATGACGTTGGTTCTTTATGAATTGTGTTAGTTACTTTTTTCTGTTGCTAAGACAAAATACCCAGCTCCCAAAGTTAAAGGGAAAGGGGTTTATTTAGCTCAGTTTGTAGAGGTTTCAGTCCATAATCAACTGGCTGCAAGGCAGAATGGTACATCACAGGGAAGAGACAGTTCATGGTGCCCACATGGTAGCAAAAGCAGCAAGGGAACCTTAACAGCATCTTTCTTTTCCTTTTATCTTACCTAGACTATCAAGATTAATGCATTGTCAAACCAATCAGTGCAGTGGTTTTGTAATCACACACCTTTAATCCCCCCATCACACACTCTAGATCCAGCCACCTCTGGAAAAGCCACCTATGACCCCATGACGCTTTGGGGGGAGCATCTAGACCCAAACCATAACATGAATAGTGGGATTATGACGGATTCTTACATGCATATGTAATGTACATATACATTCACACTAGTATATTTATCTACAATTGGCAAATATTAACTTAATTGAATACCGTCAAAAAGAAAATAACCTTTTTAAAATGGTAGTAAACTGCCTTGAATTGTAGGATTCAGAAGATGAAAGCTGCTTCCAGCTTCACTGACTTTCCTCAGAATAGTTGGGGAAAGAAATGACACACACACAGATCCTGACCTGAAAAATGGCAGCACGAAGTGCATTTCCAGTGGGTTATTCTCTTGAGGTATATTCAGGCCAGTTCATGACACTGTTGCCTGGGTGTAAATCTTGAAAGCTTGAGAGCTGGAGTGAGAATACAGGAAATGCAAAAACCTCCTTCTCCACAATCCTGTAGTTGAGAAAATCCCCAACATCTGGCTCACGTGTAAAGTCAGGAAAGATACAATTTACCCTGGCAACCAGCCTTACCGAGAGCCTTAGCTGGTTGGCTCCATGACACACAAGGAAAACGCTTTGCAAGGATTTGCGGAGGATTTTATTCCCAAGTGGAAAATCTTCACACACATCAAACTAAAGAAGATTTTGTGTGGTACCTCCTCAGGGATAAAAAGTGTTTGACCTTATCAGAATTGGTCAAAGTAAAGATTGTTGGATGTCACACTGTCTGGTCTCTTTTTCTGTTTTTTATACCAGCTAAATTAAAACTGTAAGATCATTGAGAGAGCAGGGATATCTTTACAAAGGCAGTAACTGTATTGCTAATTTTTTTGCTTTTATTATGGAAATTCATAAAACTTGTTAAAAATAGAATAGTTATAATGAATATACCTACCACCTAGCTTTAACATGATGTACTACTTAATAATGAAATTAAGTACATTTACTCATATTGAACTGCTGAGTTCATAGCCTTACCAACTCTATGCCATTTATGAGAATCTCTTCTTTTCTTGGGATTTGGTTTAAGACCTCTATACGTTTGTTATGGGAGGAGAGGGCAGTGCTGTTTCTTTAAACTCTCCTCAGTTAAACCTGTAAAAAGGAAAGATTCTTTGGTTGCCCCTATTCCCAGAAGAAACAACTATCATTAAAATAAACAGACAACTCATTTTCATTAACTTCTTGTCTTTGGTTTTTAACTTGAACATTTCGCACAGCTGAAATTAAGATAAAGACCCCCCTCCCCAAAATTGCTTTTGGATGGCATGCAGACAAATATGCCCTAAAGCAATGTTTTAAATGGGGAGTCCTATTTTGCTCGTTGACTTTACAATATAAAATTTTATTTTAATTCTTCTGAAAGTAATTGGCCTTAAAGATGCAAATAAAGTCTCACTTAAAAATTCAGCCCACTTACATTAATTGCATAAAATATTAGTAACTCAAGTTAAGCAACAGTTGAAGTATAAAAATACAATTAAAACAGAAATGGAAGTATCAGTAATTCTGTTCATCACCATATGAAATATGCCAAATGAAGATAGAGCAAGTGGAGTTAACAGACATGTATAGTTTTCTTAAGTGTTCCCAATATATTAAGCTTTCAAATGAAATCACAACTTCAGCTGTTGCATCCAGGTTTTTGAATTACTTGATTCACTTTCTTTTATTTTTGCTGCCGTGTGCACTTAGTAAACTCTCCAGATTTGTGCCCAGTGATATCGCCTGATTTTTTTTTTTTCATTTCATTAAAGAAGTTGTAGGGGAGGTAAAATTAAAAATCAGACTGAGTATTCATTGTAACGATGGATACTGGGTTACCAATTTGTACATTGATCTGTAAAACATCTCAATAAAATGTGTTTCAAAACTTCCTGTTACAAGATGTTTAACCTGTCATTTCTCCTTTTTTGCCATTAACATCTCTATTCAAGTGGTGGCAGGAGCTGGATTTTTTTATTTTTGCCCATATTCTGGAAACTTCTTTGTGCTTGAGTAGTTGGGCTAAAAATACAAAAAGACTCTTGTCAAGTTCAATAGCCCTATTTTTTATATCAGAAACTGACTTCTGGGTCAAATAGTAATTTTATGATTAGTTTGTGTATGAAAACTGTTTTCCAGAGTGGTTGTAGTATTTTACTTTTCTACCCATCTGGTTTCTGGCTAAACAAAATTATTTCGCTTTTGACATTCTATACTTCAAAAAAGCCTCTATTGATTAGGCCTGTTTTTCAAATTTGGGGACATGGTTACTGCCAGGGATGAACCTACTTTTGGAGGGTGGGTTGAGGGGAGCTTATATTTGTCATTCAGTCTGCCTGAAATTTTATTTGTAGGAAATGTACCATATTTTTAATTGCTAAAATAAACATGGATTTGTTTGGTTATTCAACAATTAAAGTTGACCTAATGGATGGACATCTTCAAGTTAGTTATATCCTGTGCTCCCTTGAAAGTAAAGTATTCCTTCCTTACTCTGTACAGTTGAAAGAGAAGGGCTATTTTTGAGGGAAATTTTGAAAACTGGGCATAGTCAGTCCCTAAAAATGTCAGGACATTCCTTTTTGCCCTAACGAGCCAGAATATTGTATACTCCTAGTTAGGTGTGAATTTATTCCTCACCAATCAGCTCAACTGAATTCCTGTCATGAGTCAGATGCTAAACAACCTTTGGTGAATAAAACAGATGTGTCATGGTCATCTGCAAATTATTACCTATTTTGTATCACTAATTGCTGATTGACTGATAGGATGTTTAGCAGGATGTCTTCTTCCACCTGATTTTAATATTGTGTGATGAAACATTCCTTCCTCCTTCCCTTTTCGTTGTTGATTAACTGAATGATGGAAACCTACATACTAAAGTAGTTTGCCCACAGACCTTTCCACACTGTATAGCTGACTTTGTTGACCACATATCATATTGAAAATGAACCTCACTGAAGGAATATTACCTGGATTCACCATTCACATTGTGACAGTCTTCAGGTTTTAAATTCAAGTGTTTATTGAGATTATTGTAGATTCAGATATACTTGTAAGAAGTAATACAAATAGAGCCCTTCTACACTGCTCAGTTTCTCCCAGGAGTAGAATTTTGCAGCACTATAGTATCATATCACAACCTGGATCCTGATCTTGATACAAATCATCAATCTTTCTCAGATTTTCTCAGTTTTTCGTGTGTGTGTGTGTGTGTGTCTGTGTGTGTGTGTGTAAGTTCTGTACAGTTCCCTTGCCTGTGTGGGTTTTTATATTTGCCCCACAGTTAAGATACTGAATATTTCCAGCATCATAGCCATCTTGACTATTTTCCTTTCATAATCTTACCCACTTGCTTTCCATCCATCCTGGCCCTAACCTTCTTGTCACCACTAAATGTTCTCTTGCTAATTTTTTCATTCTGAAAATTTTATATAAATGGAATCTTACAGTATGTATCATCTCTGGATTGGGGTTTTTCATTTGGTTTACGTCCCTGGAGATTCATCCAAATTATTTTGTGTGTCAATATTTTATTCATTTTTACTGCTGAGTACCATTACATGCCATGTTTATTCCAAGGTTTCCAGTTTGTTTAACCATTTACCTGGTAAAAGACACCTGGGCTGATTCCAGTTTGGGCTATTACAAATAAAGCTGCTATGAATATTTGTGTACAGGTTTTTATGTGTGGACATAAATTTTCATTTCTTTGGATAATTGCCCAATAGTGCAGTTGCTGGGTCATATGGTAATTTCATGTTTGGTTTTGTAAGAAAACTTTTTTCCAGAGTGGCTAATATTGTTTTACTCTCCTACCAGCATTGCATTAGTGATACAATTTTTCCACATCCTTGCCAACATGTGGTATTATTATTTTTAAGCTATTCTTATAGGCATAGAGTAATATCTCATAGGTTTTAATTTACATTCTCCTGATGGCTAGGGATATTGAAATCATTTCATATAATTATTTCCATGTGTACATCTTCTTTAATGAAGTATCTGTTCATGTCTTTTCCCACTTTCTAATTGGATGGTTTTATTAAGTCTTAATATTTTAAGTCTTGATGTTTAAAAATATCTTTGTACACGTCCTTAGTTGGACATTTGATTTTTCAAATATTTCCTCCCAGTCTCCTTGCCTCTTCATCCTCTTTGAGTTTTGACTGAGCAAAAAGAAATTTTGATGAAGATAAAAATTATCAACATTTCCTTTTATGGATTGTTTCTAGTACAAGTCTAAGAACTAACTGATTAATTTTAGATTTCAAACATTAATTCCTATAATTTCTACAAGTTGCATAGTTTTTATGTTTTACATATGGATGTGTGATCCATTTTGGGTCAATTTTTTATAAAGTAAGAAGTTTGGGTCAAGGTTCATAATTTTTCTCTATGGTTGTTCAGTGACTTCATCCGTTTGTTGGGAAGGCAATCCTTTCTTTACTTGATTTGGAACCTTTGTCATAAATCAGTAGAGCATATTGTGGGCACCTATTTCTGAGTTCTCTATTTTGTTCCTGTGATCTGTGTCTGGCCCTTCATTAATACTCCACTTTCTTGATTACTAAACTAAATAATAAGCCTTAAAATCAAGTTTAAAAAAAACCATTAGCACTATATTCTTCATTGTTACTGTTTTTCTATGCCTTTAATATAAACTTTAAGTGAAGAATGGAAACCTTGCCTCCATTTGGGCCTCTGTACCTTCCCCACTTTAAAATTGCCTTGAATATCAGATGTTGTTACAGTTTTTATTTTGATTATCAAATGCAATTTATATAAGTGAAAAAAATTATAATTTATTGCACATGCCAATATATCTGCTTTTTTCATTGTATCTTTTTCCTTTGTGATGCTCTTTTTACAGTTTCCTTTCTATATATGAAGACTTCCTTTAGCAATCTTTAAGGGTAGCTCTGCCAACACTAGTCTTTGCTTTTATTTATCTGAGAATGTTTTTATCTTTCCTTCATTCTGAAAGGGAATAAAATTTTCAGTGGACAGGCATTTTATTTCAGAATTGAACCCACTTCATTCTGGCTTCCATGGTTGCATATAAAAAAATTCCCTATCACCTTGATCATGGTGAATATTTTACAGTATTATTAAGGTTTAGATCTAAAATGTGCCCCAGATCTACATATGATTGGATTACAGGGGTTATAGCTGACTTGGTCTTGGGAGGTGGGGTCTGGTCGGAAGAGGTGGGAAGGGTTTGTCTTGCTTCCCAGCTCCTCCTTTCATTTTCTGTGGCTCCTCTGCCATGCTGTGGGCACCTTCCTCCACCATGCCCCTCTGCCATGCTGCCCTGCCTTGGAGCCAGACCACCATGAAGCAAAATAAACCTTTCCTCCTTTACACTGTGGTGTTGGATATTGTGTTTCAGCGATGAGGATAAATATATACAGATAATCAAATCATTAAGTTGTATACTTTAAGCGTATACATTTTGAATTATCAGTCACATTTCAGTAAAGCTAAGGTGAAAAAAATTCACAATAATTAAATTAGTGTTTCCATAGAAATAGTGTATTCCTTTTTCTTTTACTGCCTTTAAGATTTTTTTTCCTCGTCTTTAGTTTTCAAATTTTTAAACTCTGTGTCAGTGTGGGTTTTTTGTTTGTTTGTTTTGTTTTTGGTGAGTTATCCTATTTGGAACATTTTTAGCCAGTATTTCTTCTTAAACTCTTTCATCTCTGATGGTACAAATGTTGGATTTTTTTTTTATTGTCCCAAAGTCCCAGAAGGTCTGTTAATTAATTTTCTTCAATACATTTTCTGTTTTGTTGTTGAAATTGGGCAAATTATATTGTTCGATTCTCCAGCCCACAGATAATGTCCTCTGTTATCTCTTCTGTTAAACCCACCCAACAAATTTTTAAGTTTCTGTTTTTAAATTGTAGAACATCTTATTTTTTATAGCTTCTGTTTCTTTACTGAAATTCTCTTCCTCTGTGTTTGTATGTTTCTCAGTCTCTCTCTTCAATTGTTTCAGGAGAACTTGTAATTAATTATTAAAACATCATTTTATGATAGCTGCTTTGAAATCTTTTCCAAGGGCTGGGGCTGTAGGTTGGCAATAGAGCACTGGCCTAGCATGTACAAGGTCCTGAGTTCTATCTCCAACACTGCAAGATGTAATATCCTTTTCAAATAATTCCAACATGGAACTCATCTGACTGATTTTGGCATTGGCATTAGTTGATTGCTTTCATCCAAGTTGTGATTTTATTGGTTCTTGATTGAGGGTTTTTTTTTTATTATGTCTTGAACATTTTGTCTGTTATGTTTGGAAACTCTGGTTTCTATTTTAATCTTTTATTTTAGCAGTCACCCTACTCAGGTTTAGCACATGGGTTTTCCCCTACTTTCATGGACTGTGGTTCCAGTGGCAGTTTAACTTTCAGAGCCCGTATGAGGCTGTTTCACTTGGCCAGAATTTAGCTAATGCCTCTGGGGCTCCTCTGGTTTCAGGTGGTGCGCCTGAGGGGCAAAGAGATTCCCAGAGTTGGCCACTGGGTTTGGGTTTCTCTTCCATGTGGGAGGACTGTGGGAGGATTCCTCTGCCAGTGCCCCCTGATTAGGAGAAGAGTGTGTTAAGCTCATAGAGACAAAGAGATTCCCAAACTTAGTCATTTGAAGAATCTGGAACCCTCTTGTTGGTTTCGCTTGTCCAATATGCAGTTAAAAGTGTCTACTTACTTATTTTTCTTTTTATGCCTTTATTTGAGTATTGGTATCACAGTTCTATATGCATTTCTAACCCCATCCTCCCTTATTAAGAGGCAAAAATTCCATTGAAGTCAGTGGCACTTTGACTTGAATAAGTAGTATTAGGCATACAGGACCTCATCCAGGTTTGATTTATGGTCATGTGCTAAGTCAATCTTCTGAGCTTGTGTGTGTGTGTGTGTGTGTGTGTGTGTGTGTGTGTGTGTGTGTGTATTGGATCCAGTCCTATTTGTTTATACCTGCAGCCTTCCATCAATCTCCAGTATCCCCTCTCACAGGCTACGGTGCCACCGGTATGAGGTGTATGGCTTTTTCATTTGGATGACTTCACATCAACTAGTGACCCATCAGTTTGAAGCTCTTCAGTGGTCTATACAAGTAGCATTAACTTTTTGGACAGTTACAGTATTTTATAGAATGTGTGGGCTTGATCTTAAAACACTTAACTAATTGATCAGTCTGATACCTCTGGGGAGTAAGTAGTTTATGTTAATTGGGAATTCATGGGGTATGAATGGCACTGTGGAAGACAAATTAGATGGTAATGCTAATGGTGATAAGAAAGTATGCCTCCTTGTACAGAGTGTCCATAAATATATTTGAGAGATCATGATGGGGGTGGCAGATGGGGAGTAGAATTTAGAATTATTATGGTACAAGAAAGCTTTGGTCTACCTTTAACATTTGATTCATAGTAATCATATAAGCCCCAAAGCACATTATCCCCAGCATCACCACATCCTCTGTTTTCTAGTCAAGATGGACTCTTGAAGTGCTGGGCCAGCCTGTTTAGCTCTGCTCTGCTCACAGAGGGCATTAGCCAAAGAGAGAGGACATCTGTCAGAGAAAAGCATGAGCCTGCAATGTGGAAGTGCAAAACACTGATCCCTGGGCCCAGGGACTCCAAGGTATTGAGAATTCATTTGGAACTTTTAATTTTCTATAAATTATTCTATAATTTAAAGAAGACTTCCTTTTCCTTCAGGAAAGCCATTCTTGACAGTTGTTCCTCACTTAATTTTTTAAAATTAGCTTGACAGATCATTTCTCTTCTTTTTCTCCACAAATGAATTTGTAACTGATGTGGGTAGAACAAACTACACAGTTTATAATTTAGCGATGTTATAAAGTTTTAATTTATATTGGAGATGGTAGGAACTACAGGGAAGCATAAAGAAGTAATTTTTTATAGAATTAGATTGCTGTGTCACTAACTCCATTTGGGTTTGTCCAAAATGCCCCAACACATGTGGCCCCTGCTTCTGATCAAAGTTGGCATACCAACAAGCCTTTCCTTTCCTTATCTTAGATTTCTCCCATGAAACTAAACATTGCGTTTTTTTTTTAACCAAAGTTTTCTGTTATTTTTAAAATCCCTTGTGATTACTAGTTAACACTATTTCTTAAGAAAAATAGCAGGACCGGGGATTTAACTCAGTGGTTCCACTGCCTGCTTCAAAAGTGCAAGGTCCTGAGTTCGATCTCCGGTACCAAAAAAAAAAAAAAAAGCAAACCCAGTAATAGCTATTGAATATCCATACAGTCTGTCATTGAAAATGATATTCTAAAGAGGACCATGCATTTGCTTTCTGGCCCCAAATAGTTACCTACTAGGAATGAGTGCCTTGCAATGAATAATCCCTGAATTTGTCTATGTTCTCCTTTGTGAAAAGACAGTCGAGTTTTTACTGAAACAGGAGGAATATCAATTTCTTCATGCATTAAGCTCCATGTATAAGGAGTGTACCAAAGACAAGAGAATGCTTTGTTGGTAAGAAGAGCTTTCTTTAATAGTGTTCATTGTGACTTTAACTCTATTTCTTCTAATTCCTGCTTATATTTTCAGAGATAGTGACCTTGTAGTGAATTAGGCATTTTTTTTATTATCTTCACTCTGACCAGCTGTCCAAAGCCTTCTACATTGTAAGGGCAAAATGAGAGAAGCTGAGATGAAAACCAGTTTCCTTTCTGGCTTTGAGAAAAATTGTGGTGAAAAGTTTGAAACTATCCATTGACTCAAACTAAGTCAGTGAATTGTCTATTCTTGTTACTAGACTTACCCTTCTGAACAACCAAAATAGAAAGAATCCTATGTATTTATTAGTTCATACTTATTTATATATTAAATTTATAGAACATCTTTCTGGAATTCATAAAGGGCCCTAGCTTTTATCAACAAGAAAAAAAAAGACTGTTTTCCATCATGAGCCACTTACTAAAGAGGAATGCAGTCAGTCATATAAACACTGTAATATGTATCAAGATCTTTACAAGTCTAAAGGACTAGAGCTGTAACAAGCTGTTCTGATCCTGGCACCAGTAAGTATGACTTTACTAGAGAAGGAGGACATGGAGAAATGGAGTCTCCAGGTCAGGATGCCGTAGATGGGAACTGTATTTAATGTAAAGAAGTAAAGAAGGAGACTAAAACAAAGCAGTGTCGTCCAATGATTTCTCTTTTTATTTGTGCAGTTCTGTTTTAAAAAAAACAACTAAAGCATAATGAAAACAAAACCACAGTAGTGAAGTAAAGGTACTCCATGCTGACAGAGAAAGGACAAATCATGGGAAAGAATACATTTTGGGAATGTCATGTTCTTTTCTGTTCTCTGTATTAGCAAATAAATACCACTAGGAACAACAAAGGAATTAAAATGTGCTATTCCATAAAGGCATAAGAAAATCAGGACAGTAAAGTGTAAGGTGGAATAAGATTAAAGCTGTTACTCGACTCCCTCCCGTGGTAGGAGATATATGGCACTTGTGACATACGTAGTGCAAACTTGTGAGATACACATTAGGGCTTTGAATAGCCTTCTGAAAAAGCAATGTAGCTGGACATCCACCTGGAAAGTTTCTGGTCTTCTGGACCTGCTTGATGATCTTATATGATACAAGAGGTCCCATGCATAGTCTTAGCTGTGATGTCATCTGTAGCCCCAGAAAACTAGACCACCACATCACAGCCCACATCTGCTCAGGTTCTTAGGTTTATCATAAACCATCAATCACAAGATTCTCTTATGGAGTCTCTTAGAAAATCTATAAGAAACAAGAATGTGCTAGCAAAAAAGAAGTAATAGTCTGGCTTCTATCCATCTGTCCACCAACTCATCCATCCATCCATCCAGAGGGCTTTGAATTCTTTACTTATTTATTCAGAGTGTTATGGAGATGCACAAACTGTACCACGCTATCCCAGGGCTGCAGATGGCTTTAGATTATCCAGGAAGTGACCCAGAAAAGACTTAAATCCACCCCCAAAGTACTCTATGTAATTATTAACTATTAACTATTAACTATTAATAACAGAAATGTCAGGAGAACAAAGATTAGTTTCTGAAGACTTCTTGATTTCCAAAATGACAGATTTCCTGATAAACTGATAAAATGGTAAACAGTGTGACTCCAGACCAGCACTAAATAAGAATACAAAACAAAGTTTTCACAGGGAAACAGATCTGCACTCAGTTAAAGAGGACAGAAGTTTCCTTGGCTTCACGCAGCTTTCTCTCAGCCATGAGAGGGTCATGCAAAATATTCAGCCTTCAGAATTTGACTAATTGGTGCCATCCCCACCCCCCATTTTACCTAAGGAGCCTCTGAAACCAGCCTTTGACTGCTTTGACTGACAAAGGTTTTCATAGCTCCTTTTACTATCTTTCCTTCAAAGTGTACATTAAAGTCAAGACCTGGGAACTTCGAAGGTTTCTTTCCAGAAATAATTCCACAGTGGGCCTACTTTGCCCTGTTGAGGGGCCTCAAAATTTCCCAAGGTCTGTGGATGGCAATTCCTGCTCCCTGTATTCAGCCTGGGTCTCCTTGTCCCTCTCTACAGCTAGGCCACTCTCCCTCGCCCACTCCATTTTCAGGATCTCTTTCTAGGGGAGATGAACATCTCCTTTATTTCTCATCCTGACAAGTTGCCCAAGTCCCCCCTCTGTCCCTTGACCCTCTTATCTCCTATGCTCTCCTTTCTCTGAGTTTCCACTGCTTTAATTTCAGTCTTCCAAATTCTAAATATTTCCCTTTCCTTTTTTTTTTTCCCAGTACAGCACCTTTTTAAAATTTTTACTTCGAGACTCTAGGTCTTGCTAGTTTGCCTGGGCTGGGCTTGAACTTGTAATCGTCCTGCCTCAGTCTCCCAGAGTACTGGAGTAACAAATGTGCATCTGGCTCCAAAATCTTAATTAGCACTTAATTATTCTCTCTAATGTTTTATATGCTCTTGTCTCTCCAACATTGTGATTTTTTTTTTGGTACTCGGAATCAAACTTGGGACCTTGCGCTTTCGAGGCAGGTGGTAGAACCACTGAGCTAAATCCCTGGCCCAACATTGTAAATTTTTGAAGATAGGAATGAATTTCTTCTTTTGAAAAAGTTATTTTCACTGGCAAATAAAAGTTGTATGCAGTTTGCCCTCTATATCCTATTCATGACTTCTACCTCCATAGAGTCAACCAACCTTAGATAAAAATATCCAAAAAAGTTATATCTGTATTGAACATGCACAAACTATTTTTCATCATTACTCCATAAACATTACAACTAATATTTCTATAGCATTTACATTTTTTAGTTATTATAGTTTAGAGATGACTTGAAGTATTTGCCTGGGTTATATGCAAATACTATGCCATTTTACAGAAGGGACTTGAGCACCTATGGATTTTGATATCTGAGGGAGAAAGGGAACCTTCCCTATGGGTACTGAAGGTCAACATGTATGTATCTTGCACAAAATGATGATATAAAATATATACACATCTTGGAATGGTTACACCCAGATACTTGTCATGAGGTGAGTATTCTTTAGGATCACCCATGACGGTGCCAGGCTGTGCCCAGGAGCAGGCATTTGTTGAATACAGATTGATTAGAGTGTCCACTCTATGGCTGTGAGGAGATTGAGTTCATACTTCCAGAGAGCCTCTGTATTCATGAGGTATTTGGTCCCGTCTCCCTACTATGCAGGCTTGTCTTACTCTGTTTGAAACAACCAACAGAACATCCAAGATTAGGTAATTTATAAGGAGCAGACACTCATATTTCACCTTTATATAGACTGAGACATCCAAAATTAAGGTACAGTCAGGTTCATTGTCTGCATCCAAGATGGTGCCTTGGTACAAGATGGTGCTCCTCGAGAGAGGAGGAGGGCTGCATCCTTACAAGGTAAAAGAAGGGAAAGGAATGAATCCACTCCTGCCAGCCCTGTTTAGACAGCATTAATGAGAGTGGTGCCTTCATGACCTAAATACCCATTAAGCCCTAACTCCAACACTGTTGCGTTGTTGGATTTAATTTCTGCACTTTTGGAGAAGACAGAGACATCAAACCACAGCAAGGCCTTGGAAGGAAATAGGGACAGTTGGTCTCAGTTGTAAAGATGAAAAAATTCTTGGATCCCACTTGAAATTCAAGAGATTAACTATTAGTGTTGGAATTATATCTTACTCATTACAATCAATTTGGATCCTTCAAAGCATGAATGTATAAAATAATGTAACTTGCCTTAAGGCAGGCAACATTTAATAATCTACACCTGGACCAGTAATTTTCATATCACTTACATTTCCATTTTCTTGAGATAGTTCATCTTTCTGCATCATTTAAGTACTTCCTATATGTGACCATAGTTACTGATTTTAATTTTTCATATTTATCTTTCCTATTAAATTATAAGTACCATGAAAGTAGTGAGGACGTCTCTAACACTACTTACTGCTCTTCCTGTTGAAATGGAAAGATTTAAAGTTTGGTTTCTGTTACTAACTCGGCTGATTTTGTACTTAAAGTGCCAGCAAGGTTAAGTATTCTAATTGCATTTCTTAATCTTGTGAACAGCAATTGTTGCCTGGAGCTAGTTGTATTCCATCCATGAAGCAGGATGGAGAGGAGATGAAGATAGAGGCAGCAAAAGGAGTTTGGGCTGAGGAGAGCCAGGGTATTTTGCAGAGTTTTTCATTCCATAGATAGTTATTGAATGACTCCTGTGTATCAGGAACTCTGCTAGTAACCTGAGGGTACAGCTATGAACAGCATAAACAAGATCTCCGCCCGCATGGAGTTTCCAGCCCCTTGAGAGAGGAAGCTAGTACAGGATTATTTACTTTAAAAGGGTTAAGAGCCACAAAAGAAAAATAACAGGGTACTTTGAAAGCATGTAAGGGGAGGGAGACTTATACCAAAGACCTTCTCTGTGAGATCCATCAAGATTTCAGCTGGCCTGAAACTAATCTGAAATGCTTTTTCTCAGCGTCAGTGAGAAATACCATTCTTGTGTCAGGGAGAATTTTCCAGCATTGGGAACCAGTGGCATATTTATAGCCTCTTTTACGTCAACTTGTCAAGCAGCATCTTTAACACAGCCTGCTCCCTAGAAGCATCTCACGCTTGTTGCAGCCTGTGGGGACAATGAAGCCAGACATTCTTTGCTCTCCATTTCAGCATAGCAGGGGATTCTGGGAGTTAATCTGCCTGTGGCATACTGTTAGCACAAGCATCCTGAGTGAGCTAACAGACAAAGCAGTTCTGATTCCCTGGAGTCCAGAGACACTGCTCCAGCCAACTGGTGTCATATGTAAACCTCTAGACCTTGGAACTTGATGCTGGTAACTGATCAAGAGTCTTATTAATTCTATGGTCTCATTTGTATTTTTTTGAATGGTGTTGATGACATGCAGATCTTTTTTTTGGTCTTTTAACAGACCAGAGAAGGATAGATCGTTAAAATGTTTTTTGCACAATAGGGTATCATGTCTAACTCAGAGAAGAGCAGCGATGCTTGAAGTTTTAGGGGTGCTCAGTGTTACAGAAATGTGAGCATAAGAAGTGTGGAGACATATTATGCTGCAGAAGAATGACATTATTCACAAATTCAGCCTCAAATAGAATATTAAAATGAAGACTATGAAAAAAAAGACCAATAAAATCCAGCCTCGCTTATGCAGCTGACTGAGTTTAGGAGTCCTGCCAACAAGGTTCCAACTAGATTCAATCAACTAGATTGAATTAGCTCCCATTAGCAATCAAGGTGATTTCATTTTGTGCATAATTAAACATAGGTAAGCTCAAGGCAAGGAAGGATATAATGCTCCATATGTAAAATTACCCACAGCCCATCCATGAGGCTTATCCCACTTTGCTCTGGGCAGAGAGGGGTCTGTATTCATGTAGATGTCCTTTAAGATATCTGAAATCTTCTGTTCAAAGGATGGATCTTGCTTAGGGCTTTCTTTCACAAGTATCTGAAACCTGGGTCCAGCCTAAGTGTCTTTACATCAGTTGTACTTTAGATCATGATCCATCCATCCATGTGAGATCTGGCATTAGAATGGTGTACAGCTTCAGCAGGTAAGAGAAGCCTTCACTGATGAAGTGAGTTTTGAGCTTCATTTTTTGTTGTTTTTTTTTTTGGTACCGGCGATCAAACTTGGGACCTTGTGCTTATGAGGCAGGCGACAGAACCACTGAGCTAAATCCCTGGCCCTTTGAGCTTCATCTTTGAGGATATGCAAGTTATGCTCAGATCACAGAGGTGGACAGGAAGTAGAGCAGTATGTGCTAAAACACATGTGTGTGATGTACAGGCACTAGCTAATATTTACAGGAACCGACAGATAGAATTATAGTAGAGAGGAATGGAAAGGTTGACTTGAGTGCTTCATATTCTGGCCTCAAAACTTTCTCCTTTAAGCAGTGAAGATGTGTGCATTGCTTTTTCAGCAGCAAATGGTAGAATTGCATTTGTTTTTTTAAAGAATTGCCATGGCAGTGAAGAAACCAAAGACAGTATTGAGTTATGATGAAACCAGTAGGGGAGGTGCCAGTATCCAAGGCCTTCTGATATAGATTGGATCTTGAGTGTCTCCCAAAGGCTCCTGTGCTAAAGGCCTGGTCACCAGGCAGGTGCTGTTGGGAGATGGTGGAACTTGACCATGAGGGACCTAATGTATGTTTTGCAGTCATGGGGGTGGTGACCTTGAAAGAAATTATGGGACTCTGGGACCCTTCTTGCTCTCTTTTTTGCTTTCTGGTCGATGAGGTAAGTTTTTGCTGTACCATGCTCCTCTCACTATCACTATCTAGCACCTCCACCAAACACCTCAAGAGTGACAAGTCTGACTGGTCATGGAGAGGAACCTCAAAGCAGTGAACCAAAATAAACATTTTCTCTTCATAAGCTGATGATCTCAAGCAGTTTGCTGTCCTGACAGAAAGCTAGCACACTTTATGTGGTAGCAGGGAAGGGAAGGAAGAGAGTGAAGAGCTATCTAGAGGAGGTCTTGACCAGAACTTTGATCAACACAGGAAACAGATACTCTCAGAAGGCATGGCATGTCCATTTCAAGAGACCGGATAACTGAAAATCATTTCAGGAGATGTAATCAGCTGTGACTCACATGCCTATTAGTCCTTGGAACTTAAAATCTGGAGACCAAATCCTTCCTCCTCTTCCTTCCTCTTTGAGGGTCACATTAGTCACTAAAAGCAAAGTCTTTCTCCTAAATACTACACTATTGAGGTGTCACTTCCTTGTGACCCAGCCTTCCCAACCCCTCTCATCTTTTCTAATGTTTTACACCATCTATGAATTGTCTCTCTTACCTTCTGTATTGGATTATTAACTTCTTAAAGGCAGGGAGTATATTTCAGGCCTTTTGTGTGCCTGAGGCCTCTAACATTCTCTGATTCTTAGTCTCGGTACCAGCTTAAAGTTCTTTCCTTATTGATTTAGGCAGCGAAGCTCTATCGTGAAACTTTTATATTTGAATTAACTCATGTTGGGCCCATAGTTGGGGGTGTATAGTTGGTGGTCAAGGACTGGTTCCCAGATATTCCCCCAAAGTAGATTTCTGTAGGAAGGTATTAGAAAAACACTTGAACTTCATACATGACACAGGTCACCAGCAGTTTTAAGGGCCAGAGTGAGGTATGAAATATAGATGACTAAAGACAGCAAATCCCATAGACAAGAGTGCAGAGAATGTACTTCAGCTTCGGGGCATAAAAGTTAGATTACCAGGTATTCCTCAAAGAAATAGACCTTTCCCCTTTATTCCTCTCATATTCTCCATCCACTTGGCATTTTAGAATTACAAGTGACATTGTCTGGGTTTTTAATTAAGAAGGAAAATGCGTTTCATATTACTTAAAAAATTTCAGGCATTATTTTCCTAATGAAATCACCCAGTTAAATTTACAAGTGAAATTTTAATTTTCTTGGCTTTTCTCTCTTCTGTTTAGTGATCACTTTAATTGTTATCATATGATCTCCATTGTCGCCTTCCCTGTCACTTTTGAAGCATCCACATTAATGTCCATTAGCAAAGGCAGGTGTTGTGTAAAACTGTTAGAAATGTGGGCAGAGTAGGGGCCTGTGCTGAAGATTTTTCATGCTATAAAACCTCATTACTTTGGATTCTGTTCCTTTAGATTTGTGATAATTTAGGTCTCGCAAGTGTGATTGTCATTGGGTGGAATGTTTGGCCTTTTATATATGAAATTGTTATTTTTTTCCCACTAATTCTCTGAATACTGGAGTTGAAGGACCTGTAAGTGCTCATCAAAAATGCTTTATTTGGAAGGGCCGGGGATTTAGCTCAGTGGTTTCACCGCCTGCTGCTCAAGCGCAAGGACCCAAGTTCGATCCCCAGTACCAAAAAAAAAAAATGCTTTATTTGACAGAAGAGGACACTGACATGCAGAAAGTGGAAGAATGCTTGTGAGTAGCAAGCCTCAATCCCCTGTTCTCAGATTCTCATGATATCATGTGCAAAGAAAATACTTTTTAATAATTCCCAAATAGTCCTCACCTTGAACCCTGTAAAGTTCCATCCAGATCATCATTTCTCCACCCCTCTCCCATTTTACATTATTCAAACTATAATTTTTTTTTGTACACCAGCAGGGCCTTTACCATTCCAGTGGTAGTGTTTGAACTTTCACCATACTAGAAATACAGCCTCTCACATTGCTTTTCTTCAAAGAAAACTTCAAAGTGGTCACCTCTGGTAGGATGGGAAGAGAGGAAAAGCCTGAATGGTCCCCTCTTCTTTGCATGTTGTGCTACAGTGTGCAACCAGAGCTGGATTCTTCCTTTTCCCAGCCAGCCCTCAGTTGAGCCACCAGCCCAGAAGTCTGCTCCCACTTGGTCTTGAGATCATAAAGGTCACTGGTGTGGACAGGCTCAAGTGATTTGCTCTGAGCAGCAGCTGTCCTGGAGATCATTTTCATTTTAAGTCTGTCTCAGAATTTCAGACCAGCACCAAGTAAGGTCAAAAGGAACTCTACAGCTTTCTCCAGAAGCTCTAGAAAACAGTGTCCATTTCATGGGGGAATGAATGACTTGGAGAGAATAATGAAGGCCGTGGACTACCTCTCCAATCCCAGCCCCAAATACAGAGATGCTTGTACACACACACACTCGCAGCGTTGCATACTACTTCAGGACATCTATGGATTCTCTAAATCCTATCAAAGTGTAAGAAACAGTCTCTAAAGATTTCAGACTTGTAATGAGAAACATCCAAATTTGTACATAACTGTGTGTGGCTTTAAATGACACCTTTAATGTACAGAATAATATTTAATCATGCAGTAGGTATATTCTCCCATTTAAGGATATAAAATAATAGGAAATAGTAATAGCAATGATATTACTATTAGTAGTGTATATATTAATACATTGCTATTAGTAGTAATACAGTGGTACCTCAGTTCACAAACGCTTTTGTCTGCAAACAATTTGGTTCTCAAACAGAAGTATTTGGCCAAAGTTTTTTTTTTGTTTCCATGTGCATTAACTGCACTTCATAGTATCTTTCTGAGGTAGGAATCATTATTGACCATCGTGCAAAGGTAAGTAAATAAGGGAGTATATTAGGGTGATCGTAGGATCAGTGTGGGACTTGAGGACCATGCATGGGATTGAGTAGAACCCAAGGCATCCAAGTTCAAGAATGAGTGATTCCTGGTCAGAACACTTTCTCTGAGATGAACAATTTCCAACCAATTCTTTGACAATTTAATTACTTATTCAGAATCCAGTGCCTACTGGAGGCTAATATTGGCCCAACTTTTAATATATAACATGCCCAAACCCTGGCTGAACTGGTCACTTTATCTGCCAGAGAGAGTGGCCAGCTCCTGGGTTTACCCTTGTGCTCATACCATACCTAGTGGAAATGAACTAATTCTCCCAAAAGAAATTTGGGTGAAATTATGAAGGGAGAGTGAATGTGAGGTAGCTAAAAATGATGAATGGACTGATGATCTGTTGCCATCCCTTGGAGCCATTGGATTTTGTGACCTGGTTATTCTGTTCCATCCCTTGGTTGAAAATTGAATGGATTAATGGTGACTAAGTCCATGCCAAATGTCTGGTGCCAGCAACTGGAGCTGTTGCTGCATCTGCGCCCCGGGCCCCAAGCCCCTGCCACATGCTCTTGGAAAAAGTCAGGAAGTAAGGTTGAGCTAATTGCTACATTAATGTAAGCTATTTTCATGGGAAAAAATTTTATGTGTGGGGTAGTAAGCTGTAGTAAAAATTTTATTTTAGTTTTAATTAGATGCTGGTTTTTAGATGCCTTGGGCAATACTAATAGATGAAGAGTAAATTTGAAGCTTTTTGGATTTTTACAGAAATTTATTATGTAAGAGTAACTCTTTGCTCCACTATAGCTCTTCCTACTTTCTATTTGCTTTAGCCACAGAAACATGCATGGGACTAAGTTTTCTTCTGAGGACACACTCTGACATGCATTCATGTGTTTCAGTCCATAGCTAACGTTTGTACAGGGAACGTCATGAACATAGACTGTCTCTGTCCAAAAACACTGACATGTATCCTGCCTTAGGGCTCCACACTACATATCATCCTGCATACCCACCTCAGCCAGGAAGTCACATCGCAGCAATTAGGGGTCATTTGTCGTGTGCACCTGAGAAAACACAACTGGGGAGAAGGCATACATACTTGGAGCCACACATAACTAGGTTGGCGCATTGATGCTCTGTTCATTTTTTAAAATTCTATTTTCTCTGTTTCTTTTTGGATGCTTTCTATTGCTGTGTTTCAGCTTCACTAATCTTTGCTTCTTCAAGTCTCAGCTGTGCTGTTAATCCTCTCCAGTATAACTTTGCTACCAGGTACTGACATTTTCACTTCTAGAAGTTTTCTTTATTTTTCTTTATTTTTTATTAATTTTATTGGTACATTTTAGGTATACAATACAATGACATTCATCATTGGAAATTTGTACCTTTACATACATAATATATCTTTTTTTTTTTTGATACCAGGGATTGAACTCAGGCCCTTGTGCTTGTGCAGCAAGCAGAGAAACCACTGAGCTAAATCCCTGGCCCTACATAATGTATCTTGGTTCTTATTTTTTCCCCATTCTTCTGCCCTCCCTTCAACCCCTCCACCCCTCCCTATTTACAAAGACTTTGTTTCCATTTTTTCTTTTTCTAATATTAATTCCATAGCTTCCATGTCTCTTCTTAACTTTTGGAATCTAAGGAATAGACTGATAATAACTATTTTAATGGCTTTGTCAACCAATTCTGACATCTTTGCCAGTTACCACATCCATCAAAGGTGGCCTGATTCTTCTTTATGTGGTGGGTCATGTTTTCCTGCTTCTCCGCCTGCCTGATCATTTGAGGACTTTCAAAAGGTTTTATTTTTCAAAGAAGTTTTAAGTCACAGCAAAATTGATTAAAAGGTTCAGAGATTTTCTCATATACTCCCTGCTCTGCGACAGGCATGGCCTTCCGCGTTATCGATATTACTCACCAGAGTGGTACACATTTTAAATTGGTTATCCTGAATCAACACATTATAATCACCTAAAGTCCATGGATCACATTAGGATTCATTCCTGATGCTGTACATTCTATGGCTTTAGAGAAATGAATAGTGACAGCTGTCCACCATTATCGTACTATGTAGAGTACTTGCCTTAAAAAACAATGTGTTCTATTTATTCTTCCCTCCCCCAGACCTCTGTCAAACACTGGTCTTTTTTTTTTTTGTACCAGGGATCGAATTCAGGACCTTGCGCTTTTGAGCCAGGCGCTGGAACCTCTGAGCTAAATCCCCGGCCCAAACACTGGTCTTTTAATGTCTCCATGCTTTTGCCTTTTCCAGGATGTAGCCTTTTCACTTTGTTCCTTTCACTTAGTGACATGCATCTAAAGTTCTGTAAGTGTTTCTATGCTCAATAGCTTATTTCTTGTTAGTGCAAATACTCCATTGTCTATATATATCACAGTTTGTCCATTAACCTATTCAGTGACATTGTGGTTGCTTCTAGGTTTTGGCAGTCATGAATAAAAATGTCACTAACATCCATGTGCAGGTTTGGGGGTGGAAATGTTTTCAGCTCCATTGAGTAAATATTAAAAAGCACAATGCTTGAATATATGCTTAATTTTGAAATAAACCACCCAAACTATCTTCTATAGTAGATATATCGCTTTGCTTTTTCACCAGCAGTGAGTGAAAATTCATGTTTCTGTACATCCTTTCCAGAATTTCGTGTCTATGTTCTGACTTTTGACCATTGTAATAGTTGTGTACAGTGATATCTCATTGTTTTAATTTGCATAATATAATGTGGCGAATCTTTTCATGTATTTATTTGCCATCTGTATATCTTCTCTGGTGAAGAGCCTGTTGCCTGGTAGGTAGTTTTTGATTGGATGCCAAACAATGTGAATTTTATTTTATTGGGAACTTGATATTTTGTTGAATTCTTGAAATTGCTGCGTGAATTCCGATAAATATTTTCACACTTTGCTCTGAACTGTAGGTAAGGTACTTGAAAACCATTTGATCCTTTTAGACCTTGCTTTTATGATTTGTTAGCTAAGTATAGAGCTAATTACTCCTTCCTACTAAGGCAAGCCCATCTGGAATATTGTACCCAATCCCCTTGAAATTGGATTTTCCAGACTGGCTGGAGGAAGCAGTACCACGGAGCCTCCCCCAGTGCCCTGTGGTGTTCCCTCTCATCCTTTCATTCTTTTCCTTGTGCTCAGGTAGTTTGCTTGCACGCATTGACTTTCCAGTCCCCTACTGAGTACCTGAAGAGACCCTCTGTAAGTCTTGTCTTTCTGAGCTGTTCTCCATACTTTTTGTATTTTAGCCCTATCAACTCTAGCTGCCTTCTTAACCTCTCGCCCTCTTTCCTCAACCTAGGTGGATGCCTTTATCTATTTCTTTATCTAAGGAGGGGGGACTTGCTCTGTTTTTCTCAACTTAGGGGGCCATTTGTTCTTCCTGGGTCCTTTTATGTGCTAGACATTTTCTTCAGGAAGTAGCCAGGTCCTACTTCATTTTTGTTTTTCTGTGGAGAATCACTGTCTTTCATTGCCTGAGTTCTGATGCCTTGAAAAACATTATTTCATAGATTTTGGGGTGTGTGTTTCATATCAGAGAGTGAATCTGGTTCCTGTTACTCCATCTTGACTAGAAGCAGTATATTAATAGGAAGTGAGGTGTATGGGGTTAGTAGAATATCACTCAAGGATTTATAGTCTCCAAAGGATGTTATTGATTTCACCCCAAAATAAAATTACCATAGTATATTGTTTCCATGAGGTATGTGCTATTTTCCTTCCTTTTCTTAAATGTAGTAGTATCAAGTGTATTTGAAGTTTCTTGTTTATTCATGTTTTCCCAAATACTCACTGAGCATGAAGTAGGTGCCATAGACTTTGCAAGGCATTGGTAATGTGTGACTTGATTGTTCAAAAAAAAAAAAGAGTGACTTGATCGTTCTCAGACTGTGATGTAGTCACTGATTGGAAATTTCTCCAAGAGTACTAATGAGCCAATTTCTGGCACATAGCCCATGAATTACCTTCTTAAATGGAGAAAATAAAGGCTTTTACAGGAGGAAGAAAAAGGATATTTGAATTTAAGTCCTTTGGACAATGTCTGGAAAATAGGTGCTTAGTAAATATGTGTTGCTTGAATGGATGAATGAATCAGTAAGAATTATCTGTTAATTTAATAAACGGTGGTAATTTTAGAAGCAAATTTAGTACACTATGACTTGAAGTTATTTGAAATCAGTTTACCATCTCATTTGCGGAGCAGTGTGATTGGAACTATGCATGGCACTCCTGCTGTGCTCTGTGCATTGTGTTAGGCAATGGGACAGTGGCAGTGAACAAGGTCCTTATGATACGGCCTAGGACCGTGCCATAGCAGCTGGATCAGAACACATATGAGAGCATGTAGCCTAGACACGGGGATTCAGGAGGGCCTCCAGGAAGAGGCAATGGCTAAGCAATAGCCTATTAACATGTGACATTGGGCAAAGAGGCACATTTTGAACGATGCCCTTCTTCTAATGTCTAAACTACTGCTTTAGAAGATAGTCAGACTTTTGCAACCAATGTCTACTTCTGTTCTGACTAATAGCTTTCATATAAAATTGGATGAGCTGTAAAGGTGAAATGACTTTTCAATCATGTAGACTGCAATATTCTGGCAGTACCTGGTTGAAATGAAAAAGCCTAAAGTTGTGTTCTTTTTAATACAAAATTCATCCTCAAAATGTCCCAGCAGAGGGCTAGACACAGAGGGCTAAGGTCTTAACAAATGCTTGTTTAATTGAATTGAGGACATAAAGTTCGAGAGGTGGCAAGGACAGAGGTTGGGGAATCTGTTGACTCCCTCCTCTCAGTTCTGGGCTGCTGCCCGAGTTCATCTTTCTTCAGTTTGTCCAGCTCAGCAACAAAGGAGCCCTTCAGTTCAGCAGAGCAGCATCAAGCCTGCACGCATGCTGAGCAGGAGGGCTGTCGAGAGAGACCACGTAGTAAATACAGAGCACTCATTGAAATGCCAAGTGTCACTGCTTTGGCATTTAATTATCTGACTTGCTGGCAGCTGGAAGTAGGGAAGCACACAGGAAAGAGGAGAGAGAGAGAAGAAGAAAAAGCAGTGAGGAGCAGAAGGCAGAACTGGACGGTGATCTGATGTAGACAGTTTAGCCAGGAACAGCACATCTTTGAAAAACAGTTACCTTGTGTTTACCATTAGGCTTACTTACACTTTTTGAGAAGAAATCTCAATTAAAATGCCTTCTGATTTTTAAAAAAAATCTTCACTTTGAGCATACAGAGACACATCAGTGAACTTTAAAAGTAAAGATCAGTTTAGGTTATGTGCAGTGTTGGCTGTCAAGGGTGTCTACACACTCAGCAGAGTCATGTGAGAAAAATTCAAGCAACACCAGTGCTGCATAGCTCCATCCGATTTGAATTAAAACAACCTGCAGCCTGCTGGTCTAGCTTGTGTCTCTGGATGGCGTAGAGAGATGTGGGTTCTGTTGATAGCAGACAGAGAATTTAATCCAAGCTTTGCTACTTACATATGGTGTGAGCTTGGGCCTCTCTTAGTTCTTAAGGACTTCCTACCAGAAGATTTTTCATCATTTGGGGAATTGTGCTGATGTAAAAGTTACTTTATTGCTTAGCATGCACAAGGCCCTGGGTTCATTTCCCAGCACATACATGCACGCACACGCACATATGTCACTTTATCTAATGTCTAACACAAAGCTGTTAATACAAAGGGCTATGTTCGAATACTCTTTTAAGCATCAGACCCCTTTTATGAAGCAACGTCTTATGTTACATAGAGCACTGTGTTAGAAGCCATTAGGAAAGAGCCAGCTGCTTTAAAGAAGTCAGATTGGCCTCTCCCAATTAGATGCCAGCATGCCTTTCCTCACGGTTCACCTTTCCAAGTGACCCCACACCCCTCAGCAGTAGGCTCTCCCCATCCCATTCTAGATCTGCCCCCGTAGTTGTTACTGTCATCTGCTCTATGGTACACTGACCTGTTTGGCTATTGGCCTGCCCTTCCCTCCACTGGATTATATGCTGTAGGAGACCCATGGTACTCTCTGCTAGATCCCTTGATTTTCCAAAGAGGTAAGTAATCTGGAGCTTGACAGTTACCTTCTTAAGATACAGATGAGTATCTAAATACTCAATAATGATGTTTTTCAATGACTGGCTCGTAAGTAGTGACCAAAATTTATATATATGGAACCTGCTCTGATTGTCCAGTTGGGGAATGACAGGTAGCCAGGAAGCCACCAAAGTATGTGTTAAGTTCTGTGCTGAGTGATATGTGGAGGATAGTGGGGACACAAAAGAAAGCCTCTAGGGGGTCCTAGAGGACTTCTTGGTAGAGACACTTAGGAGGCACATACAGGATAAGTCATTGTCCTAAAGTCTTATTGCCTGAAAAGTGGCAGAGCTGGTACAGAGCAATGAAATGGCACTGAATGTAGGCCTTGATCTCCATCCTAAGCATATGATATTTAGATATTACAGAAGTCAGTATTAAAATTTAACAAAAAGAATTTCAGTCATTTTCACGGGGAGTCAATACAACTCTGTTCACATCATTGAGGAGAGAATCGAACAGAGTGACTTGCAGGGATTGGGTCCCAAGAATTATTCTGGAGAGTGAGCAACATCATTGGAGAGGAAGTGGAGATGAAATTGTAGGCTTGCATGATGCTGTGAAAGTGATAGTAGCAGATTTACCAGGAGTGTATTTCTAAGAAATACATTCCATTCTCAGGCATTGAAACAGAGGTTTCATATGTGTAAGATCTTTTTCTAAAAACACAGACACTTTGACCTAGATGTTCCAACTGAGAATTTATTGTAAGGTAGTTTATTCTAAAATAATAATCAAACTATATATGTATGTATATAGTACATGTTTATATATTAATATGTATGTAGTATACATTGCCACTGCAAAATAATTTAAGGCTCTGTAAATATCCAACAATGTGAAATTGATCAAATAATTTATGGATTATTCATACAATGGACTATTATATCATGGGTAAAATAATGGCTTTGAGATACAAATTTGCATGGAAAATAATAACCGTAGATTAAGCAAAAAAATCTTACAGTATATTATTTCATTTTTAAAGAAAAATACAGTCATGCCTTGCTTGATAACAGGAGTATGTTCTGAGAAATATGTCATTACATGATTTTGTCATTGTGTGAACTTAATAGTCGTTCTTACATAACCAAGATGGTAGAGGTCAGTCAGATGGCATAGTCCATGGATGCATTCAAGAGACTCTGTAAATAGAAAGTACTTGAGCTACTGCTGGACTAACACTACATATTGTCTTATACTTATTTTTTAAATAAGTAGAAAAAGTATACTCTAGTGATTAAAAAGTACTGTACAGTAAATACACAAGCCAGTAACAGTCATTTATTATCATGATCAGATATTAACTCTTGTACATAATTGCCTGTGCTATATTTCTGTATGACTGGAAGCACAGTAAGTTGGTTTACACTGGCATTACCACACACATATGAGTGTTGGGCCACAATATAACAATGGCTATGATAGGACTTTGTAGCCCAATCACAACCGTAGGGATCTCTGTGTCATGTATTCAGCCTGTTACTTATGAAACACTGTTACACAGCCCATGTCTGTATATACACACACATTGTCCTTCAAGCACAGAAGACATATGCTAATGTATTAACAATATTTGTATATACTGTGTTTATTTCTGTAATAAGTATTTATGCAATCAGCAAGTTTTTATTCATGTACAAAGCATCAATGGAAGTATAATGACAACCTTTGACATACTCACACCTTGTGAGAAAATAGTGAGACCTTGGGCCCCAGTTTTTTACTGGAGGTTTCCTACTGCTTTCCAGTACCACAGGCTGAAGAGTGTTCATAGTTGCATGTGAGGGATTCACCCTTCCTCCCCCATGTGCATCTGCCCTCACTCTGTAAGCTTTGCGTGGGAAAGCCCCATTTGTCAGGACTCCACTGGGACCTCCATTTGTCTCTTAAGTTTAGACCAGCAGAGAATGTACCCAGCGGCATCAACTGGCCTTTTGTTGTCATGAAATATTACTGTTCTACCCTCACAAATAAAAGTTAGCATCATGTCATTGCTGCGTGGTGTGAAATTAGACCTCCTAACCAGCTGGATGCAAGAGCCTGGTGTAGAAATGGTGATGACTGCTAGCGTTTGTGGTTCAATTCAATTAAGAATATTTTTTTCTCCTCTTTGGTGAAAGGGGTAGTCAAGATGAATGCCTCGCAAACTTCTGAAATATGTACTTGTATAAAAGAACTATTAAAGTAGAGTAACATCTCTATGATCTTTGAACTAAGCCGTCATTCTGCCATTATTGATGTAGCTGCTTTAAAACATCTAATTAAAATTGGAGTGACAGATTTGTTATTGAAAATCTGAAACCCAGCTCACATCCCATACAGCACATCTGAGCAGGGTATATATCTGCTGTTTTGATGGCCTCTCAAAATTACGAAGCTGTGCCGGGTGCCAAAAGGAATTCAATAAATCTTTTCTTTTCTTACGAAGGAGCTCTCATTAGTTTTTTTAATAATAGCACTAGTGGATATCAACTTCAGTTCTCCAAAATAAATTAAGTGTGTCCATTAGGGTTGTAATTATAGCATCAGATATGAGTTTCTTCTGGTATAAAAAGATGGCAAGCCTGATAAGCTGAGCGTGCTCTCCGTCCTCATGTTTGAAACATCTCATGGTGTGGAACTCAGGGATCTGATGTGGCTTTGGGAGGGGCCCTGGGGAGGTCTTCTGTCATTTGAACTGACATATCTCTCCCCCTTGGAGCTGTGAGCATACGGTTTCAAGTGGTGTGAATTCTGCAGATTCCAAGTGAAAACTGGTCACCGACTAGCAGCCCGCAGTTCAGCGCCTGCTAAACAAACTGCACAAACCTCAGAGTAGGAGAACATGACAGAAGGCTGCGTTATCTGAAAGTTTAGCTAATTTTTTCTTTTTTTGAAACTAGCAGGAGCCATCTGTCATGGTTATTCTGATTTGAGGGCTAAATTGAATGGAAGGCATCGCTGAGCAATTAAACAAGTTCTCTCAAAATATTTTCATACCTTTCCATCTTGTCGGAAACTCTCTCCCAAAGATGTCATCTGATTGTGGTTTTGTTCTTCGGTTTTTGTTTTTCTGGAAAGTTTCTGTCCTTGGTGCTGCAGAGAAACCTTGTTATTCCTTTGCCACTAAAAAATGGGGTGAGATGAAAGAAAATGGGTGTGTAGTGTTTGAAGTTTGAAGCGTTTGAAGTGTTTATTCTGGACTTGTGCCTCTTGTAGGCTTATAATGTTACACCCTTTCCTGCTAGACATGTTCTAAATTAGTCCATAAGAGTTTTTTTTTAATTAATTTTATTGGTACATTTTAGGTATACAGTATAATGACATTCATCATTGGAAATTTGCACCTTTACATAATCACTCTTGGTTCTTATTTTTTCCCCATTCCCCTGCCCTACCTTCCATCCCTCTATCCCTCCCTTTTTACACAGGCTGTGTTTCCATTTTTTCCTTTCCCCATATTAGTTCCATTCCCTTCTTTCCTTTCCCCTACCTCTGACACTTCTCCTTCCCCTTTGCCCCCTTTCTTCCTATTTCACATTATCTATTATACGTTTTAGTCCTTCTTTACACTTTCAGTTTCTCACACCAGAGAAACTATTCAGTATTTATACATGTGTGTCCTAGACCTCAATGTGCATCCATCCATTTAGCTATAAATGTCTCTATAATTTCTCATTTTTATGTCTGAGTAGTACTCCATTTTATTTAAAACCCGCATTTTCTTTATTCAGTCTCCAGTTGATGGGCAATGGGGCTGCTTCCAAGTTTTAACTATTACAAATTGTGGTGCTATCAACATGGGTGCACGTACATCACTGTGGTATGATTCTTTTAATTCTTTGGGCATGATACCCAGCAGGGGAATAGCTGGGTCAAATGGGACTTCCAGTCCTAGTTCTTTGAGGTATCTCCATAATGGTTGTACCAGTCTACACTCCCACCAACAGTGGAGCAGGGTTCCTCTTTCCCCACAGCCCCACCAGCATTTCTCATTGGTCGATTTCATGATAGCAGCCATTCTTTCTGGGGTGAGGTGGAATCTCATTGTTGTTTTCATCTGCATCACTGGAATGACCAGGGATGTTGAACATTTTTTCATGTATTTATTTGCTATTTCTACTTCTTTGTGTGAGAAATGTCTGTTCATGTCAGATGCCCATTTTTAGATTGGGTCTTTGAATGTGGGAAGTCTGATGTTTTTCGGTTCTTTATAGATTCTAGATAGCAGACCTTTGTCTGAGGAACAGCAGGTGAAAATTTTTTCCCACATTGTGGGTTGTCTCTTCACACTATTGGTGGTTTCTCTTGCTGTGCAGAAGCTTTTTAATAAGAATAGATCCCACTTGTTGATTGTTTGTGCTAGTTCACATGCAACTGAGGTTTTGTTCATAAAATCTATTCCTACACCAATGTCTTCAGAGTTCTACCTAACCTCTGTTCCAGCTGGTTCAGTGTTTCTATTTTAATATTTAGATCTTTAATCCATTTCAATTTTAGTTTAGTGCATGGTGAGAGACATAGGTCTAGTTTTAATCTTTGCCAAGCTGAAACCCAGTTTTGCCAGCACCATTTATTAAAGAGGCTATCTTTCTTCCAGTGAGGGTGTTTGGCTCCTTTATCGAAGATGAGATGGCTGAGTGTGTCTGGGGTTGTTTCTGCATCTTCTAATCTGATCAACTGGTTCTCAGGTCTGTTTCTTTGCCAGTAGTATGCTGTTCTTATCACAGTAGCTTTGTAGTATAGTTTCAAGTTGAGCATTGTGATACCCCCTGCCATGTCTCTGTTGCTTAGGATTGCTTTTGCTATTCTAGGTCTCTTCTTGTTCCAAATGAATTTTTGGATTCTTTTCTCAAGGTCTGTGAAGTATGCGGCTGCAATTTTTTTTTTTTTTTTTTTTGTTACCGGGGAGGCTGCAATTTCAATTGGGATTGTATTGAAAATATATAACAGTTTTAGAAGTATGGCCATTTTCACAGTTGATTCTTCCTACCCAGGAGCAAAGGATGCCTTTCCATTTTCAAATATCATCTTCAGTCTCTTTTTTCAGAGTGCTATAATTTTCAGAGAAGAGGTCTTTGATTTCTTTTGTTAGGCTGATTCCTAGGTATTTCAGTTTTTTGGATGCTATTGTGAAAAAAATTGTTTGCTCTATTTCTGTATCAGTGAGTCTGTCATTGGTGTAGAGGAAAGCTATTGATTTTTGTGTGTTGACCTTGTATCCAGCTACTTGACTGAATTTGGTTATTAAGTCTAGAAGACTTTTGGTGGAGTTCTTGGGGTCTTCTATACAGAGTATCATGTCATCTGCAAATAATGACAATTTGAGTTCTTCATTTCCTATCTTTATCCTTTCTCTTGTCTAATTGCTGTGGCTAATGTTTCCAAAACTATATTGAACAGGAGTGGTGATAGTGGACATCCTTGTCTTGTTCCTGTTTTTAGTGTGAAGGATTTCAGGTTTTGACCACTTAGTATGATATTAGCTATTGATTTTTTTATAGATGGCTTTGGTAGAGACCGTCTATGCCAATTTTTTGTAGGGTTTTTATCATAAATGTATGTTGGATTTTGTCAAATGCTTTTTCTGCACGTATTGAGATGATCATATGGTTTGTCCTTGGCTCTATTGATATAGCATATTACATTTATTGATTTGCATATGTTGAACCATCCCTGCATCCCTGGGATGAATCCCACTTGGTCCGGGTGTATGATCTTCTTGATGATCTTCTGCATTCTATTTGCTAGTATCTTAGTAAGGATTTTTGCATTTATGTTCATTAGTGAGGTTGGCCTATAGTTCTCTTTTTGGTTGGATCTTTCTCTGCTTTGGGGATCAAGGTGATGCTTGCTTCCAGGAATGAATTTGGGAGAATTGCTTCCCTTTCAATTTCATTGAAGAGTTTAAACAGTAGTGGCAGTAGTTCCTCTCTAAATGTCTCATAGAAATCAGCAGTAAAGCCATCAGGACCCAGGCTTTTCTTAGTTGGTAAGATTTTAATTATATTTTCAATTTCATTGATTGATATTGGGTTGTTTAGAATTTTTAGGTCTTCTTCATTCAACTTTGTAATTCATCCTTATCTACAAATCTGTCCATTTCTTCTGTGTTTTCCATCTTATTGGCATATAGGTTCTGGAAGTAGGTATTGATGATCTCTGGATTTCTGCTGGGTCCATTGTAATTGCATCCTTTTCATTCCTAATTGCATGGATTTGGACCTTTTCTTTCCTTTTTCTAATAAGATTGGCTAAGGGTTTGTCAATTTTATTCTTTCCAAGAACCAACTCTTGGCTTCATTTATTTTTTGTATCATTCTCTTAGTCTCCATTGCATTGATCTCTCCTCTGATCTTTATCATTTCCTCCCTTGTATGAGCTTTGGGTTTATCCTGCTCTTCTTTTTCTAGAAGCTTGAGGTTCAGCATCAGGTTGTTTAATTGGGCTCCTTCTGTTTTCCTAATATGCGTATTCACTGCATTGAATTTCCCTCATTAGACTGCTTTCATTGTGTCTCATAGATTCCGATATGTTGTATTGTCATTATCATTTAATTGTAGGAACTGTCTGATTCCTTTAATTTCCATTGGTTGTTCAGAAATGTGTTGTTCAATTTCCATGTGTTTATGAAATTTTTGTGGTTTCTTTTGCTCTTGATCTCCAATTTCATTGCACTATGGTCTGATAGTGTACAGGGGATAACTTCAATTCCTTTGCAGTTACTTAAAATATGTTCTGTGAGTGAGTATGTGGTCTATTTTGGAGAGCAACCTGTGTGCAGCTGAAAAGAATGTGTATTCTGATTTTGTGGGGTGAAACACTCTGTAAACATCTGTTAAGTTCATTTGTTCAAGAGTTTGAATTTTAGTATTTCGTTGCTTATTTTTTGTCTAGTTGATCTGTTTGTGACAGTAGGATATTGAGGTCCCCCAGTACTATTGTATTAGTGCTTATTTGATTTTTCATGTCCGTTAGTATTTGTTTTATGTAGTTGGGTGCACTAAGTGTTTGGTGCATGTATGTTTATGATTGCCATCTCTTCTTCTTGAATTGTTCCCTTTACAAGGATGTAGTGTCCTTCTTTGTGTCTCTTAATCAGTATTGGTTTAAATCCACTTGATCTGCAAAGAGGATTGATTTTTTTCAGGTTCCTGTCACATGGAGTATTGTTTTCCACCCTTTAACTTTCAGTCTGTGAGTTTCTTTTTTAATTAAGTGTGCTTCTTGTATGCAGCGTATTGTCAGATCTTGGTTCTTGACCCATTCTGCCAGTCTGTTTCTTTTGATTTGTAAATTCAGACCGTTAACATTGATGGTTATAACTGATACATATTGACTTGTCCTTGTCATGACTTTTTCTTTTTGTTGGATTCTTCTCCTTTGGGTTTAATTTCTTGTCTTGCCATACAGATTCATTCTGCTGGGCTTCCCTGGGTTGTGATGCTCATTGTCTTTTCCTAGGATATTGTCTAAAATTTTGTGGAGTGCTGGTTTGGTATTCATGAAGTTTCTAAAGTGCTCTTTGTCATGAAAGTATCTTATTTCTCCATCAATTTTGAAAGATTGTTTTGCAGCGTATATCAATCTGGGTTGGAGGCTGTTTTTCTTTAGGGCTTGAAATAAGTCTCTCCAAGCCCTTCTTGCCTAGGTGGTTTGCACTGAGAAGTCTGCTGTGATTCTGATGGGCTTTCATTTGTATGTGATTTGTTTCTTTTCTCTAATGGCTTGTAGAATTTTGTTCGGTTGTGTTTCTGGAATCTTAACAATTATATGCCTATGTGTAGATTTTTTTTTTTTTTATCAAAGCTAGTTGGAGTCCTATATGCCTCACTTATCTGTATGTCAAGTTCTTTTCCCCTGCTTGGGAAGTTTTATGCCATCATTTCCATGAACAGTGTTTTTATGTCATCTGCACTCTCTCGTGTTTCTTCATCCACTCCGATCAGTCTCATGTTATTCCTCTTTGCATCGTGTAGCAGCTGCTGGATTGATTTCTCGTTGTCCTTTACTATTTTAAAGAAATTTTTCTTTTCCTGGTTACTAATTGTTATCTTATCTTCTATATGTGAAATGCTGTCCTCACATTGGCTCATTCTGCTGTGCAAACTTTCAATGGCATTTTTAATTTCCTGGAAATCTGTTTGCATCTGTTTTATGGATTCCGTTTCTTTCCTATGTTGGGATTCCATCATGTTCCTCAGCTCCTCTGTTTTTTTTATCTGTGTCCACTCTAGATTTATTAATCATGTCTTGCACTGTGGACACAATCTCTGCTGTTATCTGAGAAATTATTTCTGATTTCATTTTTTAGATCCTTTTTTTTGCCAGTTCAGGGAGTTCAGGTGGTTGAGTATCAGATTGTTCCATCTCATTTCCCTTTGGGATTGCTTTAGGTGATCTTTAAATCTGGATTTCAGACTTGTTTACATGTCTTCTCATTTCAAGGGGGGGTGCCCTGTGCTGCTGATACCTGAGCAGCTCTCTTCCTTGGTGCTGGGGGTAGTGGTATGGCATCCCAGAAGGCTCCCATAAGAGATTTCTGCAGAGGTTGTCAGAGGGAACATCTAAGCCAGGGTCCTTTTTCTTCCCATGCATAGAAAAGGGAAGGGGAAATGCAGTGCAGAAAAAGTAGTCTGGGGGGATAGAAGACAGAATTTTATGGCAAGAATCTATCACTTTCCTGTCATTCCAGTTATTTTTCCACTTTCTCTTCTAATTTGGAAGAAAAGTTTCCATGATTTCCTTGCTTTTTGGGCTACTATACACATATAAAGCTCAAAAAGATGTTTATCTCTTTTAAATATGTATGGCAAGTAACCTTCCTCCCATCTTCTGACTTTATTATTAAAAGCAAAAAAAACACAACCCCACGAATTCATGTGTTGCTATGAAGACAACTGGGTGCCACTTCCCTTTAAATAGTACAAAACATATGGGGGCAGGATTGCATTTGTCACAAATTGTCAAAATATTTTTTTAAAAAACCCAAAATCTTCTAGGGATGGTTCCAAATGTGCCTGATTTCCCTGAGCAGTGAGCAGCACGACCTTTACATTAGCAGATATATTTATAAATACACATATGGCCTGCCAGGACCTGATTGGCTACTGATCTCACAAGACAGCAACAGAGAATTATGGTGTTTCACCTACACAGAGTTAGGAGTTAGGTTTTTTTTTTTAATTTTTTTTAACTGATTTACCTCAGCAGTTTGGCTTACATTTCCCTAATATAGCTATGTTTTATTGACAGGTGCAATTTTTTAATGAGGGCTGTAGAAGTGGAAAGAGGTTTTGAATGTCTTAATGTTTCTTGTGGGGTCTTTACATGATGATAATTTTTTTTCTTGGTGAATCTGTGAGAATGTGAAGATGGACAACAAGTGATTAGAAAAGAGCCAAATATATTGATTTGGAAAAGAACACTGAAACCTCAAGGGTAATGCTTACATCTAAATTTATAATCTATTTAAGGTATTTTATTTGAGAGGTTTAAGAAATAAGCTCTTACTAAGAAGATGCCACGCAAATGCAAAAAGAAAAAGTACCCTTCCCAGAGATCTAAGTTCCAGCAAGGGTGAGAGGTGGTATTCCAAAAAGTCAAGACTACCTTGACAGACAGAGCAAAAATTACTGAATAGAATATTTACTGAATAGAATTCTCAATGATGTTAGTAATATTTTCCAAATGAGTTAGGGCAGTGGCTTTCAATCCTTTCAACTCTAACACATTTTTTTGAGAAACATACGCAGATACTTTGTGCTTCTTGCCTAGCTTATGACATAAAAGGACATTTTTCCACTAAGACAATGAAATTGCCTGAGCTAACTACATACATTAGCCAGTGAGTTCATTTCTTTTTCAGCTTCACAGGCACAGTGAAATGTGTAAATAGAGACCTTAATTCCCCCTTAGCTGCAATCTAGTCTTTAACACTTCCTAGGTTGAAGATACACATGAATGCTGTTCTTTTAACTCATAAAAGTTACATTGTAAATTCTCCCTGTACTCTCTCAGCCCTCTACATTTGTGAGCCATTGGACTTTCTGAGGACATAAATGGTGTTGATTGACTTATAGAAAAATAGCAGAAGCCACATGTGTCAAGTCTGTGGGATAGTTTTCTATCCCTGCTTCCTGTCTTAATTTGGTCAAAATTACTATGAAATAGAAATTGCAGATTGAACAGAGATTATGGAATTTACTATTTCACTGTATGTGTGGCCAGATAATCTAGCAGCTTCTGTGGAATAGTTGCATCATCCCCCTATTAACTGTGCATCAGAGGGAGGGAGGTTCTGTATCTTAACTAGTAAGGAAGAAAAAAGATGAAATAAGCAATAGCCCCTTTGTATTCATCAAATTTGTTGATTGCAGTAGAAACCATTCACTAATTTATGAATCCCAGTTCCTGACCTGCTGCTGTATGTAATTCATAAAATTTCATGTTGAGGAAGAAAAAAAAAGGTGTAAATCCAAAACTCTTTACTCTGTTTTCATGTATGGTAGGGAAGGTCTTGAAGAGCTTTACACATCTCACTTGCAAAATAAAGTAGAAATGAGTGAGAATTTGTACCATATGTCCACTTATTTTTCACACTTACAAGAATCATAAGTGATTAGAGCTCATGAATTGTTGATTTTTATGAGAATTTCCTTTCCTTTTTAGAAATTTAACATAGGTCTAGAAGGCTTGAGATAGGTTACAATAAAAAAAACTTGATTAGCATGCAGCAACAAAGTTAAATCTATAAAGTTTAGAAAAATAAGGTAACTGTGTAGTAGTATGAAATGATGTATATCTATATTTTTTTTCTTTCAATGTGGTTACTGTTTTTTAAATTTTATTTTATTGGTACATTTTAGGTATACAATATAATGACATTCATCATTGGAAATTTGCACTTTTACATAATCTCTCTTGGTTTTTATTTTTTACCCCTTCCCCTGCCCTCCCTTCAATCCCTCCATCCCTCCCTATTTACAAAGACTTTGTTTGCATTTTTTCATTTTCTCATATTAATTCCATTCCCTTCTTTCCTTTCCCCTACCTCTGACACTTCCCCTTCCCCTTTGCCCCTTTTCTTCCTGTTTCACATTATCTATCTTTTAGTCCTTCTTTACACTTTCAGTTTCTCACACTAGAGAAACCATTTGGTATTTACGCATGTGTGTCCTATTTATTTCACTTAAGAGTATGACCTCAATGTGCATCCATTTAGCTGTAAATGTCTCTAATTTTTCATTTTTTATGGCTAAGTAGTACTCCATTCTATTAAAAAACAACATTTTCTTCATCCAGTCTCCAGTGGATGGGCATTTGGGCTAATGATGTATATTTTTAAAGCTCTTCCTCTATGATTCTTATTTTAGAATTAGCATACTCAGTAAAAACAGGTAAATTATTTGTTTGGTAAGGAAGTTGCCCCTTGCCCAAAGAGAGTTCTCTTATTTTCCGTGTCTGGGAGTTCATTTATATTCATATATGATACGAGTACCTTTGTTTAGTGTGGGATACCAGATCTAAAGCTGGACCTGTGCCCTCATGTTAGGATGGGATTGGTCATCCCAAGAAGAACAGTGATACAGTTTAGAGTGGTGGCCTTCGGTCTCTGATATTGTCTGAAGGTTGACATCAGCCATATCAGCAGTCAATCAAGGATGGTACATAACAAGGCCTAATAAATACTCTGAACACCGAATTCAAATGACCTTCCCTGAATGAAAATATTCCCTGCCTATTGTCACACATCAGTCTGGTGAGGGTCGTGTGTTCTGACAATGGAAGCATTTGCCTTTGAACCTGGCCAGACCACCTCTTACCTCTCTTCTTTTGACTGACCATAACCATAAATATAACAGTTTCAGTGGGTTCTGTGGGTCCTTCTAGTGAATCATTGCACTAAAAGTAAGCCCCCCCGACACACACACACACAGGTACAACTCATGGGTGGTGTCAGAGGTATGAAGGACCAGGTCAAGCAATGTGGTTTGGTCAGCTCCTAGAGCTAGATTCACAAGAACAGTCCTGTACTCATTGAACATGTGGTTTGGGAAGAATTGCTACAGTCCAGAGATCAAAATCTGCTTTTCTGTAGGTGAAGTCTGTCTTAAATCATTTTTGAAACAAGTTGAGGCATAAGCATATACATATATACTTACTAATAAAGATACAAGCTAAGCACACAGATAGAAAGTTTTCTAATAGCACTCTGATCTCAAGCCCTACAGCTTTCCTCCCCACCACATTTCATATTTCTGGACAAGGAAGAGTGCCTAAATATGGTTCATCTGAGAAATGACTCCTGATAATCTATACTCAGTCAGACCAGAAGACTTCAGTGAGGAAACCAGATGCAGGGTAGGAGTTGGTAGGAATCGAATACTGAGGGAGAAGTTTATCCTTTGTTGGGGAACCCCCATCTAGGACAACATTATCTGTAACCCAGGGCCTTGTGACCTGAAACAGCTAACATCCACTCCAAAACTGAGCAGGGCTACACACTACCCACCTCCCCAGACTCATAGGATCCAGAAGTAACCAATAACCAGCGTATAGAATGAGGTGGGGAGGTTAAAAGTTTCATTGGTGGAATAAACAATTGAGGTATTTTGTTGTATACACAGATTTCACCCTGAGAGAGAGAACAGTCTCAACTTTAGTGTGCGGGGGCAGTGGGGTATATTTAATTCATCTTTCCAAAATCAGCACTACTCCCCCAAGCAGAATTTCTTTATGTTTTATAAATAGCATAGAAGTTCACTTTTTTTATTTCCCCCTTTGGTTGTGCCAGGGATGGAACCTAGGGCCTCACACATTCTAGGCAAGTTCATTAGCACTGATCTGTACCTTGTTCAGTGTTCTAAGGAATAATGTCCATTTATAAGGTGTTTTAGCCTAGACGTGAAAACTACTAGAGCTCGTGTGTAATGTGAACGATATGTGTCCTAAAATATCTTCCTGAGTAGAAACCTGTCCTCATACCACAGATGGCAGGAATATGCCGTTTTTCAGTGTTTTCTTGTTAGCAAACAGGTTCCACTCAAAATCACAGTGACCCCAGTGCCGCCTCCAGTGGCCACTGCTGGCCTGACTCAGAAGGGTGGGATAGGAGCCAGTTCTTTTCTTTCCAACTTGAGGAGGGCAGCAAAACAGACCAACCTTCTAAAGTGTAATAGGATTTAATGCTGGGCTCCCTTGTCACTTAAATATGACAGTCCTTTTCAAAGAGTGAAAAGTGTACACCCTTACAGGTTAAAATGTAAATATACCAAGTAAAGCAGTAATGGTGCTGTGCATCGTTGCTAGTCAGATAGCTGTGTACCTATCATGTTACTGTGTGTGTGTCACAGAATCCTTTATTATGTTTAGACCCAACTTTGCATCCTGGAGGTTGTGGTGCCAGCAGAACCCTGGCACGTCTTTGTCATCTGTGTCTCCATGAAGCTACACATTTCTGTTCATTTCCATTTCTCTTTCTTCTAAGACACCTGTTACAAGTTTCCCCACATAGCTTCCTTAGAATTTTCTCATTTTTGAAGAATGCCATTTTTAGGTAAGTGACCACTGCATAGAAATAAGTAATGATTATTTTTCGTTTGTTTTTGTTTTTCTTGACACAGGGCCTCATTACATGTTTAATGCTGGCCTTGAACTCGCTATGTAGCCCATGGTAGCCTTAAACTTGTGGCCATTGTCTGCCTCAGCCTTGTGAGTACTGGGATTACAGGTGTGCCCTACAATGCCTGGCTCTTTGTTTTATTTTAAGCATGGGCCAGTTTTACCTTGACTTGGCTGTTTTATGTATGTGACATCATTAAAACAGACAGTATTTTGAGTTCTGCCTCAGGTTCCTTCTGATGTGTGACATCAGGCAGGAAGTAATTAGTGTCTTCATGCAGAATGAAGGATCTGAAATAAAGCCCCCAATATTCTTCCATTGTGAGAGGTGTGACATGGCTACCTTGCTATGGCTTCTTCTTTGGTAGTGATGGAAAGCATGATGCTCCTTTCTCTCCTCTCTTCTTTCTCTCTCCCAGAAGACTAAGGTCATATAAAGGACAAATGTAGCCAGTTTTGTACCTCTGAACTTACTTCAAACTCATTACTTGACTTGAGGAATCCTCAACCTCCCATCCTTCTCTTTTCCAGTGACAGCTTCTCATTAAGATATTTACTTGGTAAATAGAAGTTTAGAAGAAAGTGAACTGTGGTGGCTTTCCTGAGAGATTTGTGTTTAGTATCAAAGTGGTCTTGGTTTCTGCTTCCACAGATAATCTTGCATCGGCACACTGTAGAACAGGACTCCTCGGCCTCAGCACAACCAGCAGTCCTGTGTTGTTGGTAGTAGTGATGATGAGGAAGCTGTCCTGCGTACACGGGGGTTTAGTAGCATCCCTGACCCGTACCCACTAGGTGGTGGTAGTACCCCCACACTCACACTCACTGTGACAACTAAATATGTCTCCAGACATTGATAAATGATTTCCTAGAGGGCAGAGTCACTCACCCTGGTTGAGAATCCTTGCTCATAGATGTAACATTGATGCTCTCTTACTTCTAAATTTTCTAAGATGACGGCTACAGCAAACTTTTAGATTGATAAAGCAATCATTTCTCCTCCAAATAATGTATTGGTTTCCTCAAATTGAATAGAAGACAGTTACACCATGGACTTTGTGTCCCATAATTACCAGTTTTCCATAAAATCAAAATTATTTATATTCTTTTTAAAGTTAATTTTATTGGTATATTTTAGGTATACAATATAATGGCATTCATTATTGGAAATTTGCACCTTTACATACTCTCTCTTGGTTCTTATTTTTTTCCCCTTTTCCCTGCCCTCTCTTTAACCCCTCCATCCCTCCCAATTTACAAAACTTTGTTTCCATTTTTTCATTTTCTCATATTAATTCCATTCCAGGGAATGGAATTAAAATTATTTATATTTTTATAGTAGAAAGACTAAGATTAAATTACATTGGGAGTTTTTCCACCATTAGAAGATCTCATTTATAACTATTTTAATCCCAAACCTTTATAGCATAGATGAAACAGCAAGGGTCTTGTTTATGCTCCTCTTTAAGAAATATCAGAAAAAAAAAAAGAAATATCAGAGTTTAAGCAGTAGAATCTGTGCCAAATATTTGGTGATTCTGTGTGTGTACTGGCTCTAAAAAACACCCTTAAAAATTGTTTGCCAGTTACATTGTGTGCCAGATTTTTGCATGTAGGCAAAGACAAAAGGTAAAACTGAATCACTGGCTTCCCGGTTCTGGGTGACTGCCACCACAGGGTCCAACTTTACAAGTCTGAATAAGGCATTTTATCCCAGGTAGCATTTATCAACCAAGGTACAAACTTCCGAAAAATAACAGAATGTGAACTAACAATCTGTTTAAAGCCCCTCACCTACCTTGCTCGCCTAAAAGTGTACACTTGTACACTGATAATGCTTCTTTTTGAATTTTACTCAGTTTCTGGACAGTGGTGCTGGATTGCTTAATTTCCCAGTCATCAGGAGTGACTCTGAAAGCAACCACCTGGGGCTTCTTCTAGTAAGTCAAGTATGGAACTCAAAAACAGGAACCCGAGTTATTTGGGTTAATTCATACCTAGCAAACTGAGTCCTACAATCGTTCTGTTTTGTTGGTAAGGCAAGAGCTCCAGAAGAATCCAAGGGCTGTCCTGGGCTTTTGTAGGCCTCAGCACAGCTAAAACTGCCATTTGCTGTAAGCAACAATCATGTCATGGCCCTGAGATTTCTGCTTTCATGGACTTGACCCTGATGACCTTCTATTAGTTCTGATCAAGTTAAATCGACTTGCATTTGATGTGTGTAGGATCAAAAGAAGATCTACTGTGGGTGGAAACACTGGGTACTTATTAGTCTTTTCCCCGATCCCCTTCTTCTTTGGAGATGTTTCCTGCCAGGTATAGGGGGTATAGCACAAGGCCTGTGAACTTGTGCATTTCTAACCTGAATGTGAATTCTAAGCAGCCTTTTATTCAGAGAAAGAATAATAGGCTGAAAAAGAGATTGATATTTCAGCCTTCTGAGCCTTCACTTTGTGCTGACAAATTAATCATCTGTTTTACCTTCTTCGAACAGTGAGGCTCATTGTTCTCTTTGCCAGGTCATATGCATTTCATTACTCTACACCTTGGTGACAAAGGAAACTTTGGGGTAAAAATGAACCCAGAGATGAGTCAAGGGTTTGGCTTTAGTTCTGTGATTCAGACATGGACGAGTCATTGGCCCTGACAGCTGCTCCTGTGACACAGTGGGAAAAGCAGCAAGCCATGTTGATAGAGCCTAACACATTTTTCTAAGGGATGTTTTGTCGCTGGATTCCATGGAGTCATATTTAAATTTGCTCACTCATATTTAAATTTTACCCAGACAGCCCAGTCTAAACCCCAGTGGATTGAATAACTGCCTAAATACACCAAGTGTATTTGGCAATTCTGATTTTCTGCCCTGGAACTAAAGATTGACTTTCTTTTTAAGAATAATATGATAAAATATTCCTATTTCTTGATCTTCAGTGGTTATGTGAGTCTGCTCAGCTTTCAGTAATTAACTGGATTGTATAATATCATATCTGTAGTTCCCTGGATACTTAAAAGATTTATATTAAAAAGAATAATGATGAAACCAACAAGCATGACAAAACTTTATGAAGGAGAAAGAAGCCTTATCTGTGGAAAAATTAGAACAACAGAACCTTATTGAACTTTAAAATACCGTTTGTATAATTTAATCAAACATCTTTGCAAATATATTTCTATTAACCATTTTTATGGGAGGTCTGTCACGTAAATATGTATTTTACACCTGTGCATATAGCTACCATTTCATTTTGTGAAGTTGAAAATGCCATTTCCTATTTTTAAAATCCCTTTTTGCTTTACTGATAAATTGTGTCTTATTTAATTAAACCACAGTGGGTCTTGAAACAGCTCTGTTGGACTGCATTTCCTCAGCACAGGAGTCAACATTTACCATCACTTACTGTCCCGTTTGGTTAGAATAAGTTTGACGCCAATGAAGGTGAGGCTTTCTTCTCACTATCATGCTGCTCCTGATACATGCGAAAATCACATTGTCAAAGTCCTCCTCCCCTTACGCTAGCAGGCAGTGGATTTGAAGTCCAGTTTCAGAAACTCTTAAATTACTGAGCGCTCTCAAGAATTCACATCGTATTTTAGCCCACAAATTTGGAAGACCATGAGAATTTATCTTTATGGTGAGGAAACAAGGATAAGGAAGTTAATCTTGGTTAATGGAAAATATAATTATAGTTTTTAAAGATATAATTTATGGGTTGTTTTTCAAACAGCCACGCACTATTTGCTCACCACACTATACAAAGGGTTTTCTTTACTTCCTGCCCCCATTACATTCCCTCTTAAAATAGCGTTAAGAATTTGGTGCTTATTATTCTGCACATTCTTTATGGTTATAGAAACATACAAACATATACACATAGGTGATTTTTTCCTTTAAAAATTGGGGTCAAACTATTCATATTTCTTATCACACTATTTTTCTCTTTTGGCAATCTGAATTGGACATCTCTCCAGGTCAGCTCACATAGTTTTGCCACATTGTTAACAACTACATCCTAGCCTAAAGTACTGACGAATTTATGTAAGTGAGGACAGCCATGTGTCCTGTGTTTCTGCCCCACAACAAATGAAGCAATAGGTTTGCTGGCATAGTTACTCTTATGTACTAATACTGATATTTCAATAAGATGGAAAATTGTTAAAGAAAAATAAATTTAAAAAACTCTTTTCAAGTGCACGCAGCAACTGACAGCTGCCCAAGTACTGGCACAGATCCTTACTGGTCTTCTTTATCAGATGCCCAAGAAGAATGGCACATACTCCATCAATCATGTACCTGATTGAGGAGTCCTCTTAGTATCAGTTTTTTGCAGAAAGTAAATTAGAGTTTCTCTGTAGTTGAGGATAGGAACAAAGATTAACTGTAAATGGGCCTAAGAGCTCCTATTAGGATAATGAAAATGTTCTAAAACTGGATCATGGTTCAGAGAGTTGTACATCTCAGTAAATTTACTAAAATCCATTGAATTTCACTTTTAAATTGGGTTGTTTCATGGTATGTAAGTCATACCTTAATAAAGTTGGTGAAAGGGGTAAAATTTTAAAACAGTTTATGTGACATCTTTTTTTATATCAATTAGCATCATCTGAGAACAAGCTTTGCTTCAGTAAAGTCAATCTCAGCCCACTAACACCTGTTTGATTTATTACAGTCTTAGAATTCTTGGAATTTGCTCAATAAATATTTTCTTCATTTAGTTTTATAAGGTGTTTTGCTCCTGCTGATTGCAGTAGTCACTTCTCAGAGTCCCTTCTAAGGGAACCGTGACCTTATTGCAACAGATGAGTTTTCTCGCTCCTCTTCAACCATTCCTGTACATACTGAACACTTAGTACATGCCAGATGATATTTTAGCCACTGAGAATATTTCATTATCCAAGAAAAGTGAAGATACCTGCCTTCTTAGAGCTTTTCCTCTAGTTTAAAGTCTAAGAAAGGAAACAAGATCAATATTTCATGTTTTAAACTGGAGTTTCTGTTAAAATATATTTTCTGATTCATAAGGGACAGGTTTTGAAATTCTGGATTTCTAGCAAGCACTAGGCGATACTGATGTTGCTGGTCTAAACACTACACTTGGATTTATGTAGTCAAAAGTTCTGTAGAATGAGAAATTTAACTCAAAGCTGTGAATCAGTGGAGTATAGCAGTAGCAAGGTTGAAACCTATGATGACATGGACACACACAGTGTTCATGATTATTAGGAAGTTATGTTGTATTTCATACCCTTTGTACTTCCAAATTCTCTGCACTTCCTGTGATACAAAAAATCAGCACAGATTGGGAGAGGAGGATGGGTTGCTTTTGATTATCACCTGGCACATTTGCAACTTGTCTTTGAGAGCTTCACTGCCTGCTGCAAAGACTGGGAACACAGCTATTCTGCAAAACAGCCTCTTCAGACTACCCCCACCACTGACCATCCTTTCTCACCCATGCATTTGGAAAGTTAAGGCAGTTTAACTTTTTCTACAGATTTTATAAAGTTCTCTGGACTCTTGATGATTAAGACATGGGATTTGACTCAAAGTTGAGCCAGTGGATTAGAACAATAGTTACTAAAGACATTGGGAACAAGGAAACCAGTATTTTTTGCAGGCTTACTGTGTGCATTATAGAAATCTTAGGCATTTATTATTTTCATTTTCAAGCACAAAAACTGTGACTATAACTGCAAATATTTTATGTTTTGCTGATTTTAAAAAATGTGTCCAAATCACACATTTGAGGCTTAGTAGATCTAGTATTAAAATAGAAGTATTTGTATTTGACTTCAAAGCAGCAGCAAAACCTTTAGCTCCATTCTCTGCTAGAGATTTCTTAGCTTGGGACTATTTCTTTTCTCTTCAAGATATCCTTTACTATTTACAACTTTTGAAGTTGAAGAACCACAATTTCCTTAAAAAAATCACCTCACTGGGCCAGGGATTTAGCTCAGTGTTACCGCTGCCTACCTTGCAAGCGCAAGGTCCAGAGATCGATCCCTGGTACCAAAAAAAAAAAAAAAAAAAAAAATCACCTCACCATCATGTCCTCTTACAACTGGGAAACTCTGAAAATACAAGGGCCTTGACATTGTCTGTTCTAAAACATTTCACCTGATAGCTTTTGCAAAGACAAAATATGGAAAGACTGTATTCCTGTCTCTTGTTATCTTCACATATTCCAGCATGAGAAGAGGCAAGGCATGTTCTAGACACAGACAACTTCAGAAATATAAAAGCATCATCTGAGGGAGAATAATTTATCCTTGTTATATCTGATAATAATTTTGGCTAGTCATCTTCAGAACATTGGATTTAATTACATGTTGTAACTAATTAAAGGACAGAGTATATGATTGAGTTCCTGGGAAATTAGAGAAAGAAAATTTCAGATAATAAGTAGAATTTTCATCATATGTTTGTTGGGGTGAGAGGGGGGTCATTTCTTGACCTTTTGTCAAATGCAGTGCAAAGAAAATGTAATTAATGCAAGTGTGTTTTGTACGCCCAAGAAGAGATTTTTTTCATTGAAACATAACCTTTATGAGATGCTTCTGTTACTACTGGCTGTCAGGCGAAAATTAAATGAGCTTGCTCTGAGGTTCAGATTTATCTTTCTGTCTACAAAAGGCTATGTGAGAGGCTGAGGAGATACATAGCATTTACTGATGATTCTCTAAATTATTCCCATCAATCTGTGGTAAACATAATACATCCTCTCCTTGAAGCTAATGGCTGGGCCAGCAGTAATACTCTGCCACCCAGCACTTTGCCTGTGTCTGCTTGGAAAATACCTGCAGCTACCAGGAATTTCTACCCGTTAACATGCTGATGCAGTTGTTTGCTTAAAACATGTGTGGTAGTCCGAAGCAGTTCAGTGTACCTTCACAGATTGGAGAAACCTTCCAGTGTACCAGTGGGATATAGTATTCAGTTCACTGTAGCTCCATGGTAATCAGATTCACAAATGAAATTGAAAGCTGACTTAAAACCATTTACAAGTCCAATTATTTAAAGAGTGGATAGCCAAAAATTATGTATTTTTTGTCTAATTTAATAAGCTAATCTAACAGGAAATATAAAAATGACAATTTTATCAAATTTATTCAATACAAGAATCGACTGGTTGAAATAACACCTGCCCGAGCAATGCTTGGGAGAATCAGTAGGGAAACAAACGGGCTGCTCGGGGTAAACTGGTAAGTGGGTGATGGACATGCAAGGCCCTTCCAGGCACTGTCTTCAAAGGACTTGACTTTTGTATGCTTGTGTACTGGGAACCACTGTCCTTGGTTGTCTCAGTGCAACCCTGACCCCACCCTAACCTCACCATGAGATTGTCACTCAGGGTTGGCAAAGACACCTGTCCATCATTTTACCTGAATTTCTAAAACTGAGCAATACAGCAGAACTTAACTCTTAATTACCCTTCCTGTTTGTGGCTGGTAAACTTAAGATCAAGGCTGAAGCATCCATTATTCAGCAGTTATGTTTCTCCTATCTGATCTTGGTGTTAAAAGATGGGTTCTCATTAACCTAGGGTTAACTTGGTCTCTGGCTGAGTCACCAAGGATTTGGAGATGGCCACATACTTGGCTAAGCACTAGAAAGTCTTTAGTTTCTAGTTTTAACTCAGACTTCCAGGGGTGGGGGGGTGTAGCATTTTATGGAACCAAGTGGCTCATTTACAGCAGCACCAGCCATGCTGGGGAGCAGTCCTTGCCCTGGTGTTCCAGAACATTCTTGCTGCCAGTTTTGTTCAGAGATCCAGAAGTGCAGGAGATGTGTGAACATGACAAATTAATGAAAAACAAAGTCAAACATTTCAGAACCTGCAAAGAGTTCAATTCCAGAAATGAGCAAAGGTTTAAGAGGAGCCTTCTTTTTTTATGTGTGAGATTTATTCATTCTCCATAGACACAAAAATAAGTCTTTCAAAGAACATGAATATTTGAGGCACTTGGCAACACGCAATCTCTGGCAACCTCTCCCTTATTTATACCATGTAATTATACTTGCTTTTATGTGTGTGTCCTTTTCATTATTGAGTCTAACATGGTCTTTTGTCAAATTCCAGTTATTGATTAGCACTGGCAACTCTGAAATGTGGCTTTTTATACGTCAATAAATCTCTTTCCCCCATTCTGAAATCATAGCAGATCTTATTGGACATTTGGGGAGAAAACAACTTAAAATTCACATCCAGATTTTGGCTGCCAATTCAGGACTTTGTTACTCTGCGGTTTGCCAAGATTTTAGCTTACTCCTCACTGAAAGTGCCGTGCTTGGGGGTGGGGGATCCCTGTTGCCAGAGTGAAAATGGAGTGACATCATTAGAATTCAGCTGAATCTGTGACTCCCATGAAATTCTGGCTTCAACATTCCTCTTTTTAAAAAAATTTCTCCCCTCTTTGCTGCTCTTCGACTCATCCTGGAATGTCTTCTCAGATGACAAGCAAACAAAACACTGCTCAGATGCATGACCTTAGTGACCAACTATGAGCCTACAGACTTGTTTGAGTAAATACAGTAAATAACTAGACTTGGCCTTTTTTTCAGAGATTTAATCCTTTTGCCAGTTGTGCACTTACAGTGTTAATTTTCATTGGCGGAACTTGTGCCCTCTTTAGTAAGAGAAAAGGAACATTTCTGGGGAAGAACCTAGTGAGTCATGAGTATGGGCATCAGGTGTTTATAGCTTCCGTATATTATGTAAGCAAATTGTCATTGTGTCTAATCTCTAGTGCCACCAAAATACTTAGTTGCAGTTATTCTCAGTTCCTAATCTCTTTAGGAAGTAAAGAATGAAAGTTCTTTGATAAATTCTGTGTTCTTTTTCTGTGTTTATATCAAGATGCCTTGCGATTGTAATTAATCTTTTATTTGAAAAAAGTTTCATTAGTTCCTTTATTAAATAGTAATCTCAAGCCTGAAGGAGTTAGTGGAACTTTCTGCAGTATCTTATCAGCAGTCACCAAAGTGCCCCTCATTCTTTTCAAATTAATCAACTTGTTCCCACCTTTGTCTGCTTGTGCTGGGATTCATTTGCAGACTCACTAAACCTGCCAACTCCAGCACATGGTGAGTGAGTCCAAAATGTACAGTTTCAGAAAGGGATGCTGTTTCCTCACAGCAAGTTTCCTTTTTCCTATTGAATGTTGGCAACCTTAATTTTGGAATACTTTTGCATTTACAATCAAGAAACTTTCAAAAAATGTTATTCTTACTGGCTTATTAAGGACCCATGATTTATGGAACATTTAATTCCACCTGACTTCCATGGGGAGACTGCATGGAGCGAAAACATGTAATGTATTCGGATTTTGTCATAGCTAGAGGAGAGCATATTTTTGTCACATATCAGATTCAAGCATTTATTCATTTTACCTGTTCATTTGTATATTTTTGTAACACCAAGATGATTAGTACATGGGTTTTGTGACTTGTGTCACTTATGGGATGACGTTTCCACATCTTTGCGGGTTAGAAGGCCAGGGTAAGCAATACAGCAAGAGCACAGTGGGTTCTGAGGAGCTGTTTACTTTCTTGTAGTGCAGAAACCCATTTAGGGTGATTCTTATGCTGCTGTCAGAGCAATGAGGGTCAGCAGTTGTGGTGACAAATTAGTTTTGACAAGCTTAATGACCCCAAAGAAGAAAAGTCTGTGGCTCTGATAGCGACTGGGTAATAATTGGTAAGCTCAGCAAAGTGGGGAATGTGTTAAAATTCCCCAATTCTCTATGGCAAGCCAATTACACCATTCAGCAAAGGGGTGGAAGGTTGCCATCGCTTCTTTAGCCTTACAAAAGCATCAGCAGGCTGTATTTCAATCAGTTGAATTTGGTTTGGCAGGGACATTAGGACATTTAAAGAAACAACTGGATCTTTCAAAGTATGTTCCTAGGAAAACTTGGGCTTAGAGCAAAAGGAGAATTTTTGTAAGGCACCAGTGGACAGTGCTGACCTCACTATTGGCAAATTCTCTTTGTGTACCATGAGCTACTTTTCCTTCACTTCCCAGGGTGGCAGGCCCTGTGGCCAAGTGTGGACTTAATAGAGTGCATGATAAATAAATGATTACTAGTTATCAGTCCACAAAAGACAACATTTTCACTAACTTATTCAACAAAAATTTTTTTGTGAACCTACTTTGTGTTGGGACCATTCTGAGTGCCAGGGACTAAGATGAATAAAGTAAGAGAAGATTCTTGCCTGCATGGAGACTGTTCTAATTGATAGTAGTTCATAGACAAGTAATAAATTGGATGGTTCCAGGTGCTAGCAAGCCCACAGAAGAGATAAACAGGGCATGTGGCAGATTTTCGGTTTTCTTGGGCTGCTGTAACAAAGTATCATAACTTATGTGTGGCACAACTTATAGAAATTTAATGTCTCTCAGTTTTGGAGGCTATAAGTCTGAAATCAGGGTATCAGTAGGGTTGGTCTCTTGTGAAGACCGAGCTAAGGATCTGTTCTAGGCTTCTCTCTTTAACTTGCAGATGGATGTTTTCATATTCACACAGTGTTCTTCTGGTATTTTAGATCATCTTCCCTTTGTGTGTACCTCTACAGTGTCCACATTTCCTTTTCTTAAAAGAATACCTCACAGATTAAGGCTTGTCCTAATGCCAAAGATCCAGTTTCCAAATACAGTCCCTGTCTGAGAAATGGAGGAGGAGGGGACTTCCACCCATGAATTTAAATAGATATAAGTAAACAATCAAAGACTTGGCCTTTTCTGAATCTCATAATAGCAATTAAACCACCTAAGAGAAGGTTTTCAGGGAAGCCTTAGAAGTCATGTAATGGAATTGAGACTGAGGAGAAGAAACTGTCCTGAGAATAGCCTGAGGCAGGGTGTTTGGGAAAGGACTGTGGAAGGCCCTGGGGTGGGAAAGGCTTTCTGTGTATGAGAGAGAGTAGCTGGAATGCTTGAGTGGAAGAAAGAAGGGATTAAGTCAGAGACAAGACAGATTAGATCACCTGCACCTTGTTGGCCTGTGAAGACTAACCTTAATTTTATTCTGAGCGCAGCAGTGTCCCCCTTATATTTGGAGAATGTTTCAAAACCCCAGTGGATGCCTGAAACTGCAGGGTTAGCAACTAACCCTACACATCCTGTATATTTTTTCTTACTATATAAAGAACCTTTACATTTTCACTTTAAGGAAACTTTATAACTTCTCCCTGGCAAATCCAAGTTGCCAGCATCACTCACTCCTGTGCTATGGGGCCATGATTAAGTAAAAATAAAAGAGTCACTTGAACACAAGCACTGCAATACCAGGACTGTGGATCTGGTAACTGAGACAGATCCTAAGTGACTAAAAGGCAGGTAGTATATATAGCATGGATATGCTGAACAAATGAATGATTCATGCCCTAAGTGTGGTGGAGTGGGACTGGAAGAGATTTCATCACCAGAATGACATGCAGTTTAAAATTTAGGAATTATTTCTGGAATTTTCCATTTCATAAATTTTGGACCACAGGTAACAGGAACCATGGAAGGTGAAACCTCAGATAAGGGAGCACCACTGTACTATTAGAAGCCAATGGGACACTTTAATCAGAGAAATTACATTTCTTGTTTTCATTTTAAACCAGCCTTCCTGTTTTGGGGCTGTTACAACAAAGTTCATAGGTTGGGTGGCTTATAAACAACAGAAGTGTATTTCTCACGGTTCTGGAGGCTGAAGATCAAGGCATCTAGGGAAGACCTGACTGTTGCCTGACTGTTCCCTTGGGTACCTTCTCCCTGTCCTCACATGGTGGAAAGGGGCAGCTAGGTAGCTCTTAGAGACCTCTTGAGGGCACTAATTCCATTCCATGATCTACTAACTTTTCAAAGGCCCCACATCTTTAATACTATCACCTTGAGGGTTAGGATTTCAGCATTTGGAAAGACCACAAACATGCAGACCACAGCAGAGCCTACATTTATAGAGTGCTCTGGAAACAAAGCAGTGTATTAAGTACAGTGTGGGGCTCAAGGCTTTCCTGAAGCCTTCACTGTAGCCTCACCTGACTTCATGCCCTGTACTTCACCACCAAGGATATACTGCTGTCCTACTGCTTCCTTTCACAATGCACTGTCTTTTGTCCACCTTCTAGACCTTGCCTGCTATTTCTTCTGTCTGGATTTCCTTGAGCACCTGCACTACACATTGAACTCCTAGTCATTCTCAAAAACGCCCCACAGCCTTAAAAGTTACTTCCTATGTTATTGTCCCATATTTACAGTCTGTCCTTGTAGTGTACCTTTTATCAGGTCATGTTATATTGCTTTTCTTTGTTTATATGCCCGCTTTGCCAAATACTACGTGAGATTCCTGAGGACAAGAACTATATCGCATTCATCTTCATATACTGAGATCCAGCCCACCCCCCAAAGCCCAGCATTAAACAAATGACTAAATGAAGTACAAGATTAGGCACTACACTCAAGGATCCTACTAAGAACTCTTGGGATAGCAGAGTAGAAATAATGAGGAGCTTTTTAGACATATCAATCTGACTCTGATGCTAGCTAACATTACTTCTATTCTTTATTGCTTAATGTCTTTGAGTCTCCATTCCTTCATTAATAAAATCAGCCTAATGATTCATTCATGATCCCTTAAAAAGCTAATTTAGGAAACTTTTGTGAATGCACCTGACCCCATGACCTGGTGTATTCTAGATGCTCAATAAAATAGTCTTTTCTTTCTCTTTCCTTCATTTTCAAAAAACCTTATTGTTATTATACATAGGGAGTAGGGAGAGCACATGAAGATTCATGAAAACTCTCAATTGACCAGTTGTTCATTTTGGGGTTTGGTAGTTGCAGATATTTAGCTCTGAATTATGTTTCCAAGGAGCTGAGAGAATGGAAGACAAGGTTACAACATTCTGGTGGAAAATCAGGGGGTGGGTTGAATGATGGGAAGAGACACAGTTTTCCATTACCAATCAACTCTTTACAAAGAACTTGAAGAGTATAACCTTTCCTACTGTAGGATTCCCTTAGTAAAGGTCTGATTCATTAATCATGATAATCCCTTTGTTTGGGACCTTATTTCCCACTCCTAAGAGGTTGCCTGGTTGGCATCGAGGGCACTTTAGGCAAAACATTTTGCATAGTCTTGCGATATCTACTGTGTAAGTCTTTGTGTGGACCTGAGTAGATGATGTAAATGTTTAATTTTTAAAATAAAAGGAAAAAAACATTTAGAAGCTCTTTCCTTTCTGCATCTGAGCCAGACTGAGAATGAAAATTAAAGAAACTTCACCAAGAAGTCTGTTGGTGCTGAGATATCTTTGTCTGTTTTCCAAAGTCATAGCAAAAATGTGTGCCGAAAAGCAAGGTTTTAAATATGGCTTCTGTTTAAAAATTGCTGCTTTCTTGTGTTGCCTCTGGGGTGCGGATCTAATTTTCTGTGTCATTACTGCCCTGGTGATATATCCTTAGGGCTGCTTTATAAGTCCCTTGGTTGATGCGTCTGTAATATGCAAATTCCATCTTACAACTCAGAGTTTGAATCTTTGTCCTTCTGCATGCACAGTCTCTGCCTTTTCCCCAATACCTCAATAGCAACTTTCAAAATCTTCTTTTAAGTGTGCTAATTATAAAGGTGAAAGCTAAGACATTAATTGGCTAGGCAGCCAAATCGGGGAAGTGTTATTTAATCCAAATACATGGATTACTGCATAAACAAGAACAGGTTTAATGTGTAGGCAGTGTAAAACACTCTCCGAAAGTGCTCCCAGCCCACTGCTTGATGATTATTTTATCCTGCTTTTCCATTTGAGACCCCTAGGCCACACCTTCAAAGAAGGAACAGATAGATAGATATGGCACCACTTGGAGACTTTCTTCCCATTCCACTGCTTAGTGGGAGGCAGGGGGCTTAGAGGCCTAGTAAAGATTTTTCAGGTTTTAGCTCCAACTGCTATACCATGCTGTGAGTTCCAGGGCAAGTTCTCAAGGATAGAGTTCTTAGATGATTTACCAGGGAAGATGCAGGGGCCTAATCAGCTTGTGGCTGCAAGTGTAGATTGTTCTACCTGTCGTTGGTGTGCCTGAGAGTTGAAGCACAAGGCTGCTCTTTTGGGGGAGCTCTCATCATTTCAGTGAAGCTGTAGAAGACAAAGACAGATAAAGACTAAGTATTCGCAGTCCTTGCAGCTGGTCTGCTCTCTCATGTCCAAGACTTTCTGTAAAGGAATTATTACTGTTCAGGAATTTTACAAAGTTGGCTCAGGAAAGAAGTTAGTTGAGTAATGAAAGGAAGAAAAAGTACAACTGGTTCATAGGATCAAGAGAAACAAAACAAAACAAAAAACCTTCACGTAATAGTATTATCTTTGGTTCACCCTAAAGCTAAGAGTTTGAGTGTAAGTTACTAAAGAATGGCCTGAGAATCAGAGTTGGCTTCTGGGAAAGACCTTTATTTGACAGCTCAAATATATTCTGCTTGAAGGTTGGGTCTCAATAAATAAAGGGCATCAAAGCCTGTTCCATGGTGATCTGAAGGCTTCTGTCCAGGGCATTTCTGTTGATTTGGATACCATCTATAGTCTCAAATCCACGGTGCTTGCTTGTAACATTTTAATAGCCAGCTTGGATTTTTGGCAGGCTTTTGTTTAGTTTATTTTTCTCTAAGCTTAAAACGTAAGGAATTGAAATTTGAGAGCATTATTGTGTCTTGGAACTTAGAATTGAAAGAGCTATTGAAGGTGGGTTTTGGGGGTTTTTTGTTGTTCTTTTTTTCTTTCAACTGGTGCACTGAAGAATGGAATTTAACTTTTATAAACGACCATTGGGCAATGTAACCACATCAGTGTGTGTGGGTTTTTTTTTTCCATGAACAATGTAAACAGGTGGTTTGAGTTGAAGAGTCTTTTTTTCTCATTTTCTTCTTTTTCTTATTGTTGTCTATCATCTTCCCTCTCTTCCACTTCCTCCTCCTCTTCTCCTGCTCCTTCTGTTCTTCCTGCTCCCCTAGCTCCTTCTGCTTCTCCTCTTTCTCCTCCTCTTTCTCCTCCTCCCCTTTCCTTGTTTCCTAAATCCAGAGAAACTGTAGTAGGAAATATTTATGGACGAGGGTACAGAAGTAGGATCCTAACCACTTGCATTCATGTGTATACTGCTTAATTCAAGTTCCCTGTCTTTCTCACAGCTGCCATTAGAGGGGAACTCCTCTGATGATTATGATGCCACCCTTTGGTCCTTAGATTTTACTTCTTTGTGCTCAAACTCTTGCCTCACCAAACTCATTGTAAGGTATCTGAAGAGCTCGATACATTTGCAATAACCAGGTGAAAAGTCTCTCCTTAACTATAATTTATTAATTATTTTTTCATATGGCTTTTGAATCCCCAAATGCTGGGAGAGAAAATTTAATTGGACACATTAGTACTTTTTATACTTAACTCTTACCAATTCTATTTAGGTAAGAAGGAAACATCTTGGGTTATTTCTTGTTCTTTAATTCAGTGCCAGCCCTGCTTTCATTGGCAGGATGCTTTCATGTTTGTAAATACCATCTCTTTGAGCTTCACACACAACAGCCTCTTGAAGCAGGCCATTCTGAAGTGGAAGAAATTCCTCCTGAGGTACCAGGACATCTCCATCCTGCCTTCCATGAACTTCAAGTTCAGGGGGTTTTGCGTCTCTAAACAAACAAACAAACAAACAGAATTTGTATGTAGCTAAGTTGCAAAACCTTGGCCAAACTGTCTCCCTTTTTTCTTTAAGCCATAAAACGAACTTCAATTTTAAATTTAAAACTTGAAAGATACGGGCAGGGCAGAACACCCCATGTCCTTAAGGGTGTAGTGATTGAGGATGGAGGGACTTTGGTTCATTGCCCTTGCTGGCCACCACCCCAAGAGGCCATGCTTTTGTGACATCTCCCCAAGTAACAGCTATTTCTCAGGCCACCTTCCTTTGGCATAGCTGCAAACTTCAGCCATGTGTGCTATCTCTCCCCAGCCTGGCCCCTGTCCCCTCCAGGTCCTGAATTCTCTGACCTTCTCTGAATTTCTGCGCACCAGGTGGATTTTTTTTTTTTTTTTTTTTTTTAGCTTTCACATCTCTGTTTTATTTATTTATTTTTACCCACAGGCTTATTCCATGTGCACTGTTGTCTGAATTGTCCTGAATTTTGTACTTAATTCCAGATCGTCAAAGGCATGTTTTCAGCTGAACAAACCAAATGAACTAAAAAGCTTCAGCCCCCTTTTACTTTATTCTCATCACTCATCCCAGCAGGGAGGATGAGTGAAGAATGCATCCTCTAGATCCTAAAAGAATTTGTAATATTCATTCTTTCTCCGTAAGATACAGAGCTTAATCCTTGCTTTAGACATTTTCTTTTCTTTTTTTCTAAATAAACAGGCCTAATTGGAAAAAGCTGAGAGAGCTAAGCAGAAAAGAATAGAAAACATTTACTGAGCTTGGAAGTGCATATTGAATGCTGCGGGAAATTTGCATATGGATTACTTGGTGAAAAAAATAGAAATATTCTCAGCCCATTAGTTACTGTGATGGACTCCCACTGACTAAAATCCAAGTACTTTTGCCTTGTTTTCTCCAACTGTTCTTTTCTGTAATCATTTCTCTTTGACCACAGGGCAGCTATTCTGTTTCTGTACTTTGTGCTAAAGACAGAATAAGGAATGTAGCTGTGCCTAGAATGTGAGCAGGCTACCTCTGATTTAATCCACCAGTATTATACCATTATTTCTAAGAACATTGTCCTTTCATCAGAGGAGCTTCAAAATCACATTTTTCAGCTCTAAATGTGACAATCCAGAGAGTCTTTTCTGGTGCCTCAGTTTCACCATATGGAAAATGGAGAGTACTATTTAGCATTACTAATGAAGATGGGAGAGGGGAATCAATGAATATTTATAAAAGTAAATCAAGTCCTTGGAATATAAGATCCTACAGAAATTCGAAGCATAATTAAGGTAGGGAGAACAGATTAGTGTTAAATATATGTGTGAAACACATTTTACATTTCCTTCCAACAAAGGCTGAAGTTAATTTACTCCAAGTGAGGGGGAGAAAAAGAAAAAAATGGTATTGTGAATTAGGATTCTAAATTTGGATTTTGATATGTTGATTGGTGTGCTGCAGACATAAAGCAACATGTTGACTTTTTTAGCAAATGCATGTGTGTGTGTGTGTGTGTGTGTCTGCTGTGTCTGTATGTGAGGGGTGGAGGAAGGAGATATATATATATATTTTTAACAAATCTAATCATCATTGGCAGTATGCCTTTAGGAATACAAGTATTAGCAAAAAAATGTTATTAAAGAATATTTTAAACTATTTTTAATCCATAGAAAACTCATTAAACATGGATGAGCTCTTTGCATTGTGGTATATGAGGCAGGACCATTTGTACAAAGAGGTACTCAGATATTGTCTTCAGAAATTATCTGTATTACTGTGTCATTGTTTTAGGAAGCAATTCAAACTGTCATTTTCCAAGTGAATTGTTGAGTGTTAAGAGATGTGGAAGTCAGTGCAAAGATCAAAATATCAAGATCTGTCAGCCGATTTCCACAATGGCTTGGAAGCTGTTGGGAAGAAAGGTCCATGTGATATTGACCACATAAATGGAAAGAAATCCTCATAGATGAAGATGAACCCTTTGCATATTGTAAACCAAAGAATATATGTGTGTGTGTGTGTGTGTGTATTCTCAAAAGGTTTTATCATAAAAAATGTCTTGTAGAAAATCTTAAGTTTGCCAATTTTTCATGTTGAAATTCCTCTGAAGCAAGCGACTCTTTCATTTAACTTAATAAGGACATAGATAGATCTTCTGATGAGAGCTGGAATTCACCAGAATATGTGTAGTGCAGAACTTCAAATCCCCCCAGAGGAAAACCAAGAAATGGTATCCTTTTATCTCCCATCTCCTCCAAGAAGACATCTCTGTGAACAACTAAACTGGAAACCACTTAGGCAACAATCACAATATGATCATTTTAAATGGAAAATAACTAAGATTCACATTGGGGAAGTCAGTATTTGTTCTGTCTGTTGGAACATCTTGGATCTTATTATTGCAAAGTGTGACCTGAGGACAGGCAGCATCAGCATCTTTGGAAGGTTTCTGGAAATGTAGAATCCACTCCCCACCACAGACATGCAGAACTAGAGTCTGCCTTGTAAGGAGTTCCCCCAGGGTTAATAGTCACTGTCCTCACTTACCATTTAATATAGTATTGCTTCAGGTCCTGTCTGTTGTCTTCACACAATAATTTCTTGATAAACTCTCAGTAATTGACTTTCGATTATTGAATTAATGATGATCCAGAGAGTAACACTGACATGCGAATAATCTGACCCATTATTACCCATCAATCCCAGATTTTGATTACTGGAAGATTCCAGGCACTGTGCTAGGCTCTGGAAACAAGGGCACAAACAAGATTGATTCAGAATTCAGGAGATAGCTACTAGCCAGATAATTACGTAATGACACATGGGTAAAGAAATAGGAAAACACAGTGTGCAGAGAAGGTACACGATCTGGTCAGGTCTGGCCTGGAAAGTCAGTGTAACAGGCAGCCCAAGTAGTGAATGGTACTATTCTTTGGAGGCTTCTGATTCAAATGAGCCAAAGGTATGCATAGGAGTTCTGATGTCAATTACCATTTCTCAGTAGGAAGTAGGCTAAGAAGGAAATGGATGTCAGTTAACTTTTTGCCCCTAAAACAAACATTTTTATTGGCCATATGATTTTATTTTTGAGGTACCAAAAGTTTGCATTGTTCAAGTTAGAAAAATAATGACCACCACAAGTCCAGGCAGCGTGAAAACAACAATTGTAAACAATGCAGCATTTCTAGATCTGCCTCATTGGTTGTCATCCTCCACATTTTCATGGTCTGGGTGGACCCATGGCTAGTCAGCCTTGGTCTGTCCCTTTGTCCCTCACCCAGATTGTCTTCAAGTCTCATTAGTGACAGTGATCAGCCAGGTCCAGAATCTGTCTTTAATCTGTGTTTTCAGCTAACCTCAGATTATCCAGAAAGGCTATGGTGGGCTTTTTGGTTTTATTACATTTTTTTTCTTTTTCATACTTTTTCCTCTACTTCTTTCTTTCCTTCTCATTTTCCTGTTGAAATTACTTTTCCATCTCACTCATTACAAGTTTGAATTTGATTTGCATATCTAAACTGCTAATTATGCCAATTACTTAGTGCTTCTGCATTCTAAGAAGAAGCCAGAGACTGACCCCTTTCATTAAAGTCAGTGTCATTTCACCCTGAAATTTGGCGCTATGGAAACAGGTCCTTTTTCTCGCATTTTTTCCTTGTAAATATATTATTAAAAGGCTAGCTGCCAGTAACCATATTTTTGGGATCCACATAGTCATGTTTCTGGTCATATTTTTCTGTAGTCCAGCATATATTTTTTAACTAAATACTGCTCTCGAAAGATGAAAAGGGGTGCTCCTGCTTTCATTTTGTTCTTGGCTATAGCTCATGGATGGCTTTATTTTCTTTCTCAATTTGCAAAAAGCTTTCTTTCCTTCAGGAGAAAAAAAAGTGGCTCTGCAGATCATAAAGACATCATTAACATTTACTAATACAGTATATTCTGAAGTTTCTTTACTACCACATCCTTTCAGTATTATTTACTGAGCAGCTAAAATAATTGGGCTTTGAATTTTTAGATTACTATAAAGCAAGACCTATTGTCACTTATTGCTGGATGTAATTGCACCATATGTATTGCGTGGAGCTATTTATTCATCTCCCTGGTGGATAACTTTGTCAAAATGAGCTGAGATATTTCTGTATGTGCAGTTGGAATCTAGAAAAATAGGCATTTTGTGTAGCATTTAGAAATTATAAAGAACTTCATAAACGTTTTTTGTCTCTAGACCTGAAGTTCTGTGTTTTAATTTCTATTCATCTTTTATTATTCCCCACTGTTGGTTAGGACAAACACTGAGTGAGTATACAGTGATTCTGGGTGGATTTTAAGCCCTAGAAGGATGGGGTTGGGAAAGTCAGACACATTGGTCCATGTCCTAATGAAGCTCAGGTTTCCATGAAGATGTTATAAGGGAACTATGTGGGAAACTAAACCTAACCTGGGGGACACTAGAATGCTGTGCTGGGAAAGGAATATTTCAGTGAGCTCTAAAATTTAGGTGTGTAGGATTTAATCAAGCAAAATAAGAGGAAAGCATTTTTCCAGGTAAAGGAAATGGTATGTGCAGATGCCTTGAGGTGGGGAAGGGCATGGCATTTTTGATGAGGTAAATCTCTTAGAGGAAGAGGGAGGAGGAGAGAAAGGTGAGGATGGGGCTGGAGAAATGGTGGGGAACCATATCAAGCAAGACCTTATCAGCCATAGCAAGACTGTGATCTTTTTTCTGAATACCAACAGGAAACCTTTGAAGACTTTGACACAGAGGAATAACTTGACTAGATTTCTAGTCTTCAAAAGATTAGTTTGGCAGTAGCATGGATCCTAGATGGTAGATGGGGTGAAAAGTGGTTCAGAGAGACCTGTTTGGAGAGCACTGAAATAGATGGGGGGTGGGGTGGTTTAGTCTAGGGAGGTTAGAAGGGCATAGAAAGAATGTTATGTTTGAGAGATTCTTGAAGACTTGGAGATTAGAGGTGGGTATGAGTATGTGAAAGAGGGAGATGTTAAGTATGTCTTCCAGGCCCTGGGGTTGCATTTCTGGGTGGGTAGAGAACTGGAAATGAAAACTCTGTTTTGAGATAAAGGTCATTGTTAAATGTTGAAATTTGATCTTTGAGGTGCCTGTGAGCCCTCAGTATAGAGATACTGAATGGGCAGTAGTCCTTGGAGCTCAGAGGGGAGTCTAGACCAAGCTATGCTGACAGTGGATAACCAGGTGTCTTCTGATGTGATACAGGTTGAATTCTTTTATCTAACAGTGGGGAATTATGAAAGAACCTGTTCTACCAGCCTTGAGGAATTTTGCCTCAGTGGAGTTAGAAATGCTATAACAATATTTAGGCACATATTCAACCAATTCACAATTTTAAAAAATCCATTGAGCACCTAATGTATATTAATTAGGTTTCTGTTAGATTATGGGAATTTCTGAAATGTCCTTTTTTTTTCATTAGTTAGGTTACTTTGAAGGAAGGCTTGGGCACATATATATTGAATAAGGGCCTGGTTTTTTCACTCTTGGTAAATTGGTAGTAATGTCCAGGACCCCTGTATTTAGTGAAATGAGAAGAGTTCATCCTGTAAGCTGTTTTATTGTTTGGCTGAATACACAACCTTGAGTTCCTTCTAGAATTATCATGTTGACTGTTTTGTGCCAGCCCTCACTTCGCATTTGTTTCTCAGCAGCCTATGCTTCTGAGTGGCTCACAGATGCATACCATATTTTCCCCAAATTTGAGAACTATAGTTAGTTAAAAGGAAGGTTATGCCAAGAACATAAGGCTCACAGTACTTTCTAGTCATAGCTAATGGCTTAACTCTGGGCTCAGACTTTGGTGAGAATGGCATAATTTAGGATGGTTGGTCCTTGTAATTTAAATTACTAATACTTTTTACATTATGAAGGGAAAAAGCATAGCACAATTGGATTCTTCTAAGAAATATTATTTACTTATCTCCTTGACCTCTTAATGAGCTAGCGTTCCCTTGAATTTCATGGAGGGAGTACCTGATAGTTGACCTCAAGGCCAGGATTCCAGTGGAAGCTCTGCCACTTACTCTGTGTGACTTTGGCAGATCCCTTCACCTCTCTAATCCTCAATTCCCTTCACTTATAAAATGGGGGTAACAAATACTACATAATTTGAATGCTTAATAGATGATGATGATGACTCACATTTATGGAGAATTTACTTTGTGCTAAGTACTTTCTGCCAGTATTGTTGGCGCTATAAAATGGCAAAGAGATAAAGGAAGAATCATACATGGAAACAACTCATCTTACTTGTTCTTTTACTTTTTTGGAGGGTAAGAAATAAGAATAACATAAATTGATTACAGTGGCCAACTACTTTTGAGTTATTAGAACAATATTCTCATCTAATCTAAAATATTTGAGGTGCTGGAATATACACATCCACACACAAAACTTTACAACTTTAGGTAAAATTAGATGTATCATTCTTGTGATAAATGGACAGGGAGTGGAAGTTGCATTTAAGTAGGACTGTCAAGAAGGTTGAAGTTACACTTCTTAGCCAAGGTATTTTCATAGTAACTTTAGGGACAAAAGTTCAGGGCTTGCATGACAGTAATTGAACATCCCATAGGTCTCAAAACCTAAAAAGGTCATCACTTAAAAGAGTTAATGCATTTAATGACAGCTTTTTGTCCATGAGTGAAGGCATATAGGAGGAAGAGGCATTCCCTTCACAACCAAGAAGGAAAAGCATCAGAAGGGACAGGATAGAGCAGTTTAAAATTAGAGAAAGGAAGAGGATGTGGAAGGAATAAAGGGTTTTTTGAGCAACATGATGGGAAAGCCACACAGAAAAGCTCAACCTTGAAAGAAAAGGAACTGGAGTGGTTACATTTCAGAAACAAGTGTAAGTGAGTGGTTCTGATGAACCAGTGTGAGTTGTCAGAGAAGGTCATCAGTCCCAGGACTTTGGTGCCACAGTGAGACATGACTCTGAGATCATCCCTTTGTAATGTCCACCAAAGCTAATGCAAGGTTTTGAGTTCCATTATTTTCATATTGGCTGCTTTTTTCAGCAACCAGTTACAGATGGCAAAGAGGTTCAGAATTTATATTTAAGCACTGTATAATGGAAGTGATGGCTTTTTGTTGAGAAAAGCAGTGTCAGGAAAATATCCCTGCCCCTCTTTTTCCCCTGTCATATTGGTAAGAATTTTACATTTGCAAATGAAAAAAGCTTAAGATGTAATTTTTAATCCCATCTTTCCTACCCACTTGCATCTCTTCCAAAGCTTGTCAGGGCCAGATCTGGAAGAGCAAGAGCCATTAAAAATTTGGCATCTTGTACTTCGTTTTTTTGGAATGCACTCAGTGTGGGCCAATTTATGGTAAATTATTCTCTTCATGTGTGAATTTCCTTTTTTCTCTTGGCAAATTCCTGCTTGCTTCTACACCCTTGCACATAGATTTTAAACACACATCTATTACAGAATCTGTGTGGGATATGTGTGCAAGTGTTAAAGCATGTGCCCATGGCTGCATCCACAAGTGCATATGTACATATTTGCACCTATGTGCCTATATGATAAGCAAATTGACTTAAACAGTTTGTCTTGGAGGTTTGTGTTGCTGAATGTATGTTAGCATACATTCTGTTTCATCCCCGCAAACAGTTTCTCAGTCAAGAGATGACAGAATTCAGTAATCATTTTCAGAAACACCACAGTAAATAAATATATTGCTTAGTTCTGTTAAACCAAGCCTGCCAGTTCTTAATAAAACAAAGCAGACAGTAGCATTACTCATCTTCACAGTTGAAGATGATTAATTACTGGGCAGCCAAGTCCACTACCAATGGAGAAGTTGGCACCAAGGCCTTGGCCACGTCCAGCCTCTGAACTGTGCACATAAATAAACTCTGGAGCTCTGTAGTTATCATCTGGGGCATAGGATTGGAACCTCAGCACCCACTTGAGGGAGACTGGCTGTAGGACAGTGATAGTGAATCTTTTAGAGTTTTCAGTGATACAAACAGCCTGCTGCGGTGCACATGCCATAGGTTTGCCACCACCACTCTAGGATGTTTGACAGAGGCATGGTATCATGGGATATTTCTTGTTTTTTGGCTATACTTAGGGAAATTCGGGGCAAGGTCTGAAAGATCTTTGTTCTTTGAATGAGAAATTCTGATTAGAGGCTAGTTCCCGGCATATTTGGAGTGTATTAGCTCAGCATTTTAAAGTGCAATTTAAAACAGTTCCTTTTCCTTTATGTACGAAGAGGCCAACATTTATAAGCCTTGAATTATTGCTAATAATGTGTTCCCAATGGATCTGTGTATGTTTAGCTCAAATTTGGAAAAGGGTGTGGTAGGAAAACAGTTCACTTCATTTTACTAGTATTGCTACAAATTTCTCAGAACATCAATAAAGAAGTTAATCCATCACATCCACACACACAAAAAAAATACAACCATATGTTGTTATTAGTATTTGCCACATGGTTAGATATTAAAATGATTAAATATACATTTTATAGTAGCTCTATAGGACATTAAAATCCAGCATCTAAAACCCGTAAATGCATTTTATTAAAGCTTTCACGATGTTGGCCGATTGATGTCATCATGAGCAGTAACTAGCCCTACCTAATTAAAAGGCCTTAATGAGTTTACTACACAAAGGAGTCTAGGAAATCAATATGCTTTCTTACAAAGAGTTCATTCTCTCCATTTCATTTAGCATTTATTTAGTAAATAATCCACAATCACTTGAGGTTATGCCAAATACTGTACGTATTTGGCAGTAAAAAGATTAATACGACTCAGTTTCTTGTCCTCGTAAAGCTCACAGCCTAGTGAGGGAAACAAACAGTCCAATTAGTGTGCCTCCATGTGTTGGCCAGGCAACAGGCAGAGCATGATGGGCGTGTGTGGAGACAGAGCCATTGTGCTCTGGTGAAAGCCTGAAGGAAGGCTTCCCAGAGGAGGTGGCCCCAAGCTAAAGGTCAGTAGAATGTCACAAGCAGAAGGAGTCTCATGTGAAAAATCAAGAGGCAAAACAGAGCATGCTGATTAATTAAGGCGCTGCAGCTGAAGCCTGATGGGTAAGGCAGGGAGACAGGGAAGAGGGAAAGGGCCTGATGATGTAAATTCTAGGCTGTGGGTCTCTGGTACTTTCTTCTGGCCTCTTCCCTTTGATGGATTTCTTTCTCTGTCTCTGCCTCTTTGTGTCTCTGTCCTACCCCCTCTCTTTTCCCTTCCCTCCTACTTTTCCTTTTCTTTTGCTTATTTCTCTTTTACTTCTCTGATCTTGGTCTTCTGAAAGTTGAAAATGTATTTCTGAGCTGGACCTTTCAGATAAACTAGTTTTGAGGCATGTTTTAAGATATGCAAAAATTATTACCTAAAACCCACAAGACAGTTTCCCCAGCTTCTCTATTTCCTCACCTCCCAGTGGTCACTTCACTTGTAGCATATAGAAAAATCATGCAAGGGTATTGGAATAGACTGTGTACATGCCAATGTTCTTGAATGTACTGGGATGTACTAAAGGTAGGACTGAGATTGATGTGTTTCCTTTGTCATCCACAGAGCCTAGTACAGTGTTGGATGTGTAGGAAACTCATTATGTGCAGGATCCATTTGGGGAACAGGGAATTGGTCACTTGGTACATTGACTTGTACTTGAAAGTTTTGAAAGAGTTCTTTTCTTTTTTTTTGAAAGAGTTCTTTTCTTTCATATAGAGCAGCACAACATCTGAATGTTGCTTTTATTTGTGTGCCTTGTATAACTTAACAAAAGTATTGTGCTTATGAAGAATATACACAGGGAGTAGCAGATGCAAAGGCAAGAGCAAAATGGCAAGAGGCTCTTCAACAAATACAAGGTATCATTTATTACTCACCTTGTCTCAACACAGTGCTAGGTTATTACTGTGTTTGTGAGTGGGTAAATAATGAAAAACTAGTTGTCCCTGTGCTATGAAAACACAAAAATTAATATTGTTGTTGTTTGTTAGCACTGATTTCATGTAGTTTGTGAGTATATATCCACTAAAACATGCACACACTATGGGTTGGAATTGTATTGGGCTATGTGATGGTGAGAAACACAGATACACAGAAAATTAAATAATTTAATTGCTTTTAGGAATGTTTATGCACAACTAATTTTATAGCTATAAAATATATTTGCTCTACTGGCATGTAATCAAAGTATATTTATTGTGACTTGTCAACCCCTGAAGTATGCATGCTCTAGTGGATGTATATTTACAGATTGTATGAAATCAATGTCAATAAGAAACAACAAAAACTTATTGTTGTGTTTCCACAATGCCTTGACAACCAATTTTTCATTATTTACCCTCTTGAGAGAAATAATAATTTGCTTAAGATTGTAGTTTTCTGGCATTGTATTGATACAACATGAATAATATATGATACCGTACATTTGTTAAATAGCTGGAGAGGACCATGTGACATGTCTTAAATATCAGTGTTGCACTATTGAGGATTTTTTTCCAGTGGTAAATATAATGCTCATGATGATGTTCCATTTGTCCCCAGCTCCTTTCAATTGCTATAAACCAGATACTTGATAATTTCCATAAAAATTGAATATGGTTCCATTATTGGCACAGAAATAACATATTTCTCTCCATATTTTCATGTGGCTTCTCGAAAACTCTTTTTCCATTTTCACTTTTAGGTTGAACTCACTTATTTTGCCACCTCATTTAGAGTACCCTTTAAGATCAACTGCTACTCATGACCCAGTATGTTAAATCACAATGAATTACCTTAAATCAATTAGAAACACATACATACTGCCCAGTTTGGTGACCTTTGTTTTATACAGACTTCCTATTAATCAAAAACAAAAAGCACAAGAAGCCAAGAAGTTGAATTTATGAGCAAGTTAATGAATTCATTTTGTACACCAGCCTAACCAGAAAAAGAACAGTGACTGGAATCTCTTTATTTCAGTTTAGGAAAATACTAAAGAAGGGGTTTTATATTAATTCTACAAAATTTTTAGTAGTTCTGGAAAACCTGGATAAATAAGGACTATAGGCCCTTGCAGAATACCAGACCAGTAGCATACACTTAAATTGGTTGACTCATTGAGACCAAAGTGCTGTGGGCTCTTCTTCCCTTCAGGGGCAACAGTCAAATTTTGAGGGTTTTAAGGAATGAGTGCAAATATGTTTAGATACCTAGAACATTTAGAAACTCAGTCTGAGTTGCATTGATTTCTTTGAAGTTAATAAACTCTGAAATTAGGATAAATTCTATCTACCACAACTTTAATCTCCAGTGAGGCCTCTGTCACTCTGAATAGACCCTTTGAAATATTATAAAGTCAGGTATTACCTTTTAGCAACCAAAAGGAAACACAGGCCCTGGGTACAGTGTTCTTTTATGGACAAGAGAGTGATTCACCTGTGAACATGAGTAAAATCACAATGTAAGAACATGTAGAGACACATTCTCTGCCCTCCGTGTGCAGTTGCTAGTCTGAATGGAACAAGGAGCAGAAGAAATTCATTATTACTCAATGTGATGGATTCATGTACTGGGTACTTTTTTAAAGACTCAGAACATTTGAATATTTTCTTTTATGCCTTTATGTAACACTTTCTACAAACTGATGTGGTAAATATTAAGGTTTTCAGGCACATCTAGAACTAATTAGAATGCAGGGGAAGCAGAAACCAGCGTGGCACAAGGCAGGCCTTGTGTCCAAATGCAAGTCAACTGAAGGAGGAATAGAATTAGGCAGCCCAATGTTCCTCTGAGGTCTTTCTGTTGTGATTCTTTGTCCTTTTTTTAAAAAAAGTGATTTTTCTTCTGCTTTTTCTTCCTGCATTTTCTCAACCTGAATTTAAAAATTAGATCATACTGCCCAACAGTATGAGGACTAAGCTGCCACAGTTTAGGTCATCAAAGTTATTTATTCTTTAGGCCATCGTGTTCTTTATTCTTTTATTTTTTTTCAAGTTCTTTTGCTATTTTCTTTTTTCTTTTCCAAATCCTAACAAACTGAATATTTTCAACATAAGAGTCACTAATGATTCTTAGAACTTTGCTTCTCAACATATAATCTTTGAGCATTTAGTCTTAATAAGCATCACCTTGTTAGAAATGTACTCTCACAGGCCCAACCTCAGACCTACGGAAGTAGAATATGGATTTCAACAAGATACCTAGATAATTCATGTGCACATAAAGCTGGAAAGTACTGCTGTGGAAGGACATTTCCAGAACTAAGTGCCAGTTCCACATTTCTCCTGTTTTCTCAGATGTGTAAGCTGTCTCTCGGCTGTCCCTTTGGCCATCTCCTCCCAAGTCACAGGAGTATTCTGTTATTCACACCTTTTGAAGGCATGCACTTGATTCAAATAGATTTGAACTCTTGGACTTACTGTAGAAGTCACCTTGACTGTATCCAGGGCATTAGAAATGTCCACTGACCTTCCCATCAATGCCTTTCATCAGTGTTGTCTTTGGTCTGTATGTGGAGATATAAACTAGCATATACTACAATTCATCAGTCAATTCTTGCTGCTTATCACGGTGACAGCCATCACTAATGGGATTAATTGGTCTTGACTGATGAAATTGTAAAAGCGTATACCTCCAAGGCTCATAAACACTGAACCTTAATTGAAATCAAATGTATATTTTTTAAAAAGCATGCCCAGCATCTTAGACTCCTTTTTGTTTAGGTTCTGTTGACATTAGCAAAGGTAAAGAAATCTGATCGAGAAGGTTTGCTGTTATTATTGCTTTGAATACAAACTTCTCATCGCTTTTAAGTAGCTGATTAGGGAAGGGGGGAGTAATATTCTCTTGATTATTGGTTACACATATGGAATAAATCCCATTTTAATTATGTCTAATGAGGCTCTCATTTTTAGAACCTTACACAAAAGCTTCTAATAGAAAGGGAAAGTAATATTTCAAAGGTCGTCTTAATGTTACTTAATATCAACAATCCCTAATCAAACTAATAGATAGAGATGATGATTACAGTCCAGTGTGATTCTTTAAATATGAAATAATTTTCTAAATTAGCAAAGTGGTGCAAGCTAAAATTCTTTAGATTTGAGGCAACTTAAAACTTATAATTAAAGTTTGTTACCTAAAAACAGCCTCAGGGTTAAAGAGATATGTCTCAAAGTGAAGCTTCCTGCAGTGCAGTATTTTCAAAACCCACGAGATTTAAAATTCTGTCTCTTAAAGTTTCATGCACTATTCTTACATGTGTCTGTAATTCCACTGAAATGTGAAAATGGCTTTCCTTCAGTGATTTTTGCTCAACAGAAGAATATAAGGGGCAATAGAAATGTGGGATGTCTTATGGGTCAAGAGGCTACTGAGAAAACTGGTTGGCATGCCTAGTTTAGAACCAGATGTCTGCCTGGTAGCAGATTTAAAGTCAGGAATTTAAAGAATTTTTAGTAAGAGATTGATATTCTTGGACTTTTGTTCCATTTGCTGTGTGAATGAAGATAACCTCGCCCTTCTTTGGAATGAAGATACTCCTTTCAGTCCTAGGGTAGCTGCTACTATACTAGTCCACACGGCTCTTGTCCAAATTAGAAAAGAATGGATTATATAAAATCCTTTTCTTCTCTCAGAAGATTATTGTAAGAAAATGGGCAATGATCATCGTATGAATGGCGTTTTCTAACTCATTTGCCCACATTGGGCATACAGGGGCCCCATGCACAGAGTGAGGTCAGAAAATTTGCATTTCTGACAAATTCCCAGGTGATGCTGATGCTGCTTCTAGTCTAGGAACCATATCTTTGAGCACCACTGTTCAGGGTTCTTCAGTATTGAACCTGACCAGCCATATGCACTGACCTTGGTTTCTATGTTCATGTGAATCACTTCGCATTTTACTCATTTTGTTCCTATAGGACTTATTCAGTATTTGTTGGAGGATAAAGAATGCTATTTAGATAGAAATCACTAACCCAATGAAAATACATAGCAAGAAGTTTAGCATGGAATAAACCTTCAGTGGGCCACAGCTCGCTTTTCCATCACTCCCTGTATATTGTTGTCATTTGTTTCTCTTATGTATCCTATTTTTTTATCCTTCAACTTCTCTGTGGACTCTAAGGTTTGATTATGTATTATTTTTCTCTTGTCTACCAGTACATGATCTATAAATCTTAGACAACCTCAGCTTGGTGATCCAGTTCTAGGTCACTGGGCTTTGGGTTCATGGCTCCACGGCCAGTCCAGGAGGAAAAGGAGCTGAGACAAAGCAATTGCTCAGTTGTGTGGGAATTGGTTGGTAACTATGAGAAGAGCAGTCAGTTGACAATTTGGAACTTACCTTTCAGGATAGATCTTGGACTGTAAGAACTTCCGTGAGAGGTTTTGACCTATGATTAAAACCAGGGAATTACTCATAAAAGTCCTTGCTTCCCTAAATTTAAATGTTCATTTACAAGATCAGAAGTACTTAGTAAAGATTTGGAAAATATGAAAAACCTAAGAAGAAAGGTAAAAGGCATCCATTGCCCAAACACCCAAAGATCCAGTTTTAGTATATCTTGTAATAGTCTTTTGTAAATGTACCTAAGTGTTGGTTTATTTTAAAAATATTTTCATTTAACTGAACTTATATGTCTAAGGGTAAAACTGCCTCAGGGAGAGGAAATTCTTGTGCCGAATTACCAGATTAGTCCCATAATGAATAATAATGATTCATTATAAAAGTATTTGCTTTTATGTTTCATCAAGAGACCATTAGAGAAACAAACAACACCTTCTTCCAGAATCTTCAGTGACAAGTTCATCCAGGTGTTTGTGATGCATTGGGGTTAGGCCCCCTACCTACGCATTGTCAGTCCTTCAGTGCCTAATTTTACTGGTCTTGGGATCATGGTTTCTTCAAGTTAATTTCTTTAACAAGAACGAATGGGTGATATGTATTATGAGCCCTTGCACACATGAAATTGCCTTTCTCCCACCTTTATTTGTACAATTCAGCGAGATCGAACTCTTCACTCTTAATGTTTTCTCCCTGAAAATTGAAAATACTGTGATGCTACTGTGTCATCTTCTGGCCTTTCATGTTACAGAGGAAACATTTGATATCAGCTGGATTTTTTGGGGGGGGGACCGGGGATTGAACTTGGGACCTTGCACTTGTGAGGCAGGTGTTGGAACCACTGAGCTAAATCCCCAGCTCAGCTGGATTTTTATTATTTAACTGATAGTCGTTTTGTTGTCATTTTTAGCCTGACCGCTTATAATTTCCTCAACCTTTGCTATTTTTAAATGATTAGGATATTCTGAGAAATTATTTGTTTTCATTCATTTGCTTGAAGTGCAATGAAATTTGGGGGCTTTTATTATTGCTTTTGTTAATAGTATTAACAGTTGAATTCTAAGTGGATTTGTAAGTGAGCATTCAACTGGGAAGACCTGGGAAAGGCTAGCCTACATAGCATTGATGTCTGATCAGTTGGGGGTTAGTCTACCACATATCCAATCACTGCGTGGAACTAGGAGTCTTGGTTTATCTGGTACTCACAGGAGCCTATTAATTTGTTCTAAAGTTGTTCTCCACTCCCATACTGGTGTCAAAGCAATGCAGCTTTCTCTCTGAGGAGACTGTGGGAGGGAGAGAATCCTGGGGCCTGATCTGCTCTGGGTATGTGCCCCTGGAGCTAGCCCCGAATGAAATCCACCCTACGAAAGAACCTTGCTAGGAATCAGGCTCCAGGGTTAGTGCATCCAAAACCACAGGCTCATTTCAGGGTTAAGTGTGGTCCACCAGGTGATTACAAGTAAAATAAACTGAGCTGTAGGAGTTTTTTCTGAGTTGTCATTCAAAGGGAACTTAAAAACAGAGGTTTGGTCAGCAGAGACCGCTTAGCTATGAATTAGGAGTTAATTTTGAGCCCCTTTCTCCTCAGACTTGACAAACACTTGAAAACCGGCAGAAATAAGCCCCTCAACTCCTCTTTTCCTCTAACGACATGGCATCATATGCCCTTTGCTGCTGAAAAAAACTAGTTGGCTTCGTCAGCATTCATTTTCTGTTCAGGCTAAATTTATTTTTATGTGAAATAGAAATCAGGAAAACACCAAAATTATTTTAAGCAAAATATCAAAATTGAAATAAACCAACATATGTCTGTGAAACATGTATAATTCTCAATCAAAAATAAGTGCAACTTTCATAAATTTCTTAAAATACTCCAGCATGCAAAATCTGAACAACTTAAATAGATGGAATTTATGACATGTTTGATTATTCTTTCTACTTAGTTCATTCTTTATTTGAAGATGAAAATTCCAGTCACCAAAACTTGGCCAGCTCTGCATCATCCTTTATGTGAGCTACATTGTAAGAAGTAAGAGAACAAAGGAGTTTCTTGAAATCTTTGCACCAAGGCTTTGCGATTCCTACTAATTTTGAATGAGAACCTTCTTGACCTGACCTTCTTTGCCTGTATTCTTTTCTAAAACACTCCCTACCTCTACAGTCCTCTTTAAGAATTGAGTTTCTCGATTGCTTTAAGTATATTATACTTTATTCAGGTAGGCTTTTCCATATTTCTAACTTTCCCTTCTAGTGGCACTCAAATGAAATTAAAGCTGTCAAAGTCAGACAGATATTCTTGGGTGTAGCACCAAAGGGAGTGTTAAATGATAAATCTCAATCTCAAATGTATGCTTCATTTATAGGCTTTTCCTAGTAACATTTCCTTCATTGTACTGTCACTTTAAGGATTAGAATCCCTTTGATCCTATAAAGTAGCTGATATTTTACCCATAGAAAATATTAAGTAAATGTTACTGTCAATAATTATTGACAAAAAGACACTTTTATTGTAATATCCAAACTTTCATTTTGAATTTTCTTCATGAATTACATAAGAAAATTTTTTAAAATAGAAGTTAAACTATTGGGAAAATAATTTAACACTAAATGAATTGTCTGTTTTTTAGTTCCTTTTTAAGGATGTTTATAACTTTATCTCTTTAAGCTTGACATTATCCTACACGTTAATATGGTGACTCTGGGGGAGTTGAAAAAACCCTAGTTAGTGTAGTTTAGTTTCAAATACAGTTAAGGAAGTTCTGATCATATCGATCTAGTGGACATGTGCCTGCTTCATCCTGGACTCTCACATCTTCAGTTCTCCTTTTTTTCTCAAACATCACTCTGATTTTTCCTGTTAGTTTATTAGTTGTCAAAAAGTTTCTTCCTTCCTGGTTTCTTCAGTTTAGACCAATTTGGAAATGGAAAAGTGTGTTAATTTTTTTAATAAATCTTTAAGACACACATTACTGTATTTTTATTAACTGAGCCAGATGGCTCACTGTGAATTTTTTCTAACAGAAGTGATCACAGAAATCAGTTTGGGACCCAAATCTAGTGTAGAAAGTGGCATGTATATTCAGTGGTAAAATGCAGTTCACATAAGCGTATGGATAATTTTAGCAGTAATACTTGTTATTCTTTGGATTTCATTTTAGTTTATTGTTTTAAGCTAAGTATAAACTACAGACTTTGTCCCCCACCCACCCCTGAATCAAACACTCGAGGGTCCTTCTCAACAACCAAAGATTGTTTTCCTTTTGCAGTTTGAAGGTTGCAAGAAGGCCTTTTCCAGACTTGAGAACCTCAAGATTCATTTGCGGAGCCACACAGGCGAGAAGCCCTACCTGTGCCAGCACCCTGGCTGTCAGAAGGCATTCAGTAACTCCAGCGACCGTGCCAAGCACCAGAGGACACACCTGGACACTGTAAGGATGGGGGCAACTTTCTGCCTTGCAGCAGAGCCTGGTGTACAAAAGTGCTCCTCTGACAGTGGGGTGGTACAGGTATTTGCTGTGTGATCTGCAGGTTACAGGGGCAGTGCCAAGGGCAGCAGTGGAGCCTGGTAAAGTGCCCAAAGGGCTCCTGTGTGGTTCTTTTCATTTTTCTGTAGTCACAGGTTATTCTAAATGTTAGAATTTCCTGGGACAAAAGGCTACTTGGTTACTTCTGTATATAAAACACAAAGCATTTAGAGGATGTTCTGTGGTAGATTTTAATATGGACAATCACCCATAGAGACTATTAAAATAAGTGGCTAATTGTCAGACATACCGAAATAGCAGTGTGTGCTACTGCTAGAAATATGAGATGTGTTTTTGTTTGTTTGGTTATTGACCCCAGTTCTTTTCTTCTTGGTGTAAGAACTTTGCAGCTGACATAGTTTTTGAAAGTGAATCTGGCATTTTGCTTTAGAAACACCTGGTATTTTCACCTTCAGGCAATCTAGAAAGAAACAGCAAATATTTCCCAAGGGTTCAGTTTCTTCATGCTTCCTCTATGTTAACAGCCACATATCCTTGGATATCAACCCTGTGAGAACAATTGATTTTTATTATCACACCCTTAACTCCTTTAATGCTGCTACATTTTGATCATTCTCAAATACCTTTTCTGTTTAACTCTTGTTTTTTATTTTCCTATTATGTTGATAGGCCTCCTTGGCATTTCTCGGGCTTTGATGCCATTTTTCTTACATGAGACCAGGTAGACCTATGTAATTTCATTTCACTTAACAAAGCCACTAGGATAAATGTATTATAGACATCACAGATCTCTTATCCCACATTCTTGCAAATAATGTATTCATGACAGTACTTTCTCAGCATTAACATTCTGATGTCTATTATTAAACTACACCAGAGTTTGAATTTTGAAAAGATACTGTTATTCCTACACACCTTCTCATACATATTTAAGATTCTTCTGATGTTATAGTTGACATATTTATTAAATTTTATATTAGTCTCTATTAGTCACATTGATACAAGTCATTTTAGCTATATGTCACATAACCTTTCTAAACAGAATTATCTCCTAATATACGTTAATGTGATGGTTTGTCTAATAAATATCTGAAATACAGTTAGCATAGGGTGTTTCTTTTTGGCTCTCACTGAATTGAATTCAGTGATTTTAGGACCAATAGAATAGACTATTAAATGAACAAATGTGGTGCGTAGTGGGGTTTTTAATGTAGAAAAATGAAAAAAAGAATAAATTATGTTTAAATACCTTCTTGTGTTTTGTCTAAAATGGTCTTGGTTGAATCCAGAAGATTTTCCAAGTTGTCATTAAATTTTATCATGGAAGAATAAACATTCATGAGACAAGATTGTGTTGAGAAATTGCTTATACTCTAGCTGGTTATCTGTAGCTTGAAAGAACTATTGTAAGGGTAAGTGTTATAGTTCAACAGCACCCTTTACTTGGTACTAATTTTAACTGATCAAACAAAAAGTAATTTCAAAAATCATTTCAGAATTTAAAAGTATGCATCCCTTTTTAGAACTTTTAAGAAAAGCTACCTAAGATAATAATTTTAAGATTTCATTTCAATGCATTAGTTCTTAAAACTCAGCTATTCTTTTTTTTAAAAAAAATTCTATTAGATCTGTTAAAACTATCATTTCTCCTTGATATTCCAAACAAGCTATTTAAATTTTTACTAATTTAACAAACTGGTGAGTTCTTTTGAAACGACATTGAAGTTAAACACTTTTTTAAAGAAGCAAACTATAGTTGATTGAAGAATTTATGATTTAAATTTAGGTTTCAATTCCCTTTCATTAATCATTCCTTATGCAAATACTGTCAGAATTTTGGATAAGGTTTCTTTCTTCAGCTAAGTGGATTCTTGACACATAGGAAAATTATTTTCCCATAAAGATTACTGAGTTCTTAATTCTAACCCTGAAATGTTTTATTAGTTCATTTCTCTGTTAACATTTTAACAGCTAAACAAGGAAAATAATTATCAGTACAGATGGAAAACAATGAAATATATAGTTTAATGAAGCAAAGCATTCTTTTTAAAGCTTAGGTAAGCTGAGATAAAACGAGCAGGATAGAGCACTACTTTAGCTACTCCCTGACATTGCTATTTTGGCACCGGTGGTCCCCGGTGGCAGACAGCAAGAACAGAGAGAGTCAAGGGTCCTTGGCAGGAATGGTATATATTTAAACTTTCTCCAAGAACGTCTCAAAATTACATACCAATGACATTACCAACCCAAATCATATAGGCATCAGTTTCTGTAGCATGTTAATATTCATAAAACCTTTTTACATGAAACATACTCTCTCATGCTCAAAACATGAGCTTATGTGCTCATGATGGCACTTCCAAGTACAGATTTTGGCTAGTAATTCTCCTAAAGTTGAGACAGTGTAGGGAAGGCTATTTTAAGAAAGCTCTATAAACTTAGAAAAGATTCTCAGGCTAAAGAAATCTTTGTTTACCCACATGGAAGATCATTAGCAAGTAACTTTCCAATAATTAGCTCATCATTTTGTAAAAATTTAAGTATTGAGAGCCTGGCTCATCCACTGTTCATTCTCTGCTCCCTCATACTAACGCAGTGCCTAGCACATTCTGAAAATGTGAGAGCTACTGAGTGATCTCAGTTAGCCAATCAACAGACACATCAGATACTAAACTTAGAATTCAAACTAGGTATGTCAAATTAAATTACATATTCATGATTTTACCTTGTTCTTGGAATTAAAAATGGAAAAAGTAGTGAACCATAAATACTGCTTCCAGCGAAGAAAATAATATAACCCACACGTATGTTGGCTCACAAAATGACAAGCATGTACATGGAAACAAGAGTACAACATAAACAATAAAAGAAAATCTGAGGTTTTTTTGTCAGTAGTATGAAAGCTTTCTAGAGCAAGATTACATTTTGGAGACAAGGTTTGTTTTCCTCCTTGTGTTTCACCTCATGTAGGCACAGATCTTTTACCTCACCTGATGAATACTAAGTTACTATGTAGATCAGTGACAGTTAATACATCGTACAAACACAGTTTATCCTGGGGCATTTTTCCTTCAGTTCTTGGAATAAGCAGAAAGTTTGGACTGATCTTGCAACTGAAGAGTCATGATTTCAAAACTCTTGATAAGAATTCTGTCACTGTAGTAGAAGTGATAATGCTGAAAGTTTTGTGCATGTGAGGTGCTGTCATTCATTCATTCATTCATGCATTCATTCATTTCTAACTCTTGTGTACCATGCACCAGGAATATGAAAATAAAGTAAATTCCAGATTCAGCCTTAGGCTCCATACTTCACATCTCTGAGGTGCATGGAGAATTGGAATAGCCAAAATCACACTCAGCCAAGGGCTTATTCACTTAACTTGGGCTCAGCACAGGACTCCTCTGCAACTAGTAATATTAACCTTCTTGCCAATTTTTCATGTGTCTGTTATTTGAAGCTTACTGTCTCTTACTCACTTTATGCTAATTTTTTCTTCTCAATTCTCTCCCTCTCTCTTTCTGAATCAGGTTTCTTCTGAAACATACCCAGTCTTTTCTGGACTTTTCTACAGCTTCTTTACCTGAGCCCTTAAAGAATATGTGTTTACTAGTTTCTGACAGTACCAAAGATTTTTCTCAGGGAAACATAACTGTAAGTATGCCTGGAGATGCTTACTAATAATTTTCACATTAAAAATGCCACAAGAGGTTTGTGGTTAGCATGCAGTCTAAAGCAATCTCTTAAAAATCAGCAAGGATCAGACAGCTTTTTGTATCTTGAAAGTTTACTGTCCTCTCTACCATGATTCAAAGTTCCTGGGCTTTCTGATTAAAACATGTGAGTATTACCTAGTAGTTCACATTAGTTGGTTGGTAACAGTTCATGCTCTGGATAATCTTTGAGTAAAACCTTCCCTGGATACTTTTATAATTTAACCATAGCTGGTTTTTCTTTTTTCTTTCTTATTTAGAAACCTTACGCTTGTCAAATTCCAGGATGCACCAAACGCTACACAGACCCAAGTTCTCTAAGAAAGCATGTGAAGGCACATTCTTCCAAAGATCAACAAGCAAGAAAAAAGGTAATTTTAGAAGGGAATTTTCTGTCCAGAAAAATCACTTTTAAATTACTCTGTAGTACTTGGAGCTTCTGCAGGGCATTGGAAACTCTTATACTTCTTAAGGTGTAACATGCTTCAGGTGGTTTGAGGAGGGATGTCTTCCATGAAGTAATAGCAAGGCTATGGTAGGCACAGCTGATAGAGCCAGATAAGAATTTCTGGGCAAGGTTTGTACAGTTGAAATCAAAGGAAATTAGTGAAAGTCACCTAAACCAGGAAGTAACAAAAGGCTTTTATGGAAATTAGGTCTAAATAGGTAAGAAAATTGAATTGAGGAAAACAACAATAAAAGCCCTTTGTGGAGAGACAGACATACTATTTCATAAAATATTAGTTGGCTAAAATCATTTTAGCTTTATGAAAAAGGTAGGTGAACCTCTAGGATAAGAATAGGGTATTCACATTAATTTTAGAGAACAAAAAGGTTTGTTGATAGGCTATATGAAATCTGAAAAAAAATTTAATTTAGTCACTTTGACATCAATGAGGAATTAACTCACTATTCAAAGTTTGTAAAAATCATTATATCTCAGACTTGGGATAAATGTTACAGATCAACCAACCAGTTGGCCTTACCTCCTCTCCAACCCTCACATTATGTGGCAAGTAGTTGGCCATACTGGTCTTCACTTCTGCTAGAGACAGAAGCTTACTCCCTTTCAAGATAATTACCTCATAACTGAGTTTAAAAAATTTTTTCCCTTAAGTTTATTGGTACATTTTAGGTATACAATACAGTTACATTCATCATTGGGATCTTGTACCTTTATATGATGTATCTTGGTCCTTATTTTTTCCCCATACCCCTGCCCTCCTTTCACCCCCTCCACCCTTCCCTATTTACACAGATTTTTTCCTCATTTTTTCCTTTTCTCATATTTTTTCCTTTCACTTCTTTCCTTTCCCCTACTTCTCTCACTTCCCCTACCTGTTTAGACCTTTTCTTCCTGTTTCACATTATCAGTTACACATTTTGATCCTTATTTATGCTTTTAGTTTTTCACACCAGAGAAACTATTTGGTATTTACACATGTGTGTCCTATTTATTTTTCTTAAGAGTGCGGCCTCAATGTGCATCCATTTAGCTGTAACTGTCTCTAGTTTCTCATTCTTTATGGCTGAATAGTACTCCACTTTATAAAAAAAACCCCTGCATCTTCTTTATCCAGTCTCCAGTTGATGGGCAGTTGGGCTGTTTCCAAGCTTTAACTATTACAAACAGTGGCTCTGTAAACATGGTTGCACATGTATTGCTGTGGTATGATTGAGTTTTTAAATTTTATAGTTTTTCCATGGCAGTAAACATGTTGAACTACCCTGGCTTTTTGAGTGGTTCATTTGTATTGAGATGGGTACCTGATTCATTTCACGGCCCTTTATGACAAATGTAAGGACAGTTTAAGACTCAAAATTATTTCAAGTAATTGAACCCCATGGCAAGGGTTTTCAGGTACTGGCTTCTACTTAGAAATCTTGCATTCTTTCAAGGTTTATAGGGATTTAACATTTGATGTTGGAAAATATTCAGTCTTTTTGTTGCTTGAAGTTTTTCTCCCTTGAGATTGTTACCACAAGGCCAGCTAAGGTCTCATATATGGAAAGAACTTGACCTCTTCCTGTGAGTTAGAAAAATACTCATCTGGGAAGATTTAATAGATACATTTAACTGTGCACCTACCCAATCTTGTAAATCAGTTGTTAAAATCATTTATTTTTCTCTAGAAATATATTTAAATCATTTTGTTTGAACCCCAGTAAATAGATATCTATGATTATTTGGCATGAATATATTCTTGGATTTCAGAAAGCAAAGGTACAGTACTGCTAAGTAATAGTGTGAATAAAGTTGGAAGGAAATGCTTAGTCTTCTTAAAATAATACACTCTTGTTGTGTACTGCTAAGTACTTTTAGCAGAATCACTGTCTAATGGTTTTTGTCATGTGTATATTAAATATTTGAAGTGGTAAATTACATTTGTTTAAAAAAATAGCCTTTCTAGATGAAAGGTATTCACTGTAAGTATGATGACTGTCTGCCTCCAAGTTGTCCCACATGTCAGGCATTCCTTGCAATATCAAATTTATCAATAAAATTGGGGAGCACTTTTTAGAGCATAATCATTATTATGAACATGAAAGGGTATTCATCCCCTACGTAGATAAATAAGCAACAACACAGTGTTCCATTTAAGAAGGCTTCCTAGGTTGACAGATAAAAGAACAAAACAATGGATATTCTCAGAAATTGTTTATGATTTCTGTTGTTCAAATACGATGTGTTTCTTCCTCTGTATAAAGGAAGAGTAGTTTTGATTGTGTGAAAGATTTTTAAAGCACTAATTGACAAAAGAAAAACAGACGTTGAAACTAAGAAATACAATATTATTGACAGTTTACCAGCAACTTTCAACAGACAATCTAGATCTCAAGGATATACTGTCAAGTAGTGTTATAATCTCCGTCAAACATTGCAGGTCTTTCTTAAATTTGTCTTATGTAAAATGAGAGGCCATCTCTCAGATGGTTTAGCTTTTGACATTTACTCTGTTTCCTCCAAATGGTTGAAATTGACCTTGTTGATTTTTATGTCCAATCTTTAGTGAGTTTACAGTTTCTCTTTTCCAAATTTTAACCTGGTTTTTTTATTTTTAAAACCCTTTATGAATCTGTGATGGATTAATTTGTGGAAATGAAAGTAATGAGAGTTGCTTCGTCCAAGAAAAAGAGGAAATGTCACTCCCTCCAGAAAAGCAGTTGCTAATAAACCTGAGATCAGTCAATCTACATTTCTTAATCTTGGACTGATATACCAGTGTGTTATATTTACATGGTACAATGTTGTTACTAGACCTTGGAGAGATTCTAATTGCTCGCTCACATCAGGTCTTGGTATTTGAAATATTTCCTGGCAGCAGTAATAAAAAAAGAAAGAAAGAAACAATAAACCTTTTAAGGCAGAATTAAGATTATTTACGACTTTAATTAAAAATTGAAAACTGGCATCATTTCAAAAAAGCCTTTACAAAAATGTGAATTCATCAGAAATAACCATAAAAATTCCAAGGTGATAAAGGCACAGTGGAGTAATGGTCCCAGCCCTAGGGAATTGTTTGGTTGAAAAGAATAAAGCTCTTTTCTGTCACACCCTGTTAGTCATGGACTAGTTTAATATACCCTGCCTGCCGGCCGGCCTCTAATCCTCTTTTTAACTTCTCCCTAGACACTAAATGACAATATTTTTGGTCTTAACATCACTGACTTTGTGAAGCCCTACTCTGGAATTGGGGCCAGTGACAAAGCATCCATAGCCTTAAGATTAAATGTGTATAAGGATCAAAATGTATAACAGGTAATATGAAATTAGAAGATAAGGCCCAAAGGGGAACGGGAGGTGGGTGGGATAGGGGAAGTGAAAGGAATAAATACGAGAAAAGGAAAAAACAGAAGCAAAGTTTTTGTAAATAGGGAGGGGTAGAAGAGAGGGCAGGGAAATGGCGAAAAACATAAGAACCAAGATATATCATGTAAAGGCACAAATTCCCAATGATGAATGTCATCATATTGTATACCTAAAATAGCCAATAAACTTAATGAATTAAAAAATGTGTATCAGGAAAGGCCAGGATCTCCTAAGTGATGCCCTGGCCATGAGCTTGTGGTCCTTCCTTGTGCCTGATGAGTTCTACTGAAAACTGAGAAGAACCAGGACTCTCAGCTAAACATCAATGTGTAAAAAGAAAGAGGGAGGGAAGGAAAAACTCTTCTGCAAAGAAATGGGGATAATTTGCATCCAGAGAGTAACTTTTCTCTTTACATAAATCTTTCACACCTGCACATCCCATCAGCCAATGTACAGATTTCTTCCATCCTATGCACTTTGCAGTTCTTGAGTCCATTGAAACAGGGCTACACAGATAAATAAGGGAAAAAATACTCAAGTTACCAGCAACAGTCTCCACTGAGAATAGAATTTAGCCTATAGAGCAAACAGCAGAATCTGTCCTTCAATTCCATCTGATAATGTGTAGTGAAATAAGAGAGAACTAAGGCAATAAGCCACTTGAAATCTTCCTCAAGGCTGGGAGCTTTATCAGAATTTTTCATTTTCACCTTGGAAGTGCCACAAACAGGGGTGTTTCCTTCAACTCTTGCCTGTTATCAAAATGAGTATTCTAAAAAATGAATGCAAGCAAAACCTGGCCAGAAGTTAGAGGTGACATGAATGTTTCATTCATTTCACACTTCCACAGAAATTTTGAACTTTTGAGTGTGATTCATTAAATGTTTGTTAAACATTGAGATGTTTAATTTGCTATAATTTGCTATACTTGATGACTTTCACTCTTATACCTCAACGCAGGCTGTAACAAACCAAACATAGTGTTTTAAATGTGTGTGAATACAACATTTATTTGTTGTATAGCTCTGTATAGCTTTCTGGCTAAGTTAAAGTGCGTATTTAATGCAATTCTCTAGTATGGTTTTTTAACAACTCTCTATTATTTCTTTAGAGCCACCACCTCTCCCCTGTATATTCTAAACAACCACATAGGTTCCCCTTGCTTTGTGTAGTTCTTGGAATCTTGAAAAGCTATGTAAAAAAATCATTTTTTTCTCTGATCTGAGGCATGTAGAAAAAGGACTAAGTACACTGTCTTTTCTCAGCTGTTTTCTGTCGTGGTCTAAATGGCAGGTCAGTTACACAGTCAGGCCCCTCCCCAGGTTTTGCAACCTTTTCTCATCTGTTTCTCATCAGGAATAAATTAAAACCACACCCACTACTAATGGAGTATTAGTAATAGGCACATATCACAGACACAGCCTGTCAAGATGAACCAGCACTCCTCGTCTTCCTCCCACATTTAGGAAACTATGTTAGAATGCAAGTGAACTAGAGCGGTGCTGTTGTAGGCATGATGCTCAAACAGAACAAAGTGCTTCTGAAGGCGTCACAAACTACTGCACTTTAACAGTTCTTGGTGACAGATAACTTGCATTACACTTCAAAATCATATCCTGATGCCTCAATTGAAAGGAACTTATTTCAAGAAAGACTGTGGGAAATGTCTTTGTAAAACAGAGTTTTTGGGGCGAAAAGTAGTGTATTAATAAATAGTTAAATTTAAGTGAAAGAAATACATAACCTTAAGTTTAAACCTACATCAGTAAGACAGATTTAGGTTTGAAACCATTTGCCTAGCAGCTTCTATTTGAAATAGACCTAATAACGTTGCCAGCCTTGCTTTGAGAGCATTATGATGCTGCACCGTGTCAGGAGCTACTTAAAAAGAGTTGAGAATTCACACCTGTAGGACTTGGGATAGGTTGCCCTTGACAATGAACAGTAAATGACAATCTGTTTCTGTTCCTTTCTTAAGTCATCAGAAAGCCTGTTTGTGGCCTTACAAGACAACGTATACTGCCATCTCTGTGGGAATGGCCCAGGGTCTTATTTAGTACTGAAAGCTGTTTCCCAAAATGTATTAATTAGAACACATTCCACAGGATTGTATTGGGTATTTCTTTTTAAAAGGCTATTTATTGTCATATAAGTTTAAGAAACATCGAGTTAAATAGTATTCAGTGGTATCCTTCTTACAAGAGTTCTCTGATCCTTGGATATTTCGATATTTCTTAGGAAAGATAACACTAGGCATTGCTTAAAATTACTAGATAAGGGGCCAAAGATGTAGCTCAGCAGTGCCGTACCTGCCTGGCAAATGCAAGATCCTGAGTTTGATGCCCAGTACCAAAAAAAAAACACTCAAAATTATTAGATGAGCAAAACAATTTTCTTTCTTCTAGAACATCTCATCAAGCCACTCAAATTGTTTGAGAAATACAATATCAAAGAATTGTATTTATTCCATTTTATGAATATTTACTGAGCACCTAGTGTGTGCCAGACACTGATATATATATTTATCATATATATATCATATATATATATTACCATATATATATGATAGACATGTTTTCTTCCCTCCTAGATATACATTGACAAAGTCCAACATAAACACAAGCAAGCAAACAAGGAGTGGGCTATTATGGACGTTAGTGGAGGGAATCCATTGAGGTGAGATGGTCTGGAAAAGACTGAGGAGCTGAGCAGACGCACGTTGAAATGACTTTAGAAATGAGAAGAAATATATTTGCTGCAAAGTTTTATAAAGCACAGATTCATTCAAAATATTATCCCTTCCTGTTTTGTTATTTTCAAGGCAACTGGTAGGTACAGCTAAGATGACAACAGTAGATGCCACCATCATCCTAGTATGTTTGAATTGCACTTTTCTGCAGCCTGACCCTTTGGTTGAGGTGGCTCTAGAGTGACAGGATGCTGGTTGGTGAGAAACACGGCTTCCATCTCCCACCTAGAAACACCAGCTTTGATGGTCAGTGTGTATGACCCTCTGCGGATGCAGTAAGGTGAGGCCCTGTGGCAGCTCTGAGGAGATTGAACCACATAAAGCTTGGCCCTGCCCTCCAGAAGGTGACACTCCAACAGGGAACACATAGAGACAGGTACTTTTGGTACAGTAGGAAAATGTGTTCAGATTGCATCCTGAGAGTGCTTCCAGAATATGGTACATTGGAGTTTCTTTGCCAATGGTATTGTGAAGGAGAGAGATCTTCTATTTTATTTTTTGAAAGCAGTGAGGAGATCTGTGGGTTTTTATATTGCTCTTGATTATATTACAGTGCTTTGTCATACATAGTAAGGTAGTTTTATTTCTATTCCTCCTGAAAATTCTTGATTGGGACAAAAATGTAGGTGGATGTTTGGCATAGCTCTCTGGCCAACCACGAAAAGAATGGGGACACTTTGACAGGTGCTTTAACGAGCAATTCAGGCCATACAGTGCCTAGCACAGCTAACTTATAGAAATAGTTCATAGATAATTGCTTTTGTGATTGATTGACTGACAGAGGTTTTTAAGCATTGCATTTTCTTTTTCTTATTGAATTTTTGCATTCTTGATGAAAATGATTTGGGAATAAAAACATTTATTTCAGACTCCTGCTGCCTAAACACAGTTGCCTGAGATGTCATGATGTCCTGCTCAGGTGTCCACTCTGTCTCTGCTTCCAAAATATTCCTGACCCTCCTCAGTTACTGCTGCCTCTGACTGTTCTTCCTACTAGTTCTCTCTTGTTGCCCCTTTCAGCTTCACTTGAGCTTTGTCTTTGATATCCTGGGTAATATTTTCCCTTTTGTTCATATCTTGGCTTTCTGAGCTGTGGAGATTTATTTTCAGGGTGACTTCATAGAGTGGCTTGGATAAGCCTACTACAAAAACTTTTCAGGATGGATACTGGATGGGTAGCCGTGTCTCAGAGTAGTGTTTGGGTTGGATATTGGGAGGAGGTATGGGCTTCTTTTAAGCAATGCCATGAATTGCTTCGTGACTAAGCTTAAGTTACATTCCCCTGATTTTTCCACTTTCCCATCTTCGCAACTGGTTCAAAAGTCAAACACAGGGTCATAGCTATGAAAGAAGAGCTATTTCAGTAGAGAGCACTGCTGTATCACACCTGCAGTGAACAGCAGCCTGTTGTGACTGACAACACAACAGTGTCCTTAGAAATACTTTGCCTCTTGAGATCTGAGTGTTCTTATAGGTTGAATCATCTTTCGGTGATTGCTATCGCCCAGTGGTGGCAAACCTTTGTCATGGGTGCCGCAGCAGGTTGTTTGTTATCATTGAAAACTCTAAAAAATTCACCATCACTGCTAACCTCACTAGAGCACATGGATATTGCCTAAACAAACAAACAAACAAACAAGTAAATGGTCCAGAAAAAGAAAAGAAAACTGGAACCCAAACTGGAGGGAATTCAAATTAAATTTGAACCTGTGACATTTGATTCTATCCAGGGGTTATTACCTTAGGGTTCTTAGACTATGGAGGAGTATTCTGTGGATGGATGGGTTTTAGGGAGGTGTCAGAACTGGTAGGCACCGTGTGTTTTTCTGAGAAGTTTCATAAAGTTCATCCACTCTCTGAAATTAAGACTCTCTGAACAAAAAGAAATTCAGAACTCCTATTGACTTGGTTTTAGTTACAAAATCCCCCCAAAACTTTGCCCAGATAAGAAGATTCTGTGCCTCATACTCTGGAGAACTGACTCCTACTGGTACAGAATTTCAAAATATTCAAATTATTCAACAAATACTTGACTTTTACTATTTTTCTGGTATTTTGCAAAAGTGCTTGGAGATACAAAAATGATAAGAGGTGCACCTTTCCCTTGAAGCAATCAGGGATGTTAGAGCTGGATTTTGACAAGAGGCACATGTGTAGTGCCTCTTGAAAGCACATTCTGAAGCTTAGAATGGAAACAGAATAAAAGCAATTGTACTGACTAGAATTATATTCACTTTTACAAGATCTAATAGAGGATTGGACAAAGGTAGTGGTAACTGTGACAAAAACAAGTGGACAGGAAGTGGTGATGGATTCAATGCCAGGGGTAAAAAGATAGAATAAAGATGGCACCAGTTCTTAGTTTCTGAGTTTTGTTGGCTAGCAGCTGAAACTATATTCCACAGCCAGAATTTCTTCTTCCTCAGGGAAACCACAATTCTGCTCTTGAGGACTTTGATCTGATTGGATCAAGCCTATCCAGATGACAAAAAATAATTTCCTTTATTTTAAAATCATTTGATTGAAGATATTAAGCACACCTTTAAAAATGCCTTTATGGCAATGCCTGTAATAGTGAATGTTTTGTTGAATGACAAAGACTGTAGACTAGCCAAGGGACTAGTAAGACTGACCACCATTACAATCCATTATGTTAAATTTTAACTAACATTTCTTTATTGGGAGGTAACACTAACTACGTGGAAATGGAGTCTGGGGCAACCTCAGAGTGTCCTTTATGTTAATGAAAATTGAACATGCACTAGGAAAACAGAAGGAAGTTAATTATTCGATGTACTTGGTCCCATTCTTTTTCATTATAACAATGATTATTCACAGCAAATATGTTTAGGACAATTTAAAGACACCATGCTGGAAGACAGAAAGAGTATTGTATTTTAATCACATAAGTGGATACTCTTTTGTTTTTACTGTGTATTTTTCACTATAATACCAGAATTTGTACAGTTACACAGTTATCATTGTGGTAACTTATAAATCAGTAATTTTTGTCATAAATTTCTATCATATAGTTTGTTAATACAATGTCTTTGTATCATATTAAATGAGATTATGAGAGTAAAATATTTATCATGGTACCTGATGGGTTGTACTTGTCCAGTAAAAGTTGGCTATTACTACTGGAATTATGTATTATTTATTAAGGGTTTTTAAGAAAGAAAACAAGTGGTTGTTGAAATGCTAGTAAATGCTAGATTTTTAAATTAATTTTCCCCTTAGGGAAATTTTAATTGTTTAGAAACAATTAATGGATACAGCTCATGGTGTGATTATAAAATTATACTTTGCTTTCTCCTTTATCCAGGGAATATTTTTGTGGTTACATGTATGTATTTTAAACTCTCACCCAGCCTGATTATCCTAATGCCTATTTTCATCTAGAAATTCTTGTCTTTGGGTTGGAAATCCCTGACTTTTGTCAGATGTTCCATAGCTATTGTATCCTTCACATGTAGTCCTACATTTTTTATTAGTACATATATGCAATACATAATGGCTACATTCCCCCTGGGCAGTTGGAACATGTAATAACACATCTTAATTTTTTCTTCATCCCTTCCCCCTCTTTTCCCCTCCCTCCATCTCTGGGTTCCCCTCCCTTTTGCAGAAGATCTACCTCCTTATTGTCTTTTATCTGTCTTTTATTTTGCTCTTTATTTATATTTGGGTTTCACATATAAGAGTAACTATACCATTTTTGAGCTTGTGCATCTGGTTTATTTCACTTAACATTATGTTCTCAAGGTGCATCCATTTTCCTATAGATGACTCAGGTTTATACTTCTTCGTGGCAGAGTAGTACTCCATTTTGTATACATACTACTTTTTCTTTATCCATTCATCTGTTGAAGAACATACAGGCTGCTTTCAAGATGTAGTTATGAGTCGTGCCGCTATAATCACAGATATATACATGTGTCACTGGAATATGATGTCTTTAATTTTTTCGGAAAGATACCCATAAAGGGAATAGCTGGGTCTAATGAAATTTCTCTTTTTGGGTTTTTGAAGAATCTCCATAGTGATTTCCATAGTTGTTATACTAGTTTATAATAAAACCAATATTGTCAAAAGGTTCCTTTTTTCCCCACAACCTTGGCAGAATTTGTTATTATTTCATTTCTTGATGACAGCCATTCTTTCTGGAATAAGTTGGAATTCCAGTGTTGTTTTAATTTGCATTTCTTTAATGGCCAGAGATAACTAGTTTTTTCTCATATATTTACTGAGAATTTGTACTTACTCTTATGAGTAGTGTCTATTCATTTCAGCTGTCCATTTTTTTATTGGGTCTTTTATTTAGGGAGTCTAATTTTTTGAGCTCTTTATATATTCTGGATATTACTCCTCTGTCTCAGAAATAGCTACAAACATTTTTCCCCATTCTATAGATTGTCTCCTTACTCTGATTGTTGTTTCTTTTGCTGTACAGAAGCTTTTTAATTTGATATAATCTCATTTGTAGGTTCTTGATGTTATTTCTTGTGCAGCCAGGTTCTGTTCAGAAATTCCTTGCCTATGCATAATGCCTTCAGAAGTTTTACTTATTTTATATTCTAGCAGATTGTGTTTCTATTTTAACATTTAGATCTCTGATTGATTTTAATTTTAGTCTAGTACATGGTAAGAGAAATGGGTCTAGGTTGTATCTTCTGTATGTGGATAGCCAGTTTTCACACTGTGACTTGTTGAAGTGGCTGTCTTTCCTCTAGTGTACGTTTTTAGTCCCCTTTTCAAAGATCAGATGCCTGAATGTGTCTGGGGTTGTTTCTACATCCTCTATTCTGTTCCATTGATCCACATGTCTGTTTTTGTCTCAGTATCATGCTATTTTTATCATTGTAGCTGTGAAATGATGATTTAAAGTCCAGGATTGTGATGTCTCCGGCTTTGCTCTTGTTGATTAGGACAGCCTTTGCTATTCTGGTTCTCTGCTTGTTCCATATAAGTTTTAGGATTGTTGTCTCTAGTTCTGTGAGGAATCCTGTCTGTATTTTGATTGAAATTGTATTAAGTATGTATATCAGTTTTGGAAATACAGCCACTTTGACAATATCACATCTGCCTATTTAGGGACAGGTGATATCTTTCCATTGCCTGATGTCCTCTTCAGTCTTTCTTTTTCAGAGTATTGTAGTTTTTACTGTAGAGGACTTTCACTTCCTTGCTTGGGTTAGTTCATAAGTATTTAAGTTTTCATGATGCTACTGTGAATGGTATTGTTTTCCTAATTTCTTTCTCCATGAGTTCCTTATTGGTGTAGAAAAATGCTATTGATTTTTATATGTTTTATATCCTACTCCATTACTGAATTTGGTTATTAATTCTAGGAGCCTTTTGGTGGAATATTTTGGGTCTTCTATCTAGAGGCTCATGTCATCTGTGAAAATGACAATTTGATCTCTCCCTTTCCTATTATTTCTTTCTCTTGCCTGATTGCTCTGGCTAGTATTTCAAAGACTATATTGAACAGAAGTAGTGGTAGTGGAAATCCTTGTCTTGTTTCTGATTTTAGAGGAAAAAGGTTTCAGCATTTATTCATTTAATATGATATTAGCAGTAGGTTTGTCATAAATGGCTTTTATCATATTGAGACAAGGTCCTGCTATACATATTTTTTGAGGATTTTTGTCATGAATCAATATTGGATTTTGTCAAAGGCTTTTTCTGTGTCTGTTGAGATACTTGTGTGATTTTTTTCCTTCATTCTTTTTATATGAGGTATTACATTTATTGCTTTGTGATGTTAAACCATTCTTCTGTCCCTGGGATAAAGCCTGCCTTTAATGATGAATGATCTTTTTGATGATTTGTTGCATTCTATTTGCTTTTATCTTTTTCTTCTATCATCTCCATTAAAGAGATTGACCTGTAGTTCTCTTTTTTAGTTGGATCCTTGTCTGGTTTTAGAATCCTAGTAATACCAGCTTCCAAGAATGAGTTTGAGAGCTCCTTCCTTTCAATGCATTAAAGCGTTGAGGAGTATTGACATTAGCTAGATCTTCCTTGAAGCTCTTGTATAATTCAGTGGTGAAGCTGTTGGGTCCTGGGCCTTTTTTTTGTAGGTAGATGTCTTATTATGGTTCAATTTCATTGTCTCTTACTGGATTTTTCAAGGTCTTTATATCTTCCTGGTTTAGTTTTGTTAATTCATATGTATCTGGAAATCTATATATTTCTTCAGGATTCTCCAATTTGTTGGCATTCAGATTGTCAAAGTAGTTATTAATAATCTTCTGGATTTTGGTGGTGTCTGTTATGATTTTTGCCTTTTTCACTTCAAATTGCAGATTTGGGTCTTATCTTTTTTTTTTTAATGATTGGCTAAGGGTTTTTCTATTTTTTAATTCTTTCAAAGAACTAGCTCTGATTCACTGAGTCTTTGTATTGCTTTTTATTCTCAATTTCATTAATTTCTGCTCTGATATTCATAATTTCCTTCCTTAGACTTGCTTTAGATTTTGATTGTTCCTGTTTTTATAGGACCTTCAGGTACATCATTAGGTTATTTATTTGGACTTGTTCTGTATTTGTGATGTGGGCATTCACAGCTATAAACTTCTCTCTTTGCACTGCTTTCGTTGTGTCTGTTATGGTATGTTTTACTGGCATTAACATTTGATTGTCTAATTTCTTCTGTGACTCATTGATTATTCCAGAGTATATGGTTTTATTTTCATGTGTCTGCATAATTTTGTGGTTTCTTTTGCCATTGACTTCTAGTTTTATCACACTATTATCAGATAATATGCATGGGGTAATTTTGATTCTTTTGCATACTTTATGTAAGCATGCTCTGTGGGCTAGTATGTGCTGCTGAAAATATGTATTCTGATGGTGTTGGGTGAAACTCTGAAGCTATCTGTTAAGTTCATCTGTTCAAATGTTCAGTTCAACTCTGGTATTTTTTTTTTGACTTTTTGTCTAGTTGATGTGTTTGTGACAGTGTAGTGTTGAAGTACTTCACTGTAATTGTGTTGTTTACCTGATCTTACTTGAGAAGTTAGAGAATTTGTCTTAATAAATCTTTGGGCCTTCTGCAGACACCATTTAAATTGCTCATCGAGTGGAATTCGATTTGTGATTTGGATGCTTTAATAGTGATCGTGGTGATCGTGCTAATAGAGAAAGGGTCTTAGTTTTCCTACATTTAGTGCCTTTACATTTCAGAACCATTATGTATACATTATGTTGTTCTATTCTTTCGGCTTTCAGATTCAAGATGAGTTTTTTTTTTACTACTTTTATTCTTATTAGTTTCTTCCTGAGAAATAAGAAAGTTTAGAACTGGGAAGGAAGCCAAGTGAGATGGCAAAAGGTGGTATACTGCTTTCCTGCAGACAAAAGACCTACAGATTATGTGGCAGAATTAGTTAATACTGCCTAATGCAAAGCCATCCATTAAGTCTTGACATACTGTTTGCAATCTTGGCATTCCACAAAATGTTTTGGCAAAAGATTATTCTCCCACTTGCCATCCAGAGCCCTCCTTTCAAACTGTAGCATGAAGTGTCATGTGACATATGAAATGCTTAGTTTCCTGTTTGTTGAGAAAGGACTCACTTGCATTAACTGTTAAAGGACCACAGATAATAGCTGTCTTACTAAACCTGGTTTTTAAAACTAGAATAGAAGGATATTTTTTCCAGAGGCTTTTTAGGATGGATATTTGTATTGGCACTACACAGGGCCAGGTGCCAGCATGGCTGGAGTAGAACTGTAATGCACTCGCATTATTAAGGGTCCTGAGTGTCACTTTGTCCACCCTGCAGGCTAGTATGAGACTCACATTTTGCAAGTCCCAAACACTATTCATAAAGCCTCTTCATGTAATCTTACATTTTCAGACTTTTAAGATAATCTTTGTTGTTTCTATTGTTATTTAGCAAGTCTAATACATCCAAATATGCTTTATATTATATAAAAGAAATCCTGCCTTTCTGAAGCATCTGCCACATGATGTAGTTCTATCTTCCAAGTATGGCATCTCTTTTCCAGAGTGACCTTGCTGATACATGGAGTATGCAGAAGCACTGCATTAATATTCCTGGCTCTCAACAATTTTTTCTTATCACCCAGATTTTGGATTTTTTTTTAGTATATGTATCTCATTGCTCTCTCAGTTGTCCGTTTTATTCATGCTATAGAATTCAGCAAGGATCACACAAGACCTACAGGGTCATTTATTGACTATTGAGGCAAGCACTGAGGTTGAAAAGGTTGGTAAGGGAACTGATGCTAATGGGCTTTCTATGCCCTGTTAAGACATTAAACATGGACTTTGGTCAGATATGTGATTTAGGATGGTGGTAATTATGGTTGTAGTGTGGGTAATGAATTGGGATTTAGGGTGAAAAGAGACAGGACAATTAGGTTGCCATATTTCCGTTGATCAGCATTCTTTAGATGCAAAAGTCTAACCAACTATGACTACACCCAACTGTGCTGTCAATAATTCTGGTTTCTCAGCCATGAGACACTGTTAAATACCTTGTTGGATTTATGTGATTTTTCCCTAATGGTGTCTAAATAGGAAATGATTCTCTGGTTGTTCTCAACATCCCCATCCTAGCTTCTACTGATTTCCTCTAATCTTTACTGCCCACCAACCTGTGATTCTTTCTGGAATCTTTCCAAGCATGGTATTTATGCTTTCTGGTCATCCAGTTACATTTATCAGATTAATCATTTTTGCCTTACTGAAATATGGAGTATAGATATCTCTTTCTGTATTTTCTAGCTTTATCTGTTTGTAATTTCTCAAAGCATTCTTTGATGCATAATCACATTTACAGGTGTTTTTGTAAATGTGTATCAGTGTTTGTGTAGATTTAGAACCTTGAATTCCCTAATTAGATCTGAGAATCCTCTCTTTCTCTTCCATCTTGGGCCTGATTCTCCTCCATTCTATCCGTAGCAATTATTTTTCTATTTCCTTTTCAGCACACTTTCCTATGGACCAAATACAAGTCAGGTAATAGAATTTTTATAAACTTCATAACGCTCAGTGTTATGTTAAAATTATAAATGATGTTAAAATTATAAATGTTAAAATTATAAATGATATATTATAATATATCATGTTAAAATTATAAATGATGCATATTTGGATAAAAATTCATATATAGGCATACTTTCATTGAAATCAGTAGACTACTGATTATAACACGTGCTGATGTCAGAGACATTAAAGTATGTCTCAGAATCAATGAATTACAATGACTTAACATTAATGCACGCTGTTCCATATATTTTTCTATCATATATAAACATACTATGATGTCTCTTTACTTTTATTCTTTTTACTGGAATAGTAGTTACATTTGCTTTCTCAGTAGCTATATTTTTAAGGGCAGCATTTTGGATATACTGCATCTTGTTGAACCAGTCATCTACTTGTAGAGATTTAGGTTGTGTCAAGATTTTCACTCTTGTGAACAGTTCTATATAGTACATATGCTTGTGCAATAAATTCTTAGGCAACATATTACTAAACCAACTTTCCAAAACTTTATAACAATTTACTAAAATCTATATTACTAATTTAAATCTAATTACTAAATTAAATTATTAAAACTAAATTATTATAAGCTAAAATTATAAAATTTATTATATTATAAATATATCTATTATTATATTATTAATAAATATATCTATTAATTATCTGTTATTAATAAATATATCAATAAATATATCCATTATTATATTATAAATATATCTATTATAAATTAAATTATTAAATTAAAATCTAATTACTAAATTTATAACAATTTTACTAAAATCCCAGCTAGGACTATATAACAGCACATATCTCCATATCTCTTACACTTTACCAACAAGAGGTGAGTGAGTTTGTGCGTGTGTGTGTGTGTGTGTGTGTGTGTGTGTGTGTGTGTATGATAGATGAATAAGGGACAGAGGGATTATTGATGTAAAAGCTTTTCTTAGATTGCTTATAAATTTATTTATTCAATATTTTATTAGCCATTTATACTTGTATTTTATGAACTGTGAATGAACTTTTCTCATTTTTTTATGAAGAATTTTTATATTCATCCAAAGTAACTTTTATATGTGGTAGATATTATTCAGGTCATTGTCTTATATAATGCAATTATTCTTAATATTGGCCATTTTTGAAACTTGATTTGGTAATTGAATTTTTACCTATATATAATTTTTACCTATATATAATTTATATGAATTTTTACCTATATATAATTTATTGTAACATTTTTATAGACTTAGATTTTTAGATTTTTTTCCCCTTTCTGTTTTGGTATCACTCTTTCAAAGACCAACCTGTTGTCCAAACATTTTGATCAAACTTCCTCATTTCTCTATTTTAATAAAACTGTATTCTCCTGTCAGTGGTTATGACTTGTTTTTAAAGAACAATGAAGGCTTTGGAACTGTGCCTAAATGTTATCATCTCTGACTCTGGGAAAAATTATTTACCTTCTCTGAGTTTCAAGTTTAACATTAAAAGAATATGCCTCCTCTGCAGGGCTGTTGTGTTATTCAAATGAGATTATGCATATGAATGGACTTGGCAAAAAAAAAAATTAGACTCCAGAATCTAAGCAGTGCTCAACAAATAATTTTTTTTCTTTTCTCTTGGAAACAACTTTGCTAAATGAGGGGGCCACTTTACTTTGAATGATTGAAATAAAATTTTAAGTCTTCTCACTTTGAGATCATTTTTACAAAGGTCAGCCTGTTGTCAGGCACCCTTTAAGGAGTTCCACACCTATCAAAAGAAAAGTAATGACACCACTAAGCACAACACATTAGGTCTGATTTACTCTCAGAATCAGAGTCAGTCATACCACTATATGGTTGTAACCTAAGACCACTAAGTTTGGAAGATCAAATATACAAATCACTGCCATGAGTTAATTTTTCTCATTCTCTATCCCCAAGGATATTACTCTACTCTGAAAATGAACTCAGAGTGGAAAAGAGATAGAACACTGCTTTCTCTAAACAATAAAACAACAAGCTCTTGTTTCACAGTAGTGCTTTGGGCTACCTTAGCACACAAGTACTGGGTATAGGAATGTAAATAATGTGGACTTTGGATAGAATTTGTATTTTGAGATACCAGTACAAAGAACATCCTTGACATTTCCTCATTTCTACTCATGCAAATACAGAAATCACATCCCATTCTGTGTACTCAAAATAGCAATGGAGAATGATCTATTCTCCTTTCGATTTTTTTAAATCTTGTTTTTTTTTATTCAAAAAAATGTCAAGAACAAATTCCACAATTGCCAGGTCATAAAGACTCAGATACCCAGAGGGCCCTAGATCATGACACAAATGAGCCAGAGGAACACAGTAGATCATAATATTTCCCCTGCCTCCAGTCTCTGTCCCATTATGTTTTCATTTTGCCCTAGAATATTAAGCTTGAAATTGATCAGACTTCAGCACAGCAAAAACACTCAAATACTCATGAAGTCAGTACCATCAATGAAACAAAAAAGATTGGATTGATATTCAAAACACCTGTAATAGCATAATGGGTGCAATTACATATTTTTTAAATTCTCTTTCCTTATAAAATAATAGTTAAAATGAAATGGGAAGAGCAACAATAAAAAGCACCAAATACCTGTGTAGGATAATTTCCTGGATATTTTCATACCTATGGCCCTTTCATCTTCACAGTGATTCTACAACATTAATATTATAATTATTATTATGGCCTTCTGTTAGAGACACTTAGACAGCATGGAGCCCTGTGCTTTAGCATATCTTCCTCAGAAATTCTGTAAGCCCCCTTCCTGGTAGCTGGGCTAGCAGTTGCAACCAGATGGGGCATCCCAGAGCTAGGCTGGGACCTATGTAAGTGTCAACTACACTCCTCTTCTTCAGTGTACTCTCTCCTTTCTACCCCATATATGAATCAACTAAATACTGCAAGAAGCTCTTAGACTCATCTCTGGGATCATCTTGGAACCTGATAAATGACCCTGATCCTAACAGAATGGCCTAGTGAGCAGATCACTCCTGCTGCCCCTTGAGGAGTTTCATTAGCTGAATTGCCTGAGATTGGACTTCTACAGTGCTGCTGACATACTGATTTGGAGTGCCTCAAATGCATTTTATAGACCAGACCCTCCCCCCAAAATCTTCCAGTGTTATTCATATCCTTGTGGTGGCCCTATAAGTAACAGAAAATGTAGAGTTTGAGATTTTTATCCTTGGCACAAAATAACAGATTAGCATGCTGCAGTTTCATGCATGCTGCAGAAGATATGAGCCTCTTGGGTCTGAGACAAAGGACAGTTTGATATTCACAGCAATAGTGGGAGCCAGAGTATAATCATTTTCTTAGGTCGGTTTAAATCCCAGTTCCCACAAGGCAACATGAAGAAGACAAGGCACACTCAGTGGGGTGTGTTATAGGAAGGGAATTCTCAGTTTAGGGAACTTAAATCTTTTAGAATGAACATAGTGTGCCTGCCTTTTGATCAGGAGGGAGACAGCTTTGGTATATAAACATCTTTGAAGGATGGTGCTTTGAAAGGTTCATGCTCTTTGCCATGAACAAACTACAGAGACCTCTTAATAGTAGGAGAATTGCCTCTTACCAGTAGGTTCTGTTTGGTACCTCTTGATTGCAAATGTTCAAGGACTATCCCTACCCTGCCCTAGAATAACCTTAATCTTCAGGATAGTCTTAAGTAAAAGTGGTTTCCAAAAGAAAAGTGAAAATGGTTTCTTGAGGCTAAGAAAAAGGAACATGGATATCTTAAAGGCATGTTCTACATTTTCTAAGTCTGTATATTTTACTCTGTCCATTTCCATCCACATTTGTTTCAGATTCTAAAGGCCAATCTATGGGTAGCAGCAGTTATCTAATGTTCTGATTTGGAACCCTCCCCCACAACTAAAACTACCCAGACTACTAATCTTTTAAAATGCATAGAATTGCCATCATTTCAACCATTCTCTTCAGTTACGGATTATCCCCAGAAGATCCTTGTATAAATGTGTTTCATTATATGACAAAACTAATGCAGTGGTCCCTTCACTCCTGTTAATCTATCAATGTACCTTCAATTACCAGTTTCCAAGCAGCAACCATGTTCATTCTCTGTGGGTATTATGCAGGAAGGGTGGTTTTAATAGGAATATGGGATTGGAAGAAGTGAGAAATAATAAATATACATGGACCTAGATGAGGTCATTCCAGCAGATCCCTATGAAATAAAAGAATAACTTGAAACCACTGGATGTGATCACTCCACAAATTATATTGGAGCCCGTCTTGCTATTGGGCTTTAAGATTAGAAGTTAAAATGGAGTTTACTATAGTGCATCTCTCTCTTCAATTTTCCCTTGGCTTTTAAAAAAATGCAGACACTATTCTTCTAAAGTGAATGTCAGTAGAGTGTTTTTAAAGGAATGTCTCAGAGGCAGTTATATTTGCTCACTCGTCAACTTCACCCTCTATTCTGGATGCCTGACTGGGCTCCAGCCGTGTGCCCTGCTCATGGAGGTATGTTCAGCCTTGACAGCGTGTACTTTCCATGGGTATCGCCTCTTGGGCCACACTCTTAGAGACTGCTGCACCAAGAACATCAACAACTTGGTATGTGTGCTTCCGAAGCGAGCACAAACACCGGCAGCTTCGATACAAAGCAATGATGTTTACATTGATAGGGTTAAGTGAACTTTGTGATAGTGAAAAATCTCAGTTTTTCATTTCTTGCCTGGTATTTCCAGTTTGGAATTACAACACTGCACTTACATGCATTTTTGCCATTTAAGTGTTTCGTGGCGTTGCAACATTTGAGAAATTCCCAGGAACCCTTAATCCTCCTACAAACACTGGTTTGTAAGCTAAGGACAAACTGACTCTATCAGAGTTATCTCTTTGTGCCCCTGCTGAATAATTCTGATTTTGCACTGTTCATCTTTAGATTATCCACGTACTATCTTTTAGTTCAAGTTTTCTTTTTGAAGATACCAATAAAAGGACAAAGAAAAAAAGATTTTTAGAAAATTCTGGCTGCTTCTTTTAAGAGCAGTTGAACTTAAAGCTACTTCCCCTATTGTTTTTCATGAAGCCTCATTTAAAATATTTTATTAATGTGAAGAGACATACATTCAGGGCTAAGGACCAATGAACAGTAGCCATGGCAACCAGGAAGCCATTTGGGACAAGAAAAAAAAATCAGCAAAGAGTAAGTGTTTTAATCCTTAACTTTAATCCCTTTATTTCCTCTTCTCAAAATGAAATATAAATCAGGCACCATGCAGCGCTACAATTTTTCTCTGAAAAGGATGTTGGCAAAAGAGGATTAGTAATGGACAGATGTGTTTAAGGAATTTAATCACACAATTTGTTGTAAAACTTTTGAGACCACAAGTGACCAGTTCCTTTGAGTGGCATCAATGAGAACCCACAAAACATACTTTGAAACTGATTAGAGAGTTGGCACAGGGGGACACCCTGTTTGCTGTTATTGTTACATCATTTCAGCTATGGTAATGACATGAGAAACCAAGGAATTTGCTTGGTTTCCCGTGGGGAGGTAGAAGACTTGTGTGTGGGGGGGGGTCTCCTTGGTAGAATAGATATTCTTTTGATCTTCATGGTACTACAGAAAAATTAAGTCGCCTGTTTTTCATATACTACCTTTTCTTGATGTTTGATTACTACGGGGGTTCTACAAAGACATGTGCTCTTCATTGTCAGCAGATTTGGGATTCTCCTGAAAAGCAGACTTTAGTTTCTGGGGATAGTAAAACAGTATTCTCAGAAGGACAGATTGTTATATCTTGGTATCTCTACCCCCTCTCCCCAGATAATCTTTTATATGAAGTAGGAAACTTATTCTACTCATTAATTTCTGATATTAAAAAAGCCTGATTTTCTTTCTCCAAAGTCATTGAAGTACTGTTTGACTTTACAGTACCTCAGTCTTCCCTATTTCTACTTTGGGGGATTGCTAGGGAAGAAACAAAAGCATGCTTTTTGTGGCACTTTTCCTTCCCTCAACATATATATCAGAGTTTTTCTTTGATAAATTTATTTCTGGTGGCCTGAAAGTTTCCAGCACATAAGGCTCTTTGCAGAAATCTCAAGTACCTCCAACTTGTACTAGCTTCCTACCGTGTCAGAATGTGAAATTACTTCCAATAATAGCATCCTCTCAAGGGGTTGCTGATAATTATGACAGACAAGCAACATGAAGTCCAGAGCATTTGAGAATGGAATTAGACATAGTAGACCTCTGAGTTTGAAATTGCAGGTAGATGCTGAGAACAAAAGTTTATATGCTAAAACCTGCAAATGGCAGGACATCTGAGGAAGGAAACGATCATCGTGTTCTCCAGTGTGGAGGACAACATACAGGATTGCTAGCACCTGGTTCAGCTTCCTTGCCTTGACCTTGTCTTGTTTCTCCTCATTCTGCTGGACCAGCAAGACTAATGTATGCACATATTGCTTCTGAAATGCTGTCTTTGTACCATGAATGGCCACTCACAGCATTGATTATCCTCACACTTCTCTTGGATTTTTGGCTTTTGGGTCTGGATTTCTCAGGTAGGGTTATTTTATTTTATTTATTATTTATTTTGTGGTACTACGATTGAATCCAGGAGACTCGGAACTGTATTTCCAGCCCTCCTCCCCTTTTAAAAATTTAAATCAAACACAAGGTCTTGCTGAGTTGCCCAGGGAGGTCTAAAAACTTGCGGTCCTCATGCCCGCCCCCCCCGAAACTGGGATTACAGGTGGGTGTCACTATTTTTTTGAGAATGAATTAGATTCATTAGAGAGAACGGATAAGAAGAACAATAAAATAGTGTCACTCTCAAAAAAAAAAAAATAGTAGATTGTCACGTGATGATGACTTCAGCAGAATATGAAGGTGCTGGAGGAGTCCGGTCTCTATCCTGCGCTGCAGTCTGAGGCACTTCTCTCAATCTGGCCTCCTTTCTGATGACAGCTGAGAGAAGCTTCATTCTACTAAAGCATCAAAAAGGCATGGGATTCATGTATCACTCTCACTAAGACAGAGTCCTCAGACAAGAGGAAGGAAGTGACTGTCAATGAAATGGGCAAGCTCTTATTTGGTAGTATTATCTCAGAGAGAAAAGGCTGTGGAACAGTATTAAAAAGTGAACATGGAGCAGTCAGTGGCCAGGGTGACCAGGGCTATGGCCTGGTTACTTATTCAATCAGGAAGCAGAAGATGGAGGCTCCTGTCAAAAGGAGGACTAGAATGTGTATTTCAGGTCCACTGAGCTTGAAATTTCTGTGTTCTGCTTGTTAGATATATGCTAGACATTGAATCTGGTTTTAAAAGCAAGGTAGAAAAATTGGATTTATTCCCAGCCTTTCCAGATGAATGAGAAATACAAAGTGTGTGTATAAATGTAATGAATTAGCATGTCCTATTGGAAGGATTGCTCATAGGCACACTCCAAAAGGAAATATATAAATGTGAACAGTATTATGTAGTAAAATTTGGCATGAATGGGGACTGTTATAAGGAAATAAACTTACCTAATTTTTTTTCTTTCAGCTTCTTTTAAGATTTCACTGGGTTATTTCCCGTTTTATTCTAAACCAATAATTTAGGCATGCTTAAACAGCTTTACCCTGTTCTCCCTTCATTGATCATTTGTCTTGGAGGCCTGCCCTGAAGGAAAAGCATGGATTAATGAATCCTTAGCAGCTATTGATTCATCTGTTATTCATTCATTGATTTGTTCATGCATACCCCAAACATTTATAGAGTACCTTCTGTGTGGAAAGAAACACTATTTTAGGTTGCAGGAACCACTGCCTAGGGCAATCTGTTTACAAAGACTTTTTTCCCCTTTTGATGATCTACATAGAGATACATGTGTGACTTATAAGTAACTACTATAAAATGTAGAAAACCAAAAGTGGCCATCACCAAGATGAAGAGGAATTATTATTAGAATGTAAAAAGGAAGAAAGGGTTTTGAAACAAATCTCTAGGAAAACTCCCAGGGAGAAGTGACACTGACTTGGACCTTGGAGAGTTTTCACAATGTGTTGAACAAGAGCAGATTACAGAGGAAAGGGAACTTGAGCAGAGCATGGTTTGTGGCTGCAAGTGTAGCATGAGACTTCAAACTGAGAATGGACAGGATTATAAGGAAGAGCATCTTGACTCTCCCTGACCTGAGTCATAGAACAGGAAGCTGCGCAGCCAGGAGAGGCCAGCTTGTTAGAGCCTGTGAGTTTGGGTTGTAGGTCGTGTTTTGAGGGAAGTCACTAAGGAACTTTGAATTAGGGGAATGATATCTGTCAGTGATGTACTTGAGGAAAATTAAGCTCCTGCTGAGTGTGGGATGGAAGAGAGAGCAAAAAGCAAGTGCTCTCCATTGAAATGACAACCTTCAACTTTTAGAAGTTAGCATTTTAAAAATTGTCCACTCATGCACATTAAAATCGGCCTTAAATCTTCTTTAATCAATCCATTTTAGTTACACGAAAGGGAGAAAAAATAAGATCTTCTGTTTCAGCACTTAGTTCCTCCCTACACTTCCTGAACTGTAGCATAGGCAGAGGCTGTAGTCAGAAATCAATTCAAGGGAAGACAATGTGGAGCTAGTAAGATGGACAGAGGAAGTAATTACAAGAGAGCTGGCTGCTTTTATTAAACCTCGAGAATACTTGAATGGAAAGAAAAGATGCTACACTTGAATGGGTCACATTATGTATGTGGCCACATCAGTACAGTAAGCCAGTGTCAGAGGAATTTGTGAAACCATGATGGAAGTAGACACTTCACTCTGTCTTGCTTTGAGTCTTCACAACTCCATGACCAGGCCCCAAAGGGTGAAGGAGGGTGTTACAATGATCAATTCTATATTAATATTTCTGTTTATAAATAAAAAGAACCTGTGCTTTAGTTTAGTCTTCTGCTTTTGAAATATACCTCCTGATGAAGCTTGACCTTGTAAAGCATACCTTTGGCTGTGTCAATTTATGTATCATTTTCTAGTCAGAAATAGAGTAAGGTTCTTGGTGTCAGTTTTAGAAAAATATTGACTTAAGAGAAAGGTGATATTTTTACAAATGTAACAATACACACACACACACACACACACACAAGCTGCATGCCTTTCTGATCTCAACATCCTTTTGAACTCAACTCCCCAGCTCTGTCCAAGATGACAGCTAGAATAATGGTACAAATTTAGGTAAATAAGACATCTAGATGAAGTATTCACATCCCTTGAGTGTTCTGAAAATACTTTTGGTTTCTGATATATTTTGGCCTCTTCCAGGAGAATGAGCACTAGCTACATTCTTTGAGATAGAATAATTCCAGAGTGATATTCAGAACTTCTCATGTTTTGATTGGAATACTGTTTGGCCTTTGACTCTGGTTCCAAGGCTAAGCAAGACCTCAGTGTACTGCTGACACATATATTAGTGTTGATGATATAAAAGCTTCTGCTTAAGTTAAAAAATGATAATAAACATGGATATGCAGGTCTTTTTATGGAGTGCTGACAGTAGAGTATTATTCAACCGTTGAAAAGAACACAGTTTTGTCATTTGTAGAAAAATGAGTGGATCTGGAGGTTATCATGTTGAGTGAAATAAGCTAGACTCAGAAAGGCAAATATCACATGTCCTCTCAAATATGTAGAATCTAAAAAGATGACAAAAAAGTAGAAAGAATACTGTTATCAGACAAGAGGAAAGGAAGAAAGAGGAGGAAGGGGTGTAAGGAAGGATAATAGGGTGCATAGATATGACCCCCAAAAAAACTGAAATTCCTGGGGCAGGAATGAGGGGAGCTTTGAGGGAGAATGATTTAAGTATGTTACATGCATGTACAAATATGACAAAATGAAACCTGTTAATCTGGGTAATCAATACACACTAAGAAAAATGGGAGAAAAGACAATAACTGTATACAACATTAGCATTTGTCCTTAGGTCAGGTCATATTATCCTGTAATAATCACAGAGTTGGTGTTGTTACCCCACTGCGGAAGAAGGTCCTACCTAAGCTGTCTTGAAACTTCAATTTCACCTGAAGTCCTCAGACTTCTGTTGTCATGTTACTACACTATTGTATACAAAAAGAAAAAGTTCATATAAAAGGGACTCAAAAGCTAGCTGGGGAAAAAAGAAAGTAAGAGTATTATAGTACCTCCACACTGAATATTAATGAAAATATAAGAATAGAACTATCAGTTAACAAGTGTTTAACTATGATTCAAACCATGGTTGGTGAAATGATTTATTATCTCATGTTATCCCTAACAACAGCCTTGTAAATATAGTTGCCACAATGATCCACATCTTACAAGGAAAATCAAGCTAAGAGAGATATTGAACAGCATTTCCATAGTTTTCTATTATTTCACAAGTGAGGGTATAAAAGTTCAAATCCAGGTAGTGTGAACAGCCCATACTCTTATCTTTTAGGGTCCATATAGTGCATGAGCTGTTGCTTATTTATGGATGTTGTCATGGTGTTCACAGGCCACAGGCTATTTTTCATAGACAACTCACTCATGAGCAGAGATATTATTAACACCATGCTTAGTGCCAGAAAATACTTTCATCAAGTTTGCAAATGGCCCTGAAGGGGACCAGTGATAGCAAGTTGAGTTCAATGAAGTGCACCTAAAAAACAGGTTTTGAATCAGTAAACTTTAATGGAACTTTAAAAAGTTAGCTCTCAGAGCCATCAGGAATAAAGAGCATCACATATGGAAAAGATACAGGAATTTTACTTGATGAGTTTTATTTACACCACACTACACTGCACAAGGGCAGGGAGCTCTGTTGGATGAAACATTTTATCTCTTAGACCTGACATAGTGGAGTGCACAAGTTGACAAATATTTGCTGAAGGAAGGAAGGAAGCAAGGAAATGAATAATAGGGATTTTTAAAAAAAACTATTGACTATTTTAGGCTGTGTTAATAAAAGGAATGGGAAAATACAGTATCTAAAAAAACCTAGAATAAGAGTTATGTTTATTCTATTGTACTTGTTCAGACAGCTGGCCCACTATATTCATAATCTGGATATTACTTGTTGGTTCAGTATACAGTACTAGTATTTGGGTGGTATTTGGTGGATTGTCTCAGAAAGATCTAGTATTAAGAGTAATTAAGCTATGTGTGGTGGTGAATGCCTATAATCCCAACACTCTGGGCTGAGAGAAGGGGCTAGCAAATTGGAGCCCAGCCTGGGTAACTTAACAGGACCCTATCTCAAAAAAATTTTTTTCAAAGGCTGGATTATATTGTTGCTCAGTGTGAAGGTCCTAGGTTCAATCCCCAGTACCAAAAAAAAAAAAAAAATTGAGGTAGTGACTGAAATAATACACTTCATGGAGGAACAGGGGATGATGTTTTAATAAGTGACTGTTGTGTGTCAAGCATGGTGCTTTCTGGATCATACTGAGTTCTCAAAACAACCGAGATAGAAATTGATATTACCATCATTTTACAGAAGGGAAACTGCATTGAGGAAAGTGAATATACTTGCCCAGGGTCTCACAGTAGTTTAACAAGTTTGTTAAATGAACAGGGCTCAACTCTTCTTGCTTAAGAATTCTCTTAACTCTATTGAAAACTTAACAATGTTCAGCTTGGAGAAAACCTGCCAAGAGGGCTGACAAAGAAGCTTAACCACAGCCCTTCACGTGTTTTGAAACTTTTCAACTATTAGAAGAACTATAAAACTAAACTGTGAGCAAAGTTACTTGGGGACAATTTTGGTCTGGGGGACAACTGGAGAAATAAATCCCAGTGGAGGAAAATTAGGCAGATTATAATTCAATTCGAGGCACCACTTTCTAGTTACTAGAGGAGTGGTAAGGAAGTGACTTCCCTGTCATCAAAAGGATGTAGACAAAGGCTGAACTGACACCATGGGAGGAAGCAGTGCTGTGCAGCTCAGTACTGTAAATTCAAATATATTTTAAAGGAAATTAAAAGTTTGGTTCTTAAATTGTGCTAGCCACAGCTCTAGTGCTCATTAATCACACGTGGCCAGTGGCTACCAATTAGTGCAGTGTAGAACTTTCCATTGCAGAAATTTCAGTCGAATAGCAATGGTATAGAACCTGTGGGTAGGATTATGGGACCCTAGCTCCACTTTACTTGAAATCCTTTGCTTCTTTGAACAGGTCCCATCAATCATCATTTTTTACTAAATAACCATTAGTTTCATCATGTGCATTTTTTTTTTTTGGTACCAGAGATCGAACTCGGGACCATGTGCATGTGAGGCAGGTGCCGGAACCACTGAGCTAAATCCCCAGTACCTCATCATGTGTATATTGGCACTTATTTTTCACGTATCTTATTGAGATGCTGCCTGGCATGTGTATCCAGTCAGCTGTCTTGGTGTGGTCATTAATCAGCTGCGGATAAAATTTAGGGCCTTTAGAGTCTGCTAAATAAATAGGCGTCCTCTGTATAAAAGCTCAGGATGCCCAAAAGCTTTGGATGCTTATGTTCCCAAAGAGGTTTTGTCCTGAGCCATTTTTCTAAACTTTTATTATCAATTTTTTTTCCTCTGCATATTGGTCATTCCCAGAGGAAACAAATGTGATAGCAGATTGTTGGAGATTAATTACCTATGAGATGCCAAAGCCACCTCATAAATGTCAGTGCTAAGGAATCCCCTAGAGATGGAATTCTTAGATTCAACTGAAAATTAATTGTAATTAATATAATAGGTTAATTCATTGTAATTATTTTTAAGCCTTTTGGCAACGAGTTAATTCCCCATGATCCACTTCCACATTGCTGGAAGTGTCACAGAGAACACTTGATAAGAATGTTCTTATAATAAACCTTAACCCTCTAGGGGAAAAATTCCTACCTGTCTTCCCTTCAAAAACATATTTTGGTAGCATTTGATTTCTAGAGAACAAAGAAATCCCTACAAGGTGAGGCATAAACTTGCACAGCTCATTGCATACTCACTGGAGAAAGAGAAAAAAAAGGCCTTTGATTTTGCCTCATTTTCTTTGGAAGTATGTCCGGCTTCAGACTAACAGAATACTTTTGCTCATGGAATAAAATGGAATGGAGCTAAAAATTGAAGAATCTGAGCCCCTTTCCCTTTCCTAATTATTTCCACTTGACTCACTTAATCTCAGACAATTATTCAATCATATGTGAAATGAGAAAATGATGGGAGTAGAATTTCCATCTCTTGTTTCAAGAGCTTATAAACATTAACAGAATAGTTTCAAACAACAACAACAACAAAGTACAAATCACAGTTGACCATGCCTTGATTTATATATTAGGAAAATTCTCTGCATTGTGAGGGAAACAGCTCAGATTTCCACATGCACTTGTCAAGCCTTGATGGGTAATTTCATGATTAAGGTTGAAAAACTTATCAGTTGGAACAAATATTTTATAATGGGAGATTGTACAGAAGCTAAAGAGCTAATTTGTTTACTTGCACCTGGATAAGCTGAGAAATTAAGTCTTCAAATGATTGATTGAAGATAGGATCACCAACACTCAAAGACTCACAGATTGGTTTCCAAAACTCAGAACTATCTCCTGTCTTCCTAGTACATCCGTGAACCTGACTGCAGATTTACAAGTACCACGATATAGGTAGACAATCTTAATAGTTGCTGAGAGCTACATACATATTCATATACAAAGGTTTTTGGCAATTGGAACTGTCAGAAACTAAAGTGAACTGCCAAAATGAAGATGTTGCCCCTTACCGTAGGACAGGGAGCTGAACCTAAGGCATGTGTACTGCAGTGGGCTGTTTATTATTAGTGAAATCTCCTTTTAGATTCGCCACCACTGCTATAGGATATCAAGCAACCAATTCTGAAGTGCCACCTACTGGGGTTGCTGCAAGGGATGTCATTTGTAAGAGAGAAATTTTGATTCAGTCATAGCTGAAGCCCTTTTGAATGGTGCTGATTGTTTTGTAAATTAGGGTTATGTTTTTAAGTAGTCTTCACAACTGTGTTTTTAATATTATCCATGGTAGCCCAGAACACCCCACTTTCATTAAATATTTAGTTACATATTGATAAGGTCTGAATGAGTGTTCCCCGAAGGTTCATGTGTGAAAATCTTGGCCTGAGTGTGTCACTGTTGGGAAATGGTGAAAGCCTTAGCAGATGGGCCATAACGAGAGGTCCTTTGGTCACTGGGGGTAAGTCCTTAAAGGAAATTGTGAATCTTGGTCCTGGATTCCCCTTTGCTTTCTGGCTCATGCAGTGAGAAGTTTGTTTTGCCACATAATCCTGTGTCATCTTTGCTGGAGATGCAAAGCAAGAGAACCACTCAGTGTTGGACTGAACAAGGGAACTGAAGTAAACCTGTTTGCTTTATAAGTTAATGGCCTCGGGTATTTTGGTATAATAATAGGAAGCTCACTAATACTCTTATCCCTGTGTGAGCAGAGCAGGTACAGAAGAGAAATGCATCCATGCACTCTTTTAAATGCTGCTGATTGGCTCTGGGTAGTCCTCAACCAAACCACATCCAAGTTTGGAAAGTTTTCTAAGTTGAGAGCCCCAAAAGCTGATTATGTACCATGGATTCTATAATCTATGCTGTATTAAGGAAGCAGTCCTCAGAAAGTACCAGGAAAGGGGAAGAAGCTAGATAGTGGAGGTTGCTGATTCAGGTGCTCCATAACTTAGCACCATCCCACAGTGAACTCTGATGCATAACTCATGTCACAGAGTTTGTCCCACTGTTTAGTCACTGTGATCTGCTGGTACACAGGAGTTGGGGGAGGGGCGGCACATTGCTAAGCACAAGGATCAGATGGGATCTGATCAGGCCATCCACAGCCTCTCAACTGCATTTCTTCTCATTTGTATCTTTGCAAATGCTCCATCAGGAAGGAAAATTAAGAGATGACTATCTTGTATATTTTAGACATCATTAGAGATTATCACTTCTGTAGACAAAGCATTGTGGCTCATTCTTACAAATCTGGTTAGCAGTTAGTGACGGAATAATTTACCACTGTGCTGATGCCACACAGCCTAGTGCTATGGGCTTGAAAAACTTAAGGCTCAGCCATCCAGGTCCTTATGGACTATACAACACAGTTGTACAGACTTACTTCACAACAAGAAACAAAGCCCCATACACATGTCCAGTCACAGGAATGTTGACAGCAGGCTTTGCGGTTCTTGTCCCCTAGGAGGCCCAGTGTGACCTCTCCTGGTCAGGGAGACTCACAGGGGGAGGGAGGGATCTTGGAGGAGCTATGCTGGGAGGGGAAAGGCCACTCCCAGCAGGAAGAATGACAGTACCGAGTGGGACACTTGCAGACAGACAGGCTCTGTGGAGACCTGGAGGAAAACCCACTCATGGGATATGGCGAGGTCCCAGTAGCGAGACTCCTGATGTCTTATCTTACCCTTTGGGGCCAGGGTGCTAACCAGCTCATGAAGATATTTGTTTCTTGGGTACAGCATGATAAACGCCACTGTAGGAGAGTGCACCTGAAATCCCAGGAAGGACTGCGCAGGGGCACAGGGACGAACACCTGGAGGCGTTACTCTTGGTGGCCCAGTCCCATTTGCTCCATGGCCCACCCACTCCTATGCAGGCACCTGCATGTTTTCTCCACCCTGTGTCCAGAAGTCCTCTCAGAGTTAAGGTCTCCAGGCTGCTGATTTACCTCCAACCTGGTCCTTATGTGGTTTCCTCTGCTATTCCTTGGGCCAGAAGTTGGGATCCATCCTAGATTCCTTTCTTCTTCTCACAGCCCATTCTAAATTTATCTCCACCTTTCACATCAGCATCTCTTATCTTGTGTTTTAATAACTCTCCTAGGATACTCTTGTCTGTTTCCACACAGTAATCAGAGCAATTCTTTAATAGTATAAGCCAAACCACTTGCTTTCCGCTCATTACCTCCCATTAGCTTATTACCACAAAGAAATCAAGTACTACATCTCCATCTGTCTGAAGGCCTTACCTTGTTGACTCTGGGCCTTTTCTCCAACCCTGAGCCCTGCACCTTTCTTGGTCTGTTGCTTATTCCTCTTTGTTGACTGTTTTTAGAAACCATCAGCTTGTTCCTTCCATGTGAAAGATTCTGGCTGCAGGTCTAGCTTCCTTGCTTCAATAAGGTCTCAGCTCATAATGTCCCATCCTCACAGAGGCCTTCCCTGACTTCCACACCCAGAATGGAATGTGGGAAGCATGTAGATGTGAGTGCTGTCCCCAGAGTCTGTTCAGCTCTCTAGTGATAAAGTGAGGACCAAAGAAAATGTAAGTACATGAACGTGAAGGAGAAAAGGAGCCAGGGAGTTGGAATTCAAACAGATGGAGGTGGTCTGTCTTAGGAGGGGTAGCAGGGATGCCTCTATGGCAGGGCATGCCCAGTGCCATGCTTTAGTCTTACCAACTGCAGATCCTCATGTTAGTGAGCAAGGATCAAACCAGGTGACAAACCTCAGGGGAGGGACACAATATCCTAGGGACGTTTCCAGAGACCTGCAGGCCCTTTGTTCTTTCCTCTCTTAGACCAAGTTCTCAATGATAGGCTCCTGGCTAAAACATGATAGAGCCCTAAGAGGAAAGGAAAGTGTGTGAGAGCTTGTGCCCTACCAAAGGTGAGGGATCGGAGAAAGTTGGGGCTGGATTACTTTCTCTCTCTATCTGGATTGAATCTAGAGCCATGCATTTTTAAACTTTTTTTTTTGATTCACAGTCTCAGTCACCCAGGCTGGGCTTGAATTTGTGATTCTCCTGACTCAGCCTCCCTAAATGCTGGGATTATGGGCATCTGCCACCATGCCTTGTGCAGATTATTTCTTGTGCCATTTTCACGTAACATCTAAGTGCCTGACTGGATTCTAACACACCTGAACCCAGGCTTTGAGGGCTGGGGATTTAGTTCAGTGATGCTGCCGCCTGCCTCGAAAGCACAAGGTCCCGAGTTCGATCTCTGGTACCAAAAAGTAAAAGAGGAGCTTAATCTAGTCTTGGCATTTTCTAGCTACATAATTATAGCTGTCTCATCTCTCAAATGGAGAACAAATAGTCTGTACCTCATAGAGTTGTAGTGAGGCAAATTATGGAGCACATTACAAGGATTCATTGTGTTTATTGCATTGTAATAAAAGTGTGTCCTGTTGACTGCATGCATCCAGAGCTTTTCTGCGTCATTCCTTTCCCTCCTGACCAAATCACAGTATGGTAGAGATTTTACAGAGCATTATAGTATTATCTGTATCAGTGAGGGTTTCTCAGAGAAGCAAAACCAGTACATGTATATTGTGGTTATATGGGGTGTGTGTGCATGTGTGTAGGGAGGGAAAGAGAGGAGCTTTTGTGTGATTGTGGGCCTGGCAAGTGAGAAGTCTGTAGGGCAGGCTGGAAAGCTGGAAAATCTCAGGCAAGATGCTGCAGTCCAGTTTCTTCTTTTTTTCAGTCCAGAAACAATTTCATCTGTTTTAGACCAGAAACAGTTTCTTCTTTTTCAGTGAAAATGTTTTTGCTCTTAAGGCCTTTTACTAATTGGATGGTTGTAGATATTAACTCCATCTACACAGTTCCCTGGCTGTAACAGTGTCCTAACCCATAGCTCACAGAGACACTCAGAAAAGGGGGAGACATGGTGTCCAAGAGACTGTTGATAAAATGGTTGGTGAGATGAGCCTCCCAGAAGGCAAATGGTGGAGATCACATAAGGGTTCCCTACTGCACTAAGACAAAAACTGAACTCCTCATTAAGGGCTGCAGGTCCTGTATGCCTAGCCCAGGCCCACTCACACCTCATTTCCTATTTCTCTTCCACATCACACCCTTCTCCAGCCGTGTGGGCCTCACCGCAGGTCCCTTCTTCTGGAGCTCTCTTGCTCTGCATTTGAACTTAGCTGATTCTCCAGTTACTTAAATATTTGCTCAAGTCTGTCTTCTCACTGAGGCCACAGTTCTTCCCAGCACTGTGAATCCCTCTTACTCTTCTCTTCCTTCTTGCAAAGCATTTACTGCCTTCTATTTTATCAATAATTGGTTATCTCCCTCTCTAGAATGTAAATTCCTCAGGGGGAAATCTTTATGTGCTTTGATGGTTTGATGGTTGTATTTCAAGTGCCTAAAACAGGGCCTGAAATATGGCTGTGGCCAAAGAAAACATTTTCAGTGGATGAATGAGAAGGTTTAGCAAGGGTGGGGCTGCTCTGGAGCCCAAAGGATCCAGTTAGGAGAGCAGAGTGGAACAGTTCCCAGGCACTGTTCACTTTGTCAGTGCAGCATAGCAGCCATTTAGATGAATTTATGATCATTGGGTTTAAATACCACTTCTTCTGCAAAGAGCAGTAAAGGATCCATAAAAGGCAGATTCCTTGCCCTTTCCTAAGAAGAAGTATTAAACTTGATTGACATTTTTAACCTTTTCATCTCTGTGAAAGAATATGCATCCAAGTTGTTTTTAAAAAATGAATCTCATATAACCATTTTATTATGAGTTTTAAAGAGAGATGGCCAAATGCCTATGTGGGAATTTAAGAATCTTTTTATAATGACTGGTTAATAGACATGGCCCAGGATTAGTGGTTACCTTCTACAGGAGATGACAGTAAACTTTTAAAGTCCATATATCACAAGAAGACTAATTGCTGAGATGTACAAAACATGACACATTCACCCCTCCATGGGTTTAAACTAACTTTTCCAATATCTGCAAGTCCAGTGACTTGCAAACTTCCCTACCATTTGTCCTCATCTTCTCTCGGTGGCCTTTCCTAACACCTGCTAACTAGAAGCCTGAACTCTGTGCTTCAGAAAGATTTTAGTAACCCCAGCTAACCAGAGGAAATAAGATGAAAAGATTGCAGTTCATACAATAAAGAACCTTTTCATCATCCCATTTCCATAATTCATTTCCTCTTCCCATAGCCAGAATAACATTAGCTCTTCTTATCAGGATTCGTCGAGACTGGTGTTTTATGGTTTAGATCCACAATGCCCCCGCTATGTCTCATATGTTCAGAGTTGGGGCTTTTGGAAAGTGATTGGATCATAAGGATGTTGTACTCATCTGTGGATTAACCCATTGATGAGTTCATGCTGTTGGTGGGTGGCACCTGGTTTGAGGTGGGTTGCTGAAGGCATGACCTTGAAGGGTATATTGTTGTCCCTGGCTCCTTCTTCTCTCTGGTTCCTTACTGCCATGGGTTGAGCAACTTTCCTCAGCCAGGCCCTTCCACTATGTCATTTTTGCCTTCTTGAGCCAGCTGACTATGGATTGAACCCTCTGAAAGGGTAAGCCAATTGAAACTCTCTTCCTTTATGTTGCAGGTGCCAGGTATTGTGTACCAGTGATGGGAAAATGACTAATATAAATAGACTTTGGTTTCTCAAGACCACACAGCCAGTATGTAGCAAAGCTGGCTTTCAATCCATCTGACTTCTCAATCTTCTGGATTTGGGGAATTTCTATTTTATGTAATTTTCAAGTGACTGTCAGAGTGAGCAGCTTTTCTGCACCATACCTTTCTGACATACTATTTCTGCCCTAGAGCCAGGAAACCATGGACTGAACTGACTAAAACCATGAGCCAAATTAAACCAGTCCTCCTATATATTGTGGGTCTTGTATATTCTGTCAAAGCAATGGGAAAGTAACTAATACACAGTGGTTCTAAAACTGTGGATCGATAGTATCACTACCTATGAACTTTGAAATGACCTATAGATGATTTTGATACATGTCTATTTTCAGAGGTACAGTTATGCCATGTAACAGTTTCCCTCTACCTTATTCATATATCATTAGCAGCTAAGATGTTGTTGAATATGCATTATGTAATTGTTTTATAGAAATAGTTTTATTTATTATTTCTAATATAAAACTATTATATTACAAGACATTACAGTTTCCCAGGAAATTTTGCTTTGTGCTTCATGCCTCACCTATTAGATAATTCCTGGATTAGAGAATATTTAAGAGCCTTAAAATGGTCTGGAAGCCCCTTTTCTGGTCCAGTGACTGAGAAGGAAACTAAACTTCTATATTGTTACTGAGTATCTATGTATAAGCCCCCTCCTTTCGAAGTTTCAAATAAGTCCCTCAAGGCTTGTTCAATTTAAGAAGCACTTTCTAGAACCATGCCTAATTCCAAAGAAAACCAAATTAAATCTTACCAAAAAGTCGTATGGAATCACAGTCTTAGAAAACATGAATTCTTGTCAAAGCTAAGGAAGAATCGCCTGCTTTTGATGCCAGGATTAACTATGGCCGTGAAATTCCTTGGAAAGACCTCACTGGTACTGATAACTGTAAAACCCTAGAGTGGCTTTTAATAGAAAGCAGAGAAACATTCATGTCTGCACTTAGTAGAACATGTGGACCCCAGATCATGTTTTAATGATGGAAGATAAATTAAAAGTGATCACCAGAACTCATTCTAAGCCTTGATTTTTTTTCCACTTTTCTTAAGTGTCTTGTGTTAGTTTAGTACCAAAATAACAAACATACCTTGCAAAGGCCCTGAAAGGGCTAAGCATCAACACAGACAATCTTGGTCAGAGAGAACAGTGTGCCAACACTGAAGAAATTGTAATTGTCTCCTTTGATATGTGTGCTAAACACTGTTTCTCTATACTTATGGTTACACGGCCATTTTGATATTCTGGAACTGAGATCTGACATATGTTTGTCTCTTTATGAATTTTTTTGTGATCTAAGCAATAACTACTTTCAAAATACAGTAAGTGTGTGTATATGTGTGTGTTTGCGTGTGTGTGTGTGTGTGTATATTTGTATGTGTATTAGCCTATTTTCCATTGCTATAACAAAGTACCTGAGTCTGGACACCTTATAAGAAAAGAGGTTTATTTAGCTCATCTAACCATCTCCTGACCTAACCATCTCCAAGTCATCCCACCAAAGGTCCCACCATCTCACAACCTTTCTACACTAGGAACCAAGCTTCTGTCACATGAACCTTTGGAGAATGAACCACATCCAAAGCAGAGCAATGTGCATGTGTTTCTTTCTGATCAGTGCAGTTAACAGTCACCACAAATAGTGTTCTGGTAAGGTTGATCAACCAGCACTAAAAATGAAAAAGCCCCAGTTTGTAGCAGTTGTTAATTTCCATGGTATAAAAATTCTCACCATGACTGACTTCAGGCTATCAAGTCTGACGTGATTGCAGGGAAAATTTGGGAAAGAAGTGCACAGTTGATACTGTTAAATTGTTGTCGGTCGACTCTAGTAAATCATTGAAAAGTAAACTATGTAGAAAGCAAATGGAAGGATTTTTAAAAATGAAAGGAAATTTGTAATATTGTGGCTGAGAACAAAATCAGCTTTAAAATGGAATTATATTTACTTTTGGTGTTTTGTCTATGTGTTTTTATGTAATTGTTAAAATTTTCTATGTAGAATTTTGTGTCTTGTCTTTATGAACATCATTTTAATGGCTGCATATTATTCCACCAAACTGTTGTAAGATTATTTACTGGCCTTAATTGTGGACATTTAGGTAACATTTCCTCATTTTTGGTATTGCTATAAATAAAGTTATATGTAATTAGAGATATACTTGTTTGGGTGTACATTTTCCTTTGCATTTCTGATTGTTTCCTTAAGACATGTTCTTAAATCAAATTATTTCAATTAGAAATCCTGACACTGCCTTGAAAGTTTTGAAAGCGTTGAAAATTGTGTGATGTGTATATTTTATTTGTTCATTGTCTACTTCGTCATAAACAGTATAAGTTCTGTGAAGGCAGTCAGTATCTCTTGGATCGAGAGGAGTATGGGACACTCAGTTGGTATTTGTTGAATAAGTATATTTCAGCCCTATATCTAAAGGTTTAATGGTGCCTTTATAAAATTAATTTACATGTTTTCTTTAAACACCAGTGATGGTAACAACTTGCAATATTATAACAAGTATATTTTTAGATTGTTTTAAGCATTGTTTTAAATAAGCATGTTAATATTTTTATGTCAATAAATCTTCCATTGTAACTTTTTCCATTCAAATTACACTTAAAATGTTTTGTTCATGAAGCTATCACTTTTCACTTACACTTTAACATTTTTATGGTCTGATTTTTTTTACTTGTGACTCTTTAATATGTAATTTTCTTACATATGATTAAGCTAATACAGAAACTGTTTTGATTTGTTTTAATGTAACCTATTATTGGGTTTTTGTTGCTGTTAAGGATATCAGGTTATTTTTTAATCATGCTCCATAATATTTTTTAATTTAACTTGAATATTTTTCTCTCATGCTAAACCTGTAGGAGTCAAATCTCAATGGACATTTCTTAATTATCTCTAAGATATTTCATGACAGTATCTCTATTCTAAAAGCACTTTGCAATATGGACTAAACTTACTTGGGTTTGTTTTAGTTATCACTACAAGTTCTGATAAGATACAATGCAAATAAATGGAAATATAATAGGAAGTTGGGTTCCCAGAAAGGAAAATATCAGGGACTAAAGTCAAATCCGCCTGTAGCCACATTTTTCCTGAAGCGCCTGCCAGGTGTCACTAGGATTGCAGAACTGACCCTTTCATTGACAGCGTGTTAAGCTCGTGCCTTCCCCATAGGGGCTACTTGATAAATATCTGTGCGTTGAATTGCACTGAACCTTAGGGCATGAGGCCTTTCCGGGTAAGTGTCCCCAGGACCAGCTTTCCTTCTCCATCTCTTGTTTTTTCTTTCTCTTAGCTGCGGTCCAGCACAGAGCTTCACCCAGACCTGCTCACAGATTGCCTTGCTGTGCAACCCCTGCAGCCAGCCGCTTCTCCGAGAGACACTGCTGCTGATACCAGCCTGGGACGGTCCCCAGGGCCGGGCCCAGACCTCTATCCAGGTAAGAACAGCAAAGGTAAAATCAATCCCACCACCACCCTTTTGTTCTTTCTGGTTGAAGGGAATGCTTACATGAAGAAAATTCTTCTAAGATCACCTGCATTTTGCTTTATCAGTTAGCTGAAAATTGCCCTCTTCATGTGATTTGTGAGCTGGGTTTGGCAAAAGCCTTTTTTTTTTCTGATAAAGGAACAAAGTAAAATCCTGGACTAGCTTCTTTAGTTGTGAACTTCTGCCAAACTTCACTGCACTCAATCCTCCCAGGTATCTTAAATTTACTAACTTGATTTAGGCTTAGAGGAAATGTTTCCCCCCTTAAGTGGTAACAGGCTGCATTTGGATTTCTTAGTGGAACAGTCATTGTCATCTTTGCATTTTAAAGGAAGCACCAGTACTCTACATAAAATTCACATCAGAAAACCCAGGATTAAGAATATTTATTAATGTTTACTTACCATTAGGGAAGGGGAAGGGAATAGCACTCCCAGACCACCTTCCTTCTGCCTGTTTGAATAAGAAATAACTCTGTATTTAGAAAAGTGCATGTATTCAGTGAACAATAAGAAAGGATTAGTATGCTACAAGGAAGTCATTTTTCTTCTACTTTCTCACCCTAGCTTTTGTGCATTTTTTACTCTATAATGGTGATGTACAAACTTTAGTTATTATCTCTCCATATGGAAGTGCTTACTGTCATGTGATGAGTATGCAAACAAAGTCTCACTGGCTCCACATTTCCAACAATGGGAATTTTATATTTATTGTGAATTGCAAATCTTACTTCTACTCTCATCCGTTTTCAAAGCCAGGCTTCACAGCAGGCTGCCTCCCCATTTGGAAATTACTAATAAGCTGTAAAAATAAAGAATTATTTACTAATACATTATAGTGGAGTAGGAGAAAGACATCCTTGTACAGGTTTTTAAACTTGACAGCTCTCAGATGGTTCAAATATAGGGGAAAAGGATAGTAAGCAATCATTTCAAGAGTGTCAGTCATCATGACGTCCTTAATGATGGTCCAGTGTCAGTAGACCTTTAACAGTTGCTTTGGGTACTTAGAGACAAACTTGCCTCTACTTTTTGAGACCCAGTGAGATGATGTTAAAACTCATTCAAAGGACTGACCAACTCTTAAGAGAGGTTTTACATACAGATAGATATACACATATCACATATGCCATTGCACAATGTTACCAACACATACATAAATATTTGGTATAAGATATACGGACATATGAAAAGCAAAACTAGCTTTTGTTTATATATGTCTGTTTTCTGTGACAAATTGTTGAGAAATTAACTTTTATTCCAGCCCATTAAATTAATAATCAGATTAAATAACCTATAAACATTTTCCTATTCCTCAATCTATAAATCTATCAAACTAAAGGCCTGGACCCAACAATTAAGGGTTAAAGACAATCAGAAGTGATTGAAAAATGAACCAGCATCCAGGATAGTTTCCAGTGGTGGGACATATATTAGTCAGGTTTTCATCACTAGGACATACACAACCTAAAGGAGGAAGGGTTTTGTTCATGGTTTCAGATGTTTCAGTCCATGGTCAGCTGGCTTCAGAAAAGAAGCATCATGGTGGGAGAGCATGGCAAAGGAAAGCTGCTCAACTCATGGTAGCCAAGAAGCAGAGCAAGGCAGAGAGGAAAGGGCAACCCCAAAGTCACACCTGCATAACCCATGAAGACATAGCCTGAAGTGAGTTTTTCTAATCCCCTGGGCAGCTCCCAAGCCAGTCAAGTTGACAATTAAGCTTAAACAGCACAGTCCAGTCTTGTACTTACACCTCTTGGGGTGGGTTTGAAAGCCCTGATATCTGCATCTGTGGGAATATCAGTGCCTTTGTTGAATGTAGCATACAGCATGTGGTTCATTTCAGAACTGTCCTGTTTGTTCTAATCTGTGTTTTGGTGTGTCTTTCTATGTCTTTAAAGTTTTGGAGTTTGAAGTTTCAGTTTGAAATGGCTTTATCATTCCCAATTGATTTCTACTTTTTGTTCATGATGCTTTTCTATATTTGGTCTTCAAAAAGATCTTGAGCTCTTGACTTTGAGCCTCTAGCTGTGGCGGGTGAGCTCCCATGACAGGTGAGGAACCATAAGCTTCCACAGCTATCAGCAGAGCATCTTCAGGTTGACGTGCATTTTCTGTGACTCTGAGAATACTATTTTATTTCCTCTGAGAATGCTTTTAACTGGCAAGTGGCCATCTTCTTGAATTTTGTTCTTGGAAATTTAATTCATCAGATAGCTTATAACCATGAACACTTATCCTCCCTACTTCCTTAGTCCTTAAATCCTATTTTATTGTCTTGGCTTCTGACTTTTTAAAAATAATCAGTTGTGCCTTTTATTTTGCTGAGTAAGCAACAAACCCAGAGGCAAAGCCATGAAGGAGAAAAACTACAAAACAAATATTTTAAGCCTTCCTTTCAAAGTTCTAGAAATGCACTTGTGGAAAGTGCATATACACATGTTAGCTGCAGACCTGGCTAAAGATCCATGAAAAAAAGCAGCATTCTGAAAAATGCCCAAAGTACATGAGGAAACTGTTCATCAGTCAGTTAAATGTAAAATTTCAAGTGTTAGGGAAATTTGATGAGATTAAAACTTGGCTACATGGAATTATTATCTTTACATTCTTATTACACAAAGTCAAGAAAAGGTTTGTTTAACAATTATCAAGCATGAGGCCATACTCTTAAGTGAAATAAATAGGACACACATGTAAATACTGAATAGTTTCTCTGGTGTGAGAAACTGAAAGTGTAAATAAGGATCAAAATTATAATAGATAATGTGAAATAGGAAGAAAAAGGTCCAAAGGGGAAGGGGAAGTGGGAGGGTAGAGGAAAGAAAAGAAGGGAAAGGAATAAATACGAGAAAAGGATAAAAAAACCAAGCACTTAGCCTTTTAAACATTAGTAAATTGATTTATCACAAAAATATTTTGATGGAAAACTATTGAGTACATGTAAGCATAGTATAGGAAGCAGTTAAATCAGGTGTTGCACCTTGTGATCTCTCAGAAGCCACCAAGATTGAGGATTTGTATTCTGAAGACATCATGGTTTTGAAATGGAAATTTTTAGTGGCTAGCAGACAATGATTTACAAGGTTCCAGGAGAGAGACAGTTTTTGCACAGCATTAAGATGAACAGGAAAGATGGTGGTTCTGATACATACAAATCTTGCACATCTCCTGGAGTGTTGGCTTCTCTTATGGAAACAAACTTTTCAGGTTGATAAGACAGAGCTTGATTGGAATGGATTGCCTGAAAAGACTTTCATTTCTGTGCAAGGAAGCAGTGTCCCTGGTTAAAGCAGCCAGATATAACTTGGGGCTACACTGAGGATGATTGTGAACTGACATGCTTACCTTTCCACTATTCTGAAAATTCCAGGGCTCCCCAGGCATGCTCCCAAGCTAACCTGAGAGCAGTGTTGTGATCTAATGGGACAGTCAGGGCAGTGATGAGCGAGCCTCGAGGCCGGCTCACTCTTATACTTTTTGCCCTTTTGTTCAGAGATTCTCTGCCCCAGATAGATAAAGCCAGAGGCCAGCTTGTAAATTTAGGTGATTTATCTGATGATCTAAGAGAGACTATTTCATAGCCAGTAGATGGAGACGTGAATGTTGCTTTCAAGGCTTAGTACCTGTACAGATCTTCTGGTGAGCTCCTGTGATGAGCTAATGAAGCAGATAAGCCAAAATTTAATGAGTCTACAACATCATGGACAGCCTGGATTGATTCCCTCACTAATAAAGAATGCTCTGCAGAAGATGATCTGTCCCTTGGGTGGTCATAAAAATTATAACTTTCTCCAAAACAAAGCTGTACTATGGATAAGTAAGACACAACCTTTTAAATCACCTAAATCATGAAGACATCAAAGAGGCCAATTTGGTTGAGATGCTTGAGTTCCACAGAAACTACCTACAAGTGAGCAGCTGATGCAGCCAGAGCAAGAGAAACCTAGGAGAGTGAGAGAATTTTACTGGTACCACTTCTGTTGGGGTTTTAAGTAATTCTTATGTTTAGAGCTTTCAAATCTTGTTACATTGTCCAAATTTTGAATGTAACTTTAGATTTTTCAGAAAAAAATAGGTGTTCTGTTCATGTCGTGCAGAAATACAGAAGGAAAACAAAAGACCTCTTTTTAGAGCAGGAATTGTTGAAGTCATGTATTCTCCTTCCCTTCCCTCTTCTCTCATTCCTGGGAGATGAGGGATTCTCTGTACAATAGCATCAGTTTTCGTAATAAATAGCGCTGTGTTCAATCTATGTAGGATTTAACCTTCTTTATGAAACAGTTTAATTTTAGTGTAATTTTAGGGTATATGTTTTAGTACATTTTCCACATTCTTAAATTGAGTATATTTGCTGTCTTTGGACAGCTTGCAGAGTTGTAAGTGTTAGAAATAATTTTCTGTAAAAGTGCTCGTATAGTCTGTTCTCAAAAAGTAGTTGTTAATTTAGGGACTTTTATTAGAGGGTTCTAAGTTGACATGCTGATTTCCCAGTAGATTGAACTCTATAGCAGAGTTGTGAAGATAAAACAACGTGATTTTTTTATAAAACTATTTTAAAAGACATAGAGCACTGTAAAATTCATAGTTATTACTTGGATTATCTCCAGAAACACTGCTTTGCTTGGAATTCACAAAGGTAAAAAATCGACAAAACAACTTTGGAATTGACAGTGGACAGAAGGAAGTGGAGACTTGGGGCACAAAAGGCATTTAAAGGAAAGGAAACATCTGACAAAAACATTTTTGTGATATCTCTTATGATGATGCCATGAACTGTTGTCAAAATCTCGTACTTTTTTGGGTAACATTTCTTGCTTTTTTGGTCTGGGCAGCTTTGCATTGGAGACTCTGTGAGGGTAGGAGTAAGCTTCATACTCCTCTACTGTAGTCACTGAGAACTTTAACCTGGAGATGTAGCCCTCCCTAGGCCAGAGCCAATCCTTTAGTGTGCGCCATATCATAGCGAAGCCTTGTGAATGTAGTTTTCTGGGTCCTGCCCTCACAGTGCCTGACTCAGCAGGTCCCAGTGAGTTACAAGGATTTGCATTTCTGCCAGGCCAGGTATTTTTTTTTTTTTAACAAGTTCTGTGTGACACTAAGTCCTGTTAGTCCAGGGACCACAATTTGAAAATCATCACTATGGTTCTTAAAATGTGGCAACATGATTTCTAGCAACGCACGTTTAAAATTCTGACTAGAGGAGTTAGAATAAAAATTGGTTCTGTAATGCATATTTCTGTTGCTTACCAACCTATAAATGAATATTCTGCTTGCCATCCCATGCCAGTGTTCCAATGGTACTGCTTTTATTTTGGTTAAGAGATCGTATAACTCCCCTCAACTTAAAAAACATAAAATGTTGGTTCCCAGCATAGGGCACATTTGCACATAAGAACTAATGTTAATGTTTTATACATTTGCAAACTGCTTAATTGGTGCTTCCATGTGTACTTATTACTTTGTATTCATATTAGGTTTTTATGCAAGATTAAGCTGTTATTCATTTTTATAATATATACAAGTTTTTGCTATAAAAATATTATTATGGATAAGCAAAAAACAATTCCACACCTCATTGAAGTGGAGAAGAAAGTAGTGAGGCTAGGCAACCATCGATTTATTGCCCATGTTGAAAGTTTTAGTTATCTTAGTGCTGTTATTTCTTTTTTCCCCTCATTTAATATTATGCTCCCAGCACGCAAATGGAACATGAGAAGGGAATGTGTGATCTACTTTGAGGTGTACCCCAAGCAAGTCTTAAGTAGCAGATGGATGGCAAGACTGAAAATTGAGAATAGAATGTCTGAAATGAGAAAGTGAGAAGCTAATATTTTTTGTCATTAGGAAATTATGGACCAAACCTATAGATCTGAAGCTCTAACTTTCTGTTTCAACTTAATTTACCTTCCAAGAAAAGAAAGAAATAAGTAGTGATGTCTCTAAGAATAAAGAGAAAGTAGGTATTTTCACAGTATTTGTAGTCATGGTGAAAGTTCATTTTTTATATTAGTATGTCAAGGACAACATAATACTCTAAATTGAAGGACATTACTGAATTACCTTGGATTTTACTTGTCATACTTTACAGTAATAAGGAAGTGTATTGCGGACACTGAATAGAGTCAGTATTGGGGAATTTACTCATTCCATTCAACCAACAGCAAGCACTATCTCAGAGAATGGCCTTTACAGTGTCTTCGTTACTATAGTCAGAGACTGATCAGCCCTGTTCAGTGCCCTGGCCATGACTTGAAACTTTAACACGGCGTAAACAGCCTGCATTGATTCGTCAAAGTTGCAGCTGCCTCCTTGAGGTCTTGGTTTTCCTCCCTCAGTTTCAAGGCTGCCCCTGCCTCACTTCAGCACTCCTTACTTCTAGTGTGATCTGGGCTTGCTCCTTGGGCTCCTGTCCCACCTGCTCTCAGGGAACTTAGCTGTTTATGTCTGGCATCTGCTCTGCTTTAGGTTTCAGAGTTGAGTCTTATCCTAGAGTTTCTATGAACACACCTATGCACATCTAAAGAAGCCAATTTTATAAGCTTCACTGGAACTTTTTCCCTGGGGCTGTAGAGAAAGTCTTTGATTTTACCTTCTAGGAGAGAGTGGCTGCAGAAAGTGAAGTATTTACTATTCAAAGAAAAGAAAAGAATAAATTCTCATCAGCATTCTTAGGAATTTGCTCCAAAGGCTGGTTCACAGGGATGTATATCAAACATTTCTTTGGGATGTATGTACTTCATAAAAAATGCGATCCATCATCTGCCCTAAAAGATTTTGTAACAGAAAAGAAAAGATCCAGGATCCAACATTCTAGAGCACTTAAGGCAGTTTGGGTCATATCTGGGTTTTTTTCACCTAGACATAGGCAGTCCTTTATGTCTCTTTTCTTAAGTCATACTTAAGTCACTATGGACCGTATTCTGTACGGTTCTGATCATCTGTACTCACTCTGTCCTGAAACGTGACATTTACAAGTGAAAATACTTCCTCTAAATCAAATTTCCCTCTTACTGAGATCAATTACGTGATTAAATAACATAAAGAGTTCTTGAAACACAGTAAGTGTTCAGCATCTATTACTTCTAATTATTGTTGCTTTTATCCAAATACTGGGAAAATTACATCATAGTTCTGTAAAGCACATAGAGAACAGGTGCCATAAATTACCCACCACCTTCATTTTTTTAGAAATGAGAAAAATGAAAGCCTAAAGAAATTTAGAATTTAATTAGCATCATTCTGTAGAATAAAAGAAAACTAAAATATAGCTCTTTACATTTTATATTCCAGCACTTTGCCCAGTAGTTCACATTACATTTTTTTAATTAAGGAAACCTACTGTTGATCTCTAAAGAGAAAGTGGAATCAGAAACTCATCATTTGGATGGTAGTGCTCCCAAATTCACAATGTCAAAATTGTTTTTGGATAGTTATTAGTGTCTGGGCATTCAAAAAATAGTGCATTCATTTGGTCATTTGTTTCTGTTTATTTGTTTGATTTTGGTTTGTAGACACAGTGTGGTATGGCAGAAAGAAGGTGGAACTAAATTTAAAGCTCAATCCTGACTGCATTCCACGGGTGTTTAGTTTGGGGAAGTTAATTTTCTTTTCTACAAAATGGTGGTGAGAACCCTAATCCCATAGGGCTGTTAATTGAGATAGCATGAATGAGAATTCAGCACACTCCCTGGCAACTGGCAGATACTCAATTTACATTCTTTCTTTCCTTCCTCTTTGCTTAAGAGCTTAGAGAATTACATGTGAGCCAGGTCCATGTCTGTGACAGGCAATAGAATCACTTCTAGCTGTTCCTTTTATGCTGGGTGCTGCCATCTAGGGTTCAGAAGTAGGTGTCTAGATATAAAGAGTTCATTCCAAGAAGTCACATCAGGATGAGGACTTGGACTTAACATTTCGAGGCTCTACTTTGAGATCTGTAAATTAGACTTTCTTTTCTGTTGCCGTGAAAAGTAGAAGTGTACTTAGAGTGGGTATTAGAGTGTCACTGTGTCTGCTTGAAACATTAGCTTAATGAACAGTAAATCTGTGAGAGTGAGGCGGGTGGAGAAAAGAAACTGGATTGATGGCCCAGACCAGATCGTTTGTACACAGTTATTGTTTAGGCATTGCTGATGTCATCTTGTAAATGCTCTTCTAGGCTATGTCATTTATCCCAAAATATACTTCAAAGTGTCTAGCAACTGTTCTTGATGATTTGTGTTATGGCTTGTATCTGGATGTCCCCCCAAAGCCTCATACAGTCATAGGTGTGGCTTTTTGGAAGTGGCTGGATCTAGGATGTGTGATGCTGGGATTAAGGGTGTCCCACCCTGGGTGTGAGCACTGCCGACTGTAAGGTCAGGTAGCCTGGATGGAATATAAAGGACAAAAAGTGGGCTGCTGCCATTGTTTTATACTGCTACTATTGTTGCTTGCTGCTTTGTTGCTCCTGCTTTGCCATGGACTGTTTCTCCTCTGTGATGCCCCTCTGCCATGCCACCCTGCCTTTGGAACCAGCCAACTATGGACTAAAACCTCTACAAACTGTGAGCTTAATAAAATTTTCCTCCTTTAACTTGGATGTTGGGTATTTTGACTCAGCAGTGAGAAAAGTAACTAAGACAGTTTGCCTACCTCAAATTTAGTTTTCATATTTGTAAAACAGTTCTCTAGTCTTTTCAACATGGCTTTTAGTAGTTAACCTAAAATAGGCAATTTGTTACCCTGGGGATCCTCAATCTGCAGCCTACAGGCCAAATATGGCCTGTTTCCTGTTTTTATGTAGTCCAAGAACTAAAGACTGTTTTAAGATTTTTAAATGTAAAAAAAATTTTAAAAGGGTTAGACGAGAAGAGTTGCTTGAAGAATTGTGAACATTGTCTCATCTGCAAACCCTAAAATATTTGCTATCTGGCCCTTTCCAAAAAAGGCTTCCAGCTCATGCTGTAGACTACTTCTGGGACATTCATCACTGGATTACTGAAATCAAGGTAGCTGTAAAGTGAATTAACTCAGACAAATTAATTATAAAGGAGACTGTGTTAATGCTAATGTAATACAGGTTTTGCTGATCCCTAAAATAGTTTAGATTTATTAAGTATTTTAGTAGTCTTCTAACCCATGGGCTTTAGAGAATTTCAAAAGGCCCAGTAACTAAAACAGATGGCAGCGGAGTTGTTTGCCTTGCAGGATCTTCATCACACACACTGCCCAACACTCCAGGTCCTCCCTGTTGCAATCTATGAAACCCCAAAATAGGTGTCTCTCAGATCCAGTGATTACTAGTAAGTCATCAGGCTGCAGAAGGACACTCTCAGAAGCAGCCTGGGCCATGGACTTCCCCGAGGAAGGGGCTGCCGGAGCACAGGCAGGCTCTGTTCTAGTGATGAGCCAAAGGCTGGCAGAGAGATCCGTTTATTCTGCCTAAGTTTGTTTTTCCTAGCAAAAGAAGTGTTTAGAAACTTTGATTATGAAGGACCATGTTTTCTAAAAGCAGGGCCCCTTGTAGACATGTAAATTAATGCTCAGAAAAAAAGCAAAAGTTGCAATATCAAACTTCAGGTACCAACAGGGAAGATGTTTGCTTCCTTAGAATACACTGTCTACAAGCAAAAAGTATGTTTGAAGTTGATGTAACTGAAGACTGAACCCTTTATCCCACAGATCAAATCTTTAAATAAAAATCCATTGGGGAAGGTTGTATATGGGCATAAATTCATGGGGCCATGGGGATAACTTGCCGGTGTCTATCTTGAGAATATAACTAGGAGGCAACACTAAGCCCTGAAGGCAAAAAGGAAGAGCTTCTGCAATATGTGAAAAGAAGAAAGGGCATTCCCTAGAGTGGTAACAAAATCACCTTGACTGGCTGTATAGTTTTGCTTTGTGCTAGTAATAATTGCACACTTTGGCTCTTTGTTATACCACAGTCACCCAAAATGACTGTTGTTACTCCATTTTACAGACCTAGCAAAGAGAGAGGTTCCATGAGAGTTTGGAGTTGGTGGGTGTTTGTAGTCAGGGTTTTGGCAAGGGAATACATTTAATACAGGACACATAATTTATAGGATTATTTTATGATATTTACCCAAAAAGTCAAATACAGAGGAGTGCAAAAGATTAGCCGCATACTAGAGACCCAAATAATCCAGCCAAGGGTCTAGATCTTACAGCAGTGTCCTGCACAAGTCCAGCTGAAGGCCTAGAGTCCAAGGCAATGTGCTCCATAAGTCCAGCCAGTGGCCTAGAGCCCACAGCAATAATTCATGCTTGTTTGTATCGAGGATCTGTACCAGGAAGGCCCAAAGGCCAGTGGTGGAAGCCAATATAGATCTGAGGGATCTATATTGGAGCCAGGAAGTGATGCTCATGGTGAAGATCAGAGCTCTCCTGAGGAGAACAGCAGCCATTCCCAGCGACACTAAAGCCCTGAGCTCCTCCAACGAGAATAGCCAAGTTCACATTAGGAAAACCATCCACAGCAAGCTTCTCCTAAAAAATCAACAGCCCATGATCTTCCCCTCCAGTTTTCTTTTTATGCCACTGACAACAATCCTCAGGTGGGTCTTTCACACCTAGGCCATGCTGATTCAGTTCAGCTGGGCATTATAAATTGACCATAAATTAATCTACTACAGTGGATCAGCCCTTGATTTGGCTGGAAGAATATTGGATTAAAAATTTCAATGAAAGAGAAGCAACATATTTTTATGGTCATTGTGGTACAGGGGCAGACAGTCAAGGAATGCATAATGAGGAATTAGGGACCCCAATATGTTTTACTAAAACTTTGTTTTTAATGGCCAAATTGACTTTACTTCCAAAGAGATGGGAATTTTTGAAGAACTCCATGAGACATAATCCATGACTACTTTCTGTGTTCCCACTGTGCCCCAAATGGAGGTTAACATAACACCTAGACCATGGGGAAACAGTGATTTCCTATGTGGCCGTCGGAGAGATTTGCCTGTTCAGATTATGTTACTGACTTTCTCTATAGCAAACTGTCTGAGGAGGAGTGAGGAGGAAGAAGGAAAAAAGAGTAAGGTATATGAGATTTGAGATCATGCATTACCTGGAAAGATCCAAGAGGGCTGCTTGAAATGTTGGTCCCAAAGAAGTTGAGAGAGCTGCCAAAATTATGCCATTCTACTTGGAACAAAGGGTTTTTGTTCTAAAATACAGATGTTTCAGGAGCTTTGCTGAACATGGAATTAATTACACCTGGTGTTTTAGAATGTTTGATGGTAACCTTTGGCATTTGTGTGGATGACATCAGCCATTATCTTCTAGTTGTATCATAGTGTATTCCAGAAAGGCACATAAGTGTACATCCTCTTCCAAAGACTAATAACTTCTTTGCTGGCTATAAATCCAGCTGCATGATGTGGAAATGTAATTGGGCAGCCTACACAGAAGTTTGGAGCTCATGGGGGAATATCTGTTTGTAAGAGAGCCTGAATATTCATGTAACTATCCAGACATCAATAAATTCTCATTTTACCTTATTTATTTCTGTTCACCAGTGAACAGCAGCACTTTTAAGCTCAAAGTTAATAGGCATGTTCTTCAGAGCTGTGCCCTTACTTACCTTAATACAGTGTCTCCCTAACAGATTGGTTTATCCGTTGCCAGGTAGCTCTCCCATCAGGTGACACAAGTGTTTTCTTTGTCTTAGTGCAGAGGAGACAGTTGCCATTGTTTGCCATCAATTAGCTCAGGGTAGCATGTCAAGGATGTACAGGTGGTGTCATTTTACTCTGACAGCCGACCGATCTGGTTGAGAAGCGATTGTTTCATTATCCTCTTATCAGGGCTGCTGGATAATGATACTCCACACTGCAAAGGAGCAGGGGGAGACAGGCAGAAAGAGTAGATTTTTAGTGATTGGCAATATTAAAATTATTCATGCCGCAAGGAAAAGGGAAAGATTAGAGGGGTGAATGTGCAAACCCTTAAGAAGATACTTTTTCCTACCACAGGTAGAGTGTGGAATGAGGCCCTTCCTAATGGAGAGGCAGGGGAAGGGGGAAAATCCCTGGACCTCAGGAGAAAAGAAAAAAGAAAACCAGGCTCTTCTCCTTCTCAACAAGGCAAGAATTCACTGAGGCATTTCTCCCATTCTCCAGTTAACTTCAGTATCAAATACAGCCTTCCAAATGACCCTGGTGGGGCATTTTTCTTGCTAGAAAACTATATGGTTTATGAATTTAGATTGAGAGAACAGTTTCCCGCAAATGACAGTTAAATTAAATTGCTCTGAGGTGAAATGCAAAGAACAGCAGAAGGTATCAGGGTCTAATTGCCACTGGAGCCCCAAATTCTAGTTACCCTGAATATTAGTCGTTTTCTTCAGAATGCCTGCAATGAAGTCTTTCTTTGAATTCTGAAAATTAACCACATCTGGATCTTTATCCTCTTGGAGCAACAAACAAAGAGAAGTGCCGACAATGTAAAAATACTTCAAGGTAAACTAAACTTCAAGAGGGACAATTGTGTTGACATTTTAGTAACAACCCATTTTCGCTCCTTAACGAAGTGCAGTCATGCATGAAAATGACTTGTTTCTTTTAAACTGAAATGCATTATGGGTTGTAACTCAAAGGTGCGTACTACTCCTTGGAAATAAAGTACAATATTTTAACCCTATGAGGATTCTTTTGCATGCCCCAGCCACCTTATAGCAAAGTGTATACAAAAATTGAACAATAGAAAGTTGATTATGATGTCTAACTGCATTTTAAAAAGACTCTAGTCCACAGTTCACTGTATAGATTCTTACATCAGTATCTTAGTCTACTTTATGGAAGTTTACCATTTTAAGGCAACAGGTTATTTTATCTTTCCCTAATCCTATTAAAAATGGTGATGGTCACAGAATTTAAGTGGCCAAATAATACAGTGGCTTCTGTGTACATAACCATAGTTCAGACACTGTGTTTTAAAATACATTGTGTAATACTCCTCACAGTCCCATGAGATGAGATCCTTAGTCAAGATGAAGAAACCCAGACTTGGTTAATGACTTGCCCAGAACACCTTGTTAGTAATCACTGAGACTCAGCTTTAAACCCAGATCCCTCAGACTCACACTGTGTGTGCTTGGTGCTGTTAATCACCCTGACGCGCTCAAGGGCCCAGTTGCTAGTGAGGCCAAAGAAGCTAACATTTGCACTACAGTTCAGCTGTTCCCTGGACTCTTCCCAAGTCCAAAATTCTCCTCCATGGAGAAGACAGAAGGACAAGATTGAGCTCACCATTTGGAAGGGTTCTGTAGTAATTTTTTAGCTTTGTGAAAGCCAGTGTACCTTGGTTCCATTGATTAGCTGGCCCTCTCTGCCATGACCCTGGAAATACTGCCTGAGAGATGAATGGGCAGCCCTCCCACTCCCATGTACCTAGCAATTAATGTCATTTCTTGGGATCCCAGTATTACTCTGACACTCATTATAAGTGAATTCAGAGCCCGTGGATGTGATTGTTTCTCCTTTTTCCATAAGACCAAGCCAGGGAGCACTATGGCTTTTCAGCAACCATAAGTGACTCCAAATGGAAATTTGCAGAGCAGCTCAGTGGCTTCAGATCTGCACAGTAAATCTCTTTTTGGTACATTATTGACAGACTATAGCCTTTCAGCCCAGGATGTCGTACTTGCTGTGGTAAAGGGCGCTTATTGCTGATTGCTCACGAATAACCCCTCCAAGCCTGCCTTCCTTCCTTCCCCACTATTGGATCAATATGCCTCTGACAAGCATCTGAAATCTTTATTTGGGAAAAAGCACATTTCCTACCAGCTGTTTGTTTTCTAAACCAAATAATTCAGTTAATTTCTTGCCTGAATTAAATTTCAGGACTGTAAAATTTCTCTCATCAGCACTAAGGTGCTTTTAGGATGACCAGAAACAGAAATGGGAGTACATTTCCCACATTCTCAGTGGCAGTATCATGGTTAATGCTGCCCTTGTGCCTCTTTAAGTCCAAGCAGCCTTGCCTGCCTTCACAGAGTGTTCAGAGCCCTGGTTTACTATGGACACTCTTATGAGTGGTGGTTAGATCTGAAATCTGGCTTCCTGGTTTGAATTCCAGCTTTATTATTTACCCACAATGTGACCTACACCAGGGAACCTAACCAGAAACTACATTAGGCCTTAAATTCTTATCAGTAAAGTGGAGAAATATTTAAAGTTCTTGGTATTAAAAGTACTCAGTATGTCATAACTATGGATTCCCCACTATGAGGCAACAAGCAGATGAAATGCAGCTGAGATATAGTCTAGTTAGTATCTACTGCTCGAGCTTGTTAGAAGGTATACTCTTTGCCCTGGATACCTTGTAAATCAATATTCATCTTACTCTGGTGACTTCTTGGATTTGATGATTAAAGCTTGAGTATCAGGGCTCTAGCTGCCTAAATAATTTTGTACAAAAAGCATGTTGGCTGTTTTACTATATCTCAGCCTGACAGGGAGGTCTTCATCTTTGTCCTCTGACAATGAAAATAGTCATCCAGCAATGCTTCCCTCAGCTGTGGGGATTGGTCTGACTCAAGCAGCCTTTATCTGGGGACACTTTTAACACTTCTTGCCTCCCTCCATTTATACAATGAATATATCACAGATGAAGTATCCCCAAGGCTTGGTTCCTGTCTACACGCATTAGAAATATAGATTAATAGCTTTCATTTGGAAGACAGAGAGCTGCCTGTTAACCCTAATTAACCTAAGCTAGTTAAAGACTCCAGCCTAGAATGCCCTGGTCCTGGTAGCTGATGAGATGGCATCTGAGAGCCACATAGATCAACAGATGCTGCTTTGTCAAAGCTCTGAAGCCCACTGAGTCATCTCCTCCTACCTCTAATGGAGCCAGGGTGGGGGACGGTAGCGAGTCAGGTCCCAGAGAGAGAAAGGGGCTGAAGCAGCAGGGAAGGTTGCTCCTGGTCCTCTGCTGCGGGCAAGGCTCACGTATTCATCACCAGACCAGGCTTTTATTTCCTTGGGGAGTCTACCATCTCTTAATCACAAAAGCAATAAGGACTTCCAGTATGTTCCTTGGCCGTGCCTAATCAGTTGTTCCAGCTGCCAGTCATCAGCCATGTCTGGAAGTTCACTTAAAAGCCCTAGTCCAGCTTTGAGCGTGGCACTGACCCCCGAGGTGACACAGACAATGGAGACCAACCCCATGGGCAGCCTGTGTGTGCCGGTTGATTTGATCACAACAGTTTTGTTAATATTGCCCTGTATTCTGGAGGGATCTGTTCTCTTCCTTATCCTTTGATCTATAGGCTGCATTGTGCACCTGATTGGTTGAGTTGGGAAAAATCATTTTTGAGTGTGTATGGAAGGAAACTTTCCCTTTTGCAAGGGACTTCACAATTTTACTGTAACATGGAGATTTTCTTCTTGAGGTTAAAACTCACTTGGCAAAGTCTGAGCATTTATCAGTGAGCATATGTTACGAAAGGCAAGTCTGTGAGAAGCCAGCAGATATTCAGATTTATAGCATTAGTAGAGATTAGCACCTTCCTGGTGCATGGATATTGCATGGAATAAAATAATATCACTAGACTGTAGTAATTATATCCTGGGCATACGGTGTAATAACGTCAGCTATTCCTAGAAGTTAATGTATATAGGAGAGCTATTTCCTCTGCCATAGTGGCAGTTTCTGAGGAATACAGGTTTTTGGTAGAGACCAAGGACAATCCTATTGAAGCTATAAGCTGTCAGACTCCAGAGAGTTGTCCATTTTAAGGATGGGTATGTAAGATGGGGATCAGAAGAATATTGGAAAGTTATCCTTGTGTCCCATTGTTTCTCCAAATTTTTGTCATTATTTTGGCCACAGGTGACATCTGCAACCAGCAGTCCTGCCCTAGACTCTGCCTGCAAAGTGCTCTGTATAAACATTGCACTATAAGTTTCTATTAGGTTGTAATATTTTTCTTTTCTCATTCGATTTATTATGAAATAGAGGTGAATTAAGTGGAATGACAGGCCTCAACCAGTGCTTTCAGTGAGTGGCAGGCTATATATCCCAAATCTCCCAGCCTACTTTATTGTAGCTAGTGCTAAATGTAACTTCTGTAGCTAATATAGACTTCTGAAAAGCAACATATTTTCTTTTGAGCCATGCAGTAAACCATAAAGTGTGCACATCAAGTTTCCCCGTTGCCCACTGGGTTGTAAACAGCAAGGGCAATGCTTCCCTTGTGATAAACACAAACACACACATACAGAAATACCACCAGGGGAAAATAAGTGATGAGTGCATTCAGCAACTACAACAAAAGAAGTAAGAGAGCTAACATTTCTACACCAACGAAGAAAAAAAGTTAGCTGTGTTTTCACAGTGTCTCTGTGACCTCTTATTATTCCATTAGTTTTTGGAATAATATATAAAAAGCCAAGCTCCATGCTGACAAACACCAATATTAAAACTACTGCCACAGTCACTCCAAACAGCCTTCTCCCCTGGGTAAAATTATTATTTGGAATACAAGCAGAATTGTGGTTCCCTGAGCTAGCAAAGCATAAATGAGGGTAGTGATTCATAAGGTGACTCTAGCAAGTTTGCAAATGTGCAGCTTTTATGGAGGTGCGTGTACACACACACACACACACACACACACACACACACCAGAAAGTTGGCAATGCCTTTCTGAGCTGGTAAGCACTTTCTGACCTCACTACCTCTCAAGGCCTGGGAGGGCTGTGAAGGATGCAGGCTTCTGAGGACAAGCATTAACCTGACACAATGATGGTTTACCAGAAATAAACCCTTCAAATTAGATCACACCCCTGTCAGTAGCTTTTTGAGCGGGAAGATGGTAATTCTGCCTCTTCACATGTTCATTTAAGTACTTGAACTTTTGTTCCATTGGATTAAGCCTTTGGGGGCTGGGTCATCTGGGGTCTTAAGTCTATCCTAGAGAGGTTGGAGGAAAGTGTTACTGGTCTAAAAATACAACTCCCTGAACTTTTAAACCCTCAAATCTTTTTGATAATGTGACTTTTCTTTCTTAATCTCGAACTTGATTTCTCTTATTTTTAAAAATCCACTTATTCTTTGATATGAGTAGAGTAAGTTCAAAAAGAACAGAGATTCTGTTCTTTGTACACGGCTTTGTACAGAGAAGGGAGTTAAAGAGAGTCTGCATAATGATGCTGGTATGATTGCACAGTAATGAGATGTCTGCTGAGCAGGTCCCGACACCAAAAGCCTTTCTGATAGACTCTGAGAGTGACAAGCTCCAGGTTCTTCCCTGACATTGCACCAATTAGCTGATCTACATGGGCACATACTCAAGTTTGAGGTCACATACAGCTCTCAAAGGCAAGCCTGCCCCTGTGTGTGGGGGTCTAACTCACAATCTGTGTCATAACAGGCGATGGTGGGGGAAGGTCCTGGAGCTGCATTTCAGTCCCTTTTTCCTATTTTGTGGTCTTTGGAAAGGACTTATTTTTGTTGAAGACAAAGTATGTTCATCATATTGGGGAAATGCCTGGGCTTAGTTAGACTCTGAAGTTAAAAGGGTATATATAGGATTCTGTGCTGGTGGTCAGATCAGGGAAGCACTGATCTCATTACTTTGATTTATCAGTGACAGAAAGAGCCTGTCCTGACCCATGCAAAGTACAAGAAGACCTGCTTTGTGCCCTCCTAGGCACCTAACCAAATATTCTGTCACCTGATGCATCCTCTTGTGACTAAATGTGTGAACACAGAAACCTTTGCATCGATGTGAACAGCGCAAGATTATAATTATACATTGTCCAGACAGGGAGCTGGCAGGGCACTGCAGCACTATGGATCCAGGCCATGAATGTCAACTTGGAGCAAGCTGAATGTGAGCTCCTGAGATGGCAGGAAAGGCCCAGGAGTGGCGGAACATGTTCTGCCAAAAAAACACAAGCTGTGTATATCCAAGAAGGAGAGAAGGTTCCCTGAAAGCCACCCAGGGAAAAACAAACAAGCTCTCAAAATATGCTTGCTGTCAGCCTTTGGTGTTTAGAAAATGTGGGTTTCTGTTGGGGTGCAGTCTCATGCTTCTTCCCCTTTGCTTTCAGCTCCCATTTTCTCCAGCAATCATTCGAGCCGAAGTGGAACAGCTGCTGGGGCCGGGCCACCCCCACACCTTGTCAGTCACCCTTCTCCAGGACATAATGTACAGGGGAGCCCCCACAACCCCTCCTCCCAGTTACCTCCACTCAGAGCTGTGGATGCAGGAGCTGAGAGGTAAGGCCATCTGTCTCTCTCGTAATAGGTGTAGCCGCCAAACCTCCTTCCACGGAGAAGAGCTTTGACAGTTGCTGAATTTTATTAATAATCTGTTGGTGGGTTGAGTTACCCAAAGGTGACATTTTAAAAGTAACATACATAAAGCACATGGACCAAATATCTCACTATATTATATTTTTCTGTGGGAAAACAAATGAAATGGTACTGGCAATAGCCAACTAAAGTGCCAAGTGCTGGAAAAATGAATTAGAATGCCCCTGCCCTTCCCATTTTCCTCAGTTTGTGTCAGGGATTCAATTTTAAGGTATGCACAGGTTGACGTGCTTTCAAGATCTAAAAAGGTACCCCGGTCACATAGATGGTGTGAGCTCATGTATTAGCCAGCTTTCCATTGCTATAACAAAATACATGAATAGCCAAACTATAAGGAAGGAAGGTTTATTTTAGACCACCACAGTTTAAGAGTTTTCAACGCATGGTCACTGGACCCTGTTGCTTTGGGCCTGTGGCAACACAGTATGTCATAGCAGGAGACCATGGTGGAAGAACCTGTTCAACTAATGGCAGCCAGATAGCAAAGAGAGGTCCTGATGTCTTCTGGCCTAACGTCCTTCCACTAGGCTCTGTCTCTTAAGGGTTTCACCACCTCCTAATCGCACCACAGGCTGGTAGCCAGGCCTTCAACACAGGCCTTTGGTCCTATTTAAGATCTGAACTATAGCAGCTTGGGAGCCAAGCATAAAAGGGCATGAGATTTTATATGGGTGATTAGAAAGGGGAAATTCACTGAAAATTTTATATTAATATCATCCTCATAAAGGGTTTTTGGGGGGAGAATTTTTAAACTGTGATCTTCAAAATAGCTTATTTCTGAATTCTACACTGGTTCTAGGAGTTTTGGGGGACCTTTGTCATACTTTTGCCTCCTCCCATCAATCTTATGTATGCTTTCATGGACCACAAACTAAACAAGAGTCTGTTCAGTGAGTGAAAGACACATGATGTAGGTATCAAGGGAAGACTAAATCTTTTCTAGATAGATAAATGGGGAACAGCATCCCAGACAGCAAGAAGAATATATGCAAGAGGTGAGGAGCAATGAGGACATTCATCATGGCAGATGTCTATAGCTCTCAGGACAGCAGCATCCACAGTGCACAAGACCATTGGGATCAGGTGACAGTGGATTGGCTTATGTGGAACCATATTATTTTATTCTAAGGAATTACCCCTTTATCCTCCTTGAAGCAAAGAGCCATGATAGGCTTTCTTTTAGGAGACACAATCAGGTTGACGTTATAGAGAAGGGACTTGGGACAAGATAATAGAGTAATTGAGGTTGGAAGGGGAAAGGTGGAAAACAAGGGTGAGGCTGTTGCAGGAGTCCTTGTGATGAGCTTATTTCAGCATGTTGTATCATTTCTACTTAGCTTGAAAATACTGTTAGCCATGGGCTTTCCATCTCATTCCGTTCTACCTAAGAGTTGTACCCTAGATGGTAGTGAAGTTCACTGAGATCAGTGAGAACTTCACCTTCTCCTTACCTACATGAGTGTAAGAAGAAAGTCATCATTGTGATGCCTCCTCGCACACATCCTTTGAAAGAATGTGTACAAAAAGATTTTAGCCAGTACTGGAGCACAAAACAGCCACCTTGACAGTCCCGTTACTTGACAGTTTCATCTGAGCCCCAAGAGTGGCTACTTGTTTGTGGATGAGTTCCTTAATGACTCCTGTTGCTTGGAGTTTGGTTTCTTTTTAATATTTAATTTTCTTTTGCAATTGTTTGTATTTTTAAATCTTTCTTAAAATTTTAAGAATAGTACAAAGAATAACCATATGCAAGCTGCATTCATATTCACCTATTGCTAATATTTTACCATTTGCTCTCTATATCTGTGTCTTTCTCTGTCTCTCTGTGTCTCTCTGTCTCTCATTTCTCTGTCTCCCTCTGTTTCTCTGTCCCTCTAGAAGTCCTTTGCTTGCTTATCTGTTACTTCTACGGCACTTGAAAAGTAATTGTAGGTTTCATTGAGCTCTATCCATAATTATTCAGTAGAGCTCTTCTGAGGATATTCTTCTATATAAACCCAATATAAGTAATCACACTCAGCATAGTTAACAGACACAGTATTATTATCTAATAATCAATATTCAAATTTCCCCAAATTTGTAAATAATGTCCTTTATAGCTGGTGTTTTTCCTCCTTTTTGATGACTTTGGATTCTAACAAGAATTCCATAATGCATTTAATTCTCATTTCTTTTTAGTCTCCTTGAATCTAACGAAGTTATCTTTCAGAGCATCAGTGATTTATGATGAGCTTAAGACATTTACTTTTTACAGTGTTCCATGGTTTAGATTTGTCTGATTGTTGCATTTGGGTGTGGAGTACCATATAGCTGATATGATGTCCCTTAGCTTTTTTGAAAATTATTTTGCACTTCACAGAGAATTAGGATTAAATGAACCAAAGTGGTTAAAGCACTTAGCATGTTTTGTCGTGTGAAGCACATGCATGGATACTCCTAAAAAGACAGACAGGCTTCCTTGGAATAGCAGAGGGATTTAGGTTTGGAAGCAAGAGGATGTTGTTAAATAATCACAGGGGTTGATAATGTAAATAATCATTGAAAGGAAGAAGGGGAAATGGAGAGGAAGGATAGTACTTTATGTGAATGGGTGAATGAAGTGGATGTTTGCATGTTTCTGCTTGCTGCTATATTCTTCCCATAGAATGTGTGACCTGACCCTTTGCCAGCCCTGCTAGAGCAGGCAGGTGCCAGTGTGGTAGGTTATCCCTTCTGATCAGCCTGGAGAGAATGACATGAAACAGCCCTGAATTATTCACTATGTTTGCATCAGTGACCAGGATAAAAACACTAAGAGGAAATGTGCTTACCTTCTGCTTTTGGTTTATATATCTTTGCTTTTGTTTTATTGGGAAGTCCCCCAATAAAAACTCCAGCAGTTTTCTTAACGGAAATAGGTTTATCACACTTCACGATTTTTAGTGGGACACTGGCATCTTTTCCTGCTTTGCAGGCATTGATTCATCATTTACTTGGCCTTAGCTGGTTAATAAAATGGGATGAGTCACTGTCAGAAGTCAGGAAAAGTCCACAACATCTACGCACTTAGCATTAGATCCTTTGATCTTTATCATCATAAAATAAAATAAACGGAAGTTCTCTTAGTTTGACAAGCTTCTATTTTTATTTTGAAATGTTATCTGCATGACACATTATTTCAGTGACTTTAGCAGAACCACACCACATCACCTAGTGCTGATTTAAACTTGTTATGTAAAGTGGTGTTTTACTACGTCATGTCCAACACACCAGGCATTGGTACTTTATGTTTATGGTTTTCCATGAGAGGAACTTGGTGGCTTTGGAAATGTTAATTCACTGTGTTTCATAGTCTGTCGGTTAGACCAGTGAAAACAAAAATATTGATGGGCATTCCTTTTTGAAGTTGGGAAATCTTTGCCATCCCAATAATAAGTCAGCTTTGCTCATCTTGTTTAAGAGATGTCATCTGGGGCCCGGGGATTTAGCTCAGTGGTTCCACCGCCTGCCTTGAAAGCACAAGGTCCCGAGTTCGATCCCCGGTAACAAAAAAAAAAAAGAGAGAGAGAGAGAGATGTCATCTGCCTCCTTCCTCTTGAAGGCCACTGATGTAGTGTGCTCTGGAGAGTAGGTGACAGAGCGGAAGGAACCATGGACTGAGCTCAGTGTGCTGACTTACCACAGAGGTTTTCCTAGGAGCCCTACATCTGAGCCAGAGAAGATGGGAAAGAAGGGATATTGGCATCCAGATATATGTCCTTCCCTTTCTTCCAGTTACCTGTGTTTTTAGATGGTTTTCTCTGAGTAACTCCAACATGGCTCCTCTTCTATTCAGCTATGAATATATGGTCTCATTGCAGAGTACACAACTATATACAACAGTGCAGAGTATACAAGTATTTTTGTTATTTTCTTGTTCCTGGGGCAAAATACCTGACACTAAGTTAAAGGAGGAGAGGTTTATTTTGACTTACATTTTGCAGAGATTTCAGTCCACAGTCAGCTGGTTCCATGGCAGGGTGGCATGGCAGAGGAGTAACAGACCATGGCATGGGGAACATGAGGCAGAGAGGGATAAAGGGAGGAAGAGGGATGTATACTGTTCTAGACCACACCCATAGTGACCCACCTCTTCCCACTAGCCTTACCTCCCAACATCACACCCAGCTATAAACTCATCAGTGGATCAATCCACCCATGTTCCAGTCACCTCCCAAAACCCTCACCTATGAGCACATGAGGCTTTGGGGACACATCTAGAGATAAGCCATTAACATCAACCTCATCTAAATCAGCAGAAGCATATGTTAAGAGTAATTGTTTGGGGCAAAAGTAGACAGAGCACCTTTATCAAATAAAGAATGCCTATTTCTTGAGTCTCTGTGGAATATTGAGAATCCTTACTGTTTTTCCCTTAGAATGCATTATTTTAGTTGTGATATTGCTAGACTTCTGGGCACTTTTGTGTATTTATGGTCTTTCTATGCCTCTCAATATTCAGGACTGACTTTTGTAGGTGCCATTTGTACATTCGTCACTTGAAACATTAATGTTGCCCCCCTAGATGCTATTGGTGAAAGACCAGCAGCCGTTTCAATTTAATGGCTTTGCAATTCTGTAGTTTCTCATTTCTAGTCAAGCCAGCCTACTCACTACTTCTGACTTAGTTTGCATGTGTCTGCTTCTTAATTTAGACTTTAACTCTTATCTAAAGTCTTCCCTTCTTTTCCTACTCTTGGCCAGATATTACCCAGCCTTGGGACCTCAGCTTCATTCTCAACCCAGGAAACCTCCCCTGCATCTCACAGCCCTCAGACAGATCCCCCTGTTTAATCCCTTGGTTCTTATTTTCTGTTTCACAAATTTACCAGACATTATCTTGCTAATGGGGTTGCTTGCTTTTGGAAGGCGGGAATCTTGAGTTTCTTCAGAACCTCCAGGGTGCCTTTTTCTGAGTGATGCCATGGTAGATGCTGAAGAAGATTTAACAAGGGACCCAGACCAATGAGGGAAATGCCTCGGGAAGTCACTGTCAACTTACACTGTCCAGAAGGGGAGATCCCAAACAGGAATTGATTTGTTTATGAGGAGGGCAGGCCTTAATTCTCAAAGTTTCCACTATTTTATGTAAACTGCACACTTTAATACAATGCCTAATTGCTGTAATGCATATGTTCACACACACATTATTAGGAGTCCCTTGCCACCATCCATTACTAGGGTTTCCTAGAGTGTTTTCTTGTGGTCTTAATACCATAAGCCTGATACCATTCTCTATCATTTGCCTGTCTAGTATCTGAATAGTTCGAAATTAGACCTGCTACTTTGCTGTTCGTTCTCCCCTACCATTTCCTGAACAGCCACAGGCTTGATATTTCCACCAACTCAGCTTTTTCACAGCTTTACGTAGACGTACACATGTGTGCATGCACATCCCAGCATTAGGTGTTCTTTGGTTTATCAGATCTTTCGCTGAGCTGGTATTTATGTCACAGGCAGGGTGCTGGATAACACAGCACACTGTGTGGTAAACAGGATTAACAGGAGAGCATCCAGTCCATTGGGAGTCAACCAAGGCAGTAGGGAATGGTAATTTGGAGTCATTCAGGGGTAATACATGGGACCCAAAACTAGGGAGGAAGGAATAGTGGGAGAAATGTCAACCTGCAAATGGATAGTCAGTAGGTAAGGAGATTGTGAGCAAAAGGGTTGTGTGCACAGATTAGGAAGGAAGAGAACAAGGAAAGGTAGATCTGAGTGTGTATTTGTGAGAGTAACTTCATTAGCCACATTGAGGATTTTAGGCCTCATCTTGAGAAGAAGAATTTCTATATTTGAGCATTAAGGGAACCACTGTGACTCTGGCATACATTCCACATGTGCCTAGTGTGCACCCCCAAAGGCTTCAGAATCCATTGCATACCACAGAAGAAATGTTAAGGAATGGAAACGTGGTTCATTTGGTCCTTAGCCAAAGGCTGTGCTTTGTACCTCCTAGACTGATGAGGTAGCACTATGGATTTTTATGTCATTTTCCTTTTTAGTAGAATTTGAAAAGATAATTTTGTCCTTTCCAATTATAGGCTTGTATTTTATGTAGTCAGTGCCTATTGGGGCTTTGAAGAATCACTTGTGTGTCAAATTAATTTACAACTTATCTTAGAAACAAAGTGACAAACATGGAACTTAGAGCGCTGATATCAGCCATAATGTGACCTCATTTGTCTTCTAAGGAAGACTTAGGTACGACTAAGAATTGTCCACATGGCCGTGCGTTGTCATGTGGTTGCAGTTTACTTGGTGAGTGTCACACTGTGGGGCTCCTGGACATATGTCACACACTCTGTTTGTACCTCACCTAGAGGGCAACAGATAGAGACAAGAAATAAAGTTTATCAATCTTGATCACTTGAGAAAAGCCACAGTCAAAATACAAGTATGAGACACAAATAGTTTTTTATTTTTATCAGCCTGCCTACTTATCATCCAGTAGTAGTCTGTTACCATGGTACTTAACGTATGTCACATGACCGCAAGGCCCAGCCTTTCTCTTTGGGCTACAGAGCTTTCTATACAGAAGTCAAACTTGTTTTCATTTAGTGTCCCATGAAGGGGTTAGTTTCTTTCTAGCGAGGTATCTTCCCCAGACATTTAAGATGAAAAGAAATGGGATCCAAGATCCATTCCCTCTCCCAGAACATAGCCTCACACACACACACATACACACGCATGTGCACACTCACACACACACATGCACACACACTCTTCTACTTGAGATTTAATGAATATAATAAAAAGTTTTTCTAATGTGAATGCTGGAAGCAGTGCACAGACAGAAAACTCATGTATCTATCCTGGAAAATGGTGATTAAAGATTTGAATAATTAGAAACGTTGGTGGCTTATTCCTACTTTGTTTTCCTTAAGTCTGTAGAAAGCTCCTGGTAATTCTTGATGTTTATTCCAGGGCAGATTGGCCTACCAGTTTTCAAACTTCTTAAATATTGAAAGTCTGTGACTACAGCATGCTTCATCTCTCTTCTGGCAAATATAAGTTGGGTCATTGGCTTTGGGAATAGACTTTATTTTCATGGAGATGCTCACCATACTGATGACATGTTTAATGCATCCCACTGACTTCCCCCCAAGAGTTGCACATACACATATAAGAAAATTAGTGATACTAGTTACTTTCTTCTCACCAGCCTGGTCATTGTGAATGGCTCTACTGGAATGAGTAAATGAATAAATGAGTGAATGAATGAAACAAAAAGCATTGTAAACTGGCTCCTTCTACTCCTTTGTAATCTGTCTCTTATTTAAAATCCATGCGGTCTACAATACTGCTGTGAACATAATTTTCAGATCCTAGTATGTTTCTTGATAATAAAGGAAGATCAAGAATTAAGTCTACATAGCTGTGTTCAGCTTACTATTACAAACATAAAAAAGGATAGGAACCAATTCTGTCTCCATTTTCTCCAGATACTTTCACATCTAATTAATCTGTAGGTCCTTCATAATATATTTCAAGCCTTCTCAATACCATTACTCCACTTTAGTTCAAGCCATTATCCCCTCCCATCTCATCTGTAGCAGCTGCTTTCTAGCTGGTTTCTGTATATTTGATCTTGCCTTCCATGTCTTCCACCTTCACTCCATCAGCGTGCATAGGCCCTTTGCTCTAGACCACAAGAACTGTCCTTTAAAATGTAAATCAGATTATCTCTTTCCTTCTCAGACTCTTCCCCATCATACATGCAATAAAACACAAACTCCTGCTTGCAGTGTACATGGGCTTCTGTGGTATGGCCACTGCTACCCTCATTTACTCTGTGCCAGCCACACAAGCCCTCTTAATGGTCCTGGACAAGAGTTCGTCTTGCCTCAGGGCCTCTGTGCTTGCTGGTCCCAAAATCTAAAGGTACTTTCACCAGAACAGTGTAAGTTATGCCTTCACTTCTTGTGTCTGTGCCAATTTCTTTGTGTGTGTCTTTTCTTCACTACTATAAAACTTTGCTTCTCCAGCCTCACTCTGTTCTTTAACCAGACTATGTTTTTCATCAACTTATCACTCCCTGAAGTTAAACTGTTTTTTCACTGGTTTGCTTTCATTCTACTGCACTGGGGAGCAGAGCAGAAACTATATGAAGTTGAGAATCATTTGTTCCCATCCCTTCTCCCTCAGAATTTCTGTTGGGGTCTAAGGAATTTTGTAGAATGACTGGTATAGGTGGAAGGAAGGAACACTACTGTGATTCCTTTATCATGTCTGGAAAAGGTGATAGTAACCTCGAGCACACGATTGTTGTTCTTCTATCTCCACATTCTCTATGAGCCACCTCATGGGCAGGCAGGTGGCCACGATGTTAGCCTCCATACACACTTTACCAAGCAAACACCTTGCTTTGGGTTCCAGTGTTTGGTCATCTCAGATTATTTTCCATTTTTTAAATTTTAAAATAAATTGGTTCTTCATTTTAGGTTAATTTACAGTTATACATCAAAAACCATTTATTATCCCCAATACCAAAAAACCCCAACAATTATTAGAATGCCTGTAAAAGGAAATATATTTTTGTAAGTGCCAAGGAAATCATTTGGCCCTTGGAAGCCAAATCTGCCATCTTTTTTTTTTTTTTGTTCCCATACTCCAAACAAACCTACCTCATGTTAAGCCCAAGATGATGTTTTCTTAGTCTCCTTGGATTTTCTTTCAGTCAAGAAAGTGAATCATGACAGTAAGAACGAAGGCTTGAGGTAAAGCAGAATTTCTTTTCTTGCAGCTTCCACTTCAGAGCATTAGCCTAAAGCAACAATCATGTGGTACTGCTGCTAAGCCACAGTACTACTCAAACATGTCAGTGTGTTATTTTCTCCAGCAAGTCATATGGAGCCAGAATTCCCAAAGCAAAAGGCCAACCTCATTGTAGCTTCAGTCGAGACATCACAAATTCCAGAATGTCTCTGCTCTGAGGTAGAACAGCTGCTCTAAGGACAGCCTCTACTTACAGTTTTCACAGTATGATCTACAAGTCACCAGGGTCTTTCCTTCTCCTAAGTACAGATATTCAGAGACTTGGCTGCTAAGAGACAAGTGAAGGACTTTTGTTTATTACTGAGGAGGAGACTATCGAGGTGAACAGAAACCAAAAGCCAAAGTTCTTTGGATGAGTCTTTTTGCTTCTTTTTCTGAGAAATTATTTGATTGCTTTTCTTTTTAGTTACAAGGAGAAAAAAATTTTCTCTATTTTAGTCATTCTTGTCCTTGGAGTAAATGATTAAGATCATTCTTTTGAATAGATATTCTCCCCACAGAAACAGAAACTATGGTCTCTGAACAAATACTGTATTGAAAGAAACATTTGGACCAGTTGAGCAAATACCACATGTACCTAGGCACAGGAATTAGATCTAAGTTGGGAGCTGAGTTGATGGAAATAGTGATATGTTCAACAGAGTAGTTCTTTAACAGCAGTGACCAACATTTGCTAAATACTTACCTTTTCATATTGCTGCAGGAGGTACTGGAGATGCAAGATGGTAGCAGTTATCTAAGGGTTAATTCTCTTTCCATTTGGAAGACTGGAGAGCCCTTCTCTGATTGTGAAATTTAAAAATATATGCTACTTCCTCCAGTTCATTTCTCTAGTCAACAACTGTTGAGTTTTATCTTCAAGAGAAGATGCAGAAAATTCCTTTGTGATTACTGCAATAGTAACCTGACATCCTAAAGATGAAAATAAAAGCACATCTAAATAGCATGTCATTACTGACCAAACCACCACCCAGCGAGTTTCTTTTAAAATTTATGGATTTCAGTGACTTTTATAGCTACTTGGCAGTGGCTTACAAAAGCACCTGGCCATACTTGGCAGAAAAACTGCATTTGAAGCTCTAAAAGTTCTTTTGGTGTCTTCAAGGGACTTGTATTTGCATTTTGAAAGCAAAATGCCTTTTTTTCTCAAGTATAGCCAAAAATAACACTTTTCCTCTCATTTTTCATCTGCCCTTCTCATTAAACTCTGTTATGAATGTTTTTCTTTCATCTAATCCATTCTGTTGCAAAGCAGATTGAACACTGTGTCTGACACCATGCTGAACAAATGAAAGAGTTTTCCATTTGCTCCACGACCTGAGTCAATCCCCTTGATTTGGCCTCCTCATAGTGGCCCAAAGGATGATATCTCTGCAGAAACTTTTTTCACAGCAGAATTTTTATATCAAATGTCTCAGAAGCTGTGAATAAACTTTCTTCTGGTTGGTTCTTTTTTGAAAGGAGAGTTTGGCAGAATCAGACTTTTCTTCTCCTTCTCCTCATCACATGAGAGTCTGAAATAGACAAGCAACTGAGTCACAGCCAATTCTGCAATCAGGATTTTCTGGAAAACTCCAGCCCTTGCTCCTGTATAATTCATCTTTCTTACACACCCCATAAGTCCTCCTCTTTTCATTCCCACCAGGAGACATAGCAGTACCCTGGGCCCTGTGTCAACACTTAGCAGGAAAAAAATATATACTTCTCTGCCTTGGGCTTTGTTTACTTTGTTTTCTTGACAGACAGCTTGCTCCCTGTACCCGAATGGAGTCACTTTTCTCCAGAACACTGTGCTTTCTATTTCCACAACACTTGCTCATTCTAGTATATATTTGAGTCATCATTAAAAATCCTTGCTAATCATTTCACCTATGCCACCTTCACAGTCCCCACTTTATCCTGTTCCTAAGGTGATCATTCTTGAGTCTTAATCTCATCCAACCTCAAAAATTATTTGCAGTTAATGTTAACCCAGCCTCTCATAAGGATTCAGAAACACTAAGCTTTTCCAGGGTTCAGATTTGGCTCTTTGGCTCTTTGGGCACCACGTCCACGGACAAGCACATAGCTGTTGGCCAGCTTTGGTCCTGCCCAGATGGACAGTGTTTCCTTACCCACACTGCCCAGCGGCCATTTCTTCATTACTGAAAGCTGGTCTTGATTGTCTCAAAAGCCGAATTCAATTTGCAGTTCCCCCAGTAACGTGCTGTGATTCATTTGGGGACAAATCTGGATTGAACGGAGTCCAAGTGTCTCTTTTGTGAGACAGAAGGGAAGTATAAGTAGATACTATAGTCACCCAGATGAGTCAGCCAGGAATTCACGAAGTGATTCATAAATCGTTATAAAGACCACTGAAGTCTACTAAAATGGAGCGCTGTCTGGCTATACAAAGTGGGGTATTATCATTGGGGGGTTTTTTTAGATGTTAAATCAAATGTGAAATCCTTAAAACTGTGCTTTTCTTTTTAGGTTTTGAAAAGGATTTCTTTCTCCCCCCTCCACAGTAGGCCAACTGCTAAAACCATTTTTCATTGATTAGTTTTCAAAGATGAATTTTAAAACTACCACAGATGATGCCCCACAATTCTCTGGGGAAATAAAAAAATTTCTTCCCAAATCTATCATAGACCAGTTTGTATCCCATTATTTCTATTCTCTGGCAGCAAATCAATAAGATTTTTTGTGTGAATACAATGAAACAAGCTGTTCTAAAGTATTCTTCCTTGTTTGGGAGATCGAAAGGCCTGGTGGAAGATAGAGCAGGACTATCCAAAACACATATCAACATTTAATCTAATTGATCATGTAAACATGTAAGTTATTTATTTTCAAAGTGTTACCCCCAGAGCAGTGAAACACACACACACACACACACACACACACACTGTCCACACTGCTGGCTAGAACTGCTTGTGTACTTAGCACAAATGAAGAAAAATAATAAATATTTAAGACATGTGCTTGACTTGCAGCATAGTCTATTAGTACATTTTGTTTAAAGAAATAAACTTGTAAGTTCATATAGAAATATTTGGGGCTTATAGATAGGGGAAAGAACCCTACCTGAAAGGAGCTTCCCAGTTAGAAAGACTAAAGGTTTCCACCTGCCTTGTGCATGGAGAACTCCAGCTCAGGACTGAACAAGTTCACCAAAGTGAACTGGCAGTAAGTTGCTGAGCCACCTTCCCACTAGCCCATGATGAAAGTGAAAACCTCAGGAGTCCTCTTCTATTCCTCCCTTATCCCACCCCTCCTGGCTTGCTCTGTATTACAAACAGGAGGTCTTCCTTACCTCACTGGGATAAATTGATATCTCCAGAATTACTTTGTGACTTTGGGTAACTCATTTCACCCTCAAGACCTCTTTTATTCTCATCCAAAAAAGGATTATACTCTTTAAGTACCCATCCAGCTAGAACATTCCATGATTTTATCAGTTTCTGAACTCTTAATACCCTCCATCTGGGAACCCAGTATCAAGAAATTAGACACTTACCTAAGAACAAGACTCTGTTCCTGGTACTGGAAAATTAGCCAGATGATCAAATATTTTATTTTCCTTGAGACTTAGTTCCCATATCTAAGTAGTTAAGGGAGAAAAGCAATTCTTTCTTTTTTAATTTTAAGAACACTAGGTATTCGAATGTAGTGCTGGAACCACAGTCTTACACAGCTCTCAAGCGATTCTATTTAGATCAATCATTCCATAATTGTATATTGATCACCTGAAATCTCTAGACATTCCTTAAATGCTTTGATGTCCCCAACTTCCAATGTAAAATTCTTCATGATCCACTCCAACCTCTTTAACCTCTTTTTTTTTAATAGAGAAACATACTTTATAGCACTCATTTCTTCTAGCTTGTAGTTTTCTTACTGAAATAAGTTAATTAATTGCCTGCCTCCCCTCACTAAAATATAAATTCTAAAAGGACAGAAATGTGCCCTTCATTGCCGTATTCCTAGAACTTAGAATAGTATAAAAAACCTAGTCAGTGCTCAATAAATATCTCTTGAATGAATGAATAAATAAATATTTTCTCACACTTTAATATCTGGTGAGAGTTGGGATCTCTTTATTTTACACTTGAAATTGAAGCTTGAAGAAGTTAGAGGATTTATTCAAAATTACCCAGCTAGTAAAACACAGAGCCAGCATCTAAGCCCAGGTGGGTCTGAGTTCTAATCAGTTCGTCTTTCTGCATTCACCTGTTTGTGCTACCATTCGCACATTTTTTGCACATGAACCTTAACAGTGTATTCGTCCCTGCTGTGACCTGCTGTTTTGTAACAGTCTGGGATTGAGCACTGCATTTCCAGGAAATAATGAACACTTTGATTCTGGTCCATCCCACTTCAAGGTTGGAGAGTCGAAGGTAGCAGAGGATGGGGGACAGGGAAAACAGAGGAGGGGGGCTTAGAGGGGAAGAAGCATGCATTTTCTAAGGCGTATATAAGCAAATATTTGCAGAAATATGTTAAGTCTCCCCTCCCCAAGAGAATCTTTATGAGACTTTTAAACCTGTCCCCCTGCCCACTCACTCTCTTTGTCTTGGTAAGCCATTGCTCATGCTAAGGTTACACAAACTTCACCAAGCGAGTGGAAATGCTTGACTCAGTTCCCTGATTTGCTTTGGTGTGATGTTTCTGGTAAGCAGTGGGGTTTTTTTCTCTCCTGGTCTGTTATATGCCTATTTACATAGCAGTTGTCTATTTCAAGGCCCTGAAAAAAAGTCTTTCAGAAGAGGCTAGCAGGCTGTGTGGATAAAGTCTCAGAAATGTCCTCTGCATATCTGCAGTGTGGAGTGGGGCTGGGCTTAGAAGTGATTTCAGAAGCTCTTTCTTCTGGCTCTTGTACACACTGTAGCTCAGAATGAAATAAGAGTGCTATCACCTTGGCCTGAGGTAGCTGGAGAACAAGATACTCCGTAAGAGAAAAATGGTAAATAACTGTAGTTTATCCTTGGCACTGCAATTTTTGTTTATTTATTTTAGCATCAAGAAAATTGATTCAACTTAATTTGATTTTTTTAAAAAACTTATTCAACTTTTTTGGAGGGTAGAATATTTAAAGCATGTTCATTTTGATACCTAAGATTGACACTACAGAGCCACCAGGAATGTAGCTCAGTGGCACTGCCCCTGCCTGGCAAGTGCAAGGTCCTGAGTTCAATCCTAGGTACCCCCCCCCAAAAAAAAAGATTGACACGACAGATACAGAGTTGGAAAGTAAGTGCAGATACTTAAAATGGGGTTCTGAGCCCTTCCCCCCTTAATCATAATGAGAAGGGTTCATGTTGCTTAGTGAGCTTCTGCATGCTTTCTGTTAGCAATTTGTTTTGCACTGAGTGGCCTCAAACAACTTAGTTTATTGAGTTTATTTGGGTTTTTAAATCTTTTTTCTGGCATCTCTCTTGCTAGGAGTTGTCAGTGATTGTTTCTAGATCCTCCCAGGAGCCTTTCTGTTAGCAGTAAGACTCTGTGTCACCTTTAGCATTCCTCTTCTGTCCCCCACCTCTGATTTTTATTTACTGTTTCTGCTCTTACCATGAGCAGAAATAAGTAACCAAGTCTCTAAAAGTTAAATTAATAGAGAGGTTGTGGGATATTTTTCAATAAAATACTACACAGTATTTTTAGATGGTAACGAAATTGATTCTAACTGCTGTGCTTGAAAATCAATTCTATTTGTGTACACACGTCTTATCCTGGACTTTTTAGTGATGAATTCTTATTTATTTCCATGTTCCTAGCAATGTGTAGATGACTGTGAGCATTTCTTTTCACATTTCATTTCTCTATAGATGTAAAAATTAAAATTTTTGTATTCTTTCCTTTCCAAATCAAAGCCTATTTTATGTGTACATTTTATTTTACTTAGAATAATTTATATGTAAATTAACAATACTTTATTTGAGGTGACAAATTATGCCTTCAAATTATGTGAAATCTGTATCATATAATCTCATTTATTTGAATACCAGAAAATTAGTGAAAAGCAACATGTAAGTTGGTGGAAAGCATGATATTTTTTCCCCTGAGTATGAGACAGCAGTGCTAAAATCTTGATATGTGCCTACCACATTGTTTTCCTTTATTAAGTGTCATTATTATATTGAGTAATATTTGTTAGCCAAGGAAGTATGGCCAGAGTTTGGAACTTGTGTGAATGGTGAAAAAAGACTAATTTATAATGAGCACATAATTATAGAGTATATATCTATTCTAAGATTTTATAATTCTGAGAATCTTTGCCTTCTTTCTCTTTGTCCACCTTTTCTACTCTTGGCTAATGGAATCCCTATTTATGAGTCAGATTTATTGTGCTGTGGGAATGGGGATTGTAAAACAAAATTGTCCTCTTCCATCAAATGAATTGTATCAGAGTCCTGCCTTCTAAATACTTCCAATTTATGGGTCCTTATGTCTCCTCGCCCTTTCAGTCCTTAGCAGGAAGAAGACAGAGATACTGGAAGAAAAGACCAGAAAACTATCTAGAGCATGCTGCATCTTTTATTCTCAAATGATAAAATAAGGATCTCACTCCTTTTCCCAAATTAAAAAACCAAACAAAACTGAGACAGCAAAGATGCCAATGTGATGGTGACTAGGTTGCCATGCTATCTGTCCTCCCTTTCTCTCCCTTTCTCTGTCTCTGGAGACCGTTAAAGGTCTAAGCGATTTCAGGATTGGGTGACAGTGTAGACTCCTTCAACCCTTAAAGGCCACAATTCCACAATTCCTCATTCCTCCCCCACAACTCAGAGGAACTTGTGAGACACATTAAGGACATGTTTCCCCAGAAAATCACCTCCATATGAGGAATCCTGGCATGTGTGTTTTACTGGATGTTTTCAGGGCAGTGTCAGGATTCGTTTTCCATGTTTTCTCTCAGGGCCATTTGGCACATGTTTTCAAGACAATTCTAATTAAGATGATATGCCTAGAAAAGTATATGTTTACCCAGTACCAGGCACTCAGTTACTATTCTCTTTCGGCACAGTGAAAATGAAAATAATGAATTAATAGGGATCCTCACACATCTGGTTTGCTTAAGCCTCCCCTGAGTTCTAGAGGTTAACGGACCCGAGATCTCCCTTGTTGCTTCTTACATCTGTGTTACACACCCATATCACACCTTGCATGGGAAACACAAAAGAACCTGGAATTTTTCCTACACTTTATTATAGCTGTGACACAAATGCACAAGCTCTGCCTTATTAGATAGTCTGGCTCAGAATGTTTGAAATTACTTTATAAACTTGCCTGGTTCATCTTCCCTTTTTATCATCTAGGGCTATATACAAAAGCCAAGCCAAGGGGATGTAGTTGTTCCTGTGAAATAAGTGATATAAACAGTTTCTGACGTATATGTGTTAGTGTAAAACAAATCCCAGTTTAATAGCTTCTTGAGAGAAGGGGACTAAACAATTCACTGCTCGTATAATTTTCCCCAAAATTATTTTGCCATTTCATTTCACTGCATCAACAGACTTTCTACTCCTTCCTCTGCAGTACTTGTGTTGGCCCACTATTGGTCTGGCAGATTGAGCATGGTTTTGTTTCTCTGCAGACATTGCCCAGCCTTGACATCGTTCTCACAAGTACACTTTCCCTTCAGTGTTAGAAAAAGTACACTGTCCCTTTAAATCTAGTAAGTCAGATCCTGCCATTTCTCCCTTACAAGCAGAAGACCAGTGTGCAGGCATCTGGGGTTTTTTTTCCCAGGTTATTTGGCAGTTCGGCCTTGTTTAAACACCATCAGACACCCCCCAACAGAAAGCAATAGTCTTGTGATTGGCACATGGTCCCTCAAAAGATACCCTGCACTGTGTTCCTGCTGCCCTCTCAGGAATGTTCTTTGCCAAGCAGGGAACCCATGCAGTCTTCTTGGGTTCTGGGTTTCAAGCTACACTTGTCCTTTGAGGTCTAAGTTAATTTATAATTGGCAAAAAAAAAAATGTATTGTTTAAAAAGGATAGGATTAGAAAGGGTCATAATAAGGACTTGTAACACTTCTTGGAGCTCAGATATGTCTTACAAAATAAAATGTTTATGAGCTAAGTGTAAATGATTCAGAAACATACGGATCAAATTTCCCCTAAATTGCTAACGGATTTCAAAATTAGCAGAAATGGGGCCTAGCAAAATATGTGTTTTGAATTTCACCAAACCCAGAGTATTTGAAATGCATTTTAAGGAGCCTGACATAACCAAAATGTGTCTAGGTTTTCCTTTGTTGTTGTCTTTTATTCCCTCAATATCTCAATTCAGAACTCAGCAGTTAAAAGAAACAAAGAAGGATCCTGAAATATTTTTTAAAGGTCCTCTTGTTGCACTCATATAGAGCCAGAATGAGGCGTTAAAATCGGCTCTGGAGCATTGTCTTTGCCCCTGCTTGTTTATGCCTCTCATGTTGCCTTTTATTATTGTTTTTTCAGGTTTGTTCCTTCTGCTCCTTCTCCTCACCACATCAGCCCCCAGAGAGTTCCTGCTCCTTCGTCCATACTGCAGAGAACGCAGCCTCCTCACAGCCAGCAGCCATCAGGTCCACACCTGAAGTCTTATCAGCCAGAGACAAACTCTTCTTTTCAGCCAAATGGAATCCACGTCCATGGTGAGCAGGGAACTCGAAGCCCCTTGGGTTTCAAACAATGGTGCTGTTGATTTTAATCAAGTGTCTTTGTTATTACCAGTTGTAGGTGTCAGTTGTTATACATCCTACTTTTAAGCTTTTAGAATTTCCCTTTAAAATTTCACACTTAATAGACATGAAATCCTGTAGTATTTTCCTGGCTTTGGCCCTTTGACTTAGAAACATCCTCGCTGGTCAGCTCCAGGTCATGATCAGATCGTGGACCTGGTGCTCTGACACCTCAAGGATAGACCTCAGCAACACGGTCCCATTCCTAAACAATCAACAACCCATGTGACAGACCACTGGAGTTCTTGTGTCCACGTGTGCCTCCTACCCTGGGTCTTTGTCCCCATTCTCATAAGCCAGATCCTGTCATTATTCAAGGCTGAGATGAAATGTTACCCCCTCCCTGAAGCTGTCCCTGGTCCCACAGCCAGTGTCTTCTCTTCTCACTCTGAACTCTGTTTACATCTCAACCTGTATTTTGCTCTGTGTACTTTGTCATTTATCTGTGAATAAATGTATCTTCCGTATTAGTGGATACAGTTCCTTCTGAGATCAGAATTCTCTTAGGGAACTTAACACAGTTCTTCACATACCGTAGCAAAGATGCAGATTCTTGTTAGGTACATAGAGGAAGAAAAGGAGATAACGAACTATAAGAAATCACAATAGTTTTTAAAATGTGCCTATCTTGTTTTTAATAAGCAACATTCTTGGAGAACTAAGACTGTCTTGCTTCTTTTCTTTACTTAAACTAATTCAGGTACATATCATACTAGAATTCCACAGGAAGTTGAAATGCCAAGTCCTACAGACTCAAACTATGAAAGCCTTTTGCTTCCTGGGGTGGTTGAATCTTCTGTACAAGCAGAAGGGCTACGGTCTACTTAGACTGAGCATTTCAGCTCCTTCTGAAAAATACGGCTTCTCTATCTGCCTCTTGCCAATTCCTGAATTCTCTATGAGTTATTATTTGAAATTAATGAGTGGTGTTTAGTGTTGATAATTTCCCAAGATGGCAAAATTAAGCAATATTGCAGAGCTAGACTTGGATAAGAGACTGAAAGGAGAGGCCTGAGCAGCAAAGAGGAGACAATGTAAATACAGTGGCTGCCTTTAGGAAATTTGAGAAAGCACTGGAAAGCCAGGAAGGACCACTAGCTCTGGCTCAAAGTTTGTCCATCTCCCCCAGTCCCCACCTATCTGTTGTAGCTATACAAAGCCCCTGCTCCCCAACAAAACTTAGACTTCTACCACTCTTCAGACTTACGGAAATTTTTATCATCTTCTGTTTATACATTTCTTCTCAAGCTTTGGTTATGTTCTTACTCAACCAAGATCTTGAGTGCGCATTGTACACAAGGCAAGGTATGTGTGAGGGAAATAAGTAGAGCCCCTTTCCTTCTGCAGCCGCCACCCCGCCCCCCAACCAATCTCAGGGATCGTGTCTAGTGTGGAGGAGATGCAGGCCCCTGGGCTGAAGCCCCTGAACCCCTCTGGGCAGGAGGTGAACAGCATAAGTATGAGATCTGCAGAGTGCAGAGCACAGAATAGGTCACTGACTCTAGGACACACTTTTGTACCTTTACATTTTAACATGGCACATCTCATAGTCAGTGGCGTCATATAATTGGTAGTGAATTATTTCTGATGTTATATAGAATAATGGAGCATTTCACAGTCATGATGTCATAGTTCCAATGAAATCCAGTATAATCTACTTTAATTATAACGGTGAAATAAATTTTTAAAAATGTAAGTGTTAACTTACATGTTGAAAAAACTTGGAAAGAAATTTGCTAAGATATTAATAGCTTTGTATCAGGGTGGTGGGATAATGGGTGACTTTTTTCTTCTTTATTTTTTCTCTTTCTAAAAACTTTTTTTGAAGGAAATTTTGGAATTAGACCAATTCAAATGCAAATACTAGTCAACTCTGAACTCGGTGACTGGACAAATTGTCTAGGCTCAGTTTGTAGTGGGAGAAACGTCATCTACCTTGTTTAAGGGTTGTTACGAAAATTTGGTAAGAACCACCCACCTAGTGCAGAGTAGGAGCTTATTTAATTTAATTCTCTTCCTTGTACTTGCTTCCTTTTCTTTATTAGACTCTTTGAGAACTGGGATCTTGTTTGTATGTTGCCCCAGGACATCCATAATACTTGGTGCAAAGTACACATTTGATAACTTATTTCCCAAATAAATAATGGTCACTTTCTCATTCAACAAATGAATAATGAAACAGGAGGACAGAGAAAATGGGATCTGCCTTATCATTTGGGCAAAATACTCTTTTTTTCTACCTTTTTTCCTTTTTAGTTAAATAATGAATATGTTGTCAAGTTGAAGTTGTTGAGACTTTTTTTAAACTTTTAACTTTTTTTAATAGGTAAAAATTCTCAAGGCAAGCAAGAAACTGCTAACATCAGCCTTAAGTTAGATTCAGGATAGTTAGGCAAATTAGGAAATTATGACTTTCTCCGGGAAGATGGGCAAGTAGTTCTGTGATGAACTTGTAAAGAGAATGTTCACTGGGTAAGGGGTAGGGAAAGATGCAGCCTTACTCTCTTTACAAGCGTTTTTCTGAAATGTTTCTGTGGAACTTTCTAGACACAAGCATTTCTTTAGAAAAAGGACAAGGTTCACTATTTTTCAAGTGAGTGTTACAGGGCTAGGGGTTAGGGAGATCTTGTTAACGAATTATGCTAACTGGCTGTGTCTTGTTTTCCTTTTGTTGGATAGGTTTGCTGCATGGAGTTCCACAGCATCCCAGTGTCCAGAAAGTCCATTCCCTATAAAACTTGAATTTTAAATCCTAAACAGTGTTAGGGTTTATAATGTGATAGCTGCAGTGAGTGTTTGTTCTCTGTTTCAAAACATCCATGGTTTAATAAGCAGCCTCAGCCCATCTCCTCTGTCCTCCCTGCAGCAGGTAGAGGTCAGGGAGAAATGTCATCACTGTATTTTTAGAGATGGGAACTGAGAAATGTAAGAATATGAAATGTATAGATAGTGCTACCTGTTTGAAGTACACAGGCACCTTTAACTAGTGGTCCACATTTCCAAGCCACATTTTTAATGTATTTCTAAGTTGAAGGCACGCTGCAATAAATATGTACTTCTGTATTTCCATAGGGAAGGGTGGATGCCTCTCGGTAGATGGTGATCCATTACATAGAGCCATAGAAGGTTAGAATGCAGAGAGGCTTTGGTCTTGCTGATGAGAGACAAAATGAAGTCCACTGAGTTTTTGAGTCACATGATACTGAGCTTAGACATCCTGTGCTATAGGTATATTTTCATTACGTTTTGTTAAAAAAAAATACTTGAAAGTATTACAGCATTTTTTCCAAGTTTTCTCACCTCCATTTTATTGATTCTGCATCTGCTTCTTCCATTTATATCACCTTCATTAGTAAAATGGATAAGATGTCCTTTCTTTTTAATGTTTGAATATATTTATGTGTCTCTATTTGGATGCTATCTCTAAGGCAACTTCTTAGTTCATTTTAGTCCTTTATTTTAAATGTAAGACATAAGGGTACTCTTTCCAATCATGTAAGCTTGTTCCTTGGTCTTTTCTTTGCTAAAACAATTTTCTTGCCTAGGCAAGCTTCAGAATTTTGCCTGGATTAGTCACCCGAGAGTTGACATTTGTACATTTTGTTATGGTACCAGTTAATTTCTTTTTAAATGCCCTGTTCACTCCAGGTTGTTCAGATGCCGTGAAATTCCTAGAACAGCATTTTCACTCTCTTCCTGCTTTGGGGCCCATCAAGGGGAGGCCAAATGCCGTTCCACAAATGTTGATTGGTCACCTTCTATATGCCAGGCAAACATGAAAATCATTTAATCAGTGCACCACAGTACATGCAACACTAGAAGGCGTAACGGGCCCCTGGTGTATTCAGAGGAAGGTGGCAGAGAAAGGTATGTAGAGGTGACTAGAGTTTTGAAGTAGTGCACCGGGCAGGGGAAAAGCAGTCCAGGCAGGGGCAGAGCAGAGGCATGGGTAACAGCACAGATGAGTGAGTGCATGCAAAGAGGAGAACCCAGGGGAGGTTGAAGACTTTCACTGGAGAGAGAGGATGATGGAACCAGCAAGGCAAGCTCACAAAGGGATTCTGTGCCAGGCACAGTGCGATGCTATCCACAGAGGTCAGCCTGGTATTTTATGAAAGTCAAAGAGAGCCCTGTAGAGAGAATGGAAGGATAACAGCAGAAAAATTAAGCTCTGTTACCATTATATTGGGCTGTATGTGTAAACACCCAAACAAATGAATTAAAGAGTTCCATTCACTCAGATGCAACTAGTAAATCAGAGGATGATATCAGAATAATATGGAATTGTGTTTATAAACACAAAGGTATTTTTTTGGCAAGGAGACCTGGAATAGCAAGAGAAGTAGAAAATTTAAAAATCTTCAGCTTAGCTGCTACAGAGGCAGGAGCCCTTCAGCTCTGTTTTAATAAGATGTGAAATAGGCACAAACTAGAGAGCTCCCTCTGGAAAGAGATGCACACCCAGCCTTGCATGGTCCTCAGCTCACGGCAGCTCACACTCCCTCCCTCCTTTGAGCTGGGCTGTCTTACACCAGTTGTCTCAGTACCTTCAAGCCAACATTTCCAATCTATTGTTTTGTGCATTTTTAATGATCACCCAAGACCTACAGCTGCACTGAACTGGCTGCCCTAGCTGCCAAAATTCCCTCTTGAATATTTTGTTGCTGTTGTAGTTAAAAAGTTGCATAGATTTTTGAGTGGTCTCTTTCAATCCTAATTTCCCAAAGACCATGTTACTGTAAAAATTTGTGCAAAGCATAAGACTTTCCAGAATTTTTTTACTGTGTTGTAGCAGCAGCACCTATGTACAGGTTTACTCTTCTTGCATGACAAGTCTAACGGAACCAGAGCAACCCCACTGAGTTAACAGTGTCTAGGCCTCCTGCCATCTTCTGTCTTGTTGTTTAATGGGGAGCTTCATCCTCCTGGTCACAACATGAATGCTGAGATTGTACACAGCTAGTCTTAGTTTTAGGCAGAGAGGAGAGTAAAGGGCAAATGACAAGTGGACCCCAGGCTTAATCACATGACCACTCTCAGATGCAAGAGAGATTGGTAGATGGATACATTAGTGTGTCACCTTGCTTAACAAAACTGAAGCTCTGTTAATGATGCAGTGTGGATAGGCACACTACAAGTCTGCCACATACTGTCTGATGTAGTTTTCTAATCCTGTAAAATGGGACCACTGCTACCTATCTGATCTATTGTGAGAGTTCTGCCCTATTTTATGCCCCTCTCCTCCTTTCTCTTGGGTTTCTGCTGCTGCTTGCTTTTATTTTCACTCCTCTGAAATTTCCAGTTGCTAACACAAAGATTTCCATCATCCATGGTCCAGTTCTTAGATTTCATTAGGAAAACACCATGAGGCAACCTCCTTAGCCCAGGCTGTTTGATATCAGTGCAGCAGCAGTGGAAAGTGGGAACCTTCTCCGTGGGTCGCAGCTCCTGTGGTTTTTAAGCTGTCTTTCTCATGATTTAAAGCATGCCCTGCCTGTGGGCCCCAAAGAAGCAGGCCAGTCAGCCCCCAGACAATGGTGGCATTTTCCCACCTCAGTATGGAGCTGTAAGCTTGTCAACTCAATTCAAATTGACTGCATTGGGAAACAAAGGGTTTCCAGCCACCAACAGGCCTCTCTCTAAGAACAAAAGACATTGTTAATGGCTTGTCCTACTGGAGAAGCAAAGCATCCTTCAAACTATAGAAATCACAGAGCATTGATATTGAAATGGAAATGAGGTGGCAGGTATGAGTTTAACTAACTTCTTCCTTCTTAGCTGTTTGCTCATGGTGATTGTGGATTGGAAGAGCCATTTGGTTTATTGCCATGACTGATCTCATTGCTGGGGATTTATAATGTTAAACCTTTAAAGGTTATTTTTTAAAGGCAACTTTTAAAGACAATAAACAAATTTTTCCACAGGAAGTTTAGTCACAACTGCATATGTGAGGTTACAAAATACTTAAAGCTCTTAAGCCTAGAAGTTGTGTTGCTTAGAACTTGAGCGTGTCACAATTCCTTGAAATCTCTGGAAGACATATATAATTGATGTAAATCAGCAGTGTCATAGACTTCACTAAGAAAGTTGTGACATGTGTACAAAAAAATGAGCCAGTGAGTGTACTTCATGCTACTTGGATGTTATCAGCAGCAGTCATAATCAAGAATAACTCTCAGTATCAGCTCTGATTTTATTAATGCCTATATAGTACTAGAGATTGATGATTAGATTCAGAGAAACCCTTAATTACTCTCATATACTTAATTACTACAAAATTACCCCAAGAACAGTTTTACATAAGTAGTACTTGATAAATTCTGACAGTGTGCTAATTCTAAAAAACAAAAGTTAAATATAGGTGTGTATGTGGGTTACAGGAAGCATTTTAACATGCTGGGTTTCCTGAGTTTCAGATGGTCATGTTAACCAGAGACCCATTTGAATGATTGGTTATGGAACTGACTGCACTGTGAGTTATCTCCATGTGTAATCTGAACATTGAAGCGTCTGAACTCAGAAGTGTGTGGCCACATGCACACGTGTGCACACACACACACATACACACAGATGAAACCCACTAGATTAATATGCCATGGTTCATCAATAAGGATAGTAAGATGATTAAATCAACTAGCAATTGATAAATCATGTTTCCTCAGATCAAGGAGTGTAACCTCACATCGTGCTTTGCACACAGTAACTGCTTAATAAATGCTTGCTAATGACATATGCATGAAGAGAGAGAAGAGAAGGTAGGAAAAGGACATTTGGTCATGGCTTCTTAGACAGATTGGTGGGGGTCAACCATTAACAAAATTGGGCCCTACAGTCAAGTTCTGAGAGTCTCTCTTTGCTCTAATCACACCCTGCCTATTCCTTGACTCCCTCGTTCGGTTCCCAGTATTGACCAGTTGCCTGAGACCTCACTCTAAAGGCAATAGAATGACCTAATGATTCACTTACAATTGAAGATACATTTAATATAGGGGCCCTTCTCCATGAGTATTTGCATTTTAAGAGGCTACCCGAGATTGGCTGGTGCTGAGTATCCAGTAGAGAAATTGTGGGTAGTAGCCAACCTATAGACGTGGTTATTTTGAAACATTCCCTGTGCCCATAGATACAAGTCCCTTGCTTCAAAAGCATTTTTAGTTTTCAAAACATTTACACCCATTAGGTTACATAATGGATTCCCATTCAGATCTGCCATCTGCCCACCTCCAAAGTCCGTTTCTGTTCCATTCTGTTTCCCTCACTTGGTCACCTTGGACACATCACAGCCTCTTCTGGTAATCTCTCTTCTGAGATGTGACTAAAACGGGTTATAGAACATGTGCCATGTTTTTGCAAGCATGTTTGTGCTGGGAGAAACTTTGGAAGCGTGATTACTAAATCAACAAACCTGAGCTCCTCAGCTCTCATCGTAGTCTTCAACTACAGTTTGAAAATTCTTACTGACTCTTAAATTATAAAGGAAAAGTTTTACCTGCTCTTTTTTGTGAAGTTCATATAGAACATAAGTTCCCAGCCTTATTCTTGACCCTAGTTCCACTGCCCAAAGGCAGTGACTGTTTATAGAGATCTGTGAGCATTCTTTTACACCTTTTAAAATGCTCATAGAAGTGAAATCAATATTAATATATATACTTACATATACATGTGTGTATAAATCTGTGCTTTATTATAAAATGACCTCATCATCTGTATTTTGCTTAATGACTTCTTTCATTAACTTTGCAAAATATATGCCTTTGTTTTCCGTGTCAACATACGTGGCTGTACTCCTTTTTTCCTTAATTTTATAATTTTCACACGACTATGTCGCCATCTTTTAAAAATCATTCCCCTATCAATGGCTCTTTTTTTCATTTTCTTCTTCTAACACTATGTTCAATGTCCTTGTGTATGTGTACATACACAAACACACATGTGTATCTCTGCATACTTTCTCAGGAAATATTGCTGAAGAGAAATGGCTGGATTAAGAGGTATGCACGTTTTGAAGTTGGACAGGTGCTGCCCCATGTATCTTTACAGAGGCTGTACTGACTTAGACTCCCACCAGCAGCACACTGGTATGTCCTCATCCTCACACTACGTGAAATTTTAATTGTTACCTATTTGCACAGCCAAGGTTAGTAATTTAATTTTTCCTTTAGTTAGTAATGTGACTGAACATCTTTTCATATTTTCATTTAACCCTAAAGGAAGTTATAATAATAACAGGGATTGAATGACAGGAACTATGACTTAGGTTTTTGCGTTACTTATTAAGTAGTCCACCTGCTCATTCCCCCTGCTGGTTAAATTGTGTCACTGGGAGCATAGCAGTTTGTTTTCATAATTGGAACTTTAAAATGTATAGAAGAAAAGGAAATTTCCAGAAAAATCTCCCTTTCATTGACAATTGTGACTCCTCTGTCCCTTAAAAAGAAATCTATGAATAAAAATTTAATGAACATTATAGATTTAGTTCTTTTTCATTCTTTTGAGGAAGTAATGATATTTTTCAAAAGCAAATATTCTGTCTTACTCCTGAAACTCATGAAGTTTGGCCTCTAGTGAATAGAATCTTTAAAATCAATTACATATTTTTCTTATACCTTTATTTTAGAGGCTTGTTGAATTCTTCAGGGCTGAAGATAGCAACATGAATCTAGTAATTCTCATATTTGTAGCCTTTGTAAATATGATGAACACTTGATGGTGTTGCTTTACTTAAACAACTGTCAGTGTTCTTTGTATTGTAGGAGTTTACCTCCTTAACCAGACTATTCTGACTAAACCTTCCATTCCATTCTTTTGCAAAGTTTTTGAGAACTAGACCTTATAAGAGGCAAGTTTGTTGAAGTAAAAACATTTAGGCATTTTTCTAAATCATTTAAGCATAACCACCAAGTCTTCCCTTTCTACATTCCTTCACCAAACCCAACCTCATATCACACATCCCAAAGCAAGTTCTCAGATTTCCTTGTTATTATGGCAGAATTATTTAGGGAATCTGAATGGTCCAGTAGTTACCGAAGATCTTTGCATCTGCGATCTGGGCTGATACAGCGTTTTTATCAACACCAATGATGTCAGTGATGTTACCTACATTTATATTACAATATCTTCTATAAATTGCTCTTATTGATGTAAGTTTATCAGGGCCTGGCAGCTATGTAGAAACCACTCAATAAAACCCTCATTATAATCTTATAAAGACAGAAGGAAATACATTGTCAACCCTATTTATAGATAGAGAATAACTGAGTAAGTTGTGTGATGTTGAAATAGTTTCCTAAAGGAACACAAGGTGTTCTGTGGATGAATTTAGTTGCTCAGTTCTCCTTCCTGCTATTTTTTTCTGACTTCAAGTTCAGTGGCCTTTCTGGCGTCCAACAGAAAAAGATGACTCACGTAGCAGCAAAACCCTCCAGATCACCTGGACAGAATACATCGTATTTTCATCACCTTCATTGTTCTCCCTCCACCTAAAAAAAATTCAGTGAGGGCCGGGGATTTAGCTCAGTGGTTCTGCCACCTGCCTTGCAAGCGCAAGGACTGGAGTTCGATCCCCGGTACCAAAAAAAAAATTTTAAAATTCAGTAATGGAAAGAAAAGTTACATTTCCTCAACTTTGGATAAACTATAGTATATAAGGTTCATAGTTCAGAATCCTTGAACTCAATTGTGATCCTTCTCACCATTAATATTTTCACCAAGTGCTCTTAAGTGCAGTTCATTCATTCATTCATTCATTTATTCATGTATTCATTCTCAGATATTCAATTCCTGCTAAGTGCCAGGTCCTGTTTTGGCTGGTAAAGCTACATAAATGGAGAAAACAAACAAAAGTTCCTTGCCTATTCTGAGCATATATTTATCTAAATAGTGTGCAGTATTAGTTAGTAGGTATGTTTCTTGGCAAGAAGAACCTCTGAACTCAGCAGTCAGACATATTCCTCATGGTCCATGGAATCATGTCATCTAATCATGTCATGTGCCTTATAGCACTTCACACATTTTGAGATACTTCATACGTTCCTAAAAATCAAGAGTTCGGTGTGCAATGGAATAAGACTAAGCAGCAAAGGAAGGACCTTGTGGATTAGATGTGTTCATCAAGGTGGTACCACCAGTGGCATTGGGAAAAAGTGATTATTACCAAGAAGGGTAGAACAAAGATGGCAGATCATAAAATAGATCCTCAGATTAGTAGTCAGCATCCACAAAACAAGATAAAAAGGCAAGTTTTCTGACGGCCACTTGGAAGGAGGTAACAGGAAACCTGAGATCCAGGAACATGTATCAAGTTTCACAAATGCAATATCCACTCTCCTATCTCAAAACCCACAAATATGGGTTTCTGTAATCTTTTACCTCAAGCTCAGATTTAATTTCAACATAATGTTCTAGGCAGTAGGTTTTGGGGAAGCCTATAAGTATGTAGTAGAGATTTAACTATAAGGCAGAGGTTCAGGGGGAAAAATAATTTAAGTCATTAGATTACTGGCAAGAATGAGATGAGGCCCACTGTTAGAGTGCCGGAAAATTGTATAATCACAGAGTTGGATTCAGTAAAGCAAGAAGTCACCTAGTTAGTAGAGTGGATGTAATGTGGGAGGTTGATCATAGCTAGACAATAGAAATCTAGGCCACACGATCTGTATGGGGCCAACAATGAGAGAAACCAAGACTTCAGAGTTACTCAAATGAGGTCATGTGATTTCACCTTGACCAAGAATTTATGTATGAGAGAAAGGCATTTGGGAGGAGGGGCAAGCCAGTCATCATGACCCATATCTCCAAGAGTGTAATTCAAGTCACTTTAGAAGAGTCATTGTCATTCTGTCTTCAAGGGTCCCAAAGTCTAGCAGAAAGGGCTGGGGAAGAAATGCCCACTGAAAGAGCTCCCTTTGTCCATTTCAGATGGAATCGGAGCCCTTCTGTTTTTTTCCATTGGGATTTCATTTGAAAAAGTTTCAGGTGTTTGTAAATCATCTCACAATGTTTTTAGATCCTCTTAAGCTTTGGTGTAACAAATAATCTTGTTAAACACACCAAATTCTGGACCCTTCATTCCAGAGCTTCTGGTTCAGTCAGACTTCCTGAGACACCAGGAAAGTCTAACAAATCTGGGAGAATGGAGTTGATGCTGGTAGTACCCACCTTACTAAGAATCTCTTGCTAGACCCCAAGTATAGGAATCTGTGCTCACCATAGTTACCCAATTCGCCATAATCCAAAGGAAGTAATTTACCTGTGAATACTGTCCAGGTTCCTTTTCCTTTTCTTTCCTCCTGAAGTACCTCAAATCTTCCACAATCTGAGAGCATAGAAAACTAAGATGGCCCTCATGGAAAGACAAGGATGGATAATTAAATTTTGGGGTTTTTTATACTTTACTTTTCTTTAGGTCCAAGCACTCCTGAGTCAGAAGGTTGGTTGTAGACCTTATGGAATGGAACCTGATAAAATCATAAGCACATGTACCTTAAACTCAGAGAAAGTAGGATGATAAATAACACTGGGTTCATAATAAAGCAATGTGAGCTAGGATTTCTAGTGAGTTTCACTGCTGACAAAATATTTTCTTATTTATTATTTCCCATGGTCCTTACCCAGATAGGTAGGTGTCCCATCCATTAAACAGCAGGTGTCCCATCCATTAAAAAATGCCAAGCTCATTCTCATCAGCTATGACCAGTATGGAATGTTAGCATCACAGCACTATCAGATATAGAAAGTCCAAGTGCTCTACCCTTCTTGCCCTTCAATTCCAGCCTCACTTACACCCAGGATTTCTGAATGGGTATAATAACCGGGTGATAGAGTGTGGGCCCAGCTCATGCACATCTGGTCAGTGAATCCTTTCCATTGGTTCTCTATGCTTCTTCTTCGTACTTTGAAGCTTCTGCTTCCACCTGAGTATTATTATTCTCTTTTCTGACCAAGGAATCATATGCTATTTTGGTTTAAATCTATAATATCTAAGAGTCTCTTGTGTTCAAAGTAAGGCTTTTGGGAGGTGACTGGACTGTGAAATGCTGTACTAATCAGTTGATGAGTCCATAGTTGAATGTGCTGTTAGAAGGTGGAGCCTGGGTGGAGGCAAGGTCACTGAGGTATGTCCTTAAAGGATATATTGTCCCTGGCTCTTTCCTCTCTCCCTGCTTCCTGGTTGTCTCAGATTGAGCAGCTTTCCTCCACCAGGCCCTTCTGCTATGCCAATTTTGCCTTGAGCCAGCTGACCGTGAGACCCTCTAAAAGGGTAGACTAATTAAACTTCTCCTCCGTTATGTTGCAGCTGTCAGGTATTTTGTCCTAGTGATGGGAAAATGATAATACAGAGAGACTGTGGTTTCCTCAAGACCACACAGCCAGTATGTATCAAAGCTGGTATTGGGATCCATCTCAGACTCCTCAATCTTCTGGGTTTTAAGAGTCTCTATTTTATGTAATTTCCAAATGTGCATTCTCACCATCAGGATTCACTGAACCATTTTACTCTTAACTGTATATATCTGCACATGGCAATTACTGAGACACATTGCAATTAGTTTACTTTGGCAGCTTATCATTCTGGGGATTTGGAAACCATAGGCCATCCACACACTAAGGTTTTGGGTGGTTTGGGGATTTTTAAATGAAAATTGATTACATATTTTAACCAAGGGTGTTTTACACATGCTTTCCTTCTCACTATGCTTTTTCCAGTTTCCTTATTGTCCCTTTCAGTAGCAAGCTCTGCCCACTCCCATCCCCTTATTTGAACTCTTTGTAGATATCAGTAGCGCCTCTCCACCCTCCTCTCTGGAAATAAGTAAGAGCAGGGGAGCTGCCGTGGAGACACAAATGGAGAAGCACCTGGAGTGTTTAGAGCACATTTCCCCGTGGCCTGCAAGTGGCAGCTGGAGCTACAGAGGGAATCGGTTCCACCAGCTGCGATTGGGTGCGCTTTTCCAACAAGAGTCCTCATGCTATAGTCCATCTGACCAAGGGCAAAGGGACTAGGCAGTTGCTCCAAAGATCAACGTTTATATCACGGTCATAGGCTTCCCTCAGTAGAAATGTGCCCAATTGGAATTTTAAGGGTTAATATTTCCATTATTTTCCTCTTTCTTAGTAGAGTTGCTTAAATGTCAGTCGTAAATAGCTCCAGTGCTTTGCAAGCTGGTTCAGTTCTCAACATGAAGAAAAATCTGTCTTCCTAACACAGCCTGTGAGCTGTTGCTGGAGCTCCCCATTTATAGACTGTGTATTAAAGTGGAGTGGCAGTTTCTCTTCCTCCTCTGGGAAGGAAGCTTAGTCAAACTGTAGCTCAGAAGAAGACCTGGATGATGTTATGGCCCAGATGAGGAGCAAAGGCAAAAATGACAACCAAAATGTGGATATTTCACTACTAGGGGTGCATTGTTTTACACTTAAGGGGTGGTGGGTTATGTAAGGAAAATTGCTTAAGAACCGCCGGTGCTTTTTCACAGAACCTCTAAACCTTTCTGAGCTAATTTCTTTGTAGTAGAACTGCTCCTCTTTACTGCGGACTACTAAGGTGCCAGGGAATGCATTAAATGCTTTTATAAACAATGTCATACATAGTTTCCACAACATTATAAAATAAGTATTATTTTCACAGAAAGTGAGGCTCATGAAGGAAAAGAATTTATCTGAAGATATGAATTTGGTTAACAGATCATCTGGGAATCCAGTTTAGATCCAAATTGTTCATGTAATGGATAGAAATAAAATACTAGCTAAAAAGGAAAAGTGGCCTAGGAAATTCCTGAAATGTCTGTTCCTTCTCATGAGGGTTTTGAGCATTTTTCAGTGATTAGACAATTTGATCAACTTTACTAATTAATTCAATACTTTTCACCCTAAAAAAGTACTTTCTAAAATGTACACCCAGTCTGAGTAACTTTGCCTATAATTTGGCAACAAAGTGTCTCAATAAAAATACTAAGATTTTTTACATTCACCTGGGCCATGAGCTTCAACCCCAGAAGTTTTCATGAACTACATCAGCAACAGACCAAGGCTTGAATCCTGGTTCTGAATTGTAGCAGCTATGAGGATTTGGAGAAGTTATTATAACTTCTGTTTCCTTGTCCATAAGCTGGGGACAATACTGCTTAACTAAAAAGGTATTGTAAAGATTAAGGTTCTCTTTGTAAATCTTAGGACAATGTGTGTCACAGAGCAAATAAATATTAGATCCTCTTTTCCTTCCTTAGAACAGAATTCTGAGTGCTGGTGACACACTGACCAAAATTTGCCCAAAAAATGCCTGTGCAAGGGAGATTTTGACTTGTGATAGGTGATTATATGGTTGCTGTTTTAGTTCTGCTGACCATTTTAGAAAGGGTAATTCCAAAATTAATTCAGAATATCTGGATATTTAGAAATATTAAAATGGTTGGACTCTCCACTTGTATTTGCATGATATCATAGAAATAAAATTTCCATTATAATGACAAGGCTTTCAGTAGTTCCCTGCTTCCATCTCTTTGTCTGTAAAATGGGAATATTGGTTTGAATTACCTACTGCCAAGAAAGAATCATCAGATGGCTACCTAAAAAGGACTCTGTAAGGTGTCCTAAGACTATGGCACCATGTGTTTAGTGCCTTAATACCGTGGGCCTTTCTCTGAGCAAAATTGGAATGCACAGAGTCAGGCTGAGAAGGCTCCAAAGACTATCCTCATGGCCTTTAGGAACTCGCCCAGGGACTATGTTTTCTCCCTTTGTTTCTCATTGGCTTCTATATTGGATTCCAAAAGGTATTCGAGGTAGGCAGGTCACAGGACCCCAGAAAGTAAGGGCATCCGCAGATAGGCATAGAAATGAAAGGACCCAAGGACTATGGGGACATTTGTCTCCTTTCTCTTTCTCTGTCCCTCTCCTCCCAATCAAAATTTGAATATTCAGAGACTGCCCTAGTGTGGTGGAATGAAGTGATTCAGACTCTGATTAGTGATTGTGAGCTTTCCCAGAGGCAGGGAGTGTTTGAACCCGTGGGAAGGAGTTATTTGACCCAAGTAAACTTCCCTCCTCCAGAGTAATGGGAGGCATATTTTAAGCAGGAATCCTTCTTACACTTGGCTGTTACCCTTGTCCCCTGCTTTTCCTTGCCTGCTCAATTCACCTGGAAGCAAAATTCCTTGGATTCAGAAACCCTCCTCTGCTCTACCCTCTGACTCTGGCTTGTAATGCTTCAGTGAAACCAAACAGTCTTCATAGCAAGAGCAAGATGTGGAAATGTGTTGGCCAGGGCTTCCAGTCTCTTTCAAGTATGGTGATTTATATAGAGAAAAAAGATACCAGTAAAATCCTATCTTTTACCTTGTAATTAAAATAACCAAAATTTCCTGTCATTCATTCATTTAACTAGTATTTATTGAGTGGTTACTATATGCCAGGTGCTATGTTGAGTGCTATGGAAGTGATACTAAACAAACTGGACAAGTCTCCACCTTCATGGAACATACATTTTAGCGAGGAAAGTATACAATAGAGAGAGATAATGTACAGGCATGTATGACATCCATTTTTAATAGACTTTATTTTTAATAAGAGGAATTTTAGGTTCACAGCAAAATTCTGTGGAAGATAGGGGGTTTTCCCATATAACACCTTTTTCTGTTCCCTTTCTTGGTTTATAAGAGGTATTGGAGTACCTGTCAAAGCACAGCAGTCAAAGATCACCAGAGAGTAGAGGAATCTATATAGAGCCATAAAATGTTGGAGAAGTCTTCCAAAAAGCCAAGGAGAATAGAGTCTCCTTAATATGTCCCTGTCTCTGGAGCTCTGATTTGACCCTGCCCACTCATTGCTTGGGTCATCCACATCACAACACATAGGATAATCATATGACTAAGGCCAAAACTCTACATTACTGAAAATGACCCACAAATTATAGCCTTCGTAGAAAAATAGCTGTAAAACTTAAAAATATGTATCCTGCCTTCTACTTGGGTAGCAAACAACTGTACCACCAAGAAACCAAGAGTCTCCCAACAGTGTGTCTGCCACGGATATCTGCTTGTTCTACTCAGGCATGAACTGTTTAGCAACATGATAGGAATTCCTCTCTTCCAGGGCTGTTCCTCCCAGTTACATATACCTGCCATTACAAAAAGGCAACCGTGGAAAAAACTTCTTTGTTATTGTCTTAGTTACTTTTCTCATTGCAGAGACAAAATACCCAACACCCAAAGTTAAAATGGGAAAGGTTTATTTTAGCTCACAATTTGTAGAGGCTTCAATCCTTAATAGGCTGGCTCCAAGGCAGGATGGCACATGGCAGAGGAAGAAACAGTTTATGGCAGACCAAAGGTAGCAAAGCAACAAGGGATTTTAACAGCATTTTTCTGCCCTTTTTATCTTATCCAGACTACTGGGATTAGGGAGGTGCCAAACCAATCAGTGGACTGATTTGGTAACCATGCATCCTTAATCCCATCACACACTGTAGATCTCAGCCACCTCTGGAAAAGCCCTATGACTGAATGAGGCTTTGGGAAAACATCTAGACACAAACCATAACAGTTATGTTCCATTCTTCCTGTCTTCAATGCATTATGAGGAAGAGAATTCCATCTCTATCTTTTTAACAAAATTTTCCTTGTATTATCATATGTATTAAGATATTACATTATTCAGTTTCTCATTTACATGTTTATTGTGTTTTCTTCCATTAAAGTATAACCCCTAAGAAGGCACAGAATGTGTTTTATTCTTTACTGTGTCCCCAGCACTTAAGCAGATACTTAGCAAAATGGTTTTCAAGTGCATAAAAGCATAGAAATTTAAATACGTGTGTTATTAGAAGACTAGGAAAAGAAAAATGAAAGGTACTATTTAAAGGGTATGAAATAATGTGTCAGGAACACACTCAGCCCTTTACATTGGATGATCTCTTTCAATCCTCTTCTATTTTTGTGGTTGCCTTATGATTAGACACTGTTAACACACCAATTTTATAAAAATACAAAAACAGTGGCAGGCATACACATCAGTCGGCATTTCTTCTGAAAAGTCCAAAGAAGAGTTGACTCCTGAGATTTGGGTAGTAGTTGAAAAACTATGGTACTTGGCCTGGACCCCTGAATTGATACAATCCAGATGACACTGGAGTTGGAGCTTTTCCCATGTGAAGCTATCAAGGGATCTTAGGGAGCAAGTGTTCTCACCTGTGCTTCTGAGGCGCCTCACAGTAGACACTTCCAACCCTGATTAGGCCAAACCTTTGTGAAGGAGGTAGTTCTGCGACTTTCTTGATGTCTAGAGGTAGGGTGCTCATGCTGAGTTGTACTCATGATCAGTGCTAAACCTTCTGCGGGGAAGGGCACCAGTCTCAGTTCAGTTCAGTTCAGGGTGTTGTCCACACAGAACTTCTCCTGGCACCCAGAATCTGTGTGTTCTCCCATAAAGGAGAAGAAGAATTTTGTTTGGCAAGCTGTCTGCTACATAAACAAACTTACTAAGTACTCATCGTGATGTAGCAATTTCACTATCAGGGAGCTGATGGCACTAACCTCCATCCACATGTGGACAGAGCTGGGAGAGCCTTCTCCATTGGCACTTCACTCCACCATCACATGGCACCAAAAATGGAGACCTACCTGTGACACTGTCACTTCTGGTGCGCTTAGTGAGTTAAGCCCACGATCTAAAGTACAGAATATGGGTAACACATTTTTTCCTGCTGCTGATGCTTCCAGAATAATCCAGAAGATTGAAATGCCCTGGCAGCTTAGCCTAAAACAATACACAACTTCTTGAGTGGTGGGAGTTGAGTGACCATTATTTACTTATTGATATATTTATATTCTGGCTCCTTCCACAAAGACTGAAGTGGTAAATTTGTAAGGAATAGCTAGATGTAATAGTCTCTAGTATATTTGCTATCTTGAAGTTCCAGAATTTAAAAATCATCTACCAAGCCTTTATTTCAACTCAGTGGATCATGTATTTTTCTTTCAGGAATTTAAACAGCAACATTCCTGAAACTAGTTCTACTAAATCTGGGAATTTAGATTGCCTTAGTTACACTCTCTCAGACAATGGCCAGGAGCCTTGTATAGCTTTTAAATTTGAACAAATTAAAATTAAATAACATGTAAAAATCAATTCTGCAGATTCTGTAGTCACACTAGTCATGTTTAAAGTGCTTGATAACCACATGTAGCTATTACTGTATTGGACAACACAGATAAAGAACATTTCCATCAAGGAAAATTCTGTTGGACAGCACTGCTAGAGATGACCTTTCTGGTATTCCTGTTTAGTCATGCAGTTCCTTTTTTCTATACCTTCCATTTCCTCTTGGGAAGGAAATCCACACCCAGCTTCATGGGCTGCTTTATTTTCATTAGCAGCAACAGCAACTGTAAACTCCCAGTCTTACCTATCATTACAGATACATCAGTGAGCTTATATGATGGAGAAAAGCTTTTTGAGAATGAATTGTGATAATATGTGAAGAAACTCATAGATAATATTAGGAAAGAAAACAGGGTAAAATACATAATACATTTGATTTTATAAAAAGGATACAAATATGTAATCCTATATTTTATCCAATAAATATAATTTCAGTTTTGAATGTCTGGCCATTTCTAAATCATGGAAATACAAGATAATTTTCCACTCTTTGTTTATATTAGCCTACATTTTCTAGTTGTTATAATTAGCTCCAAATATTTTTATAATTAGAACCCGTTTGTTTTTAGAAGGGGGAAGCTTCCCAAAATTGAGTATAGGAGGGATGATTCTCCTTGATCCTCAGGAACTGAAATTTATGTAGAATTCATTTATTTGCAAATTCCTTCCCTCTTTCATTCTTGGAAATAAAATAACTTCTAAAAGGGAAAAGGGGTAAATTTGTAATTTAACGTGACAGCTAATATTTATTGACAGCTTATTTCTATGTTCATTCTTATGCTATTAGTAAATGTATATGATCTTGATCCAACTATATTATGAACACTCAAGGACAAGGTATTATCATCCATTTCTTTGGTCTCTCCTGTAGTGCCCTAACCATCCCTCGAAAACGTTTTTACTGAAGAACTGAGGGACAGATTGGCTGACCTTGCTATTACTCTTAGGTTTTATGGCCATGAAATGTGTTAACATCTTGCCTCATTTTGCTTTGGGTCCGAGAAGTAGTGTTCTTTCCAAATTTGCTATATGAAATCCAGCCACTGGAATACAGGAGCCATTCTCAAAGAATGAGTTAGGCTTTCTCTAGGCTTGTGTGTGTGGCAAGATCCTAATGGAATGTCTTTTAAATTTCATTAGCTTTATGGGAATAGCACTGGGATGGGAAAATATGAAAACTCTTATTTGAGTGACCACAACCATCCACACTAGTGTATTTACCATCCTTATTAACTGGTTACATGGAAGGAGGGATTTAGTAAAGAAGATTTTCTTTTCTTGGGTTGGCTGTTAGAGTGATAAAACATGCTTGCGGGGCTATTCTGGTTTTAACAGTTTCTCACATCACCCAAGATACTCCAAAGGCAAGAATTATAGTTTACTTTGCCTTCCTTGCTGAGATGCAGACTGAGAGAAGGAACTCAGCATGTTGAGTTTGCTGTTTAGCATATTACCTATTTTCCCACATCACAAAGCTTTTAGACATAGAAATCACAACACCCAAACAGAGATTGGAATCGTATTACATTCCTGCTCCCTCTTAGAAACAAGGGAGAAGATAGGAAAGGGAGAATGAATTGGTTTTCTCAAAAGGCCAGCGAATGTCTCTTATCATTGTCTCAGAATGATCAATGTTCCTATTTGGGTAGTTGTGGGAGCTGGGTGAAAAATGTCTCCTCTTCTCAGAAGGATAATGTTACGCTGAGGAGTGCTACCAGGGACTTTATGGGTGAGAAATTTGAACAGAACTAGTGTAAGGCTGCACAGAGCAAATATCATCTATTTTACTCAGGGAGGAGGCGCATTACATTCTAATAGACCCACCATGATGGTTCATGTTGTTTTCCTCTTGATGAATATGCCATGTTTACATGAGTCTGACCACAGGTACCCAAAGTCAAGGTCAGTCCAAGGGACTCCCCAAACCACATAGGTCCAATTTCTGGCTCCTTCAAACCACCCAGATTTGTGCTCTTTTGTGTCCCAATTAGAGTAAATGAAGAAATCAAAAGGTTTGTCAGTTAGTTCAGGATGCAGGAACCATGGACAAGAGGTACACAGCTCAGGTCTCCAAAAGGCCAAGAACGTTCCAGAATGTTTTGTTTTCTTGGAGTGTAATATGTTTTTTAAAAATACAGTGAAATTTTAATTTCATACTAGGGGTGTGCCACATGCCTGCTGCTGTGTCCATTCTTATGCTAGATTATTGTTGAAAGACCTACTTGTTGTTTTGAAATTTTTAATTTTGTTTATAAAGTTTACCTTATTTTTGAAAATTACACCATTAATGCCAAATAATTTTCCTTTTTACTTAGCAAATATATAATTATATTATTAAAATAAATAAATATTAGTTATATAATTAATATTACCAAATTCTATAATATGAAGCTGTTAACTCTTTTAATCTTCATAATAACGCAGTGAGATGTCATTACTACTGTTAGTCCCATTTTACAAATTAGTAAACTGAGACTCTAAGGTACTGAATAATTTGCCAGAACTATACAGTTGATATGTATGTACTAGGAATCTGAACCCAGGAAATCTGATTCCAGACTCCTCTCTTTGCACCACTAATAAAATTCATAAGAATATAAAAGCAATAAAAAAGTACTCAAAGACAATATAAATGTGGTTTTTTTCATTTTTAATCCTGTACATAAGTGTCACATAACAGATTCTAGCCTTTATATTCAATTTTTCGATACATGAAATATTTCATTTTCTTTCCTCTCTTTTTCTCTGCATTGTAAATTCCATCAGTATTACACAGTGCTCTGTGGGACATCTCTAACAATAGTAGGGCGACCAGCCATCCAGGTTTGCCAGGGACTTCGAGGGTTCCTGGGACACAGACTTTCAGAGCTAAGACTGAGGAAGTCTGGACAAAACAGGATGAGTTGGTCACCCCACACATTTCATCTGCCCACTCCACCAGGGGTGGACCCCCGACTTGTCTCCAGTTCACCTCTCTAGAACCACAGCATTCTTGTGCATGTCTCTTTCGCACTGTGTAAGCATTTCTCTGAGATGTGCCCCAGGCCCTGAGATCGCTGCCTCATGGCATCTGCATATACTTAACTTGACCCAGCACTGCCCTCGCCTACACTGCCACTGACAGTGTGAAGATCCTAGTGCCCACATCCTCATTCATCCCTGGTGTTTCCCAGCCTGCTGTCCCCCAGTTCAACAGTGATGTCTTGTTGTTTTAATTTACATTTCTCTGATTACTAATGGATTTGAGCATCTCTTGATAAGCCTTTGTCCTTTTAGTTTCCTATTTTGTAAATTGTCCCTATTCCCTGTCCTTTTCCAAACTGGAAAGGCTTCATTTTTCTTATTGATTTGTAAATCTTCTGTGTATATTCTAGATATTGATCAATATTTTAGATACTGGAAATACCTACCCCCAGTCTGTTGCCTGTCTATAAACGAATCTGTGGTGCCCCTTCACTGGCCAAAAATCCCCCCACTAGGTTACCAGTTGAAGTGTATCGTGTACATGTACCATTTCCCCACAATGAATGTACTGCTTGGACTGCAAACATGTACTAACAAAAACCCACATATTCTACAATATTTTTTAAATCTTATATTCAATTTTTGTAACTTGCTTTTTCAAAAAAATTGAAACTTAGAATGGTTTTTCCATGTTGTTAAATAGTCTTATAGATGTTGTAATGGCTGTTTTATGTTCCCATTATGTGTGTGTACTGCTCTTTCTCAAACCATTTTCTTAGGGTTGGCCATTTGGCCCTCTAGTTTCATGTTACAATCATTAGCTCTGTCATGACTGTCATATGCAGAATTATTTGTGTTGTTTAGAATATATGTTTAAGATACTTTCTCAGGAGTAAAATTCCAAACTCAGGAATATGAACTCCTTTAAGTGTACTTTAGATATAGGTTGTCAAATCCCAAAGAACTGGAAAAAAGAATACACTTTTCACAGTATCTACCACACTATAAAGAACTACCTTCACCGTTCGCATGGTAGCACTAAGAATGATGTATTAAAATTTTTTCTAATGTAATAGGTAGAATATGGCCTTTTATTGTTGTTTCATTTTTATTTCTTTGATAGCTTGAAAGTTAACAGTTCATTCATACTGGCTGATCGATTAGGAAAGTATTTATGAGTGGTATGTTTGGGTCCTTTGCCTATTGAGATCATGCAGAAGCTTTGGGGGAATCAAAAAGAGAACTGCTAAAGTTTTTCCATTCGCCGAGGTGTTTTCTTAGTACATACTGCTAACACGCCTTTAATCTTGCCCCAAACCTTGTGTGGGATTTTTTTCTGTTGATTCTATGTAAAGTGTACTGTTGTATATGTATAAAGGATGTTATTATTTTGTTTTCAACTGTGAGAGTTCTCTGTGCATAAATCTGCATTTGATCTCTCTTTTGGGTCGTAAGTTCCTAAAGGGCCACTTTGAGTCTTTAGAAGCAATTAAGCACACTTGTGGAACGAATCCTGGGTCATGTCCTCTATTAATCCTCTTGTTTTCTCCATCAAAAACAGAATAGTGAAATCAATAATAACTGACATTTTTGAAGCACTTTTAAAGCAGTGTAGATGGACTTCCTTATTCAGTGACTCACTTGTTCTTCACAGTAGCCCTAGACAGTGATGTTCACATTCCTCAGTTGGAGAAGCTACATTTCATTGTAACATCAGAAAGAAAGAGCTTTCTTTCCACCAAAGTGTAGAATTAAAAGTTCATTATTTTATTTTTAAAATTACATTATGCTCCAGAAAAACAATCTGTTGATTTAAAGTTATGAAGCATGGAGAAAGAAGGAAAAGGTAAAGAATTAAGGAAATTTTGGAAGATCATATAAAAGGACCACATAGGCCACCAAGGAAAACTTCAATGAATCAAAAATAATTGAAGGGAATAGATGAAATCAGATTATCAAAAACTTGATGGTTCTTTTCAAGTACTAAAAAATATTTTATCATTTTTCATTATTTACTTACAGTTTTCCCATTTACTACAAAAATCAACAATGTAGTATATCCAACTGTAGATACTGTACCACCTATTTAAAATAAAAAAGAAGATATGTGTTTGAATGTATCTGTTGTAAAGACCGATGAATAGGTAGATACATCTGTACTGTTTTATGATTTAAATGGCCCTTACTTAAGAGCACTCTGCAGGGCTTTTTCCCCCTTAATGTAAAAACAGAAAAGAACGTTGAAGAAAGGAATTGAAGATGTATTCAAACCCCGGTGGTAGTGCCTGGGGTGGGAAGGTCAGGCCTTCAGTGTGTAGGACCCTTTGGAGAATCCAGTGAAGGTTAAAGCCCTTTGCTTTAGGTACTGGAGAGCAAACTAAAAATGTAATAAGCCAACAAGCCCTGAAATCCCTCTAAGGTCAAAGGGCTTCAGCCCAAGTAGTGCATTTCAGATGTGTGTCCGGAAGATTTTACAGGTGATCTTAAGGGAGAAAAGCATTTTGCCATAAGAATCCAGGCTGAGTGAGGTTCTAGCTTAGTTGGAGCAGTCTTGTGCCTTGAAGTAAGTTAATGTCATATTTGTGTTACAGGATTTTATGGACAGCTGCAGACATTCTGCCCCCCACATTACCCTGAATCCCCCAGAACTGTGCCACCTGGCAACTCCTGCAGTGTGGTCCCTTCCTTCGAGGACTGCCTGGTCCCCACATCCATGGGCCAGGCTGGCTTTGATGTTTTCCACAGAGCCTTCTCGACTCACTCAGGCATTGCAGGTATGTGGGGTGACTGTGACTTAGAAGCTCAGGCCCAATGAGGAGAGATCAGCTGGGTTTCCTGTGACTGGCCTGGACTAGCCTTGACCCAGGGTGCGACCGTAGCGCATCTGTTGATCTTCCCCTGACATGTCTCTCCTCTACCCCTCCCTCCTCAGCCCTTCTCCAGCCCTGCTTCCACCACCTGCTGCAGGTGCGGTCGTGTGTCTCCCAGATGGTCGCAGTCGCCTCCCTGTCTCTCCCCCTCACCTTTACCCCTATGCCCTCCATACTGCCCTGCACATTGCCTTCCAAACCTAAGGGATAAAATCGGCCACATTCCTCCTCAAATACCTTAATCAGTTTCCAGTCAGGTAGAGAATAAACTTTTCTCTCCAACATGACATTTCATCCCTCTTACCTTAGGACTGATCAGATTTCCAGACCTGCCCATACGTATTTTTCCTGTGTGTTCTTCTCTTGACCTTTTACCAGCACCCTTGACCGCACATGCCCCTCCCTCTCTATCTTTATAGTGTTTGCACCTTCTGGATTATTCTTTCCCTTCCTCTACATCTCTTTTATAATGCCTTTCCCTTTTGTGATTACTGTCACCTCCTTTTTGGGCCACTTTGATCCATCCTTAAAACACTTTTCTCTTACTTGTACTAAGCCTGAATTCCTGTACTTCCTGCTGAGTCATGACGTGGCAGCAGCCTTCAAGTCAGCCCCCTCCCCACTGGGCTCCCTAAGCAGAGACCTGCGGAAGGGCCAGCACGTGATGAACTGTCCCACTGCACTGCACACCTGGAAGATGTGTGGTCTACTTTCTGACTTCCTGTGTTCTTTCTCTTCCAGTGTATGACTTGCCTCCGGCTTCTTCAAGCCTCTTTGGGGAGTCTCTTCGCAGTGGGCCTGAGGACACCACATTCTTACAGATCAGCGCTGTAGACCGCTGTCCTAGCCAGCTTTCCTCCGTCTATACTGAAGGCTAAAAGCTCCACTGACCTGTGCTGCACACCCAGAATCTTTTAGTTGCTTGCAGCCTTTTGTTTTCAGACCATCACAGGCTGCATGAAGAAGGGTGTCAACCAACTCAATGAAGCCTGCCAGGTCACTTTGTCTTTGGAAAGCAGGACTGGACGATCAGAGCTGGCTTTGCAGCAGTATTTGCACTTGCTCCTTTTTTCTTGCTGGATTTGCCGGACCAAGTGAACAGCGGGGCTGTCTTTTCAAAGGGAAGTTAGAGTCTCACCTTGCTGGATACCTGTTACTTCCTGGCTGTTAACCCTCAAAGGACACCAATGAAAGGACGTGCATATGAAAATGTGGTTTGGGGATAACCTTTGCTGAAAACTCCAAAGAGGGAAGAGCCCAGTTACCTGAGGCACCATGAGCTGCCTCTCCCAAATCCAGGTGGTGCAGAGCCAAGCATAACAAGGAAAATCCATGTCTAAAGCATGGTGTGATCTTGACTCAGAAATTCCTGAGTTTTCCCTCTTCTCTTAGATGTTGTCATGCTAACCAATTGCAGTCAGCGTTTCCCTGCTGACAAAAGGTTTTCTACTTCACCAATCTACTTTATTTTTTAATTTTAGAGACTTGTTACTTACATCTGCTTTAAAAGGAAAAAAATAACAAAGTTTTGTTCTTTGGGTGGAAATCATGATCATTTTAGTCACCCCTACTATATGCATTTTGTCACAGCTGTGCTCGGCTTGGCCCTAGCTCTGAAATGTTAGTTTTGGAGATTGCAAAGGCTCTCTGAGGGTGACAGGATGGCCAGTCACCTGTGTGCACGCACACACACACACACACACACACACCCCCTCTCTGCACTCAGTGCTGTAGCAGGAACCCTCATGGATTGACTGCTCAGTGACTCTACCTTGAAAACTTTGTACACAGGAAAAGGCCATTTGACTTATCCATCCGTTGCTTTCACTCTGGCACTCGACCTAACAAGCATTGGGAGATATGGGGACAGGACCCATGGCAGGTCATATGTGTGGGTTCCCGCAAAAAACCAACCCTGGGATGCCTGGCATCCAGTTACTTTGCACAGCCTCTGCTCAGCTCCCTCAGGGAATCCACTCATCTGTCTGTCTTTCCCTGATATTTCCCTCCTCCCTGTTTCTGCTTCCTTCTCAGCATCTTGACCTATTTCAGACATGCCAGCCATATCCCATCATATCCTGGTATCAGCTCTTAGGAAGGTAGAAGGAATGGTTCACAGAAGGTGGGCTGAAGAATGCCATCTTTTTTTCTGAAGCTTGTTTGAAGGCCTGAAATTATTCACAGAGCACTTGGCCATTTTATATCAAGCCTGAAGAAGAAGTCATTTCTATTGACAAGTAAGGTCTCGTGTCCTAGTGTGTAAGCTATAAAAACTGGCCAGACCCCAAAGACTCAGTCAGTTCCAACATTCTGGTACATTCACATTTCAGTGTTTCTTTGCTCTCTTAAAGAATGTTTTCTGAACAATAGTAAAACAATGCTGTTTATCAGACTGAGATAATTATAATCTTCAGCAAGACAGTTAAACAGCTTGGTATCAGACTTAGGGTCCCGTGACAGTTTGCTTCGTGACAGATGGGTCCTTCTAGTCTGGCTCCAAAATCAGAAGTGTTCCACCTAGTTCCCATGTTCATTCAGTGTGCAGTAAATGAGGGGAATGAGGAGCCAAGTGTGGATTTCATTTTTATAGCACACTTGCTTGATCTAGCTTGTCTTGCTAGTGGGCTGTGTACTAAGGAAAGCTATAATGCAACTTTCCAAGTCTGCAAAATATTTGCATTAACCACATTATACAAATCTGCTCTGCTTTACAGAAGGATGCATCAGGCTTCTCTGACAAGTGAGCTCTGAGACTGCATCTAAAATCCCACCATTCTTGCAGACATTCTGGGTTCTGTGACTTTTCCTAAGCAAGGATACGTGCTAACACTGGCTTGGTCAGTAGCATCCATGACGTGTCCTCTGTCACACTCTAGAAAGAAAGGAAGACTGCTGTCTTTAGAGAGACTGTCTATCCATTCTTAACCACTGACTCTGTTACAAGCAACTCAAAATACATTTCATTGGTGTTATGAGAAAAAAATGAAGAGGCAAGGTTATTATTGCAGTTGATGTTGTCAACTGCCTGTGGCTTTATAGAGAAAGTGGAAAGGAGGAAGGAGAACAAAGCCAGAAGCTGAGCCGCAGAAACCACGGATGTCATCTCCTCCTTTGGTTAAGCGGAGATGCTTGTGAGCCAGGCTCTGGTCTCACAGTGGCCCTGCTCTTTGCAGCCTCCCCTGGCCCTGGCCCTGGCCCAGAGAGATCCACGGAAGAGCCAAGGGTCAGTGGCACCTCCAGCATCTCTTTCCTCAGCAGGATTTCGAGGCCCAGCCCCTGAGGGATATTGCTGTTGTCAGAGGGAGACGTGCAGTGCCCGGAGCCCCTCACAGACCCTCAGTGTTGCCTGATGGACATGGGTTTGTGATTAGGCACTCATGACAGGATGCATTCATGTTTCTCCAGACTCTAAAAGCTGTCCTTAGGACCCAGAATTTCTCCTGACCTTCAAATTTGTCCCTTGCTTACTTTTGCATTGCAGAAGATTTATGTATCTTACTATTTTATAGCAGTATACCTGAAACTTCAAAAGATCATTCCTTTCATTTCTTGACCTTTTTAGTCTTGATATGTAGCCATTTTCATAAACAGCTGAACAGAGATTGTCATTCCCCTTTAAAAACAAAAAACAACAAAAACAAACCGGGTGCTTGTGAAAACACGCAGCGCAAAGCCAATTACCCTATTACATTAAAAAATAAATCAGTATGTCTGGGAGCATTTAATTTGCTACATTGTCTTAATTCCCTAAGGAGACTACATCAAAATGTCAGTTGTAATTTGGTCTCTGATCATCATTTAAATATTATTTAAATATTTACTGGTCCTCTGAGGTATCTCCCTCTACCCTTGTCTCCCACAAATTACATAGGTGATCCTAAAATGGAAAAAGAGGTCGTTAACAGATTACAGCATAGTTTCCACTGATAATAGTGTGTTGGTTTTGTTCAGTTGTTTTGAAATTACTAGTTGTCGAGTGGGCTAGTACACTAATACCAGTTTTGAACAGGGACACCGCTAACTCTCCCATCAGAGAACCTTTCCTTTCCAGTTGCCTTGAAGTAGTGGGAATGGTGATTGTAACTGTTCAGTTTAACTGTTTGGTGTTTTGACTCTTTTACCATGTCATTTTATAACAGCATTTCTTAATGGCACTTTTTGTTGGCGATGTGGAATTTTGCAGTTACTTTTTTTTTCCTTTTGCCATGGGTAGAAAAAAAGAAAGAAAAACCAAACTCATTGGAGAAATAGTGAGTGTAAAAAAGAAGAGATTTATTTTATACAGACAGCAAAGCATCCTGTGTAATGTTGCTGACATGAAGCATTTGAGGGGAGTGGAAATCTGTTTTCCATAAATCACACAGGCTTTTGTACATACTTATATACACTCACGTAGAGAAATGAACTGCATATATCATACTGGATATGGGGCCCATTTTACTCTAGAGGCACATCTGGTGCTTATTGTCATAAATCTTTTAAAGAATTAGGTACACTTTTTTTCTATTAATATGTATAGTTTTGTGATTTGTCACAGTTATGTTTCATATAATCATAAGTTATTTTGTCTTGTTTTATGAAGTTCTTTTTTATGTCAAAGTAAAATGAAGGGATTGTGCACTTGGTACAGAATAAAACTGGAACTACAGGATATGCCCTCCTGCCTGAAATCCTCCTTCAGCATGTCGCTTTAAGACACAATGGAAACAACCATTGTTTGTTTGTTTGTTTGATTATTTTGTTTTGTTTTGCCATCAGCCTCCTATGTATTGGGGATGGTAATTATAATTAAAAGCAGATGGGGGGAGGGGGTCCAAGGCCAGCTTTAAAATGCCTCATTGCTTTGGGCCAGAGCTGCAGCCTGGATTTAATTATAGATATGAGGACGAAATGGCAGTAAAAATGAATGTCTCCCTGAATCCTTTACATGTTGGGAGTGTCCATAAATAAAACATGAAGCTTTATTTCATCAGATTTAATTAAAGCTTTTATACATGTTTTATTGGTTATTCTATTAATCTGCTTCACAAACTGGATAAATGTGTGCTAGGGTTTGAGGTTTATTTGTGCCTTTTCAGGATAGTGCTACATCATGCTTTAGAAATGCTGCTGGTGCTTGTGCCCCAGGTGCGAGGGCTGGGGTGTCAGCCTACTGGCAGTTATAGGAGGGAGATTTTCCAGCACCCATTTTCCTAAAACCCTGTAGAGAAAGACTTGAGCCTCAGCTCCCCAGGGGCTGATTCCTTGACCTTTATAGTCCTCTCACTCCCCGGAGGAAGAGGAAAGGACAGTTACCCCTTCCATCCCCTCCTGTGTCCCCACCTGACACCCTGGCTGTGCTGAGCTACCTTCCTCTGGACCTGTCTGTGAGGAGGGGTCAGGGTGGTCTCATCTGGCCGGCTTCCTACCCTATCTCCACAAGCATACTTAGAAAGTTTACTTTTCCCTATGTCTTTAAGATGTGAGAATGATTTAAAGGGAAGGTACAAAGTAGAAGAGACAGTGGCCCCTGTATACTTTGTCAGGCCTCAGGCTGAGAGAGCAGACAGACACCATTTGGTTCTGGAGATAGAAGTGGAAAGCAGCACTGACTGACAAAACTTGGAGAACTCCTCAGCTTCTTAGAGGGGGCTCCTGGCAGGAATGTGATTTCGCCTAACCTCTTTGGAGAACAGTTTGGCGTTAAGCAGGAGAGTTGAAGGTATACATTTCCTATGTCCCAGAAATCCACTTCTCTGAAGAAACTCTGATGTCAGTGATGGCTCAAACATAAGATGATCCCAGCACTATTATTCAATAATTGCCCCAAACTGGAAATGACCCAGCTGTTCACCAATAGTAGAATAGATCAATGAGCCTTGCCTAAGGGTATGAGTGACATGGAGAAAGGCAATGACAGAACTACAACCACACACCATAACTCAGAGCTGAGCCTCACAAACAGGCTGAGATAGATACAGTGTTACTGTGTACAATGTTAATGTATACACTTCATAAATAAAACCCAACCATGGAATAAGTGGTAGATGTGTAGAGAAGAACAACAAGGAAATATCACAAAGGCCTGACTCTGGTGGGGGCGAAAGGACACATGGAAGTCCTGGGCTTCTGAGGACAATATTTTATTTTTTGATCCAAGTGTTAGGTTATACAGGTGTTTGCTTTATAATTATTTAACTGTGAATATGTATTTTATAGTGTTGAGTTCAAATAACAGCAAGAGCCAGATCTTTCATCCCCTACTCTGAGGTATGCAAATGTGTGCAAAGAGCCCAGATGGTACATACTTTAGGCTAAGGCTTTGAAGGCTATCTGGTCTCTGTCTCAGCTACTCAACTATGCAACCTGCATAGCTCAAAAGCAGCCACAGACAAGATGCAAACAAATGGGTGTGGCTGTGTTCCAATAAAACTTTATTTATGGATGCAAATCTAAACTTCATCTCATTTTCAGATGACATAAAATAGTCTTTGAAAAAAGTTCCCCTATTTAGCATGGTAGAAAAAATATTCAAAATTCACAGTCTATACAAAACCAAAAAGGTTTCAGGCAGGATTTGGCATGTGGACCATAGTTTGCTGACTCCTGTCAATTGAAAGAACATTCCCTAGCCCTTCCCATAAATACCCACTCAGAATTGCAGATATGAGCCTCTCCACTTGTTCTGCCACATTGGGTCCTTTCCTAGAGGACATTCATGAGTTCTATTGATTTAACTTTTCTTTGTTCAGATCCTGAGTTCTGCTCCCTGGGATACAGATGAATGCTGACAGCCTGGAGTGCCATTCGACTTTATCTCTGGATTTAATGTTTTTAATAAAAGGAACTGGGCATAGAGAAATCTGTGAGAATTGGAAAATGAGCATCCATTCTTTCCAAGCTAACTAAATATTTGCTGGATCTTGGCAGTCATAGTCAACTTTATTCCTCTGAAATGCTGAGAGGTTATAAGCAGTAGGAGGCTTCATTTCTCTCAGGTCACAGCTCTTATGAGAAGCTGGAACTGCCTTTAGTGACCTGCAGGGAAAGAAAGTCAAAGACGCCATGAAGGGCTGGAGCTATAGCTCCGTTTTAGAGCATGTGCACAGCATGAGTGAAGACCTGAGTTTTGTCACTGAGAAGTGGTTTTAGCAGAGTCTGGCCCTGACAGTTCCATCTGCTGCCCTCCTAAACACCCCAACTGCCCCCTGCCTCCTGGCTTCCTGTAATTCCCTAATTATGGCCTGTCAGCCCTGATGGTGCTGCCTGTTGGCTCCTCACACTTTCAGGAGAGAACGCATGGGCACAAGTGAACACCTCTGCGTCTCCAGCCTGTTAATGAAGTCAATAATTTCAAAAATAAGGTTATTGCTGAGTCCCGAGTCATTTGCCAGATACTAGCTTGAACTAAATCCTTTTCATCAGGTCTTCAGGGGTTTCATATGTCTGAGTTTATGTATTGTGGGCAGCTCTAATATTAAAGCTGCCGAGAGCCTAGTGTTTTGGGTAAAATAATTCAAATTTTAAAAAGAAGTTTAACCAGGAAAAAGCTGAGAAAACATCCAGTCCAAGCTCATCATTTATAGAAGAAACTGGGTCATTCATTCATTCATTAGTGCATTTATTCACTCATCCAGCCTTTATTGTGTGTCTACTATGTGTAAAACACAGTTGAGTTGGCCCATCTTCACAGAGCTAAAGGGGATTCCAAGAATTATCCACCTGAAAATATTGCCTGGGGCTTGTTAAAAAGGCACATTCTAGCCGGGGATTTAGCTCAGTGGTTTCGCTACCTGCTGCGAAAGCGCAAGGACCAGAGTTCAGTCCCCGGTACCAAAAAAACAAAAAAGGCACATTCTAGAACTACTAAATGTATACCATAGAGCTACTGTTACAAGTTTTAGAGAGTGAGGCATCTGCATTTTCAGTAAGCTCTCCAGGTCATTGTTTAAGCAAGCTAAAATTGACCGCCTTTGATATAGTAAAGGCAAACTGTTTCACAGGCAGCTAACTGTAAAAAAATTACTCAGCAGAAGAAGAGCTCCCAATTCCTGCCTGGGAAAATAGGAGAGTAGAGTCACAGTTACCTGAGAGAAGGAGAGAGTGGGTATCTGAGCTAGTCCTAAAAATAAATAGAACTTTAAAAAAGCAAAGAAGCAGAAGAAGGGTACACAGGACACAGAAAGGAGCATGTGCAGAGCCATCAAGAAAAGGAAAGTCACCCAACAAGCTAATTGGAGTGATGGAGGTGGACCCTTCTCTCCATTCTGAATGATTCTTCCATAACCCACCAGTCTGGAGTCACAGCCCTTTCCATGCAGGCCTGCTAAGTTCAGAGCACTTTTTCCCATCCCAGCAGGGGATGATATTTTCCCAGTTATTCTACAAAAAGGTATCCACCATCAAATCAGTTTGGGGAATTAGGGGTCAAAGTTGTATAATGTCTTTGTCTCAGGACCTCTCAGAGCCTTCCCTGTGCTCCAGGGCATTCTGACTCCAAGAGTGGGTGAGTCAGGGGACCCTCTCTCCAAAAAACCACCTTGTTAGTACCATGGAAACAATTTAGTGGTTCCTTGAGAAGTTAAACATATCATTACCATATGACTCAGCAGTTCCACTCTTAATTCAGAAGAATGGAAAGCAGGGACTCAGATACAGTCATGCACCACATAATGATGGTTGATCAATGACAAACTCTATGTCCGAGGGTGGTCCTGTAAGACTTTAATGGAGCTGAAAGACTTATATCACCTTGTGACGTCTTAGCCATCACGGGATCATAGCACAATGTATTACTTACATTTTTGTGGTGGTGCTGGTGTAAACAAAACAACTCTACTGTCTGTTGTATAAAATATAGCACATACAATTATGTGCAGTACATAATGCTTCATAATGATAAACTATATTATTGTTTCTATTAACTGTACTATTATTTTATCACTATTTTAGAGTATACTCCTTATACTTATTCTTTGAATTGACTGTAAAACTTTATGCTGTGTTATGCTGGCAGCAGCCTCATACATCTTATGCTTACCTGTCTCTTGACTGTATTCAGAGGCCACACTGAGTGATGAACCTTTGCCATCTAGGTCCGTGTAAGCACATTCTGTGATGCTACACACGGACAACATTTAACGTGCACAGTTTTTATTGAGATGAGATTTTTCTAAAGGTGGATAGTGATCATGTTAGCACAAAATTGTGAATGTACTTAAAATAACTGAATTGTATAAAGATGGAGAGAGTGGTAAATTTTATATTGTGCATTTTTTAACCACAATTTTAAAACAAAGATAATGCAAGCGGCGCACCTAATAGGATGGCTGACACCTGGTTGATATTGAAAAAATTCCGAAAGCACCTTGTTAGACCAGTGTTCCTTACAATGCTCTCTCTGTAAATGTCACCTACTCTGGGGAAGGTCAGAAGTAGAGCCCGGTATAGGAGGGTCAGTATTCACCCCTAATGGTTGGAAATAATTGCTGAAAAGGTTTGCTGAAAAAGCAGAAGAGGCAGAGAAGCTGAGGAAGAGGTGGTTTTGGAAGAAACTCTACAAGGGGGTTCTGAGCATAGAACACTGGGCCTGCTATGAATTCCCAGGAATTCAAGGAAAGAAAAGAAGGAGGAAGGAAGGGGACTGGATGTCAGTGTAGCAAAAGGAAGAGGTAATAAGGGAGAATTCCAGAAGCACTACTTTAAACCCAACTGATCCTGATTGTGAGCAAATGCAGAGATTTGTCTGAATTTCAGTGGCTCATTTAAGTTGTTTACTGGGTTCCCTATTAAACACTATGTGTCAGTTACTATTCTAGGTGCAAAAATCCCCACACAAACAGCCCTGTTTTCGTGGCATTATATTCTATTGGGCTGGCATTTCAAATAGTTTATTCTGGTTGTCTGTGAAGTATAGGAGTCGGGGAGTTCAGGTTTCCCCACAAAGCAGATGCTGAGACAGAGTTGAGAGTGTGAAGGATCGATTGAAGAGTCATCCCTGAGAAAGGAACAGGTTAGAAGGTGGATTAGGCACTAGATACCATCAGACTGCAGTGCCAACCAAACAGAGGCTCTTGATCTTGATGCTCCCTCACAAAGATTGCTCTTACCCAGTAGAATATTTCCATTTTATGGAAATATCCAAGCTGTTGAATGTCCCCTGGCTGAACTCCACTCTGAGCAGAGTATCTTGCTTATCATTATCTTGATCATTCATTGCTTAGGGTCCATCCAGAGAGCTGCAAAGCTAAGGAGAACCAAGAAACAGTTAATGCCCTCTTCTAACTACAACCCCAGATAGCTGGGGGTCTGATTAGTGGAGGTCTGTGCCTGCTATGTAGGGCACTGGAGGAAAACAGGTTCCCTCATCATTATGTTTCCCAGTTTGCAATAAAGAATACATTGACAGGCACACACAACACACACACTTTTAATGAGGGCATTCAGCTTCAGCCTTTCCCCTGCTGGATCTATCAAACATACATACACAGTCTTCTAAGACCAGCATACTCCTCTCTGGAACTAGTGGAGAGAGGTTGCATCAGGGGGAGGGGGTCTCTTGTTTTGGTGGGGGGGTAGGGGCAATCTATTGCTTTTCTTCTCTGTGGGAGGCATCAGGAAAAGGTGAGGCTTTGCTGTCAGCCATTTTCTGCCACTTATATGCTTGATAGCCCAAGAAGCAAGTTAAACTCCACTGCTCTGAGCCCATTTCTTCATGGTTGAAAATGGATTCAAGTGTTTAAAGAAAAGGAATAAGCACAGGCAGAAGGGCTGGGGCTGGCTGTCCTGGTGCCACCATATTCTAGCCATGAAATCCAAGTAGTCTCTGATCATTCCAACTCAAACCTGGTACAATAAACCAGATCTTAAATGTCTCCCAAAGGCTTAATGTTGAGGGCTTGGTCAGCAGCCTGTAGTGCTATCAGAAGTTGGTGGAACCTTCAGGAGGTAGGACCTACTGACACATGCTTCACTTCCTGGTAACCACGAGGTGAGCAGCTTTGCTCCACCATGCTCTCCTGGCTCAGTGTTCTGCCTTCCCCCAGACCCAAGAACATTGGCGCCAACCAACCATAAACTGAAACTTCTTAAACTATGACTCAAAACAAATCCTTCCTCTATTAATTTGATACCCTTGGGTGTTTTTTTCATACTAATGGAAAGGTGACTAACAATACTTAGCCTTTCAAGTTGTTGTGAAAATATACTTGTTAAGAGGGGAGCACGTATTTTTATTTAACAGGTTTTGTTAGCTTCTTTTGAAATTTTAAATATTTAAATCTATAAGTGTGTAGGTCACCATTTGCAGAACTTGCCCTTGGCCCTATAAATATTAGAGGCAGTCCTGAGAAAATTCTTAGAGTCAATATCCCCAAATACTAGAAAAGAAGATGCACAGTGAAGATTGTAAAGTCCATGAAAAATTGAAATTGTCAGAGTATCAGATTTCAACAAATACCTTGACAATTGCCAGACAGCAAATGTTGTACAAGGTAAACATTTGTTGTAGTCTAATACTTTTTAAAACAAAATAATGCATTGTTCTTTCTAATCCAAGTGCTTCCTGACTTGGCTGTGCACTACAGCTGACAGTAAACATCTGCAGACCATGACTCCACACATGGTACCCACAGCATCTGTACAGCTCAGCCCTTTGTGTGGCCCAGGTATGCAGCGTGACCCATTATACTGAAGACTTGCTCTATGGAACACCCCTTCCCGTCCTGCAAATGTGCGTGCATGTTGAGGTCATGATCTCTCTGGGGTACTGTAGGGGATATCTGTGTTGCCCAGCCATGGTCACTGCTGGGTCTTCTATCATCAACTCCAAATCATCTCCTCTCTTATATCTGCACATACTGGTTGCTCACTCCTGCTTAGATCTTCAAAAGGCCAGATTCCTGTCCCAAGATGGAATTTATATCTGAGGTCAAAGGCCCATGGTGGAAGGATCATTTGTACTTTAGGCTCTAATGGCTGTCTCAGTCACTGAACATTATACAGTGCAGGTGCCTCCTCTAATACCACAGTGTAACTGAAAGGATAAGGCAGTGGCTTGTCCAAGGAACACCTAGTTAACAAGACACCAATCCCTGTGCCTTCTAGGACTTAACCCTTATCAGAACGTGACCACGCTGAGCTTGTATTTGAACACTTGCTCACAGTCCATGGTAGAGGCACACCTGCTTTGGGAAATCCTGGACTCTTGGTCTATTCTCCCCTTTACTGTAGACCTCAGGCTGCTTGCCTTGGCTCTGATCAAGTGGCATACAGTCAGTGCTGCATAGCCATACAAGCTGCACCAGGGCAGGGGCAGTGTGGTGAAGTATGAAGAGTACTGATTCTGAGTCCTGGAGTTCGGGTGCTGGTTGGATGACGACGTTACCAACTCACTGTTGCCCAGAGCTTGGGTTCTAGTGTGAGATAGTCGCAGGATTTACTCCATCTCCATCACTTCAGCAAATGATGTGATAACTCTGAACCCCAAGTGTTTTGTCTGTTCACTGAAGACTACAATTGAGTGACAATGTTCTTAGGGGCTTCGTGTTTCTGTCATATGGTGACCTCTTAATTAGTATTGGTTTCCCTTTCTCACCAGTAAAATTCAAGGAGTTGAAGTGAGTGATCTGTACTGCTCAGACAGCAGTTGTGCTGTCACTTGGCTTCCTATCCCAGCATTTTCTCCAGGATCTATGATTTCTCTATCGGGTCATTTTCTTCCGCAGTCCAGCTGCTTCTATTGAAAGGTTTGCCATGAAACTGTTGTCACTCACCTTCCCAGGCCATGAGGGATTTTGTAGCCAGGGCCAATCTGCCTGGTAGTCAGTACTATTAATGATTCACCAAGATGATGGCTCCAGGAACCGACCTGTGACAAGACAGCCTTCTGTGCCACATGGGAAAGATTCCAGGAGAGCTCTGAAGCTAGAGAGCATGGCATCTTGAAGCATGGAAGCCACTGTGATCCTGCAGTAGGAGGAGCCTCCACTCACAAGAGACCAAACTGCACGGGATGTGCCAGTTCTTCCCCGCTTAGCCTTATGACTCCTGGACTCAGCCTCAGGACTAGTGCAGAGGGAACGGTACTGGGGGCTCGGGGGTCCATCAGAGGATGATAAAGAAATTGTACACAGCCAGACCAAAAATAAGCAACAACTCTTGTGTTTGCAAGTAACAACAACAACAACAATAACAACAGCCCCTTCGTTTGCTTAGTTTGAGAAGAGAAAGTTATTGCAATTACACAGGATATAAATGCAATGGGACATCAGGAATGGAACTGAAAGCTCTCTGCTCTCCTTTCCTGTCCTCTCCTCAATTTGGCATGGTATTGTTTTTCTGTCTCTGCAGACTTGCCTCCTCCACTTCTCTGACCTACTTAACTGGAAAATGATGCCTATCTTTTACTCCCAGGCTTAGAAACATAAAAAGGGGAAAAAGAGTAAATCAGCCAGTTCTCTATATACTTAGATAAATAGAGAAATAGATGTGCAAGCACAGACATAGATATGGATATATATCCTATCAATCTGGACTTCAGGTCTACAAATAAAGAGTTCTGAAGTACCCGTCTTGGCTCAGGTACTCAGCCTTGGTCTAATCAATCATCCATAATGAATGAGGCAGCTAGAGACCAGGATCTCTGTGAGCCTGGCGTATGTATGCATAGCCAGGCATAGTGGCACATAGCTGTCATCTCAGCTACTTGGGAAGCTGAAGTGGGCAACTTAGTCTGACCTACAGGTGTGGCTCAGTGGTAGAGCATTTTGCTAGCGTGTGTGACTCCCTGGGTTCAATTCCCAGCATCCCAAAGGAGGGAATCTACAGCAGCCAAAACAAATTACACCATTCTGGAAGCCAGAATTGTGACTTTGTCAAGGGAGCCCAGTAGTTCCAGATTGCCACACACCAATACAGTAAATGTATAATGAACCATAGTCAATGTGAGCCTATCCAGGCCTGACTTGACTGAGCTCTCGTTGAGTAGACCTGCTCCTGGGCCTTCATTACTGCTACTTTTTGCTGCAACATTTACTCTGAGTTCAGACAGTCAGGAACTCACACCCAGGTTTTTGCCTGTGGGTTTCACCAAAAGGCTACCTGCGCAGTGTCACAGCTCACGGTCTCTCCCTAACCCGTGTACCCTGAATGATATATACACTTTCTAGAAGCTGCATTCTTTCTGAAGATCCAGTTTAGGGAGCACAGAGATGAGGGGCCTAAAAGTCTTTGGGTGTAAAGGTAGGAGTGACAGATGTGGCATTTTTATACACTTCCCTACACCCAAAACTTTCAATAAAAGCTCTTTGACTGATCATTTCTGACTATATAACCACCCTGGCATCCACCTCTTTTTTTGTTTAGAAGAACTACTTATTAGCATCTCAGGAATTGTATATGCTCTCAACAATGCCCTTTTAAGTTCCTATCTGCCATGCCTATCACATCCAACAGTATTCCATTGAACTTTTACACTTGATTTCTGGGAAGATTGGTGTCATTCTGAATTTTACTCCTATGCGCCCAAGTTCTTGGATTAAATCACAGACAAAATCTTCTCTTTAATCATTATTTGTCTTTTCTAGAAATCCAAGATAACAATATGAATTGTTCCCAGACTGAATTGGAGCAATGTCTTAGCATCCCAGTACACAGGGATAAGGAGAGCATCCTCTCTCTGTGCTTCAGTAAGATGTGCTGCAGCTCCTACTCAGAACAGTGGGGGCACAAAGAAAGGCTTCCATTCCTGCTTTAGTAGTGATTACCACAGGCTCCTTATTTCTCTCCTCTAAATCAAATCTGTGGAAACTCAAGCAAGAGGGAAATGTAGGTTGCAAAACAACAATAAAATCTGAAACCCTGAGAAATGCCTGAGGATGTTGAAATCAGTGTTAACCAGAATGAGAGGGGAGGATGGGACAGTGTAGGAGGGAGGTAACAAAAGCTCTGAGAAAGGTTGAACCTAGAGGATAAAATGACAATTAGAATTTCAGGTTCCCCCTTCCTTTAAGACCAATGCTGCCCAGCTTTCACTCAGGAATCAGCTGCCACATCCCAGTCCACAAATGCCTGGGAGTATGATAGGGTAAGGGGTTGATAAAAATGACCTAGGCAGGCCGGGGACTTAGCTCAGTGGTTCCGCTCCTTGCCTTGCAAGCACAAGGTCCTGAGCTCAATCCCTGGTACAAAAAAAAAGAAAAGGCCTGGGAGCAATCAGTTCCTAAAGCTCTTCACTTCTCTGCCCCACTTCCACTCCAGCCTCCCCAGGGCTTTTGGTATAGGTCACTCTTTTCCATATTGTTCAGGCCTGTGGGTTCAGTGTTAAAACCCTGTGGAGAGGTGCTAGATAAAATAGCAAAGAAAAAGTAACAGTCAATAGAGGTCCTGTGGCTCTTTCTGTGGCACTGTACCTTGGACCTAACCCACCAATCTCTTCAGCTCTTGCAGTGACAAGGGCTGGCCACTGACCTTTTTAAATACATACTGCCAGATAGAGTTGATGACCCCTATAAAGGCACGTGAACTCACAGGCTGTACTAACCAGACTCCTGCGTAGTATCACAAGCTACTTCATATACCATTTGAAGCAAAATTATTAGAAAAGAGAAAACAAAATTGTAAGTAAGGCCTGTCAAGATAATTAAGAAAACTAATAATTAAGATAATTAGGAAACAACTAAGATTATTAAGATAATTAGGAAAATATCAATGATGTAGAATAAGAAAAAAAGAAAAGAAAAAGAAAAGGAAAGGAAAACAATTCAATGAAAACATTGGCTATGAAAAAACAATGATTGGAACAAAAAGATATAAGAGCAGGAATGTAGTTGATAAAAGGAATTAATGAAATGGAAGATTATATTGAACTTTAATAAAAGCTAATAGGAAAGAAGAAAAATAAAATAAATGGATTATGTAAATAAAAATGCCAATACCTGGAAGCCAGAAACTCTAGACAGAGAGGAAAATGAAAATGAAAAAACATTTTGACAAAAAAAGAGAGACTTTTTGCAGAATTGAATAAAACTGAAACTCTTTTAAAAAGCCCATATATGGTCAAACACAAAATATTTTAAAAATGTGACACCTAAATATGGCAAAATTTAGAGACATCAAAGACAAAAAAATTGTCAATACTTCTAGATAGAAAAACAGCCCAGGCAAAAAGGGATGATGACCCTTAGAACATCACTTCTCCATAGCAGCACTGCTACAAGAGGGTGATGGCATAAAGGTATAGTGCATTTAAGGCAACAAAAGAAAGAAACAACATAGAGAAAGGCCAAATGAACCATATAGTTCAGAAACATAAGGATGACAAAAATGTTATAATACAACAATGATATTAGATAAGAATGTATTAAATTCACCACTTAAAAGACATAGATTCTCAGATTAGATTAATAAAAGAGACCTCAACTGTATGATATTAGATAAGCTCATTGGAAATAAAATGACCTAAGATAAATTGATTTTTTTAAAAAGCAAGAAACTATTAACCAAGGGAAGGATAAGGTTGCAATTTTAATTTTTAAAAATATAATTTAAGGAACAAAGAAGACCACATATACAAGTATAAGAAACTAATTAAAAAGATGTATTGATCATAAACATATACACACCTAACAATACAGATTAAAATTATACTAAGCAACAACTAACAGAACTGAACAGATAAGTCAAGTAGTGTTAGTTGCTGATTTTAATAGATCAGTTTCAGAAATCAAAATTGTTAGATCAATCAGAATAACATGTACAATCATTCCCAGATGCCCCATCCAGCCTGCGCCCTTGGCAGCGATCCACTTAGCCGCGTGGGTGCCTGCAGGACCCCCTCCCCTGCCACTCCTCTGGCCTCTTGGCTGTATTGCCACTTGGTTCCACACTGCAAAGACACAGGGGACACCGGACCACCAGACCACCATACTGGGTAAGTTGGAGGGATCATCACCTCCCATTGGAACCAGAACTATCTTCAGGGGAAGGGCAGCTGGAACCTGGAGTACAACCCTGCAGAGTTCAATCTTACAGGAGGACAAGGAGCTCAACTTGGGACTTGCAGCCAGAAATCTGCCTGAATCTCACGGGTCTGCGACTGGCTTGCTGAGACTCATTGACTTATATCTGCACACTGCTACCCACATTGTCTATTGTGACAGCAGAGACATACCCTGAAGGATGTCCTTCATTTTCATTTTTAATTTCCAAAATTAGTATTATTGGTCTGCGTTTTTTTCTCCTCTTATCTTTAATTTTTTTCCTACTCTTTGCAAATTTTTGTTTTTCTCTCCTTTTTTTTCTTCTTCCTTCTCTCTTTCTCTCTCTCTCACACTTACTCTCTTGCTGTCCCACATTGTTCATCTCCTTCTTTGTTCCTGTTCTGGCCCTCATTCCAATTTCTTCTTTATTTTTATATTATTCTCTTTTTCCTTCTCTCACCTCACTGCTAACTTTCCCCTATCCTTCTACCTATCTATCCCAGCCTCCCCAACTTCTTCTAACTCCCCATCCCAAAGGGTAAAGTTGTTATATTGAAGAGTTTATTCAATATAAAAATATGTTGGGTTGGCCCTCAATTTTGATTTAATTCACACAGTTAAAGGTGATAGATTAATAACTACCACAAAATGTCATTTTCTAAGATGTACTTGATATTATGGGGTTGCTGATTGTATCACTTGGGCTAAGGTGTTGTTATTGATCTAGTCAGTGGACCTTCCTGTATAATGAAAATGAGATAGCCTCACAGTCATTAGAGACTCAAAATTTAAAGATCAGCTGTATCTGGAAGATACAATCATTCCATAAGGGTTCTAATTACAAGCAACAAAGATACTTACAATAAGCAATTTCAAAGTATCAACCCAGGAGTTAAACCAAGGACAGTACCAAAAACAAAAATGAGAAGACATTTAAGCAAGGCACAAACTCAGACTTCCACCCTACCAAGGGTAAACCCCAGGGAAAATGAGGTGGAAAAGTCCAATAATCAACCACCTGGACACCCTAAACTGATAGCACAGGAAGTAACAAAACAGATGAATGAGACTCTAGAAAAATTAAAAGCAGAAATAATCTCCCAGATATCTACAGACATGGTAAGGAGAGTGAAAGACATTATTAGAGGCTCTAGAGCAGAAACAGATAAAAAATAGATGAGCTCAGAAACATGCTGGAAGCCATGAATACCCAGCATAAGAAAGAAATGGAAACCATGATTGCCCAACATAAGAAAGAAATGGAATCCATGAAACAGATTCAAACAGATATTCAGGAGATTAAAAACTCCATTGAAAGTGTCCACAGCAGATTAAGGGAATCTGAAGATAGAATATCAGATATAGAAGACAGGATTGTGGTGAAGGACCATGAAAACAGAGATTTCTTAAAAATAGTAAAGGACCATGAAAAATCAATTCAGCAGCTGCTAGATGAAGCAAAGAAGAATAACATAAGACTGACAGGAGTCCAAGAAAAAACAGAAGAAAATACAATTGACATTAAAAAACTGTTCACAGAAGTAATAGTGGAAAACTTCCCAGACAGAGGTAGAGAACTGGACATACAGATAAGTGAGGCATATAGAATTCCAACTAGCCATGATCAAAAAACTCTACATCTAGACGTATAATAGTCAAGATCCCAGAAACCCAACCGAAGAACAAAATTCTACAATCATTTAGAGAAAAGAAACAAATCACCTACAAAGGAAAGCCCATCAGAATCACAGTAGACTTCTCAAAATAAACCCTCAACTCAAGGAGAGCCTGGACTGAAATATTTCAAGCCCTAAAAGAAAATAACTTCCACCCTAGACTGTTATATCCTGCAAAATTATCCTTCAAAATCAATGGGGAGGGCCGGGGATTTAGCTCAGGGGTTCCAGTGCCTGCCTCACAAGCACAAGGTCACAAGTTCGATCCCCAGTACCAAAAAAAAAAAAAAAAAAAAAAAAACAAAAATCAATGGGGAAATTAGATACTTCCAAAACAAAGAACACCTGAGAAATTTCATGAATATCAAACCAGCACTACAAACAATTCTAAACAATATCCCGGAAAAAAACAATGAAGGTCACAACTCCATGAGGCCCAAGAGAGGGAAGCCACCAGGCAAGGTAACAAACTAAAGGGAAAAGGGGAAAAATAAATAAAAGAGCCAACAAAAGTAAAACATCATGACAAGGATGAATCAATATCTATCAATTATAACCATCAATGTAAATGGCCTCAATTCATCAATCAAAAGAAATAGACTGGCAGAATGGATTAAGAAGCAAAATCCAGCAATATGCTATATACAAGAAACACACCTAACTCAAAAAGAAATTCATAGACTGAAAGTAAAAGGATAAAAAACAGTTCCTCCACGCCAAGGAACCCAGAAAAAAGCAGGGGTAGCAATCTTATTTGCAGACAAAGTAGATTTCAAACCAAAACTAATTAAGAGAGACAAAGATGGTCATTACATCCTTGTGAAGGGAACAATCCAAGAGGAAGAGATGACAATCCTAAATATATATGTACCAAATACGAATGCCCCCAACTATACAAAACAAATATTAATGGACATGAAAAACCAAATAAGCACTAATACAATTGTAGTGGGGGACCTCAATACCCCACTATCACAAAGAGACAGATCATCTAGACAAAAAAATTAACAAGGAAATTCTAGAAGTGAACCAAGCTATTGAACAAATGGACTTTATGTTTACAGAGTGTTTCACCCCACAAAATCAGAATACACATTCTTTTTGGCTGCACAGGGGTCATTCTCCATAATAACAACATGTTAGCTCATAGGACATGTCTAAGTAAATGGAAAAGAATTGAAGTTACCCCCTGTATATTATCAGATCATAGTGCAATAAAATTGGAGATCAATAATATAAGAAACCACAAAACCCCAACAAACACATGGAAACTGAATAACGCCCTCCTGAACAAACAATGGGTCACAGAGGAAATTAAAGAAGAAATTGAACAGTTTCTACAAGTAAATGATAATGCCAGTACAACATATAGGAATCTATGGGACACAATGAAAGCAATTTCTATGTGGGAAATTCATAGCAGTGAACACCCATATTAGGAAAACAGGGACAATTCAGTTAAATAACCTAATGCAGAACCTCAAACTCCTAGAAAAAGAAGAGCATAAGAAATCCAAAGCTCATACAAGAGAGGAAATTATAAAGATCAGAGCAGAAATCAATGCAATGGGGACTAAGGGAATGATACAAAAAAAATCAATGAATTAAAGAGTTGGTTTTTCAAAAGAATAAATAAAATTGATAAACCTTTAGCCAACTTTATCAAAAAAAGGAAAGAAAAGGCACAAATCCATGCAATTAAGAATGAAAAAGGTGAAAAGATGCAGAGGACACCAGACCACCAGACAACGGTACTGAGTCCGGCTGCTCCTGGCCCAGAGGTTCGGACTTCTGAGCTGCCGTCCCACTGCTCCTGGTCCAGAGGAAGGGGCTTCCCAGCCACCGTCACTCCTGCTGCTCCCAGCTCACAGGAAAGGGCTTCTGGGCCACCTTCTGTCCCGCTGCTCCTGGCCCAGAGGAAGGGGCTTCTGGGCCACCATCCCTCCCACCGCTCCTGGCCCAGAGGTAGGGGCTTCTGAGCCGCCATCCCACTGCTCCTGGACCAGAGGAAGGGACTTCCGAGCGACCGTCACTCCCGCTGCTCCCAGCCCACAGAAAAGGGCTTTTGGGCCACCATCCATACCACTGCTCCCAGCCCCTGTCCCACCTCTCCCAGCTCAGAAGAGGTAATCTGTGCAGGTGCTAACAGCCCCCCCGCCCCAGTTGAATTGAGAAAACATGTAAATAAGTCTCAAAACCAGACTTCCAGATCACCTACAGGAACCCCAAAGGGAAATGAGATGGAACACTCTGATACTCAAACACCTGGACCCACTGAACTGGCAACAAAAGGGGATCTGGAAAAAATGAAATCAGAAATAATTTCTCAGATAACAGGAGAAATTGTGTCCCTAGTGCAAGAAATGATGAATAAATCTAGAGAGGAGCTCAGGAACATGATGGAATCCCAACATAAGAAACAAATGGAATCCATAAAACAGATGCAAATAGATTTCCAGGACATGAAAATCTCCACTGAATGTCTACACAGCAGAATGAGCCAATGTGAGGACAGAATTTCAGATATAGAAGATACGATTGCAATTAGTGACCAGGAAAAGAAAAATTGCTTCAAAATTATAAGGGAACATGAGAAATCAATCCAGCAGCTGCTAGATGATGCAAAGAAGAATAACATAAGACTGATGGGAGTCAATGAAGAAAGAGGAGAGAGTGGAGATGACATAAAAACTCTCTTCACAGAAATAATGGCAGAAAACTTCCCAAGTTGGGGAAAAGAGATTGACATACAGAGAAGTGAGGCATATAGGACTCCAAATAGCCTTGATCAAAAAAATCTACACATAGGCATATAATTGTTAAGATTCCAGAAACTAAACAGAAGAAGAAAGTTCTCCAAGTAGTTAGAGAAAAGAAACAAATCACATACAAAGGAAAGCCCATCAAAATCACAGCAGACTTCTCAACACAAACCATCAAGGCAAGAAGAGCTTGGAGTGACATATTCCAAGCCCTAAAAGAAAACAGCCTCCAACCCAGATTGATGTACCCTGAAAAACTATCTTTCAAAATGGATGGAGAAATAAGATACTTTCATGACAAAGAGCACCTTAGGAACTTCATGAATACCAAACCAGCACTCCAAAAAATTTTACACAATATCCTAGGAACAGTCATTGAGGATCACAACCCCAGGAAGCAAAGCAGAATGAACCCATCTGGCATGACAAAAAATTAAATGTAGAGGGGGAGAACCCAACAAAAAGAAAAAGTCATGGCAATGACAAGTCAATAGGTTTCAGTCATAACCATCAAGGTTAATGGTCTCAATTCATCAATCAAAAGAAATAGACTGGCGGAATGGGTCAAGAAGCAAAATCCAACAATATGCTGCATACAAGAAACACTTCATTCAAAAGGAAACTCATAGACTCAAAGTTAAAGGGTGGAAAACAATACTCCATGTGACAGGAACCCAAAAAAAGCAGAAGTAGCTATCCTCTTGGCAGATCAAGTAGATTTCAAACCAACACTGATTAAGAGAGACGAAGAAGGACACTACATCCTTGTAAAGGGAAGAATCCAAGAGGAAGAGATGACAATCATAAATATCTATGCACCAAACACTAGTGCACCCAACTATATAAAACAAATACTAACAGACATGAAAAGTCATATATGTACTAATACAATTGTAGTGGGGGACCTCAACACCCCACTGTCACAAATAGACAGATCAACTAGACAAAAAATAAGGAATGAAATACTAGAACTCAATCGAACTCTTGAACAAATGAACTTAACAGATGTTTACAGAGTCTTCCACCCTACAAAATCAGAATACACATTCTTCTCAGCTGCACATGGGTCATTCTCAAAAATAGACCACATACTCACACATAGAACATGTTTAAGTAAGTGCAAAGGAATTGAAGTTATCCCCTGTATATTATCAGACCACAGTGCGATGAAATTGGAGATCCACAGCAAAAGAAACTCAAAAATTTTCATAAACACGTGGAAATTGAACAACACATTTCTGAATAACCAATGGGTCACAGAGGAAATTAAAGAAGAAATCAGACAGTTCCTTCAATTAAATGACAATGACAATACAACATATGGGAATCTATGGGACACAATGAAAGCAGTCTTATGAGGGAAATTCATAGCAGTGAATACGCATATTAGGAAAACAGAATGAGCCCAATTCAACAACCTGATGCTGAACCTCAAGCTTCTAGAAAAAGAAGAACAGGACAACCCCAGAGCTCATACAAGGGAGGAAATTATAAAGATCAGAGGAGAAACCAATGCAATAGAGACTAAGAGAACCATACAAAAAAAATCAATGAAGCCAAGAGTTCGTTCTTCGAAAGAGTCAACAAAATTGACAAACCCTTAGCCAACCTTATCAGAAAAAGGAAAGAAAAGGCCCAAATCCATGCAATTAAGAATGAAAAGGGTGAAATTACAACAGATCCAGCAGAAATCCAGAGGATCATCAATACCTACTTCCAGAACCTATACGCCAGTAAGATGGACAATACAGAAGAAATGGACAGATTCCTAGATACCTATGAATTACAAAAGTTGAACAAAGAAGACCTAAAAATTCTGAACAACCCAATATCAACCAATGAAATTGAAAATGTAATTAAAAACTTATCAACTAAGAAAAGCCCTGGCCCTGATGGCTTCACTGCTGAATTCTACAAGACATTTAGAGAGGAACTGCTGCCACTACTGTTTAAACTCTTCAATGAAATGGTAAGGGAAGCAATACTCCCAAATTCATTCCTGGAAGCAAGCATCACCTTGATCCACAAAGCAGAGAAAGACTCAACCAAAAAGGAGAACTATAGGCCAATCTCACTAATGAACATAGATGCAAAAATCCTTAATAAGATAATGGCAAACAGAATGCAGAAGATCATCAAGATCATTCACCCTGATCAAGTGGGATTCATCCCAGGGATGCAGGAATGGTTCAATATATGCAAATCAATCAATGTAATACACTATATCAATAGAGCCAAGGACAAAAACCATATGATTATCTCCATAGATGCAGAAAAAGCATTTGACAAAATCCAACATGCATTTATGATAAAAACCCTACAAAAAATTGGAATAGATGGTCTCTACCCTACCTCAAACTGATAGAAGCCATCTATGAAAAACCAACAGCCAACATCATACTAAATGGTCAAAAACTGAAAACTTTCATGCTAAAATCAGGAACAAAACAAGGATGCCCACTATCACCACTCCTGTTCAATATTGTTCTGGAAACATTAGCCATAGCAATTAGAAAAGAAAAAGAAATAAAAGGAATAAAGATAGGAAAGGAAGAAGTTAAACTGTCATTATTTGCTGATGATTTGATACTTTACATAGAAGACCCAAAAAACTCTGCCAAAAGACTTCTAGACTTAATTGACAGATTCAGTAGAGTAGCTGGATACAAGGTCAACACTCAAAAAACAATAGCCTTCTTGTACAGAAATAACAGACTCACTGAGAGAGAATTTAGGGAAACAATTCCTTTTATAATAGCATCCAAAAAAATGAAATATCTAGGAATCAATCTCACAAAGGAAGCAGAAGAACTCTACACTGAAAACTACAGCACCCTGAAAAAAGAGATCGAGGAAGATACAAGTAAATGGAAAGATATCCCTTGTTCCTGGGTAGGAAGAACCAATAAAGTGAAAATTGTCATACTTCCAAAACTACGATATAGATTCAATGCAATGCTGATTGAAATTCCAACAATATACTTCACAGAACTAGAGAAAACAATCCAAAAATTCATTTGGAACCAGAAGAAACCTAGAATAGCAAAAGCAATTCTAGGCAACAGAGACATGGCTGGGGGTACCACAATCCCCAACATGAAACTATACTACAAATCTACTGTGATAAAAACAGCATGGTACTGGCAAAAGAACAGACCTGAGGATCAGTGGAATAGATTAGAAGATGCAGAAGCAACTCCATACTCAGCCACCTCATCTTTGACAAAGGAGCCAACCACCATCATTAGAGGAAAGATAGCCTATTTAATAAAAGGTGTTGAAAAAACTGAATTTCAACCTGCCAAAGATTAAAACTAGACCCATACTATCACCATGCACTAAACTAAGATTGAAGTGGATTAAAGATCTAAATATTAAAATAGAAACACTAAACACTTGCTGGAAGATAAGTTAGGTAGAACTCTTGAAGATATTGGCATAGGAAAAGACTTTATGAATAAAACCTCAGTAGCACACGAACTAGCACAAAGAATCAACAACTGGGATCTCTTATTAAGAACTTCTGCACAGCAAGAGAAACCATCAACAGAGCTAACAGACAACCTACAATGTGGGAAAAAAATTTTAGCAGCTGTACCTCAGACAAAGGACTACTATCTAGAATATATAAAAAACCGAAAAAATCAGACCCCCCCCCTAATTCAAAGACCCAATTCAAAACTGGGCATCCGAAATGAAAAGAAATTTCTCAGACAAAGACGTAAAAGCAGCAAATAAATATATGAAAAAAATGTTCAACATTGCTGGTTGAGAGATGCAGATGAAAACAACACTGAGATTTCACCTCACCCCAGAAAGAATGGCTGCTATCAAGAAATCAACCAATAAAAAATGCTGGCAGGGGTGTGGGGAGAAAGGAACCCTTCTCCATTATTGGTGGGAGTGCAGACTGGTGCAACCACTGTGGAAATCAGTATGGAGATACCTCTAAGAACTAGGGATAGAGGTCCCATTTGACCCAGCTATTCCCCTGCTGGGTATCTTCCCAAAAGAATTAAAAGAATCATACCACAGTGATATATATGCACTCGTGTTTATAGTGGCACAGTTTGTAATAGCTAAAGCTTGGAAATAGCCCAAGTACCTATCGATGGGAAACTGAATAAAGAAGATGTTTTTTTTTATATAAAATGGAGTACTACTCAGCCATAAAAAATGAGAAACTAGAAACATTTATAGCTAAATGGATGCATATTGAGGCCATACTCTTACGTGAAATAAATAGGACACATGTAAATACTGAATAGTTTCTCTAGTGTGAGAAACTGAAAGTGTAAATAAGGATTAAAATGATTAAAATGAATAATTGATAATTTGAAATAGGAAGAAAAGGTCCAAAGGGGTAGAGGTGGTGGGAGGGGAAGGGGAAAAGGAAGAAGCAAAAGGAAAAATTATGAGAAAAGAAAATGGAAACAAAGTCTATGTAAATAGGGAAGGGTGGAGGGGATGAAGGGAGGGCGGGGGAATGGGGAAAAAAATAAGAACTAAGATACATCATGTTCAGGTACAAGCACCCAATGATAAATGTAAATGTATTGTATATGTAACATGTACCAATAAAAGAATTTAAGGAAAAAAAAATAATGTGCAAATTTATCAGATGTATCATATAGACAAGCTTGTGCATATATGTATGGAATTATATGCCACATAGGTAGAGAATTCATATTGTTTTTGAGTTTATGTTTAAGAATTTTATAAAACTAGACATTTATGCAGATATTTTAGGGCTGCTTTGATCTTACGAAAACTTCACATCACATTATTTTACAATTGCCATGATTGAGAGAGGATGAAATTGCTCTTGGTTTCTCCATGCTTTCATCTGAAAATGACATAGTTTCATTCTCACACCATTGTCTAAAGAAATTAAAAATATCATGCCTAACTTTCAAGAGGCTGGGAAAGAGAATTGTCCTATATCCTGGAAGAGCTGGAAAACTGGACACCAGCAAGAGTAGGAGTGTCTAACAGAGGTAATTTAATGAAGAAGAAAATCCACAAATCTAAATATGTATGTAGCAAATAAAGAAATCTTTAGAAATTAATTCTGAATGAAAAAGTAAGTGCTATGGTTTAGATCTAAATGGCCCCTAAAGTATCATGTATTTGGGAAGTGACTCAATTATGGAGGCAGTATAAATGGTTTGCTGTTGGAAGGGGGGGGTCTGGTCAGAGGAGACAGGTCACTGGAGCCATGGCCCTCCTCATTTCCTCCCTTCTCTCTGCTTCTTGTCTACCATGCCATGAGCAGCTCTCCTCCAATATCCCCTTGACCATCCCATCTTATCTTAGAGCCAGTTATCTAAGGACTGAAATATGAGCCAAAATAAACCTCTCCTCCCTTAAATTGTGAGTGTTGAGTATTTGTCTCAGTGATGAGAAAGTGAGTAAGATAGATTTTGATAACAAGAATGAACCATGGCTGTGACACTATCTGACCATGTGATTCAGAAGCCATTGGAACTGGTCAGTCTATGGGAAGAGTTTGGAAAGATTTGGAGATGTCAGCTGGAGAAGTAGCCCTAAAATTGCATAAGCCAAGCTGATGAATATTCTTGTCAGAGCTCAGAAGGTCAGAATTCTGATTAAAGGGTAGATGGTAATGACTAGGCTCAGGAAGTTTCAGTTGTGAACAAGGACTCCCTTGCCAGTTCAACTCCAGCCTATGTATGTTATGCTTTGTCAGAAAATTTGTCTACACTTTATTAATGTCCTGAAACTTTGCAGGAGATTGAGATTAAGGGTGGTGGACTAAGTAATCAGAGAGAGGAAATTTCAAGGCACCTTAGTGTTCAAGTTGTGGCATGGATATTGTTGGGGGCTTTTAGCCAGGTTTACATGGAAAATCAGGAGCAAAAACAAATTTTAAAAGTTTTTATTTTCACCAGGAAGAAAGCACCTGCAAAGATGGAACAGAAGAGAGCTTTGTTGCTAAAAAGAATAGTATTTTTTTTAAAGCCAAATACTTTGTATTTAGACAATAGGAAAAATGCCTTGGAGGCATGTGAGGAATCAGCAAGGCCTCACCTTTCGGGGGATCAAGACTGTAAAAATGAAACACTTGGCTTTGAAAAGAGAGCTCCAGGGTACCATGATCTGGAACACTGGCTGCCTAGGGAACTTGTTACCTGAGATTCTGCTCATAGTGGTCAGCCATCCAGGTACTTGGAGACCTCTGCAGCCATGATACAAGGGAGGCTAGCTACTGCTCAAAGTGGTGGCAGATGTTGGCATCATCCATGTGATGCTAGTTTTACAGACATGCAGAATACAAGAGTTGTGGGGTCATGGAGGCTTCCACCCAGCTTTTAGAAAGCCTGTGTAGCCAGGCAGTGTGCTCTTGAGAAGGCAGTGCATGAAACAGTGTGACAGTGAAGCTGAAAGTTCACTGAAGACCCCAGAAAGTTGGAGAAGCCAAAAGTGTAGAACCTCTGATGAAATCTGCAAGCAATAAGCAAAGCAAACCCAAAAGAGAGAGACACAAGGAGTACACCACTAGCAATGCCATAGGGTGAAACCACTCAAGCTATTGAGAGTTCACATCTCACCATATCTTTCCCTGGGTATTGAACATGAAACTATAGAATTTAATGTTTGCATTGCTGGGTTTTCATTTTGCCTTGGTGATTAGATTATGCGGGCAGCATAGCTGGCTTGCTCTTGGGACATGGAATCTGGTCAGAAGAGACAGGTCACCTGGGGTGTGGCCTGGAAGAGTTTATTTTCCTCCCTAGTCTTCCCTTCTCTCTTTACTTCCTGTCTCTCATGCCCTGAGTAGCCCTCCTCTTCCATGCCCCTCTCCCATGCTGTCCTGCCTTGGACTAAAATGGACTAATCATGGACTAAAATGTGAACCAAAGTAAACCTTTCCTCCTCTATGTTGTGGGTGTCAGGTATTGCGTTTGAGTGATAAAAAAAAAGTCACTAAGACAGTGAGAAAACAATAACAAGAAACCATAAAATAAAATATTATCTATATAAATATAAAATGTGTGTGTGTGTGTACATATGTGTGTTTGATCTCAGACACATTAAGATAGGTGTTTATAGGGGAAAGGAAAATAGCACTAGCATGCTGTGAAAAGAAAAATATGATGAATATAGGTGTCTGATGCTCAGTGGTAGTGGTTGTTGTTTTAAGGTATAGAGTTTAACTCAAAAACTAATAAGTTAATTTCATTATTTTCAGATGATATGACCATTTTAGAAAACCTAAAATAATATACATAAAATCAGAATTAAAACATTTATCAATGTTCCTGGATTCAAAATCAATATAAATAAATCTGTTATAATTCCACTAACCGACATAAACAGTTAGAAAATGTCATTTTATAAAAGATATTTTACAATGATATTTTGAAACACCATTAAGGCATAGGAATAAATCTAACTAAATATAGAAAAATATTAATGGAGAAAACAATAAAATTTTCTTAAAAGTAATTGAAAAAATCTAAATAAATAGAAATAAATACCACATTTTTATGAATTATAAGACTAAAAATCATAAAGCTATCTGCTATCTCAAAATTTACCTATATATTCAACACTATCTGAATTTTAAAATCCTAACAAGTGTAGATGTATATATTAAGGAAAGAGAGCTTAACTTGGCAAAAAAAAAAAAAAAAAAAGCAAAAATAGTGAGGGATTTGAAGAAGAATGAGAAGGAGAAGGAACAAGAGGGGCAAGTAGAGGAGAGAGAAAAAGAGGAGGAAGAGGTAAAAAAGGAAGGCAGGATCAGGAAGATGAGCAAAGAAAAGGAAAGGATTCAAAGATGACAAAGGGAAGGAAAGAAAGAGGAATAGTAAAAAGAAGAGGGGAAAGGGGAAGGTGTTGAGGATAATGACTATATGCTTTCCCAAATATCAAGAAGTGTAACAACATAATAGGATATTACCCCAGAGAGAGTAACAAATGGAACTGAATAAAAAGCCAGGGAACAGACCCACACATGTATGGAAACAATTTATAGCATGTCAGATCAGTGGAGGACACTCAATAAATAATACTGGGAAAATTAGTTATCCATATGGAAAAATTAAATTGGATCCTTATCTCACACCATACATTAAAATGAATAAATTTCACCAGGATTTAAATAGGAAAGGCAAAACTTTAAATATAGAAGAATATTTTTATGACAATGAACTACTTAAGAATTTCTTAAACACAAACAGTAAAAACCATAAAGATGATAGATTTGACTTCACCCAATCTAATAATATGCACAGTGCCAGACACCTGAAGAAAATAAAAAAGCAAATTACAGGTGAGAAGAAATAATTTGCAGGATAAAATGCTAATAAAATGATAGTAGTCAAAGGAAAGAACCATAAATGAATAAGAAAACAACTCTATAAGGGAAAAACAGGCAGAAGATTTGAATAGGAACTTAGCAGAAGAGGAAACACAAATAGTCAAGAAACTCATAAAAAGATGCTACAGCTCATTATTAATCAAGGATTTGGATAAAAATGAGGTAACTTTTTACAAATATTAGATGATGCAAGTCCTAAAAGTAAAGTAATGTCAAGCTGGTGAGGATATGAATCAACCAGAACATGAATATTCTGCTGGTAGAAGTGTGTATAGGTATAATTATTTAGCAGTACCTAGTAAAATTAAATATGTACAAAAACACAATGACCTAGAAATTCTCCTTTTTTTACGTCCTAGAGAAACTCTTTCACATGTGATCAAGAGACAAGAATTTTGAAAGCAACATTGTAATAATAAAAAAACTAGAAATAAGACATCGGATTGTCACTATTAGAATTGATATATTTGTTGTGAAATATTCGTATTAGGGAATCCTATACAACAGCAGGAATGAGTCATGGCTACATACACCAAGAATGAGTCTCAGGAGCTTGCTTTATTTTAAAAACAAAGCAAGTAAAAAAAACCCCATACAGTATAATTCCATTTAAACATAGAAATGTGGTAAATCTGTAGGGGAGAGAAAGCAAAAAAGATCATAATCGTAAGATCCAACATAGCGAGTACCTTGGGAGGAATTGGATAAATACAGGGGCTCAGAGGGACAAAAAAGAGGCTATACAAATACTGGGAATGTTTCATTGTCTGTAACTTGAATGATGGGAAAGGGAGTCTGCTGTGTTACGTATGTATCTAATGTTATCTTTTTAAAGAAACATTCCATTCAGTAAAAGAAAAAAATATATTACAAAAGGAAAAAGAGGCGTGTTGAGACATAGTGTTAATGATAATTTGAAGAAGCATCCCTAGAGAAATGGTTTCCCTATAGAATAGATTAGAACTAGATTTTGGCTAGATTTCCTGTTTTGGACAAGTTCAGAGCCTTTCCTGGATCTTTTGAATTTGAGTTCATCTCTGAGATCTAAATCCTCAGTTAGATAGCACTGTCTACACTATTGTGTGCTTGATCATCCTGAAAACTATAAAGAGAGGAGCAACCATTTTGCAGAGATTCTTCTTCTGTTGTCTGAAGAGGAATTTTATTCCCCATGGAATGTTCATAACCAGTTCCTTCAGGTGAATTTCCCAAATTGGCACTGATGGTGGCCTTTTGCCTCCTAAGAAGCCCCTTCCCCTCTGGTCATGCTCAGTAGACCACCCAAGAACTGAAGCAGGTTCATCACTTCCCCCACCTCCATCCCTCTGCAGCAGAACACACAACAGGAATTCACATTTGTGCTTTAGCCTCTGTCCCTTGCTTTCCATTTTCTGCAGTCTCTGTCCCTGTGATTGTCAATGGGTTATTCTCAAACTTGACCATTGCAAAACTGTTCTTTTCAACAGCACAGAGCTATTTTACCTCAGTTCATTAAAAAACATAGATTCATATAGCTTGTAAAAGTTTAATTCAAAGACTGGCTATATTTGGATAACACGAAGCATGGCTAAACAAAAATACATTTTGTTAGAAAGATATTTTTAAGGGGGGAAAGGCTAGATGCTTCTTTCATGTTATAGTTGGTGAAGTTTGTTTCACCTACTGTCCACACAGCCACATTCCTCCTCATGAGACCATACAGGTTTGTTTTTAACTCAAAACATTATGACACATGAGAAATGGGCTTTTTAAGAAAGAGTAAACATATAATCTGTAATAATAATTCTATGAAATTAGTCACATATTGATAGACCCAAGTGGCAACAAATATAAAGAGGGATATATAGATGTCTCTATTTTTTCCTTACAAATAAGTAAGTGAAGACATGAACTAAGGAAATAAGGGTGTGGCCCATATCTTTGGAGTCCTGCGGGGTGTTCTGTACTGTGATGTCTCCTTCTTGATTCAGATGTTGATCATTTTCTCTGCCTTCTCTCAAATAAAAATTTTAAGAACTCCATCTTTTCTAAATATATTAAGAGAAGTTTCTAGTTCTCTCAAACAGCTCTACAAATGCCAGCTTTGTTCCTGTGATGCTATAGCAGTCTAGCTTTCTATTCTTAATACTCCAGGTATACATTCTTACTTTGCTTGTTGCAATACCTTTGTGTAGTCAGCATTCCTTTGAGGGGCAATGAGGAGACTGCCACTGGCTCAGATAGGCAGTACTCTGCTTAGGCAGTCCTCAAGGATACTTCTATTTAAGTATTTCCCTTGAAGTTTAACAAACATCTATTGAGTGTGTATAGATTCTTCTAAGCATAACTCTGGTTTCTTTTCTCCTAGTAGACATGCAGTGTTTAATCTTCCTTTTCAAAACCATAAAATGAATTCAAGAAGAAAGACTCAGTGGAGGGATTTTGAGAGCGAGAGGAAATAAAATTTCCTGATGATTAATTAGGCTATGTCACATTTGGTATCTAAATAAAATTCAGAACTTGTGTATCATTGGGTCTTGTGCTGGTCACTGCTTATTTTCCTCTGTGGAGGGAGGGGTAGTGGGTAAATTAGAGATAGTTGGGCTGTTACATTCCTCTAGTAAGAATAAAAGAAATATCTAAAAGAAATATTTAAAAATGAAAAGCTAGATAAGCTTCCATACTCATTACAATTCATGTATAGCAATTTAATTTTTTCTTTATTCTACCGAGTCATCACTGACCTCTTTATCTCTTTGATGAATGCCTCTTTCCCTGCTAAGTGGCTTAATAATTGCTATTTAAAAGTCATATTCATAACAGTGTGATGTGTGTGTGTGTGCTGGGGAAGAGCCAGGGCACAAGTTTTAGTGGGCAAAACATTTTCTATTGGTTTACTTCTCAAAATGTATGTGATGCACATATGTGATGTAGGAGGAAATGCAAGTAAATAAAATGTGGGGGACCTCCTTAGAGCCGAGGCTTCACACACACATGTGCTCACAACAAGGGCTTTGGTCAGGCATTTTCTGTGTTCTTCAAGCCATAAGTCAAGAGTTGAGACCCCTCATAGGAATTCTGTGAAGTAACATTAGGATTGTCAGACTTTAACGCGCATTTAAATTATGTGAGGCTCTTATACATTCTCATTCAGCGGGTCTGGGTGGGCCCTGAGGTTCTACATTTCTTACAAGCTCCCAAGTATGGTGACCCTGTTAATATGGGTCCACACCTTGAGAACCAAATGGAGAGACAAAGACCAGCACCTGATCAAGAAGAGGACAGCACAGGTCAAACCAACCTTTATGAGCTACAAAAATTTGGAGCATACCCACTGAAAGACTGTCCCCTTGGACACCTTGGTAAAGATTAAAGAGAAGTGGAGACAAATATATTCCCTTTCATATTTGCTGCCACTAGCCTATTCCATTAATCACACATAGTATAGAAGTCCAAACTTTTCTGAACTTCTGGTTAAAATTCTTTCAGCAGTAGCATGCAAATCCTTACAATATTACTTGCACATAGACTATGTTTAGTAATTTTTAAAATATATTGAATGTGTGTATCTGCAAAAAGAAAATAAGACATTTTCCCTCAGGAAGACAAGCACTATTTAAAGGGAAGTTAACTGATTTCTAACATAATATGGAGATTATTTCTTCACCTCTTCCAATACCCACAATACTAGATGTTTTCAGCACTCGGACCATCCTGTGTGATTTGGTTTATCCATCTCTGTGTTGTTGTCCTCCTGTTTTCAGTAGATGACTTCCCATCAGACATGAGAGTGCAGGAAGCCAAAGAAAAACAACAAGAAAGCTACAGTAGACTCATTCCAATGTCTACCTCCCTTCTGAAACCTTTCCCCAATATACTTACCCTGCACAACCCTAGCCACCATTCTTAAGACATTCTATGTTGCCATAGGCCTTTGGGCATTCCCTCTAGAAGAACCAGTTTATTACAGCTACTTACCAATGTCCACCATCCTCCACTACCTTGTGACCTTCTTGGAGAGACGGTATGACTTCTTATCATGTGTTGCCTGAGTATAGCATGGTGTTCGGCAGAGAAAATGCACTCAATGGGCTTTGTTGAATTGAATTGCAGGTCAATGAAAAGTTATTTCCAAGCTCTTTGGTGAAGATGGAAATTATGCCTTCTGGGACAAGAATGGGACAGGGATGGATCTGGAATGTAAAGATATGAGAGACCTATCCAGGCAACTAAAAATACTTCAGTCTTTGTAGTGTTATTCAGTGAGGGGTTATCAGGAAGAAAAAGGTCAATGAGAGATCTTGAGGGGCTATGAACTTTCTCTGAATTGTTAAGAACATGTCTGATGAGATCTGGGAAAGCAGAAAACAATTGTAAGCCTGTAAATAGCAGGATACTACTTGGTTTACAGACAAACTCTGGCAACAACAGCAAACTGAGACTAGAGGCAGAGATTTAATGATCAAGGGCCTGGAATTTGAAGGGTTGGAGAGAGAAGATTTGGTGGTCCAGGTAGTTATGCAAATGTGCCTCCTCTAGTATCATCCTAGGGTTTCCCAAAGTTGTTCAATAATTTTCCCAGAATTTTGAGAATCCATTGGATTATATTTGAAAAACAACAAAAATGGGCCTTTCCGCCAAAAAAATAAAAAATTTATTTTGTGTTAAAAGCCCATAAATTTATTTAAGAATCTGGGGGTGGCCATTTTGGCAAAATGCATTTCCCATCAGCTTACTTGATTTCACTTCCTGCCTTTCATGAAATATATGTATATAGAAAGCATGAGACTCCCCACTGGGTTCTGCATTTATGTGCATCTGCCGTCCAATTTACAACTTGCAAAGGAGGTGTTAATTAGTTGGCAGAAGCACCTGAACAGGGAGTACTAAGTTGGCTGAGGGGGTGGGAAGGTCTCTGGCATTTCCTCATTCTCACAGGCAGGAAAAAAGAAGGAAAACTCATATTGCTGTCCAAAATGGCAACCTCCAAGCCAAGGCAAGTGGTGCAATTATAGCAGGTAACTCTTTCCTCTAAAAAGAGTCTATTTCTGGATGCATGTGCTTAATACCAAATTAATATCAAAGGCTCGTAAGAAATTTACTTTAGATTTATCTTTCTATCTATTCTTTGAAATTTAAAGATCTGTTAGAGAACCATTGGTGAGTTTTTGCTCTAGAGTAGGGTAAAGTTCACACTGAAGGAAGAATCAGACTAATTTCCACAGGAGAAAAAGCAAGGAAAATGTCTTATGAGAAACAGGGCAGTGATCCAGAACTAGGAGTATCTAGGAAGTGGAGAGTGGAAAGGGGAAGTCACAGATCCAGGTAGAGTTCAAAGGATTATTCATTTGTGGTCAATAAAAAAAGTTGGCTGGGTCGAAATAGATGGTTCCAGGCAACCATTTGTTGGGGGGAGAGCAAGGCTAAATATAGATCAACTCTAGCTTTCTTCAATTTGCATGTCAAAATTCATCCAATCTCTGTAACTCAGAATGAATAAAGAGACAGAATGAAGATGGAGGATGATATTTAGTAAACTATTTTCATTTTAGAGCTGGCACAAGTGAGGGGTAGAAGAAAAAATGTAACCTTCCCAAGAACATTGATGATAGAATCATAGCTTGAACCTTGAGTTCCCCACTTTCTTCCCATTACTTTTCCCACCACCACAGCATACCTGGGGCATACCCTCCCCGCAAGTCTGATCCGGCACAGCAACTCACCAGAATTTAGAAGCACAGCATTGTTGCCAGAAGAGCAACAAGGCTAAAGACATGACCAGAAAGAAATGAGTACACACCGTATGTGTGTGCCTTTAGTGACTACCAAGAAGAAATAAAGTTGGTGTAATATAAACTTACAGTTGGTCAATAAATATCGTAGGCACCAATGGTGCAGAAGAGACATTGTGTTAAAAGTTCAGAGGTGTTCAGATTACACATATAAAGAATATATGGAGATCACTTGCTTTCTACTTTGAAAAATGCCACTGAAACCTCATAAAATACAGCTTGCATTGAAGTAATGTAAAAAAGGAGAAAGCAACATAAATTGAGCTTCTAGCACACTCAGCAAGTACTCTTTTGGGCTGCCAAGGCACAAGATACCAAGACAGAGAGAAGAGACCTCTTTTATCCAACCCTGAGATGGCTGCACTTAGCCGATGATGAAGCTGAGGTATCCAAACAGAGAAAACTGAGTACAAGAAATTTAGTGAGAAACACAGACAATGACAGGGTCTCTCTGGAAGACCAAAGGGTCCAGGTACTTTTGCTTCCTTGAGCATATCCTAATTATCCCAGGAGATGACAAAACACAATGTGTTTCCCAGACATACACCCTGGAGAGAGAGGGGCATTTTTGAAGTATATAATCAGAGGCAATTATTAAGGGCTAGAGGGAAGTAGGATGGAATGTAGAACTGGCTCAAATGGGTAAGGACTTCCCTGGAGAATTGTTGGAGGAGGACCTGCTTAGGGCTTTTCTAAGCTGAGTTTGCCTCAGGCTCTGTGCTCAAAATCTTGAGGACAGAGATTGGAAATTCAAAGTGGATTTTCTTTCTTCCTCAAGTTACCAAATAACTTCTCTATGAATTATTTTAAATCCCCAGTTCCCAGGGCAGTCCAGCTCATGGTAGATTTTTGTTAATGTTTACTAATGAAAAAATAAAGTGAAATGAAATGGTGAAGGAAATTTACACATTTCCTGTCCGTCTTTATCCTCTACATAAACTGTGAGGAATTTCGCAGAAGTAGGTCAGGTTATGTTTATTTAAGAAGCAAAACCTTTCTGTTTGTTTTATACTAGTCCCAGATAACCTGTAAAACCCAGAAAAGACAAACCAGGGTGACATTTCCATTGCTTGAGGATGTACTGGTATGACAGAAAATAGTGAAACTAGTCTTTGTGAGCACCATTTGTACTGGAGACAGTTAGTTCCAATCCACTACTTACTGGCTATGGACCTTTAAAAATGTGATTTGATGTGTGTGAATCTTAATTTGCTCATCTGCAAAATGGACCTGACTCATCTTGAATTGTTGAAGGGATTAATAAGATAATGTTCCCAGCTGGCTATTGTGAACAACCCAAGGCAACAGGCCAATAAATTTATTTACCCAAATGTGTGTTTTGGAATAACTTTATATTGGAGAGCTCACCAGGACATTTTATTGCTCAGAATTAGACATTCTAAACCTGGGACATTTATTGGGATTTTTATGGCCAAGGTGGGTGTTTGGCAGTGCCTACTTTTAGAGGCTTTTAAATTAAAATTATTGTGGCTAGGCAGTATGGTGTCCAAGTTTGAAGCCATTCATCCGTGTGCGGGGGATTTTCTAATTTACTTTTTTCATACTTTTTATTGTGATAAAACATACATAGCATAAAATGTATCACTTTAACCATTTCTAAGTACAGTAAGTACCTTGTTGTGCAACAACCAGCACCTTCCATCTCCAGGAACCTTTTAACTTCTCCAAATGGAAACTCTGCACCCATGAGCACCAATCCCCTTTCCTTCCTCCCAGGCCACTGGCAACAACCATTCTACTTTCTGTCCACAAATTTGGCAACTTTAGGAACCTCATATAAGAGGAATCTCACAATGCTTATCTTTTTGTAACTGACATAAAATATTCTCCAAGTTCATCCACTATACTATATATCAGATTTTTTTTCTTTTTGAGGACTGCCTAGCACTCCATTGAACACATTGTGTTCATCAGTTGGTCTGCTGACGGACCCTTGGTTGCTTCTATCTTTTGGCTGCTATGAACAATATTGTTATGAACATAGTTGTACAATCTGACTTATTGCTTAAGAAAAGGATTTTTGCCAAGGTATCCTATTGACTCACCTCTGATAATTGTGGGGTTGGATTTCTCTTCAAGTATGTCACCTCTTTGGGTTCTTAATACCTCACAGAAACTGTCAGCTCAGTCAGTTGTGGAAGCATACGAATTTGCAATTAAACAAAACAAACTAAAACAGAACAACAAAATTTTAAAAAGGGCAAAGCTGCATGTCAAGGATTTGTCAGGGAAGATAATCTGCTATTTAAGGTCCCTTAGTAGCCTTCAAAGGATTAGTTGAGAAATATACTTTATTATGCAAGAGCTGCTTGAAGGTTCACTCTTTCCAATACAGCCCTAAATTAGGCCAGACTACCGTGGAATTCAGTAACTTGTAAGTACTGCTGTAGCCTCCAAAGAAGTGATCTTTGGAGGTTTTGTAAAAGGGCTGCACCTAGTCTTGTGGTTTTATGAAACTGTATGGTATTATCACATAGACATTGTTCACCTTGTCATACTTTACCTTCATTAGTAGGACTCATGGTAGAAATTGTTCTTATGAGTGTCAGCTACACCTTCCTGGAAGTATTGGTTTTTTCTTTTTTATGAGTACAGAATTGTGTAACAAATTGTATCCTGATCATTGTTTTTGACTACTAGGAAGCTGGGACTCAGATGTGTTATCCACTTGTTCCAAAAGGTAGGGAAATATATAGCACAAATTTCATTTCCTAAGCTCATCTCTGACTTTGCTTACATTTTCTACTTCAATTTTACCTTTTGCAAATATTTGTTCACTTATTCCTCATTGCAGTTGTATTTTTGTGTAAATCGCTCAGAAAGAGAGAGAAAAACAGTGCACAGAGATTGAGATAGTTACGAACTTTTAAAATGAAAGTGAGAATGAGAAGGTATTACTCAACATTCTTGGCTGCAAACAACAGAAACCAATTCTAATTAACTTCACCACAAATGAATTAATCAATTTTAAAAAAGGAATTAATGGGAAAGCTATTAGCTTAGCTCATAAAATTATTGGTAAGGGTGGGAAGCAGGGCTCAAAAACTAGGGAATATCCCAAAGAAGCTGGGCACTTGGCACTGTAGCCGTACCAAGCTCGGAAAGAGCTGGGACAGACACTGCTGCTCCACAGCTCAGCCTGGCCTGCTCCAATCAGCAAGAGCTCCACTACCAGGATCTTTCTACTGGAGGAAGAGCTCAGCTAGGATTCCTTTGAAATAAAATGGGTGTTTTGATTGCATAAAGTGACAAACAATTAATATCCACTGAAGATAACAAAAAAAGTAAGGGTAGGGAGAGACAACACACAAGAGAGAAAAGCGGGGGTGCGGGGAGATTGGGATTCTACAAAATCAAAAAGAATTGGTCTTATTCTTGTTGAGGAAGGATGGTTGGCAGAGAAATGATCTAGAAGTTAAAATCATATGTAACTGCTCACAGAGAAGTGCCGTTTATGGAGAAATTGTAGTGTCAGAGGATTTTTGTCTTCTCTGAGTTAATCCTAACAGAAAGAGAAGAGTGCTAATATTTCAAGTCACTGATTGCCAAGCAATTTTTTTCCTTATCACTCGTCTGAATCCCAATGAATTCTTAACTAGTTATCCCCTCCTTGGAAAGTAAAATATATGGAAGCTTCAAGGATCTCTTCTGCCTTTCTAGTTAAAATTTTGGACCAGAGGTGATCTGCTTCATTGCTTCATTCTTTTGAATCCACTTCAGTTTCATCTTGTTCTTCTAAAAAAGGGATAAGGAGAGACTTAGGTCCTGGTTGAAGGCAACATTGGGTCCACCTGTTGCAACAACCAAGTGGGAAGGAGTAGAAAGGAAAAAAGGAAGGGAGGGGAGAGGAAATGAGAACAAAAGAGAAGGGAGAAAAAGATGAATGGAGGAGGGTAAGCAAAACAAAAGAACCAATGCAAAAGACAAAAGGATCTCAAGGGAGCTTTCAGGAATAGAGGACTTTTAATCCTGTTCTTCCACAGGAAACCCAGATCTATAGCAACCCTCTTATTTGTATAGGCATAGCCATGTCTTAGCAGATATCAAATCTTTGTCCCTTTCCAGGGTCGCATGACAAAATTTTATGACTTAGACGACAGACTTTACTGAAAGTTGCAAATAGAAAAGAACACATAAACTAGATGAGGACGTTTTCGCTTCCCATCCCCCCTCCCCACCATAGTAAGCAGTCTCAGACATCTGCATCCCATGTACACCCACCTTTCGGGTTACCTCTCTGGTGTGTGCTCCTCCTGTTTTGTCCCTAGCACCATGTTCAGTTGTCTGAACTCTGATACCAAAGTTTTTAGATGGAAGTCTTGTACTGAATAGAACCATAGCCCTTAGAATACAGTTTATTGTCGTCTGTTGCAGTGGAAACAATTCCCCACCCCACGTAGTGACATCAATCAGCTCATAAAAATATATAAAAGACTGCCCTATTATACACTGAAAGATTTACCTCTTTGTTCAGTGGAAATTTCACCCTTTCTTAGGTAAGTCTGAAAGAAACTTATCTGATGTCTGAATCCCAAAAATGTTTTAGATATATCCAGGGTCTGATTAAGATATAGTTGGTGAAGTAAGTTTTGTAGTAGTATATCTGAAGCTTTTGACATTGCCCCCTGCATACTCTCCACAACCCCCGAAAGGGTGTGTTATCGTAATGGGAAATTCTGTGTGGAGCCAGTGGAAAAAAAGAAACGAGACAAAAATTTTCAGGCTTGTTAATTAGAAATGGCCTCCCGACAGGGGGACTGGAGAACTCTTTCTCTTGGGCAGGTAAAACCCAACATTTGCACAGTGGGAGTGATGGCATTAAATCTGCACATCATGAGGTTACAGAGTCACTTCCTACTTAACCAAGTAACCTTCGAAAGAATCTCTGACTTCCCACATAGATTTCCATACCAGGAAAGGACACAATGACGTGTTGGTATGGACATCTGGTGGCCCTCTTGCCTGTTTTAAATCTGCTGTGACAGATGTAGGGACAACAAATTCTTTTGCCAGTTTATGAGCATGGTCTGTATGGGATAATTCCGTGGGTCCACTGAACTATATGTGCACTAAGGTGATCAAATTTCTAGATCTACAAAGCAGGATATCCTACCATGATGTTGAAAAGTATGATGATGTAGTCTGCCTCTAACCCAGGAGGTCATAAAGAAGTGGCTGACAGGATTCTTCAATAACCACAATACTTATTTATCAAGCACTATATACCATATTTTTTTATACAAAAAGAAAATTAACTAACTTGATCTTTACAACATCCCTATGAGATAGGTACTGCGATTATTACCATTTCACAGATGAGAAAGCCGAGCCAGGAAAAAGTCATATATCTTGCCTGAGAGGTAGAGTCAGGATTCAGTCCCTGGCAGTCAGGCTCTTGAGCTTGTTCTCCAGTGCTTTGCTATGATGCTCTGGGGACTGATGACGTCTTTGCTCTGCAACTACAATATGTTGGACAAACTACAAATAGCACATCTGGAAACTGTTCATCTGAAGTCCTTGGAGAAGCTATGTCTAGTGGCTGAGGGTCACTTTGATATGGGAAAGCAAAGCAAAACAAAAGTGAGAAAGAATAAAAAAGAAACCAGCATATGTGGTATATACTAGGTTGTTCTGCAAGCTGGATACCAAAGTCATGTCAGCTGACCGAGGGGACTCAGGGATATTGTTGAAAGGTCATTCCAGTGTGTGCATGGGGACAAACCAATTAATTGGCTCAAATGGTCTTTCTAGAACTCTGCTCTGCAATCCGAGCTCTTCACCAATTATTTGTGATACCTGCACTGACAGATAGCACACATGTGGCGGGCAGTGTGCAGCAAGTTGCCAACATCAAGCCTCATCACATGAAATGAAAGGAAAGATGACAATGTGGTGAGCCCTTCGGACAGGGTCTCCTTCCTCAGTTGCCCTCCTATGTTCAGTATGAGTCAGGCATTCTGACTAACTAGCCATGTCGCTTGCTTTCATTTTCTTCATTCAGACACATCAGTAGGTCTTACAGCACAAATTGGAGTCTGGTTTATTGAACATATTCTTTCTTTGTTCTCCTATAGAAAAAGGCTGAGAATTCTAGTGTTAGAATATGATGTATTCCCACAACCACAGCTTCCACAGCTGAAGCTCAGGTATCCACATGAGTAATGGAATTATTTCTCCCAGTGTCACTTGCCAAAATGCAACTACTCATTTAGAGACTCTGCTCTAGAGTCATCAGGTAGTCAACTCTGTCTCTTCTACCTGGATCACCAAGTCTAAGACCATGCTCTTCTCCGCTAAGCTGTCCTGCCTCTCCTTCAGTGTTTCTATATTTATGGGCATCCTTTGCAGTACTAGAACACAGGATTCCTCTAGCTAAAAATAGTTTTCATCAACAGTAGTGTTAGAGAAATTTGCTATTAAAAAGAAAAGAAGCATTTCACAATGCACCTTGCAGCTTCTTGTCCAAGAAGTGTTGCCTAAGAATAAAGCTTGGTGCTACTGCTCAGCCTGACCCCAGTTTCTACATCACAAGGCTCTTTCATTCAGTCTCCAAGTGGTACCCAGCTTGTCTGACCCATTGTGTTGCTCTTTCCCCCTCTGTGTGGCCATATTTAGCCAGTAGATTCTCTTTTCATCTGACAGCAATTATTTGCTGCTGATTCTACTGCTGCCTGGGACCCTCTTGTCATTCTATGACCTCTCTCAAGTTCAGCCCAAGGTGACTCCTCTGGCCCCAGTTACTACTGGCCCAGTCTTTCAAGGAGACCTGAGCTTCCTACCTTTTCTCTCTCTCATTGATCTCATTTTTTTGGTACCGGGGATCAAACTCGGGTCCTTCCACTTGTGAGGCAGGCAGGGGAACCACTGAGCTAAATCCCCGTCCCTGATCTCATTTTTTGAGTGACTCATTACTTTTTATTTCACTATCTCAGTCCTAGAAGCAAAAGTGCCCTTACATGGACATATACAAGCATGCCCCCCATTTCTATCCTCTAGACAACTGGGACCATTACCCTTATGAATGATTTAGGTTTGATTTACCTTGATGGCTTATTGGTTTGGCTAAATTAAAATTGCTTTTATTGAATATTTTGCTGCATAATGCATATTTTTGTAAAAGATTCAAGCATTGCAAGTAATAAAATAACAAAACAATACAATAATAAATAAATAAAAAATTAGAGTTCACATTGAAGAACCACTCGTAACAGTTGTGATATATGGCCATCTGTGTGTGTGTGCATGAGTGCATGCTTGCATATGTGTGTGTAAAATGTATAATGTTCCTTGGTAAAATGTTCCTTGGTATCCACAGAGGACTGATTCCAGGACTTCCCATGGACACCCAAATTCATTGATGTATAAAATGATACAGCCTGTATGCATAAGCATTGTACATTTTCCTGTATAGTTTCATCTCTATATGGTTTATAAAACCTAATACAATATAAATGTTACATAGTTAATATATGTTATAGTTTGGTGAATGGTGACAATAAAAAAGTACCTATATGAACATAAAACTGGAGTTTCTTGAAACTATGCATATCATTTTGGAACTTTTTTTTCCATTTAATAATATAGCCTGAACATCTTTGGTTAGCACATAGAAATGTACCTTGTTTTGTAAAAGGTTATACGGTGTCCCATGTTATAAATATATCACAATTTACTTTAAAAATACCTAATGATAGAAATATGGTTTGTTTTCAACCAATTTGCTATAGTAATGCACAGCAAATATTCTTGGACATCTATCTTTGCTTATTTCTATATTTCTGTATAGCACACATTTTTGGATTTAGGGTCTCTAAATTTCAGTTTCCTTTTCCATGTAATGAGGATAACTCGCAGAAAGTCACAAGAATTAAATGAGATGATTACAACTGTAGTGTGTGTCAATCCCAGCTCCCTAGCATCTAAGCCTCTATCAAAGGTGAGAATTCTCACTTGATGTGTCTTAGTTGAGGACAAGGACTTCTATAACAAGTAACAGATGCCAGCTACTCACCTTCCCAGACTTCTTTGCAATCAGGCAAAAATCATATGACCTAGGATACACCAATCAGATGCACTCACAGTACATGTATACTGGGGACCTAGTGACTCAACACAACCATGGGTCAGGGAGCATGCACACTTTTCAAGAGTCTTGGCAGTAGTGGTGAAACCAAGATCAAATTCTCATCAGAGAAATAGCAAGTCTGTAGCTTGAGTGTGTGGTGACTGACAGGAAGAAGGCCTCTTCATTAGAACAGATTTCAAGCATGGTTTGGGACTTTGTTTCTGGTGGCTTAACCTCAAGCTTCATTCTTCAGACATCTTGACAGCTCTGAATTAGTCAAAATCCTGTGAATAAAGTCATTTTCTGATTAAATCAACTGCAGACATTTTCTATTGCTAGTAATTAAGGATACTTTCTGCCACATATGCATAGCTATAAAACACCATATGAAAATAAGTAACCTGGCAGATGCTCTCAGGTTCCTCCGCAGTGATCCCTTCCACCTTCCTTGCTAGCAGGGTGAGCATTTGACTGTTTAGCTGAGGTGATATAAAGAAAAGGCCTCTTGGGATTTCTTGGAAAGGGTTTTCATTCATTCTCAATTAGAGTCATATAAGAAAAGATTTTTTTGTAACTAAACTTTCGCTTTGTGCTTGGGATGCTGTCATGTGAGAATGAGTTGCTTGGAGACCTGGCAGCCATTTTCTGACTATGCAGAAAGGTGATCCCTACATACTGGGGATGAATGACTACAGAATGCCAAGAGCTTTGGTCCTTGGTGACACCACTGAATTTCTAAAACAAACTTGTAATGCCTACTTATCTGTTGAAATTTTTTTAAATGACCATGATTCTAGATGTTAAAACTTAGGTATTCTGTTATTTGCAACTGAACTCATTCTAATTGGTACAAAGTATTTTGAGTACCTTGATAAAAGCTGAGAGAGACTGAGCTGAAGGTTTTGAGCTTTCAAGACCTCTACTATGTGACCACACCTCCAGGTGCACAACAACCCCAAATTACTAGTGACATCCAGCTTTTTTTCATTTAAAGAAAGCTTCTGGATGGTTGACAATCTTTTAGGGTTGGAAGCCCAGGCTTATTGAAGTGCTCTTTGAGAGATTGTTCTATGGTCCCAAACTAGGATGTATTACAGCAATCTTATTTATTAGCCTGATAGGACTCCCTGGTATGAGTGTCTGGCTCTCAGGGCCTCTTGACAAACTTGTGGTTTCCAGGTCTTGAGCTCATATTATAGGACTGTCTGCTCTCTTCTGGACTCTGCTAATCCTAGGGAATCTACAGCATGTAACAATTGACACTATTCAGAATTCTTCTAGATTTATTGTCTTATTTTAGCCTTAAAACAAGTTGGTGAAGAAGGTATTATTTCTTTATCTTATTCTTCTCTTCAAATAATGTGCTCTAAAGGACATAGCTAGTGAGTTTTGAAGATGCAATTCAAGTACACTTTTTCCTCTACCTCAGTGGGTCTCATCGACTGGCTATCTAGAGAGCTTTAAAAAATACTAATGCCCAGGTCACAATCACAAAGATTCTCATGTAACAGATCTGGAAAGAAGATTGGACACTAGGATTTTTAGGGCAGCTTCACTGTGTTCTAATTTATGTAGCATAAAATTCACTCTTTATCATTATAAATGCAATTATTTAAAAATGTATATGAAAGAATGGTGCAGCCATTACCGCAATCTAGTTTTAGAACATTTCCATCAACCCTAAAAGGTCTTTCTTGCCAGACTGAAGTCAGTGCTTACTCACTTCTCTGTCCCTAGACTGCCATGGATTTGCTTTCTATCTCTATCAATTTGTCTTCTTTATATACATAATCACACCCATGTGGTCTTTTGATCTGGTTTCTTTCACCTCTCATAATATTGTTTACATGGATCAGTGTTGCATCATATTTCTTCTTTTTGTTAAACAGTATCCCACTATATGGATATATTACATTTTAATTTTCTGTTTTGCAGTTGATGGATATTTCAGTTTCAGATTGTTATGAATACTGCTGCTATGAACATTAGCATACATATCTTTATATGGAAATACATTTACATTTCTCTTTAGTATATTTATAAGAGCAAAATTTCTGGATTATATAATAACTGACTTTTTAATAAACAGCATATCATTTTCCAATCTTGTACTGGTCAGCTTTCCTGTCACTGGGAAACAATACCTGTCTTAGTCACTTTTCTCATCACTGGGAAAAAATACTCAACACCCAAAATTTAAAGAAGGAAAGGTTTGTTTTAGCTCATGTTTCAGGCCATAGTCAGCTAGTTCTAAGGCACAATGGCATGGGTGAGGACAGCTGATCAAGGCCTGGTGGTGGGGAAGCAGAGAGAGCAAGGCGAGGAGCCAGGGAAAGAGATAAACCCATTGGGGCATGCCCACAGTCACCCACCACTTCTGACCAGACCCCATCTCCTAACAGCCCTAATCATCACCCAAAAGCCCACCCATGATCGCATGAGGCCTTTGGGGGACATCTGGATGTAAATCGTAACAGTATACAAGACCCACAACTTAAAGGAGAGATTTAATTTGGCTCAAGTGATTCAGTGAATGGTCAGCTGGCTCCAAGGCAGGAACATCGTGGCAGAGAGGTTTGGCATAGGAAAGCTGCTCGCTTCATGGAGGTCAGGCAGAAGGGCAGGGAAACAGTGGCAGAGAGGCAAGGATAAGGGACCAGATATAGTACCTAAGATCAAATCACTATGACCTAACCACATGCACCCAAAAGTGGGCTTTATTAAGCCCCCAGTGGCTCCCAAGCCAATGAAGTTGACACGATTAAGCTTAACCACCACAAATGTGCCCATTCTACCTTTTCACCAGCAGTGACTGAGGGTTCCATTTTTTTTTTCCACATCCTTGACAACCCTTGGTGTTGACAGTCTTTTTAATTGTAGCCATTCTAGTCACTATGTAGTGATCTGTCATTGTGATATTACTTTGTGCTTCCCTAATAACTAATAATATTGAAAAGTAGCTACCATTTGGGGCACTTGGTGTGTTCTAATGCTATGCTCAGCAATTTGTAGATATTGTCTCATGTAATCATCATTTCCTAAGACACCTGAATTGTGCTTCACAGAGGTTAAATAACTTACCCAATGCCACACAGCCAAGATTCATACTCTGGAAAGTCTGTACAAAAGCACAAAAAACAATCAAACAAACATTGCTGGACAACCCAATCTCTTACAGGAAGTGGCTCTGAGTTCTCCAACATGTTACACACCAGTACCATAGCCATAGCATGAAAAAAAATGGATATGTATTCAAAACAGGTGAGCAAGAAGGACTAGCAAAAGCCTCAGACATGGATGAGTTGGGTCTCTTCATGAGGTGGCACTCATAGGCTTTGTTTTTATTTTCTATTGTGATGAAAATTTAGAATTTTTACCTCAGTGGAGATAGTAGCAATTCATTTTACATTTTATGTGGCTGGTTTACTGTGCTTTTGATAGTTTCCTCCTATTCTTGACAAGGGTCAATTTTGATCTTTTCTCTATAATGACAGAACATTACACTGAGACACTGGGGAGGATGTGTTCTCCGTGATCAGCTAGCTACAAAGGCATGATGGTTTGACTCTATCTGTCTAGTGGCCTCTTCCTTCTTGAAATATGCTGCTTATCCAATTTCTGACACCCCTTCTCAGAGCAACTTGCCACAACTGAGGCCACACCTTTGCTCAGCTCAAAAGTAGGGCCCACCTGCCATCCTCTGTCAGTTTTTTGGTAAAGCGCTCTATTTTTTGCAGTCCGGGCAGCTTGTGCCATGTAGGCAGTATAAAAGAGTGCAGTGAGTTGCACACCTGCCCTATCAGGAACAGCTTGTGCTGCCACTGCTGCTGTCTTCCCCAATCACTACTACTTTCCAGGTCACCTGTACTTCATGCCTATCTAACCCACCAGACCCATGCAGCCAAGCTCTTCCTGGGCTGGCTTTGCACAGGGCTTCTGAGCCTCTACTCAGGACCCCAGAACAGTCTTCAGTTTTTCCTTCCATGGGAAAAAAGCTAAGTCACAGCAGCTGGCTCAGCCCAGTGACTTCCAATAGCTATCTTTCATGCTTTATGCTATGTTAGCTCTACATGTCTGCCCTTCAGCTTGGGCAAGTAGAACAGAGTGCTCCTCCCAGAAGTACTTGCTCTCTGATAGAAACATAGGAGTCCTGCCCTCACTATGAGTCACAGCTCCAATAAGGAAATAACCTGTCTTAAAGTCAAACCTCATCAATTTATTAGAATGCATTTCGAGGTCCATTACTCACTGGATATACCATGTGGGCCTATGGTGGTCACTTTTGTTTTTTTGAAACAGATTGGTTCTAACAACTTGTACATCAATTTATAATTCACCAGAGCACTTCCTACTCACCATTCTTCAAAGCTAATGAGTTTGTAATGCCCTGGCCACATAATAACTGTGTTTGGATCAGTAACTCTAGACAATACCTACTGAAAACCAGGACAAGTCTCAGGATTTTTCTTTGAGCTTTGATAGTGAGGAATTTATATGCAAGAAAGTAAGGAGCACTCCTTAGATAGCCAAGTCTGAGTTCTGAGCCTAGTGCTACCACTCTCTAGCTGGGTTACTTTGGTTAAATAACTTCACTTCTAAACTCAGTGGTTAATTAAGTTGGGAAAGCTTCTTTGAAAGTCATCTTGTTCACTTGGAAATTTCTGATGCCTCCTTTAAGGTCTCCTCTAAACTCGGCTTCTTCACAAAGCTCCCCAGATACATCCTTCCCAATAGAGTCCATCTCTTTCATTCTCCTTCCCACACACTACTTTTTAAATTCTTCTATTATATATTGAGTATACCTAATCCACAAATCCATATTCTGAAATGATCCAAAATCTGAAATGTTTTGACCACTGACATAATGCCACAACTGGAAAATCCTGCACCTGATTTCATGTGACAGGCCTCAGTTAAAATGCAGGGGCACTAAAAATAGTGTATGAAATTACTTTCAGTCTACGTGTACAGGTTGTATATAAAACATACACAAATTTTATATTTAGACTTGGGTCTCATCTACAAGACACTTCTTTACATATATGCAAATATTTCAAAATACAAAATCTGAAACACTTCTAGTCCAAAGTATTTTGAAAAAGGGATACCAAACCTGTATATCTCTAATCTCCTAACACTTAACTTATTTTTACAAGTATCTATACAGCAATGACTTGAACACTGAAAGATTGGGATCTTCTCCCATTTTTCCATACATAAGCAAGACCTAACACAGATACATAGTAGGTAAAAAAGAAGTTTTGCTATAAATAACCACAAATTGTTATTTGATGACTGGGGACAAGTTAACACTTGGTTGTAGTCAGGGCAACCCCTTCTGTTGGTTGCCCACAAATCTTTTTCCTTTTCTTCCTTGAGAAATGGCTTCTGCTCAAGTCTAGTTGTATAATCCTTGTGGAGATGTCCATCATGGTCCTCTGTCCCTTCTCACAAGAACAGCCCTGATGTGGCATGATCTGGACAACTGCTTTACCTTAGGCTCCTCTCCAGTTGGTAAGGTAGGGGTTCAGGGTTCCTGTGATCCAAGCGTGGCCCATCACAGGCCTGCTGGGATCTATTTTGTGCATAAATCCTTTACCAAATCTTGTCTTTACATTAATCAATGTCTTTTCTACGTTAAACTGCCTTGGTAGAGAACCACAAACTTATGGACAGGTACTCAAATTAATGTGGCTGGTGATAACACTAGGGCACCAGTGTTCAAGGAAAGCTCTGTAATATGTTTGTTTTCACAACCATATACTATGTTCAGAGATACATGTGACTAATTTAAAAACATTGTTAGGAATATTTTATCACACTCTCCTTGATCCTTCTGTGGTATATGTCTATATTTTTCACCACTCTTTTCTCCGTGACACTTGACTCTGCTTGAGTTTTTGTGACAATAGCTCTCCACTTGATCTTCTCCTGCTCTCCTCACTCTTCTCATCTCCTTCATGGACTTCTTCCTCCAGATTTGTCCCTAGATGCAGAGTGACACAGTGCCCTGCTTTGGGGGTCATAGGAATCAGAGGACATGGGTCAGGAGCTGCCGCGGGTCATCTTTCATCAGCTGTGGAAGTGTGTGTTGACTGGGCAGAACCGGAGTGGAGAGACGGAGGGCTGGAGGGAAAGGCAGTGAGAAGGAATGAGGTTTCACAGGAGTCAAACCTCGAGGCCCAGCAATGTGTCCGCCTTTCTGTTATTCTCCAGTGTCTTTCTAACATTCCCCTTCAGAGTTAAGTAAAATCCTTTGAGTTGCAACCTAACTTATCTGACATTCAACCCCAACCCACCATTTAGCTCACATCATTCTATAAATGTGATTGATGTGATGGCTTTGAAAATGAAACACATAGTCCAGGATCTCAAAAAGGGATGTAAGTTTCCAGGGCCTAGAAATGGTTTTTCCAGGGCAGGAAATTTAGCTCAGTGGCACCACGCTTGCCTTGAAAGCACAAGGTCCTGAGTTCAGTCTCTGCTACCAAAAAACAAACAAAAACAAAAACAAAAACAAAAGAAATAGTTTTTCCAGATCACAACTCAGGAAACTAGCACATTTTGCAATAATTTTTTGTTCCTTGGATCTTTTACAAATCCAGTTTATTCCTTGCCTCCAGCATAGCACTCTGAGAAATCTAAAAGCCTTCAGAAGAATGCCTATATCTGGATGCAGACTCGGCAAAAACAAACAAACAACAACGACAAAAACAAAAAAAACCTCTAACTAATTTAATTCTGTAGGTCCCACCAGTGACTGACTGACAATGTCCTGCATTGGAAGTACTGAAACTGAAGGCAATAAGTTGCCTGCTGTTGTTTTCTCCTTTCTTCTAATTTAATTGCTTTTGTACATGTGCCTATTACATGAAGAGCTAAATGAACACTCATGACTAAAAATGATACTTAAAAAGCCGGGGATTTAGCTCAGTGGTTCCGCCGCCTGCCTTGCAAGCGGAAGGATCCGAGTTTGATCCCTAAATTATCTGTGTGGCATGGTCTTAGCTGAATGGAGTTGGGTTTGGATAGCAAAATGGGAGGGTATATATAATAAAGAGAGCACTATACTATTTTTAGATTGTTACAAACTTCCTCAGTATTCAAGTAGCATTCAAGTAGTAGGGCTCCTATGATTAATACTATGTATTGATCCACTCCTTGCCTTTCTTCTCTTTTCTGGACCACAGCCTGTATTTCTGTAGCAGGTATAGCAGCAGGCCTCCTAAAGGATTTGTCAGTGGATGACCTGGGTTTTGCTCATCCCGTGACCAGGATCCAAGAGTCTCCTTGAGAAGGAAGCACTTAGAAAGGAAGCAAGGTCTAGAGCTATAGAGAACAACTCTTTTTAGCATCTGGATCACACCATGCCTGACGTGAGACCATCTTTATGCTTTTCATTGATATGAGCCAGTAAGTATCCTCTTTGCTTATGCTTACTGGGGCTGGTTTTTAATATTTTCTTGTTGTTGGTCACCATGAAAGACTTCTAACTGATTTGGATCATTTCACTGACTGCTGTCTTTCTGAATGAAGAATGATCTTTATGTAAAGCAGCTATTTTATAGAAAAATAAATTTCCCAGATGATAACATTTTGATATCATCTTTGGTAGTTGCCCATCTAGTTAGTAAGCTTGAAGGTTTGGGGGAGGAGGTAATTATTGGACTCCTGTATGAAACAGATTTAGTTTCTGGTGTGGTGGCAGCTTATCCAACAGTATCTTGCCTAATAATGATCCTTGTGATTTGGAAGAAACCAGGAGGAAACTCCTTACCTCCTCTGAGCATGGAGTGCTCGGTGGCTCTACCATTTAATGAAGACATCGCTGCATTAGAAGCTGTGATTCATTCCTCAAGAAAGCCCTCAGAAGAGCCTGTGAGCCTTGGCGAAGCATTCCTCACTTAGCTACAGCTAAGCCTTCATGTTTACAATAAGCAGAGAGTTAAGAAAATCCTGACTTCCTTGGCCAGGTGAAGACTGGCTATCTTTGGTTACACACCAGCTTGTCTTTTTTGTTTGTCCCCTTCCTCCTCTCGACCCAACTTTTCTTCTAGACAGTGTCCTAATGGCAGTAACATTCTCTCAATATGCAGAGTCAATCTTCATTATTAACCAGGAAAAAGCCTGGAGTATAGACAAACAGCCAAACTGGTCCAGCTCCCAGGCCCTGGGCAGCCATTCCAGGGAATTCGGCAGCAGTGGTTAATTCTGGAGCTCTTTCCTGCTAATCCAGCCTCACATCCTAGGTTCAGCAACATTACAGGAAATTAACAGTTTCTACCGTGTGCTTCCAGGGCAGCCCCTGTTGGCTACTCCTCCTTCTGAAAGATATCTGTGAATGACCAACATTGCTTCCTGTCAGGTGTGCTCTATACCCATCCATCTCTCTATCTCCCTTTGCTGCCAGATAATTAGTTGGTATCCAATAACTGCCATTGTTAGATGCCTGATAAGTGAGTTAAGGTTCTAGGATGAAGGCCAATGTCCTTACACAAACACAGGCAAGCAGGATGTCCTTTTAGCTATGAGTTGCATTACTTAAAATAATAAAGAAACAGCAACAAAACTGAGCAAAGAAAGCTCACTGTCTCCATTGCTGCCATAGCTGCCACCATATTGTCCTGTGCTGGGATGAGTGTGAAACCTCACCACTGGTGCTGTTTGCCATCTAGACGTCAGCTGGTTTTCCTTGCCCAGTTCACCCATGATGACAAGAGCCAGGACTTCCCTTTGGGCAACCCTAAGTCCAAATGCTGGTTCTGCCATTTATTTGGACAATCCTTGCATCTTGATTTCAATAACTATGCACTGAGTGTCTGCTCTATGCTCAGCACTGATCTGACTACTTGGAATTAATCAATGAAACACACAAGTATATCTGGTCTCATGGAACTCATGCTAGCAAGAAAAGACAACAAATATAATAAGAAAATATATACTATATTAGAAAGCAGTCATTGCTATATAAAAAAACACATTAACTCAGGGCATGAGTAGCTTCAGAGTATGATGGGAGATAGGGCTGCTAAACTGATCAGGGCGCTCAGCACAACTTTCAAGGGTTAAGATTGGAAAATAAGCAACTTAGATGAGAAGACACATGGAGCAAGAGCGCACATGCCAGGCGGGAGGAAGAGGTCAACCAAGGTCCAGAGGCAGAAGCACAGCTGGTGAGTTTGAGGAAGAGTGAGGAGGACAGAGGATGGTGGGTCCAGAGTAGAGTGAGCAATAAAGAGAGAAATAAAGAAGATTTCAGGAGGTAATGGAGACATGGGGTTAACTTTCTTGATACAAGAAGTTGTTGTAGGATTTTGAGGAGCCATTTTGGGTCATCTGACCTGAATCACTCAGGCTGGTGTATGGAGAATGGTCTCTAGGGAGCAGGATAAAGGCCTCCAAAGGTTTTGGTCTGAGCAACAGGAAAAAAATGCAACTGCCATCAACTGCTGTTCTCTGCAAAGTGACCATCAAGCTCATCACCTGGAGTCAGGCACACAGAAGACACTTGCTGAATGTCCTCTCCTCTGTGCCAGCCTCTGTGTTGCTCTGCTTCTTTCTCCTCACACTGCCTGCTAAGGGATCAAAATGTTGTTCCTCTCTTAATCTTCAGTCTTCTCATCTTTAATTTGAGGGTGGGTAAATAAAGCCAGAAATGTGCTGAGGATTGCATGAGAGAAAGCACTTTGTAAAGGCTTGGCACCAGTAAATTCTCAATAAATGTTGACTTTAATTAGACAGAAAGAAAATTGAGCCAGTTGAGCCACATTGGCACAAGTGATTTGGCTGGTCTTTGATTTTCCCATCTTTGTGGTTAAGGAAACTTCTCAAACACTGGCCTGATAGAATCACATTCAGTGGCTCCCAACTACTCACGAGATCAAGGCTGGGCTTTTAGGAAACTTACAGGTCCTGCAGTCCATTCCAGCCTCATCAGTGTCACTCTCTATCAGCATGCTCGGGGTAGACCACTCCACGTATTTCTCTGTCAATGTCTGCACATGTATCGGGGCCACAGGACATAGTCCCACTCCTTGGTCCTCTAGAACCCCCTCTGTTCTTCCTCTCCCACCTCTCAGTGATGCCCTGCTCTTCCTTTAGGACACAGAGCCAATGCTTCCACTTCAACACACCCAGAGTTATTTTCTCTTCTCTATACTACTACTGTGGAGTGTCCACATTTATCTGGTCATACTTTTCATGTGTCACAGAGCAGGGATATTAACACATTTAACAGTTGGTATAACCTGGACACTGAAGAATCACAATCAGACACCAGCAGCCACCAGCCAGCTATGTGCACCAGCTACACACCAGCCTTCCCATACAGCCTTGTGCATTAATTTGGCTGCCTTCCTTATTTGATTCTAAGATCCCACAAGCCAGAGACCACCATTACTGAGTTTATCTTCATGCCCTCTAAAGTGTATCTGATACCTATTAGCTTCTCTCTGGATATTTTCTGCATAAACAGTCACGTGAAAGAAGAAAATCAAAGCTCCCGCCTCCTTTGAAATCTCCTCAGCACCGACTTCTCACTCATGGTGCTGACTATACCAAAGAACCCTGGTCCCTCTTCCTCTGGAAGTCCGAGCCCCCTGTGCCTCTCTCCTCCTTCCTCTTGCCCACTGCTCTATTACAAAGACATGCATGTTGGAGCTGAAAGTGTCTCCACAAGAGCAAGTTTTCACAAGCTGCAAAGCCAAAACCCACAGCATTCTCTGCTGCCATCTGTTTCAGAGTGCACTTGGCCCTCTGTGCCAAGGGAGGACACGGTCAGCAGAGCTGGAGGTTGTTTGAATTCACAGCTTCCAGCTCGGCTCAGCTTTGGCAACTTCCGCTGCCTACTTTTCCTCACTTGTACACTCACCTTTTCTAGTCCCAACTTGAAAGTGGGTTTGGGAAATTTATTCCCTCCCCATCAGGAAAAACAAGCTCTCAATAAGCCAAGGTAAATTGGCTAGGTATTTGAATAAATGATTATTTTTCCTAAGTGGCCTCTCACACATAGCCAAAGTCCATGATTTTTGCCAAAAAATAAATAGAGGGAAAGTGAGAAATATTAGATTAAAGAGGGTTGGACAGTCTACACAGAATTCCCCAAAGTTCAAGCTGGAAGAGGCTCTACAGATCAACTAATTCAAGGTTTCTCAAACTGTTCCGAGAATCCCTGGGAGTTTCAAGTCCCCCCATTGAGGGGGGATAGGAGTTTCAAGAAGTCCCGTCAACAGAGGCTCCAAGTCTTCCCTTGGATCTCCAACAAGCTTTGCTAAAGTTTTATCTGTTTTGTATAAGAATTTTCTTGAGGTCCAGGGGGGTAGCTCAGTGAAGCCATGCCTGCCTGACAAGCATGAGGTCCTGAATTTGATCCCTGGTACCAAAAAAAAAAAAAAGAGAGAGAGAGAATTTTCTTGAATAGAGAGTTGTGTGGTTAAAGTGTTAACAAATATTCTTCCAAGCACAGTATACAAATTTTACAAAGTAAGAAACCAATGCTGGGAAAATCAAAACACGTTGGACTTTCACAATTAACTGATGATGGTTGGAATTCAAGTCATCTAACTCCAAGTGGATACGTTTTCCTTGACACCTGGCTGCCTTGCAGTATTCCACTACTGTTGTCACTTGGATTACTTTTTTTTTTTTCTGGCAAGAGACTCTGTTTCCCTTCCTACATGTGACTGAGTCATTGGGTGTTTCGTGTATCTCAGATCCCCAAGGACACCACAATTGGTCCACGGGTGGATACAAAATCCAAGCAAGGCCACCAAGCAAAGTCCTTTCTTAAGGAGTGATAGTGACACACTCAGACAGAAAGTGTCTGTGCTTCTGAGACTCATGCTATTATAATCCTGTGCAATCTGGCCCTGAAAGAGACTGACCCTTCCGCAGCCATGGGGAAGAGTTTGAAAATAAACCATCACAAAGGAAATCAATTCAGAGTGATGGGAAGAGAGGTAGCAGACTCCTGAAACCCAAGTGTGTCAAAAACTTGTATTACCTCTGGGCTTTTCAATCATGTGAGCCATTGTTTTTGTTGTTGTTAAATTAGTTTGATATCTATCATTTGTTTAAACAGTGCTCTAACATGTTCTACTGGTAAATTTTTTGTTACTATAGTGAAATATCTGACACAAGGTACATAAAGAAACAAGGTTTATTTTGACTCAGGATTCCAGAGATGTAGTCTATGGGGCTGACCTAGTGATGGCTTTCTCACTGAAAGGGTCTTACAGAGCCTCATATGGCAGGAGACAGAAAGTGCACATGTGTATGTGTGATCTCCCTCTCTCGCCTTATAAAGCCACCAAGATCCAATTATGAGGACTCCACTCTAACCCCTTTATTTTATTCTAATCACTTCTCAAAAGCCCCACCTCTAAATACTATAGCTGAATTACACATTCACTTTTTTAATACCACTGATGATTAAACTCCTGCATAAGCCTAAAGGTACAATCCGTATTTAAACCACAGCACATTCGGTCTACAATTACTTTTGTGAATAGAGTATTTTATAGTATATTAAGCTCTTCTATTACCTGAGGTCACAGAGGTGTGTGGAGCTATCCTCCCTCATCCAAGAATGGGACCACCTCCTTTCTGGTCAAAAGTTGGCCGCAGGAATGCAGGAAACCCAGGAAACACATGCTGGAGAGACTCTGGTCCAGCAGATGTTCTTTGAGAGCCATCTTAGTGCAACTCCAGTTTCTCACATACCTGAGATGAATCCACAGTCTAGGTGGTGAGCAGCTAGAGAGGGGAAAATACTGATTTTAGAAGTAGGTGACTTGAGATTGGGTTGAGATCTTGTCTCCTGAGGTAGTAGTCTGAAAAATTAGAAGAATTCATATGTATGAATCAGGGTCTAATCAGGAAAAGAGGAACCAGTTTGAGGGCTGACAACAGATTGAGTTTCCTCAGGGAATTGGTATGGCAGGTGATGAAGGAACCAAAAAGCCAAAGGAGATACTGAGGCAACCCAGAGATTAGCAACCACAGGAAGCATGTAAATGCTTACTATTAGGACTGGAAGGTTAGAAGGAGGAAGCGCTGATCCTGGAGCCCAGTGGCCCAGATTACTGGATAGAAGTTGGACACATAGTGGGTACATAGTGTCCAGTGGGAATTAGAGAGAAGGAGCACACTCAGCTTCACAGGAGACTGTGGAGATGCAGGCAGAAGGCCCGTGAAGCAAGTGACTTGGGAAGGAGTACCCTGGCTTCTTATTTTTCCTACTCTTGGTCATGCAAGAACCAAAGCATATTTCCTATGGTGTTTTGCTGGTAGGAAGACACAAGTGAGACACTATGCTGACCTAGATCTATTTGTTGCTTTTCACAGAGTTGACATGGAAATGGTGTCTCAGCTAGGCCAGCAAGATCCAAGTCATTTTCCGTGATATGGAGGCTTGGCTAATTTTTATTTGGGAAAACTGTTTTCTCTCTTTTTCTGATACTTTCACACTGAGCAGACATTTACTACTGAGTTACATCAGCCATATCCTGGGAACCAACAGTGAGGATGGGAGCAGCCACCCCATCAGAAGCAGGCAATCTAGGCTTTTTGTTCCTCACCTGTTGTGGTCTGGGTGAGCATGGTCCTGGTGATCTTCACAAAGCTAGCTGAAAAGAGAAACATGTGTTTGCCTACAAACCTATCTGATGGAGATCCATGGCTCTGAGCCTGGCAATGTGCAGTTAAGAGAAAGTCAGGCCATCCTTGGGAACTGATCTTGTTGACAACTTCCAAGAAAGGGGACACGACTTCCTGAAACTCTTGGGTCATCTTCTCTGCCCTGTTTTATTTCTCCATGGAATGTGCCAAGCCAAGGAAGCCAGAAGGTCACTGAGCAAAGTTACTCATTTATAGGTCCTTTATTTCGTCCAACCTCAACTTGTTAGAGCCTGCTTCTTGTCAGTAAGCAAGGAAAATCTCAGCCTGGCAAGGAAGCACTGCTTAATCTCTGTTGATATTGGGAGGGTCTGCAGTTCATCAAGTGGAAAATTGGGATTTAATGGGAAATGACTCCCAGGGAGAAATTGAGACATCTTCTTGTGTTTTATGTGTTATAAAATGTTGCATGACTTCTGACTGCTTAATTATAGAGCTATTCATTCACCAAACATTGGTTGAGTAATATATTAGTGTGTCTCCTTAGTTTTTCCTCGGAAAACAAAACTGATGAGGGCAACACTGAGAAATCTCCTTTAGTATTTTCTCATTTACAGAGACAATTAACACCTAAGCAATTTTTTAAAGGAGCTTAATTTTAGGCAAAGAAGATATTTTACTAATTCAAACCACAATAAGATGGTGTTACAGAGTGGAGAGAGTGCAGGCTCAAAAGGCAAAGTTGAAAGTGATTCCTGACTTTGCCATTTATCAGCTGCGTAAACATAGTTGAATCATATCCTTTCTAAATCTCAATTTTCGCATTAAAAGAATGAATAGTACACCCTGAGTTCAATCCCCGGTACCAAAAAAAAAAAAAAAAAGAATGAGTACTACAATACCCACCATGTAAGAAAACCATTAGGGAGAAAGAAATCTCTAACATATTAGCATTCTATATAAATACTTCTGTAGAGAAAAGAAAAAAATATGAGAAAATAAAAAAATGGAAACTGTCTTTGTAAATAGGGAAGGGTGGAGCAGGTGAAGGGAGGGCAGGGAAATGGGGAAAAAATAAGAACCAAGATACATCATGTAAAGGTATAAGATCCCAATGATGAATGTAACTGTATTGTATACCTAAAATGTACCAATAAACTTAATGAAAAAAATGCTTCTGTGTCGGGAGCAATGCTACATAATTTAAGGGAAAAATCATTTGGTTAGCCTAGTTCTCCTGTCTACAGCCCAGCTATGGAATTCTGAGACATAACTCCATTTTGGCCTCCGGTCACAACTGAGACCTCAATGATCCGGTGATGCTGTGATTCTTCAGGACAAGATTACACCAGCTGAAGACATCCTGGGAGGAACAAAATCTTCATCTACTCAATTCCTCATTGTTCTTGGATTGTTACATCTTGTTTATGCCGATGTACTGAACTCTCTGCAAGTCATTTGTTTCTCCCAATGTATGGTAAGCTGGGGGCTTTCATCTTTGCCGCCCAGAGCAGCACTGATCAGACCCAAAGCTCAGCTTCTTCTCAGTCTCATTTTTCTACCTTTCCTGTAATTCGCCATGTGCTGCCGTGGCTTACAGGAGACTAGGACTTACTGCAGATGTTCTGGTAATGTCCCCTTTCCCTGTTCCCTACACTTCTGTAAATGTATCATTATGGTTTATATAATATTGTCAGTCATATCTCTTTGCCCATTTATCTTAAACCTAATCCCCCACTGCTCTCTCCCTTCACTCTCTAATTAGGCTAACCAGGTACACAATGTTAGGTCCTCTTTGAGAAGGTCTCTAGCTTTGGACGTTTTGTGAGTTCTCTTCCCCCTTTCCCCATCTCTAAATAGCCTGTAGTACACCATTGTGCTGCTCTTGGTTTGTGTAAATGTAGCAAATATAGTGCCTGCTACAGAGTAGGCTCTCATTAAATATAGCCATCCCTTGGTATCTATGGGAGATTGGTCCCGAGATACCAAAATAAAGGATATTCAAGTCGCTTATACTAAGTGGCATAGTATTTGCATATAACCTATACATATCCTCTTATATACTTTAAATCATTTCTAAATTACTTATAATACCTATTCCAATATAAATGCTGTGTGAGTAGTTTTTATACTGTATTGTTTAGGCAATCATGATAAGAAAAATCTGTACATATTCAGTACAGGTGCAAATTTTTTCAAATGTTTTCAATCCACAATTGGTTGAATCTGAGGATGTAGAACTTGCAGATATGGAGATCCCACTGTATGTTTTGATTGAACGAACAAGTGATCTAATTGACTTTATAAACACAACCATATCGTTGCACACAGAGATATAACTAAGCCTAAGAACCTGTGTGTATATTAGGTTGGGACTGCTGACACTATTGAAGATAACCTAAAGCAGGGCTACTAATGTGAGAATTTCAGGGATTCTCACATTAGAATTGTGGGGGCAATGGGTAGGGTAACTCTTTTTGGGAGGAGTACTTTGGAGTGTTCCTTTGACATCCTTTGAATTGCATTCTGACACCCTCTGTGAAGCACTGCTTATTCCAGGGATTATGGAAGTTGGTAGTTGGATGATTTTTAAGTAATTACCAGCAATTCCTTCAAAGCTTTTTAAAACATTGCAAAAGATTGTACTGCCCAAATATTTCACCTTTAACAAAGAACTACAGCAGGACACACACTGTTACAAATTATTTGGGGGTCAGTGGCTATGGACATGCTCAGGCTTCCTTGTAATAATGACAGGACACTAGGCCAAAGCCTGGGCCATAGCCTGTGTCTATGTGACACGGTGCCCATGTGCCTGCACTTCTAAATCTGGCCACAACACCAGGCTCTAACCGAAAGAGCTACCCAGCCACAGACAGGAGACAGTCAGGGGTCCCATATTTTTCCCATCCCTGTCTTCTAGAAAAACCTAACTACTGAATATTTTGGGTTTTCAGTTGGTGTTAAATTTGGGAAATAATCTTTTTGTATATATTTATAATGTGTATCATTTTCATATGCATTTTATTTCCCACAAAAAATAAGGTTGGTCTGCTCCTTGCGTTCCCCCTTTCTGTCCTCTACCCTTCTCCACCCTGCTCTGAACTTGGAGGAGGATGGAGCTAACTCTCTATACTGTGTCCCCAGGCTCCCTAGATTCTCGCTTCTACTCATGTTCAGCCAAAGGGAAGCACCAGTAATGGATCAGAAGCCAGGAGAGATAGGTGTTAGATTTCTTCCCCTGCTATTGTGCTGTCTTTGCTTTATTCTGTCCATAACTGAATCCCTACATCTACAGCCCTCTCCGGAGCCCTTTCTTTAGAGCCTCAGTTCTCATTGGATTCCCAGCCCTGCTTTCTCCTCTGTCCCTTGATGACTACTTGGTAAAGGTTTCTCCTTGTTGCTAGTTTCTAAATTCCCTGACACTCCTTGCTGGCTTCCTTACTCATTCCCATACCTGTATAAGGACACCAGTAATTAATTCTCTTTAAAATCCAAGCTGAGTACCCTTACTATTTCTTTCTGGGATCCTAAATCACATGGCAAATTATGATATTATAGCTGTTTTGTAGTATCATGCTCAGAATAGCTTGCAGGAATATCCAACTTATAAAATAGAGCAGCCAGGAATCACCTCCAACATTGCAAACTCTATGCCTATATCATATCACCTTATGGACAATAGAAAAGCCTTAGAATAACAGTGCCCTCTTGCTTCTTATAAGACTGAGCTGTTTCTTAGATATCTAGCTTTCTTTTATCTCACCCTCTCAACACTGGATCAACTATATATACATTTATAAAAATTCATCCATCCATTCAACAAATATTTATTCAGTGCCAATTTGGGGCATAATTTGAAAACTCAAGACAACATATGATTCTCGTCTTTGAGGAAATTTTCCATTCCAGGAGATGAAGACAGATAAAAAGAAATGAAGATAAATTCTTGAATTCAATCGGGAGGAATGAGCTGCTCATCAGATAGGCAGGAGACAGACAGAATTTCATCAGAGGGAGTAGTTTAACAATGGTTGTAAGAGGAGAATGAAATAAGCCAATTGTTCAAGAAACTTCAAATTATGTGTTCTGCCTAAAATGCAAATGGAAGGGAGAGAAGATAAGGATAATACTTTTGGTTGGATAGTTAAGTAACTATAGAGCACAAAGAGGCTTATGTTCCATACCAAGAAGTTTAGACTTCATATTTAAGGTAGTGTACTCACTGAAAGTTTTTACATTGGGAAGTGACATGATTTGATTAATAGCATTTCCAATAGAGTGATCTGAGGACATTATGAAGGGTAGATTAGAGAGGGACTATAACTGGAGACTTGGAGATCAAAATGAAATTGGAAGGTATTATAGTAATCCAGATCCGATAAAATTAGGCTAGAGGGAGCTGGTAGCTAAGCAGGTGGAAAAAAAAAATAGAGCAAATCCCAGAGATATCAACTGAATCAGTCAGATAGAAACCAGTGACCCGAATGGAAAAGTTTAATATAAATAATTATTTATAAAAAGAGATTGAGGTAATAAAATATTAGCTAGTAAGAAGTAGGGAGAACTCTAAAGAATATAGAGATAGCATCTATAAAAGAATATAGAGATAGTATATATAAGGAGCAGCCATACCTTACAGGGCTGAGGCAGAGTGTCCAAGGAAGAGTGAAACAACAGATCTAATTCCTAAAACAAAATTGTAATTTAAAAAAATTAACAAAATAGACAAAACACTAGTTAAGTTGATCAAGATAAGAAAGATCAAGCACAAACATGCTAAGAAATGACAAAGGGGATATAACTATTCAAGCAGAAAAAAATTTAAAAATTTATCTAAAAAATTAAAATACTTCACAGATTTCTATGCAAAGAAATTCAAAAGCCTAGATAGAATGGACAACTTCTTAGGAAAATCTGAATTATCAAATTTAACTCCACTAGTGTAAAAAAAGCTCAAACAGACCAATTCTACAAAGAAATAGAGTTAATAGGGAACTAGCTCACATCCAAAATTTTATCATACCCAGTTGGTTTCACAAAGGACTTCTACCAAATCTTCAAAGACCAGATTGTCCCAAAGTTCTAGGAATGATTCTAAAACATTGAAAAAAGGAACAATTCCTAAGTCTTTTTATGAAGCAAGCATAAAACTGCTACACATATGAAAGACTGTACAAAGAAGGGTAGAGGAAAATACCATCTATGAATATTCATGCAAAAATTCTAAACAAAAGCATTCAACCTAGCTTAAATTCTGAAGAAAATTTATTGAATGGAGTCTGTATAGAGGTAGGACAAAGTTAAAACTAGTAAGCACAATATTAACAAACAAAACCCAAAACCATATTAAATATACTATGTTGTGACCAAGTAAAGTACATTCAAGAATGCTAGGTGGGTTTAACATAAAGAAATCTATTTACCTAATATATTAATCTAAGAAAAATCCTACATTTGTCTCTATAGATGCTAAAAAAGCCTTTGACTAAATTCATCACACGTTCATAGAACAACTAGAAAGGTAAAAAATATGGTAAATATGATTAAAAATATGATAAAATATGAAAAATATGATAAAATATCACTTTAGTCCTAACATTAGTTTTCTATTTAATGAGGAAACACTAGAAGTATCTTCATCGTGATTAGCAACAAGGCAAGAATTAAACATTATTCTAAATATGTTAGTCAGTGCAACTAGATAAGAAAGATCAATTAAAGGCACAAGAATGGAAAAAGAAGCAGTAAAACTATCTCTATTTTTAGACATAATACTACACTTTGAATAACCTATAAAATCAATGATAAAACCAACTCAATAAAATAATTAGGGAGGAGGCTATGAAATTGACATGTATAAATGGTAATCATTTTTAATCAGCAGCAAAGATTACTTATGAATACATTTAACCAGAAGTGGGTAAAACCTATATGAGAACAATTTTGAAATACTGAAAGACACAAACACAGGCTTCAATAGCTGGAAATCCATTTCCTGTTCTTGCATAGGATGACAACATTAAAAAGATGTCTGTTTTCCCTAAATTAATTTATAAATTCATGCAACTTCAACAAACCAACAAAAACCCAAGAAGCTATTAAATACACAAATTGATACTAACTTTTACATGGAAAAAATATGCAACAACCACCTACAAAAACACAAGCCACTTAAAAAGTACACTTATTGGGGAGGACTAGCATGACTAGATATTGAAATATAACATGAAGCTCCTGTAATTAAAACAATGTGGTATTGGCATATGAAGAGACAAACTATTATAGGCCAGTAGAATATGATAGACCAATGCAAGAGGAATAGAAAGTTCAGAAGGTGACCCAAATATGTATGAGATTTCTCTGTACTTTACTCTTTCTGGCATGTGAAGATACCTGTCAGCAGTTTGCAACCAGCAAGAGGGCCTTCGCTAGAAACTCACCATGCTGGCACCTTCATCTTGGCTTTCAGTCTCTACATCTGTGAGGAAGAAATATTTCTTGTTTACACCACCCAGTCTGTGGTAATTTGTTATAGAAGTCGCAGCTGACTAAAACAGAAACTTGCATACATTTCTGATAGTAATATAAGATGATGTAGCCACTGTGGAAAACAGTTTGGCAGTCCTTCAAAAAGTTAAGCATGGAATTAGTATAGGACCCAAAATTCCACTCCTAGTTATAAAGCCAAGAAAACTGAAAACAAATGTTCATGCAAAGACAAATATATGAACATTCATTGCACCATTTATTATAGACCTAAAGTGGAAACAACTCCACTGTCCATCAACTGAATAAATAAAAATATGAATAAAGATGTTGACAAAAGTGGTATATCCATACAATGGAGTATTATCCAAACAAACAAAATAATGGAGTACTGACATATGCCACATGAATGAAGCTTGAAAATATTAAGTGGAAGAAGTCAGAGACAAAACAAAAAGTGGCATATTATATAGAGTCAAATCTACAGTGACAGACAGTAGAATAGTGGTTGCCTGGGGATGAGAGAAGGAGGGTTAATTGGGATGGACAGCCTAACAGGTTTCTATGGTATGTAGTTATATAGTGGTAATTGTTGTACAGTTTTGTGATTATACTAGAAAAAATTACAGAACTGTATACTTTAAAGTGACAAATTTTACATTATGTCAGTAAAAAATGGAAAATAAAACCTCATACAAATGAGAAACAGAGTATCATCTAGCAAAAGAAATGTGTTTAAAAGGGCAGGCTCCATTTTCATAAAAGAGAGGTAACAATAAGTGAATCAGTGGCAAATCCTACCCCTTGGGCTACTTAACTTCCATTTCCAGTCTTTACACATTTGAAAACAGAAACTTCTATATCGATGTCAATGATTTCACAGGATTTGCTTATATCCTTACATCTTTTCCTCTTTTCTCTTTGAAAGCAATATTATCTGAATTCCAAATTTTCTGGATTCAAAGGGGTACTTTTAAATCACTGCCACCACACAAAAATGGAGGAATAAATTAGACCTGGCTTTTGTATCTTTAGTGAGGCTAGAAAGAAACATAAATGAAAAGGAATGAGATGAGGAGTCTGAGTGAGAAAGCTGGGGAAAGCCCTCTTTTGTGTCTATACCTGGCATACAAAGGAAAACTGCATTCAGCTCCCCTGGGTTCTGAGTATAAAGGGAATATAGAAAATAAGAAGCGCCACTTATTTCTCTCCTATTTTTTTCTAGACCAAGTCTACCAACTCTTACCCTTCCTTGGCATGGCCAGACTATGGAAAAATGGCAAGGAACCCAGAGCTGTGGCTTTAGATGGAATTTTCTAGAATGGAGCATTACATATATTTTTGCCTATGCCCTGAGGGCTTGAAGGGAATTTCTTCTTCAGAAGCATTGGTTTTTTCAATCTTCCTCTGGATATTTGATGTTTCCATTTCCCTGAGAAATACATATGTATATAAGGCCTGAGTAAATCTACACTGAAAGTGAGTAATTGCTGTCAAAGACCACTCTAGCTGCCTATGAAGTCCTTAAAAGTTGTGTATTCATCTTGGGATATATCGAGTAGTGTGTGTTACTTTAAGAAACCATCCCTTTTTCTGGTGGGGAGGTAACAAAACAAATGGCTTTGGCACTCAGTTCTCTCCCTGAATCTCTCCTGGAGCTGGCCAATTTGCCTCCATCCCACAAACATTCCAGTCCTCCCAAGTAGCAACAGAGGGTCTTCATCCAACACTGGTCTCACTGGTAAAAACACCAAAGCACTGTGTCATTCCACACCATAGCAATTATCTAGAAGGAGTTGCATTGTCACAGACTTGACTGGAGCAGATTGCAGTACTATTCTTTCCATTTAACCCTTTAATCATTATGGAAATACCGTCTATTTCAGTATCCTGAGGTAAAATTATAAACTATAGTCTTGTGTGGGCAAGACTTGGGTGAGTCAAAGAGCATGGAATTGTAAGTATTTGGCATCTGTCCTAGCAAAGACTTTCAGTTAACTGAAATTTCCCTCCTTTAAGACAGGGGATGACATTTCAAGAATTCAAGCCAAGGATTTTTAAACAATTTCCAGGGCACTTTGTGGGGGTCTGTTTACCTCTGGACTCTTGTTTCTATAGAAACAGACTTGATATTTTAAAAGATAAACCTAAGGAACTAGAAAATTCCCAATTATTAAGAGAAAGAATTCAAGTATTGTCACTCTAATATTATAGTGAACAACAACGCACAGAAGAGAGTTGATTATTTAAAAAAAAATACGCCAGCCATAGAAATTTAACTAGGAAAATTCTAGTCAATGTTTAATTCTACAATTCAATTGATTTAGGTCATGAACTTTTTGAGCAATTGAAACTTTATGAAGATTCATATATAAAGCAGTGTATAGACATATACTTTTGAATTCTTAGAAACATTCCTTTGCCTATAAATTCCTTGCCTGAAAAATGTGGTATGTGACTGAGTTACAATTCTTTTTCTTTCAATGAAAACACTCATTCGAAGATAGTGTGCTGTTTGAATCTGGAAGCATTATTTGATCCTCGCTTTGTTTGAGAGAACCTTGCTCTGGATCCCTCCATAAGCCTCCATTTGACTTCCACTGGCCAAAAACCCATTGATGAGGAGGCTCCTCTGAGAGTTCATGGGTGCAAGTGTGGGGCAAGAGGGAGATGAAAAGGACACTACCAATTCTTCCCACCCACTCGCCCCCCCAGCTCAGCTCACAGGTCTTGTGATTGATCATGCCCCATCATCTATGCTGTTTATATCTCTGACAGAGTCTCACTGAATAAAAATAGCTGAAGTAGCAAGGAGAAGCAAATTTGGCAGAGTCCTTCAATTAGAAGCTAATGATTAAGTTCATTTGGTATTCTTTTTACCATAATGACATTATTTATGAGGAATTCTTTTGGTGAGAATGTGGATGTTTTTTACACTTTCAGCAACTGTTTCTTATCTATTATCACTTAATAATCTTTATTTCTTGTAAATCCCCTTGCAAAGCCTTCTTATAAAAGAACTTAAAACGAAATAAATCCTCAAAGATATTACAGGATTCTTGCTGTGTGCCTCCCATAGATTTGGATGAGGACTTTTCAGCTTGAACCCTGTACATTGCTTTGAAGATCCAAATCATGTGCCTTTAATTCAGGAGGAAAAAAAAAAAAAAGAACAACCATAAATATTTGTAACAGAGCTAACATCTGCATCAGTTGTGATATTTCTGGTATAGAAGAGGAGGAGAGAGTAAAACTGTAATGTTTATTTGCAGCCTTCTTTGGGGGAAATATTTATTTATTTTTTGGGTACAAGGAATTAGAATTAACCTTGGACAGCATGAACTGCACAGAGGTATTGGACTTCAGGTGGGTATGAAAATGAGAAGAGAAATTAAATAATTATTTGACAGCTACCTTTTATTATTAAGAAGTAACAGGCTTGGGGTGTAGCACAGTGCTGGAGGGCATGCTGAGTATGGGCAAAGTCTTGGGTTTTCTCCTCAACACCAAAAATAATTTTTTTAAAGTAACATATATTTGCCCAAGTAAGTCTCTGAAATGTAGCCTTTTCCCCTAAAGGGCATATGTGGACACCTGCCACACATGGGCTTTCTGCAGCTGCCAGCGATTTCAGCTTCCTAAGTTATGGCTTTGCAGCTGCCAGAAGAGCCACTTTCTTGATTACAGAGTTCCTATTTTTGATCGGTCTTGCAAGAAATTATGAGCATCTCTTATTTACTTGGTTTTAAAACATTTCCTGCATAAGTTTATTTCTTCAGCAGAGAAGATAAATTGTAGATGACATTATCTGTGTACTTCAGAAACATTCTCCATTGGACTGTGGGCTCCTGTTCTTACGGTTGGTAATGTGGGGCTTTAGTGTTTTTTACAAAAGTCCTGGGTCTCTCACTAGCTGTGTAATCTAATAAGTGGAATTTTACTGAGTGCAGAAAAGTAGTATCAAAGAGTTTTCTGCTGGGATGCTGTAGTGGTCAGAAAAGAACAAGGCCACATCCGTTCCATCCTACCATGCTGAGTAAATTTCCCTAATACCAAGGCATCAAATGAAGGGTCAAGATCAAGATTTTTAATTACTATATTTTATCAAATCTATGAGGCTGTGAAGAAAGGGAAAAAATAACACTGCCAATTAACTTTGACACACTACCAGTGGAATGACTGGTTTCCAAGATATTAAATGTAACATAAGTGTGCATCTTCAAATTGATGAAAAGTAGTCATTAGTCTACAATTAATTCACGAGCACTTTATGTGCCTGTACCTTTGCATGGCACAAAAGTATGTGATATGATCCTAGTGTAGGGAACATATGTTCCCTTGGAGAGATAAGATCACATATGGAAGTAATAGCCACTTAAACTTAATGAACAGGGCCAAATGCTGTCAGATTGCAGAGAAATGGGAGAAAGGAGTTGGGAGAAAATCTCAAGGGAATTTTTAGATGGACACAAGTTGAGTCTTAAGAATGGTCTTATGGAGGAAAGCATTCCTGGGAAAGATAAAAGCTCTGATGTCTATGGAAATGATAGGAAACAATGCAGTGTAGACAGGCTCTGGAACCAAATTGCTTGGATTCAAATCCTAGCTCAGCCTTGGTTTAACCTCCTCTTACCTCAATTTACCATTTGTTGGAGGGAATTAATTTTGTTTTATTGTAGTTAGAATGTTATTTATCATATATTAAATAATCAATAGGAATCATCTCAGGAAAATAATAATACCATAAGAGGCAAAAATATTATAGCTACCTTCTTAGGTTCAGTGCTTCTGTGAATTAGACTGAAGAAAGGAAGATTAAGACGTTTGATATTAAATTTTTATGCATGAACAGAGGCTTCAAAGAAAAGAAGTAACCCAAAGAAGTGGATAGACTCAAGGGCTTCTGTATCATTTTAGCAAAGGGTAATAAGTTGCAAAAAAGAGGCTAGATAAAGGAAAGGAACTTTGGGCTTCTAGGGTCAGTCAGTTATGGGAAAGTCATGGAGAGAACTAATGGGAAGTAGGGTATTTTATTAAGGCCTGGTTGTCCAAACTCAACATGGCCCTGGTTTTCCATCTTTAATGATGTGCTGCTCTCCACAACCCAATACAGGAAAAGTAGAGATATCTATGCTATCCTTACAATAGGAAATTTAGACTCAGCTTTTAGGCAGAAAAGTGTGTGTGTGTGTGTGTGTGAGTGTGTGTGAGTGTGTGTATTCTCAGTTGATTCAGCTAAAAATAATCACTATGCCAACGTGGCATACTTTGGGATGGCATATCCCAATCCCTTTCACATGGAATATTGCAGATGGTGAAGCTATATTGATCTCCTCTTAAATATAGGAACACATTGAAGTACAAGCTGATTCCTTGGCCTAGAATATTCTTTCCTTAGCTGCCATTTGACTTGCTCCTGTACAGATCTTTCTTTAATGAAATATAATCTGACCATAGGAGCTGCTTCTGAAAACTCTATGTAAAGTAGTACACTGTACCAGTAACTCTGCTCTGTCATTTCCTGTTTCTATTACCTTAGTTTTAAAGATGTAGCTCTTATTAATACATATTTTATATGCATATATGGAGTGATCAAAATATACGGTGAATACTTAATTTTTTAAACATTTTATTTTAGTGAAGGACACATTGATTGCCAAACTCCCCTAAAAACGCTCCCCTCACTTTGAATACACTTATCCCACCATTCTTGCCATTTTCTTTAGCAGTTCTAGAAGTCCTCTTTTGTGAGTATCTTTACAAGGTATAATAAAATATATGGTGAGTGCTGCTTCCAAGTGCCATACAATGGAAAAGCAAGCTTGTAAAAACATTACAGTGTGTCCTCATTCACCTTATTCACCAGATCTGGCACCATGTGACTTCTAGCTCTTCCCCAAAGTCAAAATGGCCATGAAAGGTATTGTTTTGAATGGATTCAGGACATCAAAGCAGTCCTGACAGCACAACTAAAGACATGAAAAAGGACTTCAAGAAGTGCTTCAGAAAGTGGCAAGTATAATGGAATATGTGTGTTCAAAGTAAGGGATAGTCTTTCAAGTGATCTCAATGGTGATGTGTCTTTTATTGTAATTGTTTTTAAAAAAACATTTACCATATTTCTCAATCACTCTATTTCATTAAACGTGTGTGTGTGTGTGTGTGTGCGCGCGCGTGTGTGTGTGTATATATCTGTCATCATTCTCTGGCAACTAGAATGGAAGTTGTAGGAGAGCAAGTCTCAGGTAGATAAGAATAAGAGAAAAAAAGAGTAAATCCTCAAAGCTAAAAGACTTGGAGAAATGCATATAAATAACATTGTCAGTGAATTCCTCTGCCCCAGAGGTAGAGCCAAGTTTCAATGACAACAAAAATTATGAAGCCCTTTGAAGGTAATGTTTGTAATCTTAGTACCCACTCTATGTGTGAATAAACAACTATCTCCCTGGATAAGGATACCTCCTCTGGAAGCAATTCAGTCTTCACGTGGCCTGGAATCACTCAGTGTTCAGGCTGAATAATGATCTCTAAAATATCTATGTTTCAAACTTTTACATGGTAGAAGGGACTTTGCTGACATAAGTTCAGGATTTGGAAAAAAAAGAAATTATCTAGGGTGAGCCCTAACTGTTCTTACAACTATTCTGCAGCCAGTAGAATGCTGGGAACAGGATGGTCCATTGTTGCTTTGAAAATGGATGAAGAGGAAAGGTGCTAAGAAATGTAAAGAATGCAGCTCTAGAAAGGGAAGGAAAAGAAGGAAATGGATTTTCCCTAGAGTCTCAGCATGGTGAGTGTCCCTAGATTTGAAACCAGTGAAAGTGATTTAAAAGGAATAAATGCAAGTTATTATAAGCCACTGAGTTGGTGGTTATTTGTTACGGCAGACATAGGAAGCTAATACATTCACCATGGTGCCTTTGTGTTCACTGCTCCTTAGATATCCTATTCATGTGTCATTTGTTTAGGGTAACCACAGTTTGGGAGAGTGGATCTAGCAGTCTTAGGAGCTTTGAGATTTGGATTCAGATTAGAGCAGAATTTTTTCTTATACTTCATTTCCTCAAAATGTTAAGTCACTAGCTATAAAGAGGGGTTTTCATTGTTTTTAGCCTGTCTTACTTGAGTAGGACAAAAGACATTGTGAACAAACCAATGGAAATTCTCTGAGGACCTACTAGGTATGGATGTTTGAGCATAAAGGACCTTATTGACATGTAGTTTAAGCTGTATTACACATGTTCTCCCCAGAGGAGAACATGGTGTGTGAAGAACTCAAAAGGAAAATATCGAAAGAAAGCTTTGAAAACCAAAATGTTATATCCATAAAAGATATATTTACTGCTTAGTAGTGTATTGAGACATGAATGGGCTCAATAAATATAGTATTTAAATTACAAACCTTGTTAATAAGTTTAAAACCTAGGGAAAAACATTTATACAGAAAGAAACCAAATAGTTTTTACATAGTAAAAAGTTTTACAAAACTCATAATTAAAACAATACGATTCTGGTGTAGGAATAAACAGTCAGATTACTAGAATGTCATAAACTTTTAAGAGTAGAATAAAAATTTAATCTATAATGGATATTTAAAATAGTGGGGAAGAAACAGATTAGAAAACAAAAGATGACAATAAAACCATGTCATCTTTTGAGGGAGAAGACTTAGTTCTCTATCTAATACCTTGCATCACAAGAAATCTTAGTGGGGTTGTAACTGGAAAGAGATACATGATATTCTTGATGAAATAATACAAATTAATATTAATTTTACTTTGGGGTTTAAAGATTTTTTTGAAACTTTGCACAAAAAGAAATGCTATAAATTTTTAAATTTCTAAATTTGCTTCCAAAAAATTTTAAACTTTAATTTGTATATCCACAAAGAGAGCATACATATATATCCAAAGATGAAACCTGAAAAATAATTCAGGAATATGAAAATAAAAATTTAACTGGAGGAGGTTTATTGCAATATATACAAGATTTATGTGTATTTATTTCTACATATAGCTGTAGACGTATGCACATATGTATAAAAATGTGGAAAGAAATCACCCATGTTAATACAAGCTGTATTTTGCAAGTAAGATTACAGTAGTAGAGTCTGTATATCTGTTTGACTAATAGAGATATGCATTTGATTTGCTTATTCATTTGATAACTGCTGATAAACTACCATTTTACTATCTTGTTTCTTGTTACATGGGTTAAGGAAATAGGTTTAGCATCATATCAGGGTACAATGTGCCCTGAAGGAAAACAGAAACATTTTAGAATTCTTTATCCATTCTTCTATTTATTACTAGAAATTTCATTGTTACTTATAGGCAAAATAGAATGAGTAGACATCTGCACATAGGTTATTCTTGAATTCATTCCTTTATTCTATCAAATGAATATCAAATTTCAGTGTATTTAACGTAAGTAAGCTCTACTTGGGGTGATTTGAAATACTTTGTTTGTTTGTTTTTGGTACGGGGATTGAACTCAGGACCTTGCGTTTGTGAGGCAGGCAGTGGAACCACCGAGCTAAATCCCCAGCCCGATTTACAATATTTTTAACTTTGACTTTGGAAACAGACATTATATAAATGCAGTTCCACTGTATAGATGAGTTTTCTTTGATTTTTATTTACCTTATTTTGTTATGAAAACAAACCCACTTTGCACATCCACACCCCCCTGCTTTCTTACTTCCAAGATTAGACATCTTTAGCCATTTTAAATTAGGGCAAAAGCACCACAGATACTTTCCCTCAGAGAAATGTAAAGATACAACCCTAAAGGAGAAGGGAACCAGCATTCCTGTTGGTACTAATTCTGCTTCAAGATTTAGTGTTAGTAAAATAATATTTCTTACTCAGAGTATGAGGTGAGAATAGAGACACGGAGGGCTAAGGGACCGAGGGAGGAAACAGGAAATTCATCCAACAGAGTTCCTTGACTCTGGGAGTTGGTCCTGGGGAAAGCAGCTAAAAAATGGGAGAAGACAAGCAGACCAGGAGAAGATCAAACGCCTAGGAGAGCCTGGTGGCTCCAGCCACCGTCCTGCTCACTCGTGGGTGTCACCTGTTGCCGGAACATGGGCCTTTTCTGGTGGGTTCTCCAGTAGGCTCAGGAGGGAAATAGGCCCCCAGTGGCCTCACCAGTTATCTCCATTGGAAGTTGTGCCTATCTGTGTCATGAGGGTTGACTTGTCCTTGTCATACTGTTTGCTGTGGATATCCCTTCCCTACAGTGTTACAAGATATTTTTCCAGTTCAGAAATTGCAACTGGGGTGGTGAGGGGCATCAGATCCCACCATTGGTGATGATGAGAGCACCGAAGTGAGTAGATGAAAATGCCTGGGCTCGATATAGTCAGCAACACCCGTGACACATGCATCTGCTAACTTGTTTAAAAATTAAATAAGAAAAACTTTAAGCAATAGAAAAGATTGGAGTAGAGAATATCTGTAAATTTAATTACACATACGAGAAAAGAAACAAAAAACTCCTCTGCTTTCAAAAAAATGACTAACAAAGTTAACAGGCACACAATATACGGTGGTAGAAATATTTGCAGCAAGTTTACCTTCCTTTCCTCCACATGACATAAAGTGTCTACTGGGTTCCAGACTGATGATAGTGAGGGTGGTGCCGAAGGACATGTGTTTCGGGTGATGGTTGGGGGCCCTGGGGATTGGCTTGCATTTTCTGAACACAGCAATCCAAATGCCTTGAATACTGCAAGATGCTGGTGGAGTTTGCTCATTCCAGGGGGACCAGAGACGGTCAGTGTAGTCTGACCAAACTCATCCTTCCAAACCTAAAATGAGAAGAAGCCACTAGCTGAGATAGAGTGGAGTGAGAAATCTAGGCAATTTTGACTGACATGTTACTAATATAACCTGCATTAAGGACTCCGTTTCTAGAACTCTGAATTTTATAATGAGATCCGTTAATGTGTCCACATGTGGGCTCTTTTCAGTTTGTTATTTAGGCATATTGTGAAAGTTCTGGTGAGATATATTGGGCAAGGTAAATGACCGTGATATGACATAAAAAACAGTAATTTGCATAGTAGGGTTATGAGGAATTTTAAAATTCTTATATGTGCTTTTTCTTTTTCTATATTCTTCAAATTCTTCAACATACATACTTTTTTATATTGCAAGTAAACAAAAAAATTTTAAGTGCTAACAAATCTACAACTCTGAAGCATATATGTTTTTCCCATAATACTTGTCACTGCTTAAAAATTGTGCCACTATTCTATGCTTAAAGTGCACCTATTTGCTCAGTTAAGGATACTATTTGTTGGGAAATTGTATCTATGCTGTGATACAATCTAAAGAACACAAGCCTCATAAACTGCCCACGTTTTCTATTCTCCCTCACTGAATTCCTTCTAAATGGGGTAATGACCTTGTTTGGTGTAATTTCATACCGCCAGATTGTCAAGTGTACCCAAGACAAGAGAACAAAGGGAATGGAAAGGAAATTTTTAAAAAATGAAATGCTTAAAAACTTTTAAAAAGTCACCAATCTTAGGCCTGTTTGAGGTCTCTTGAAAGATATTATTACTTCCCTTTTAACAGAATACACGGAAGGAGAAGCTTCCATCTCTTATTACCTGGAGGCTGTATCTATACCAGAGTTGGACTGTAGGAATTCCAGTTCTTTCTGCTTTGCTTCCAAGAAATGCATTTGTACCAGAAGACTGCGCTTAACAAAGGTAACCCTAAAAGCTGGTCAATAATTTATGTGAAAGAATTTGTGGAATTTTGTTGCTCCTTGATTTTCTTGTTGAAAGGGAGAACAAAACAAGCAAAAGGCCTAAAAGCTTTTTAAAATGAATGTTACAGCAGGTTCTGACTTTCAAAACAACCACCACCATAATCGTGAATAAGGCAATGTGCCCCTGTGGTTTGGTCTGTGACAAAGTTGCCAAAACTCACCAGCCTGCGGTTTCATTGTTCTGTGTGAAGTAAGAACAGAAAGAATGGAACAATTTTTTTAAATTTGATTCTTTTGCTTGTTTTCACAGTTGCTTTCCAGTCAGTGTGTTCTTACAGCTTGACCATAACCACTCTTGTTTCTAGAAATGGGGTAACCCTCTGAAGGGCTTACCATAAACTGTAACCCAGCGCATCTCTGGCTATCCTGTCTGGGTTGCTATTACAAATACAGCCTTCCCTGTTTTACGTGAAGTTTTCAGATTTTCAGAAAAATTTTAGGTCTTCTATCTCATTGAAATGAAGTAACTGACAAAATGTAGTATTACCTCATATTTAACAGATGAAAGAAACCCAGAAGGTTCTACAACTCCTACAGGAAATTGTTGGTTTGGGACATTCTGGTATTCAAATCACCTTTACTTTTAATATCTTGGTGTACCTCATGTTAGGGTCTAGCTCCCGGCTCTTGCTGATGGGGCCCTGCTAGAATTATGCAGTTCAGTAACAGCACACTGTCTCCTGACCTCTATCCTGAACATGCTCCAAAGACAAAGGGACAAGAGATACCTAATGTTGGCCCTCACTTGTGTCTTCTATCCTCCATCTACCATAACTTTTTCTCAAAGGCCTCTTCATTTATCTGTTTTTAAAAAATATATTATTTTTAGTGAAATAAATTGGCATGCAGTAAAGTATTAGTTTAGAGTTTAGTCAATTCTTTTAACTCAAATACATGTATAATCCCCTGAGTCAAAGACAGCCCTTTCCCAGTCCCCATAAGTTCCTGTTAGACCTCTTCTGCCCGAAGTGGCATCTGTCCCCAGAGTCACCATTAACCTGACTTCTGCCATGATCACTGTCTTGGTGATTCCTAATTTTATCAAGCAACTATGAATCCATGAACAGTATAGTTTTGCCCATCTTTATTCTTTAAATGAAATCAGACACTATGTATTCATTTATATCTGGTATCTTTTGGTCTTTCGTTTGTAAATTTTATCTGTGAGGTTGGGTAAACCTGTAACCCTTTAGTTTTCATTCTTTGTAGTATTCTGTTGTGTGGTTATAATGATATATTCATCCATTCTACTGCTAAAGACTCTCTGGGATATCAGGCTATTAAAAACAATGCTGGTACAATGCTTATACATTTTATCCTGAATTACGTGGTCAGAGAGTTGTTATCTATGCCTGAGAACAGAATCAATGCATTAAGTTTTATGTACCTATAACCTTACTACAGGATGCCTGAGAGATTTCCCCATGTTTGTTCAAATTTACACTACTGCTGGCAGCAAATGAGTATTCCTACTATTGTACATCCTCACCAACATTTGGAATTATCAGATTTTTTAAAAATGGCATTGAAATGATTTGCACATTTATCCTTGTTTTGAATGAAGTGAAAGGGGGATAGAATAGTTTCCTTATAGTCCTACAAGTGAAAGAGTACTTATTGTAGTAAGAGTACTGACTTTGGATATAGCGTGTTTGAATTTAAGTCCCAGCCTTCTGCTTAGCTGTCTGACCGTAAGGAAGTTATTTAACCTCTCTGTGCTTTATTTCTTACATCTGTCAAACTAGATAATAATACTGCCTGTTATAACTTGGATTGCAACTGGCCCCCCAAAGCCTCATGCATTTATAGGTGGGGCTTTGAGAAAGTGATCGAAGCTCTGGGTCAGAGCTGAATGTTCTGTAAGGAGGCAGGGTCTGGTCCGAAGAGGTGGGTCACTGGGCCATAACCTGGAAGATATAAACTTTAGCTCCCTCTTTGGCTCCTCCTGTCCCTCTCTGCTTCCGGCCTGCCATGACTTGGGCAGCTTTCCTCCACCCGTGCCCTCTCACCATGCTGTTTCCATGTTTAAGTCTGCTGAGCATGGACTGAGACTTCTGAAACTGTGAGCCAAAATAAACCTCTCCTCCTTTAAACCGTGTGTGTTGGATATTGTGACTCACAGTGAAGAAAGTGACAAAGACCCTGCCCAACTTCACAGTTATTGTGAAGATTAAACCTAATAAACAAAGCATGGCTTACATTGAGTGCTACATAAATGCTCAACACTATTATTATTTTTGTCTAAATAAAAAATAAGAATGCCTAGGATCAGATGTTGCTAATCTTAGATTAGAATGCTGGTATATTGGAAGGAAAATTGGATTAATAATTAATACAATAAACATTTAAAGGACTATAGGGTGCAAGAAGATAAGAGACCTAGCTCATCCCTACAAGAGACTCATAATTTAGGAGTAAATGTGAGCACACAAACAAGTAACAACAAACTCAACATGGTGTTATAATGATTTCATGCACACAGAAGAGGAAGCTATTTATTAAGCCTAGACACAAAGAGTTAAAGAAAGCTTTAGATTGGCAATAACAGTTGATATGGGCATTACAGTTTGAATAGGAGTTCAGCAAACAAAAATAGGGAAGAAAGGATAGCCCAAATAATGACAAAAGCCTGAGGAAAAAGGTACCAAAAACCCTATTTGGAGAATTTATATTGGTAGGAAACACTTTTTTTTTTTTTTTGGTAGGACTGAAGATTGAACCCAGAGCCTTTGCACTAGGCCATGACCTGAAGGGTGTATCTTACTCTATGGCTCCTGCCTTCTCCCTCTGCTTCCCGAACACATGAATTCAGGTGCCTTGAAAACTGGGTGATGCTTTGACTTGTTAAATCAGAGCCACATCCCTAGGTCTTTTCATTTTTTATTTTATTTTGAGATAGGGTCTCACTAAGTCACTAAGTTGCCTGTGGTGGTTTTGAACTTGTGATTCTTCTGCCTCAGCCTCCCAGACAGCTGGGATTACAGGATGTATCACCACACCTGGCTTTAACATGTCTTTTTAAAAAATTAGAAAGTGCCAAAAAATTTGGATTGAGGTCAGATTGTACAATGTTTCCATATAATGTTAAAAAGCTTGGAATTTATTCTTTATCTGATAGAATATTAGCTAATACTATAGTTTAAATCAGAAGAGTGGCCCAGATCTTCATGACAGGGTAATAGTAAGCCATGATATATGAAATGGTTTGGAAAAGAAAAGAAGAAGGTATGTACCTGACCATATTTGATTCCTTACTAGGGGATTAGGGCCACAAGCACTTTGCTCTTGGCCGACTCTGTTTTCAGACAAGGTTCTCCAGGTGTGGCCATAAGATACCTAGTGTGGCTCTGTATTGCACATCCTCTTATCTTCAAATCTGTGAGGCCAGAAGAGCTCTCTTCCTCACAGCTAAACTGCCACTGATTTGCCAGAGTTTAAATTGGTGATGGTAGGAGAGAGAGGTGGGGGGCGGGGGGACAAAGAGCTGCCCCTTTACCATGGGAAGATCATTTAGGACATGATTGAACAGACCAGGCAAGAAGTTGCTAGAAAAATTAAATGAAAAGAAGGGTACAATACGATCAGATTTGACAACTGATGTGATATGTGGGAGCTGTGAGGGGGTTGGAAAAGGCGGAAGATGATGGCAAGGATGGGGGCTGCACATTCAGGAGTTCACTGACATCGTGGACTGAGATAAGAAGCACAGGAGGAGGAACAGGTTTGGGAGCCAGATGAGTCTCATGGACGTGCCGAGCTTGCTGTCCTGGCAATGGAGCTCTGCATAAAGGTTGAGCAGGCAGATGGATGAGCAGGTCTGTAGGAGGCACAATACCCTGCACACAGCTTCCCCATAAATGTTTATTAAATACAAAATAAACAAAGATGAAACCAGTTTCCATATTAGCGCTCCCACAGTGATATTTACTGGTTGGGTCCTTGCCGAAGTGAGGCTTGAATATATCCAATTTTAAAATAATTGCTTACCCCTTCTGTGGCCTCCCAGATGGCTCTCCTGCCAGTTCCTAATTCAATTTTAAAAGTAATCAAGATTTTGAAAACATAAAAAAGGCACCATTCAAACACACTTTCTCCTTGCGCCAGTATGATCAGTTACTGGACAGAGGGACTTAACAGAGACATTTTCAACTAAGTGCACATAGAGTGGCAAGGGTCATGAACTTGGCCTTGAAGTGAACATGTTTTCCAGCTTCACTGTGCTATGGCAACTACAACCCTTGGTATCATCCTTCAGAGATTTTGTCTTCTTGTTAACATTTTAGATAATGGCTTCACGCCTTCAGTTCCAGAGATATGCTTAGTGTACATGTGGTTGTCCAAATATAAGAAGTTAGCTTCCGTTCTTTGTTCTGGCCCTTAAGGTAAATTTCATCCTCATGTTGTATTCCACAAAATCACCCCCATCACTCACTGTTGTATTATCTCTTATGTTTGTCTGCTTGACTCACCTCTCAGTCCCTCCAAAGGGAGACAGAGTTTTATTCATCTTAGGCTCCCTCCCACAGCTATGCTGATTGCTTTGTGCAGAAGAATTTTTCAAACAGAGTACACGAGGAATGCACTGGTAAGAATAATTGTTTATCTGGTCAGATCTGCTATGAGGCCTCCATGCTTAATGCTTATCTTGCTTCTGTTTACCTTGTGCAGTTGGACAGTGGCTTTTCCCAGACCAATTAGAAGTTGAAATGATTTCCTGGATGGGGGATAACAATGTCATGCACTTTTCCGTTGTAATAGAACCAAAGTCTGGCAATGGTTTATTCTTTTTCTCCGTTGCACTCTGAAAAATTCCCTACTAGTTTCCTTTTAAATTTTTAAGAACGAGTTTCTCTTTTACTCTCAACCCGACTCATCCTAGCCAGGTGCCCAAAACACCACAACATGGGAATCTCTGACTCACACTTGCAAAAGTAGAACTGTACAATAGGGTACATTCTTCTCTGACTAATTTCTTCTTCTTAACACATGTTGACTCATTAGAAATTGTGAGGAGAAAGTTAGCAAAAGTCATTTGCTTTTATTGCTTCCTTTGAGAAAAATTTTTTCTTTATAACAAATTAATTGCACACTGGATCCCATATAATTCCACAGCCACTTTAAGAGTACCTACTAGGAAAATGACACTGAAAAGTGCTTCATTTGGAAGTCATAAAAAGTAAGACATGAGGAGGAAAATCTTACCATATTTTTATGGCTGCAAATAAAGGACCTTGGTGAGGTTGAAAGGTATGTTCAAAGAGAAATGGGCAAACCTCAATATAGAGGAAAGCTTGAGGGTGAACGGGAAGCTCAGGAGAGGAGAGGAGAGGTGGGAGTATCTTTGACCATGTGATGGAATAGGGCTGAGTACACTTCATGGTCTCTTTCAGTTTTCTGCAGTCATTTGTCCTCATCACAAAGGCAAAAACTCTGGTCATTGAGTGTTTTTCTTGTATTTTCAATCATTTTTCATTTGTTGTGTTTTGCTTCTAAGAGCTCCTATCTTAGTTTTGGGAGGTGAGATGAGGGGAGGATTATGGAAAATTGGCCCTCAGGATCCACTTATCCCATTGAGGTTTGGCTCAACTCCTACTTCTCGGAATCCCTCTCAGATTATCCTCAATAGTCTCCCTCCTCCAAATATTCCTATGGTGTTTCTATCTCTGATATTTATTGCTATATAATCAATCCACCATCCTGAAATTAGTGGCTTAAAGCATAACCCATTTTCTCACTCGGTCATTAGTCTGTGGATCAGGAATTTAAAAGGGCTCAGTAGGGATGACTCATCTCATCTCTACTCTGTGTGGTATTAGCTGGGTGCAGTTCCACTGGGGTTGGAGGAGCCAAGATGGCTTTATTCTCTGTCTGGTGCCCTTTCTGGAGGGGCTGGAATAGATGGAGGATTTGTTTTCTAGAAGGGCGGTTGAACTTTTCTTCAGAGTAGCTCGGTCTCCAATGGAGCAAAATGGGAAGTTTTCAGGTCACTTAGGGCCTGGGTACTGATATTCTGGGACTTCTGCTATATTCATGTCCCCATGAACCAAAACAAGTCACAAGGACAGCCTAGATTCTAGAATAAGGGAGGTGGTACAGGGAATGTCATGCCCTGAGAGGGAAGACCTTGATGGCACAATCTTTGCAGACATCTGCTACAACTTCCATGACTCTGTAGAACCCTGGACTCCAATAGTCTTTTAATATCTGTTGCCCACCATGTAATTCTTTGAACTTATCACAAGGCAGAGCCATGAGATCATGTTTAGTGTTGTGTTCCTCCTACTTAGGGGCTAAAAGGCTGTTGGCATAAACCAAAAGATGTGTGTAGGGTAGGGACAGAAAGTGGAGAAGTATCTTGGAAAGACCACTGACTTTGGAGCCAAGTTATGTGGGTTGAAGCCCCAAAGTTCACACTTAACTAAGAGCTCTAACTGTGCCCTTTATTCTGTATTTCTGTTTCTTCACATGTAAATCGAGGTGATGATCTAAAGTGACTATTAAAAGCAAACAAGTTATTGTTTGTAGAAGTACCTAGGGCATGGAGTAAGGTGAGGCAAACAGGTCTTATTCTTGATTTTTTATTTAAGACTTCTTTACTCTTCTCAAATGTTCAGACATATTTCAACATACTTATTGACACATCTGAAGGAAAAATCTGTCTCACTTAGGTGGTTAAAGGTGGAATACTATTTTAAACCAGCCCGGTATTCAACCATAACAGAATGCTGTAATTGTTTCTGATTGTACTGAGTTGCTGACAAAAGACACGGTGGTGTTCTCGCTAAGCCTCCAGGCACATGTCCACACATGGATGCAAATTCAGTGCCCAGTTGTGCCAGCACCATTATTCCTGAGAATCTGTCACCCCCACAGCTGTCTGATCAGCAGAACACTGTCACTGCTCCATCCCCAGCAAAACCTAATGGGCACATGCCACCGCACAAGGGAAAAACAAGTCCACGAGGTGCAATGTTGTCCTTGATATAAAGGACAGAGCACCATCTGTCACAGCTATCTGTAGCTCAGTCAGTCTCCCGCGGAAAACCAAGGACAAAGAATCTTCGCTCACATTTTCTTAGTGTAGTAGTCTTCAGGGCCGACTCGCACTTAAGAGTATGTAGTTTGTGCTGCTTCTTCCACGACTCTGAAATTAATTTCGCAGATAAAATAGCTTTTATACAAGCATTCTTTCAAAAATATCAGCGTAATAGTTTAACTGTAGTATAAAAGTCAGTAAAGAGAAAAGTGATTATAATCAAATGCTATGCATTTCTATATGTGATTATGTAGGTACAACTACACTAAGGAAAATAACAGATTAGTCAGTGCTTGCACATACTTAAAATTCAAATGGTTGAAATTAAGACAACATCTAGTTAAACTTCACTTAAACTTTTTTTATATTTTAAAAATAATGGTGATAAAAATACATCATACAATAGTGCCCCATACTCAAATATATGTGTACATGTATGCATGTATATAAATATGTATGTGTATATATACACGTGTATAAATCACTGTGGCCATTACATATTACATTTGAACTTTACATGGCAATTTTCACTTGGAAAAGTCAATGCGTATTGCAACTATATAAAACTACCTGGTGTGTCATTAAGCCAAGTAAGGATATACAGGTGGACTATTATAAACAAGTTTTTTCACTTACATGAATGTCTGTCTTCTCAAATTGCAAAGTCTGTGACTTGAAAATTTACTTGACACAGGTCAATTCTGAATGACACAGGACTGCCTGCCCATGGCAGGATGTACAGCATCCCTGTTACATGCCAACTGAACACTTCCCAAATCATGAACATCTATAATCATTGTGATAGCCAAACTCCTACAAATTCCAAAATGCCCCTAAAAGAGTGCACCTGTCAAATTCCATAAATTTTGTCTGGTCAGCTTCTAAAATAGCTCTCTTTCAAATTATCTCACTGGAGCTAACAATAATAGATACTATGTATTATTTTTATTTTTTGGCAGTAAGTAAATAGACTGATGGAAGCTAAATGATATACATACTGTACTATGATTAGTGATGTCAATACATATTTTCTTGTACTTTAGAATTTTGCCCTCATGCTTACTCTTTATGCAGAAATTGAGGTTGAAGGAGGAAGGGATGAATAGGTGAAGCCTAGAGGAAATTTACAGTAGCAGAAATACTCTGTAGGACACTGTAAAGGTGGATGCATTTCATTCTATAGACAAATCTAGAGAATGTAGAAAGACAGCAGTGAGCACTAATGCATACTGTGGACTTTGGGGAATAATGTAGTTTCAGTGTAGGTTCATCCAATGTGACGAATGTACAGTACCACTCTGGTGGCGAATGTTGATAATGAGGGAGGCTGCAGGTTTGTGAGGACAGGGGGGTGGGAAATCTCTATACCTACTCTCAATTTTTCCATGAACCTATAAGTGCTCTAAAAATTAAAATCTATTAACAAACAAGAAGACAGTGGCTTATTTCCATCAGAGAGGTAATCTTTTCAGATCAATTGAAAGGGAGGAACCCAGGGTTGCTGGTAAGTCAGCACTGCAGAGTTTGGGATCTGCTGACTCGCAGGGGACATAGCTCCTCTAACCAGCTAGGACCTCTGGCTTGTCCTCATTTACTTTTCATCTGGTCTCTTTGTTTTTACTCACATGCTAGAGATGGTTGTGGCTAATCTGACTTAAAGGGGTTGCTGAAGGGGAAAAATAAATTCACGATGACAAGATGCCTTTGAGCCTGTGAAATAAATTGTACCAGGTGATACAAGCTGGATGCTTGGAATAGTGTCTCCCATTCAAAAAGTCCACAGAGTTGCTTAATAAATGTTTGCTATGGATACTGAAATATTTGGAGGGAAATACAGGTTTATGACAATGGTAGTAGAGGTGGGGGTGGCTGGTTTTTTATGTGACCATATTTATTTCAACATCTTTGTTTTGATCACCTATTTTTTACAAGTGTTTATAATAGAGCATCCTTTACCTTGAACACAATCTTTGCCCAGTAGGATCTTGTAAGGCATGTCAGGAAGAAGGGCGGGGGTTAAGAAGAATGAACAACATTAATAAAAATGTGGAAATATAATTGTCTTAAAAGTCAGAAACACAGTGACATAGAACATCAAGCCTTCCAACTTCTGATAATAGCAGGGATCAAAATAAGGAGAAATCGCATTAATCAAGAAGAGTTGAGGTGATCCTGAATGATGCCAAATGACAGTGAGATTGGAGAGGCCCAGAAGGATTCAGAGTCACAGGAGGAAATTGCTGTCTTAACACAACCGCCAGGTGGCTTTGGGAACTCCGTCACTGCTGGGACTAGACCTGGATAGAGTAGGAGTCCCCAATCTGCTACACAGGAGAGTCACTAGGAGAGCTTTAAAAACAGAGATTTCTAAGCTCCATCCAGCCTTTCTGACTCAGAACTTCCAAGGATTGCCCAGAAATTAGTATTCTTTTTTTTTTTTTTTTGGTACCGGGGATTGAACTCGTCGGGTCCTTGCGCTTGTGCGAAATTTGTTTTCTTTTGTAAATTTCTCAAAGGAATCTTTCTGATCAACTGTAGTCCTCAGTTCTTGACCGTGCACGTGAGAAATCCAAGTTCTCAGACCTGCTACATACCAGGTACCGAAGCTGGGCCCCAGCAACCTGGGTTTTAAGAAGCCCTGAAGGTGACTGTGGAACAGTTTAGTTTGAGAAACACTGGGATAGTGCATGGAGAATCATGTTCATTAGCTGTTGATTTCCTCACAGTAAAGGTCTAATTAATGAGTTAGTGACCAAAAAAAAAGTGTTAACAAGAGCTACTGACACTACATTTTACCTTTTTTTTTTTGGTCTAAGAATTTTAGTACAGTGGACTCCTAACATACGAACTCAATCAGTTCCGGAGGACTGGTTATGTCTGAAATTGGTTGTAAGTCAATACAGCTGAGATCTGGATGCTTACCTGGATACATGCTATAGATAACAAGATAACAAGGTAGATAATTAACCCAAGTTGTCCTTATGTCAGGCCAGTCATAACTTGAGGGTCCACTGTAGTAAAGAGCAAGAAAAAACAAGGTAGAGTTCTTCCTCTCCCTTTCCATTTTAATAGCAAACACAGCATCAACCATGCTAGCTACTTCCAATGTCTATTTTTCAATCTCATAACAATCTAAGAGCTAGATTGATATGATCTCTATTCTACCCATGTGAAAACACTCTCAGAGACTTTAAATAATTTGCCCAAGGTCACACAGTTAATAAGTAGCTGAGCTGAGCTGTGAACCTAAGGAGTTTTCACACTGTGCCAAGCTGCCTTTTGTCTGCTCTTTCTCTGATCTGGACAAGCAGGACTGACAGGTAATTTAGAGGCAAAGAGTGCCAGTCTCCTAATTTTGCCACTGAAATCTAAGGCCCAGAAGTGTCAAGTGAAAGAATTATGGGGTAGATTGGTGGCAGAGTTGGGGTTAGAAGCAGCAAGAGCTTTGGTCTTCCAGCCCAGGGGCCTTTCTAAAATATTACATTGAGGTTTGTTCTCAAACTGCAGGGACACTTGTTACATAATGTTCAAATTTATGTAGGAATGTGACTAATCCACATTTTTTGATGTTTGATCAGTAGAATATAAAATAAGGCAAGCACTTAATTGAAAAAGTCAAGAAATGGGAAGGTTGGGGAGGGCCAGAATACACAAGAACAATGAAATGCAGGCTGTGTGAGTATTTTTTAGACTGTTGTGGATATGAACTACAGTTTACTACATCTTTTCAGATGAATTCCATATTACAGCTAAACAATTGCAGAGCCATGTGGCATTCATGTCTGATTGAGTAGAGGATTTGGTAATTACTAATCTTCCCCACTAATAGCTTCATGTGTGAATCAAGCAAAAATTAAATGTTTGATGTATTCCTACCTGACTCCAAACAACTGTCTGTGCTGTTCAGTAGAGCAGTGATCAAAGCAATCTGTTCATCATTTCAGATTTTATCCTTGTTTTAAAAGTCATGATTTAAAATTCATTTTTTGCTATAGAAAAGATAGCAATGAATAGAATCTTCCTGTCTTAAGAAACACTTGTCATTTGAAGAAGTACGAAGACTGTAGATGTAGAATACATATTCTAGTCATAGCTTTGTGTCCTTTTAATTATAATTACCTCAGTGATCTGGTATAAAAATATAAAACATTTAGCTAAAGTAGATGAAACAAATCTCTACATGATGGTGCTAAAGGACTTTTTAATATATTCCTATCCCTAGCTGATTGTAAATGTCAGACCATCATCACCAAAATGAAAAAATGTTGTGATCTCTGGGGTTTTGCCTTTGAACCTAAAATTTAAAAAGGCTAACAAATTAGAATGAACACATTTTTGAAACAAGTTTGCAGATTCCAAGTTGAAGTTCTAAATAGAATAAAAGAATTGCTGCAGTGTTGACCAACCATGTTCATCCTTGCAGTAGACACTCTTGGTAGCCCATACACTGCCGATTCCCATGTACTGTCTCCTTGCTTTGCCTTCTTTCTCCTGTGGGAACCTCTTTGGATTCAGGCATGCTTTCTCTTTGGCCCTCATGTGGTGGAGGGCAGGCCTTGGTTCATTTTAGCCAATCAGGTTGGCCTTGCTCTATCTTCTGTAATTGGCAGGAGACCTGGTCAGGTTATGGAATCCTGGCCTCTGAAACATTCAGGTGAGCCTGTTAGGAGGACCCTGGAAAAGGTATCTGCACTCTCTGAAAAAGTCACAGGAAGAGATGGCTCATTTTCTGCCTTGAATATTGTGGCCATGAAGTGAGTCAGCTGAGGAAGAGCCAACCTTCCTAGACGGAAGAGTCACAGAGTAGCAGAACTTGGACTTCATCATGCTGAACCCAAAGATACCCTGCCTTGGTACTTCTGCTTAGTGAGAAAATGAATTTCCTTATTATCTAAATTGTGATTTTAAAACATTAGCATTCATCAGACTCCCCTGAAAGGCTGGTAAACAGCAGACTGCTGACTCTACACTCAGTGGCTCTGATTCAGTATGCTTTGGGTCCAACCAGAGATCACATGCGATGCTCATGCTGCTGTCCAGGGGTGACACCTGGATAACCTCTGGTCTAAGAGTCAACAGAGTCAAGGGTTTAACTGCTAGCAGCTGAAAGCATTCTAATTTATATGCATAGGTGCTGAGATACAGAAAGATATAGAGACCTCTGCCCTCTAGGAAGTTTCAAGCCTGATTTATGTTGAGCTAACCAGAAAGTAACATTCCTTCATCGTCCTTTCTATTAATGATGACAATCCATAAAAACATATTGATCAAAACCTTGAAGCATGAGATATTTTTAGGATAAAGAGCACAGGCTTTCGAGTCAGACTGCCCTTGGATGTACATGAGAGTTCTACAACACTGCCTATACTTGTAAAATTCTCCAGAGGTTCTGATCTCTATTAGAAATAAAGACCATATTCTATAGGCTTGTTGTAAGGATTATATGAAATATTATGCAAAATACTTCTAACAAAGCACTGACTATGTGGTAGGTACTCAGGGTTATCTTATAAATATATATCTATTCCTTCCATCCTAACTGAAGTATAATATACAGGACAAAAAAAATCCTCATTGTCCAAAATTTTATTTAAAATCTTGTACTTAGAATGTCGAATCTTTGTAACAGAAGTATTTATGAATGAATTATGCACTTATTAGCATCTATTTAAAAATATCTTTTCATTAAAGAACAGCACTTATTTGTACCCATTCATCATAGTATTTGTAGGTGAGTCTCTAGTAGATAGAAAATCATGAACATCTGGTTGTAAAACTTGATTGCAAACTGAGGTTGCAAATCTTACAAATGATATAAGATTTCAGAAACTTAATTTAAGGAGTACTGGAAAATTCATCATATCACATTCAAAGCCTCAAATGAGGATTTGTCAGAAGTAGACAAATGAAAAAAAAAATATTTTTTTGTGACACAGTCTCACTATATAGTCCAGGCTAGCCTTGAACTCACTATGTAGCCCGGGGTGACCTCAAACTCATGGCAGTCCTTCTTTAGTCTCCCAAGTACTGAGATTTTAGGCATGAGCCACCATGCCTGGCCCAACAAATGAAAATTTTGAGGTAAAATATCTGGAATTTTGGAGTTCATGATAGTTTGTTCAAGAGAATGATTTGACTATCAAAGGCCTAAGAGAGGTTGTTGGTAAAATATACGTTTTTACGCAAAGATTTTTTCCATGATTATATGGCAAAAGACAAATGAAAAACAAAAGCCCTATTATTAGATTACAGTATTTTCTCATTAGAATGACATCAGATTAAATCATCAATACTTAGTTCATTCCCCCCCAAAATGATGAATAGTTGATATTGTAACCTAAATCTTATTAAACATGAAACAAATATATTTAGTATATTTTTCAAGGTAAAATTCCATTCAATTACCATTTACTCTAAAAATTTCATCTCTGCTTTAAATGTATTTATTTTTCAGGGAAATAGAAATCATGACAATAACATTATGTGTTTTGTAGAAAACTTAAACCCTCTTTTATTTATTTATTTATTTTGGTATTGGGGATTGAACTTGGGACCTTGCGCTTGCAAGGCAGGCACCGGAACCACTGAGCTAAATCCCCGGCCCCTTAAACCCTCTTTTAGAGAAGCTACCATTTGCCTGCCAATATCTATTCTCTTTTTCTGTAGTAACAAAAATCTGAGTTATAGTTGGGTGTGTGCTGTCCAGATAAACAGACACAATTTATAACTTTCCTCATAGCTCTGTCTAGCTGGAAAGATAGTATAGTGAATGTGTTTTGGGACAATTTCAGTAAAGGTACTTAAAAGGAGGAAGTTGTAGCTTTCTCTCTCCTTCCTCCTTCCTATTCTCTGGGATAAAGGTAGGATTTTCAACAGCCATCTTGAACTGTGGGCGAAAAACACTGAGAATTGTGGATAAGAAAGTCATACATACAAGTGGACCAGGCACACCTGGCCTGTAATCCCAGCACTCAGGAGGCTGAGGCAGGAGAATTGGTGGGAGTTCAAGGCCTGCCTGGACTACACAGTGAGTTCAAGAACAGCTTGAACTACAGAGTGAGACCTTGCCTCAAAAAAGCAAAAAGAGTTATACATGTGGGTCCTTGGCATCATCATGGCATTCTCATAACTGCCCCAAAATGCCTACTTTTGGACTTTGTTACATGGGAGACAAATAATTATCCCTTTAAAACTGTTATCTGAGAGTTTTCTGGGATATATATATATATATTTTAATTCTATTTAATATACTCTTTAAAATGTGCTGAACGTCAATTGTTGGTTTTTCAAGAGCAATTATAGTCATTGCTCTGGATGATAAGGATATGAGAATGGAGAAGTGGATCAGCAATGTGCAGGGGTGAGGGAGGAAATAAGTCTCACATTTCAAATTAGGTAGAATTACAAAAAGCAAGGCAGGCGTACTGGTAGTTTTCTGTCTGATTTATCTCTAAGTTGAAATATATTCAGTTGCTTTTATACATTATTTGCAACTAATTTTGTTGAGTCTACAATAATAAGAAGGACCTCTGTGATTCTTTAATATCTGTTTTAGGAACCCTAGGCAGAAGACCCATATGGACAGTCATCAGCCTCTGCTAAAACATTTTGGTAAGAAAGTATTAAGGTTAAAACTATTAAGTTTTAAGGTTAAAGTCAATTGATGGGAAGTTTTCCTTGAGTATATTGTGAACTCACCTATTTAAAACTTCTACCCATACAGTCAGTTTTACAAGCTGACATTCTTTTTAATAGCCCTTGTGATTAAGACAGTTAACATGGTGCCTTAACATCTCATCTTTAGGTCAAACACTTTCAATTCTTTCAGTGCTTCTCCTTTTAAGGTAGTTTTTAGGCTTTCCAGTTGCTCATTGACATAGTCTACAAAGAATGACTGATATATATGGCAAATGTTTAAATTTTTTAAACTTTATTATAATAAAAGACACATTGCCATTAATTGCCTTCATAATACTCCCCCTTGCTTTGAACATACTTATCCACCATTCTTCCTACTTTGAAGCAGTCCTGGAAGTCCTATTTTTCATAAAGTATAATAAGAAATACAGCAAATGCTGCTTCCAAGTGCCGTCCAATAGAAAGGCAGGCTCATAAAAACATTACAGTGTGTCTTCATCTACCTTATTCACCAGATCTGGCACCATAAAACTTCTGCCTCTTCCCCAAAGTCAAAATGACCTTGAAAGGTAAACACTTTGAATTAACTCAGGACATCAAGGCAGCCACGACAGCACAACTAAAGACACTCATGAAAAAGAACTTCCAGAACTGCTTCAGAAAGAACAATGGGATAAGTGTGTTTGAAGTGAAGGGAAGTTTTTTGAGGAGGATTAATGGTAATGTGTCTTTTACTGTAAGAATTTTTTTAAAAATTTAAACATTCATTGTAATTTTTTATCTTACCTCATAGTTGTCAACAATCTTTAGAAAAATCTCATGCTGTTTCTTACAGGAAACACGGCATTGTCCTCTATAATTGCAATTTTTATAGTTTGGTGGCCACAATCTGTATACTCTGGAGCTTTCTCTTCTTTCCACAAAACAGAAACATACTAGTGTTCATCTTTTCTTGAGGCTCCTTAAAAAAATGAATCTCTGTCAAATAGGAGGCTGAAACACTCCCCCCACCAAACAAAAACAAAGCAGCAAATATACATAACTTGGTAAAGAGGGAAAATTTAAAAATATATTCCCAAGTGTTTAAATCTCTGAAATGAAATAAGATCTATGGGTTTTAAAAATAGATCCCATTTTCCACAGTGTCTGTGTCCTGTTGGACTCAAAAAATTGCTTATTAACTGACATAATTCTCTGGATATGGAAAGACAGATGCATCTGAGGCTGATAAAATTAACCATCATCAGAGGAATGAGAAATAGAGAAATAAGTAATATTGGACCAAGTTTGTTATTCTTCCTGCAAAAATACACACGCATGCATGCACACATGTACACACACACACACCAACTTGTAAAGTCATTTGCAATTTACAGTGTTTACCAACTGTCTAAATACAAGAAGCTATGGGCAGCTCCAGGCTCTCTTATCTGTTTCACAGGCGTCTGCCTCCTTTTGATTCTAGGATTAAATCTTCTCTTGATAACTATCTCACCCTTTAGCCGTTGAGTTCCCCATTGATAGTGTAAATGTCACTTTGAAATAACCATCTCTGCTATTTACTTGGAGGATGCTTGAAAAAGCAGTGCTTTTGACAGAGTTGATGTTGGGTTCTATGATTTCACTTTAAACAGAGTAAAGTCAGCAGACAAGTCTAGTTCATCTTTTGAGAAATATTTATGCCAACAGAAAACTAAAAAACAATTGACTCTGCCTTGCCTCCTCCCTTTTTAGGGTTATAAAATTTGTGTTGTGTCATGAGATTAACAGGTCATAGGTAATAGTTTCCTAACTTAAAAATTTGGTCCTGTGCTGTTATGCATTTTGCTGAAATGTTTGTACCAGGCTATTATGGAGTGGGGCTGTCCAAAGGCTTCTGGGTTCTTGGAGAGTATGTCTAATCATTCCTCCATATTGTGTCAGTTTATAATCCCTCTATTAATAACAAACCTTGGCAAATTCTCTTTTTTTGAACCAAATAAGGTCCCATAGTGTTTTTATAATATCACCAATAAATTTATAGGAAAATAGCCAATAGTCTTAGGAGTCAGGCACTGTGCATGTGCTCTGGGTTCTGGCAGAGTGTTCAGAGGTAAATACATGGATTCTACCATTGGTCATGGTCCACTCCCTCTGGATTCCATTGCTGTGCCTGCCTATGTTATTGCTTTGTGCAGTTGTGCCTCAATTCATGAACTTAATTCTTTCCATGATTCTGTTCACAAACAGCATTGAACAAGAACCAAATCAAATTTTCCCATAAGGTCAACATTGAACCTAACCATTGAATTTGATTTGGTTCTTGTCCAATTCAGTTTGTGACCAGAATCATGGAAAAAATTAATTTTGTCAACTGAAGTACCACTGTGTCTTTTATATTATAAGGATTGACTGCGTTTTATTTAGAGTCAAAGTACAATGGAATAAAATGAATAGATCCACTTTTGTCTGAAAATGACTAAAAGCATCACATTTACCTTTCTGGGGTTCAGTTTCCAAGCATGTGACCTAAAAGGATTGACTTAGAATCACAGGCCACTTTTAGCTCTGACATTCTATAACCAGGTGACTTTGGGGTTCTAATGTTGCATTTAAAGGTAGAGTAACGAGTAACAAGGCTGAGTAACATCGGAGTGACAAAGCTGCTCTGTTTAGTTTAGGGAGGGAAGGAGGGCATGGGGAGTAAAGGTTACTTGGGATTCTTACATAGGTGCTCACAGCCCCAGAAGGGTCTCTAAGCCGAATCCGGTCCTCATTGTAGCTGAAGCATGTCTCACCTTTGACCTTCCAAAGGATGCAATTTGGTTTATACAGTGGGTACAGGTAAGAAACAAATCAAACTGCCTACAGTAGCCCCATCCTAAAGCTATTGAAGAGTGCTTCAAGGAACAACTGAGATTAAATACTTTGAGCTGCTCCAAGGGTGTTCAATCCAGACATGGCCAGGATCACCAAGGCCTATGAGATCCTTGTCCTTCGTGCCAGTATCTTCATTGAAAACTGGTATTATATTTACTTGTTCAATGAGGCCAGAAAAGTCTCACCGAATAATACTGACCCATTCTCCCACTGACCTGCTCTGACCTCAGGACACCAGTTACTGAGGAAACCTGACAAGACCAAGTCATTACTCACCTGCTTTACAAGCATGTAATTTGGTTCATGAATTTAGAAAACACTTGATAAGCCTTAGAAATTCAATTGAATACCATGTTTCCTCTTTCTTGTTTTAAAATAAATGTGTTCAGTTAGAAAAGATGTTTCCCTAATGCATCGAATGGTCTTGCTGGCTCTGACATGTTGGTAAAAATCTATAAAGGCTGATAATTCAATGCTAAGTAGCAGGGATGAGCTGGAGTAGGGCGCAGAAGGAATAGCAGACCACATGTCCTGATGTGCAATTCTAAAGAATTCAGTGGTTCTTGAGGGTACACTGTTCATAGGAGTCAACAAGTAGACAAAGAAAATCCAGACCTTTGATGACCCCTGGTGAATAAACTAAGCACTGCATTGAAATGCAGCTACAGCCACAAACTTCTTTGCAGGCGAACTCCCTGGTTGGCTCATCTCCCTCCAGTAAGACAAAGGACTGCTTTCCCCAGGGCCTGTTTCATTTGTATTACAGATGTACCTTACAGACTGGAGGCATCTGTGTCCCTCTAAACAGATCTCACTTTGGCAATCTCTGTTAGTGGAGAGTAAAAAAGGTGTGTGCATACACTATTTCATATCTCTGTGGTGACACCTTGGAGACGGTGTTATTTATGGAACATGAAAGAATTCCATGGCCTTCATAAGGAGAAATCTATAACTTTCTTTCTAATTAGGTAGGTATTAATATTGTTTTATGAAAGAGTCACAAAGAATAAAGCAACCTTCTTACATGGCCCAAATTTACAATTAGACTTTAAACTTAATCATTTAGCTAAAATTCCTGAGTACCAGCTGAAGTTTGCTTCCTTGTAGCAAAAAAAATCTACATTTTTGTAAACAGCTGTGTGTGATCAGCATGTGGTACTTGGGAGCCAAACAGCAGGATTTTTGTATTTTGTTCAGTTTACAGGCGAAAAAGAAAGTTTGTTACTGTAAAAGGAGAATGGTGTGGGGGAAGAATTTTAGTGTAGACACCAGGCATCCAGTTATAAAAGCAGTGATACCATGTGCCTGTTTGTAATCACCCAGACTGGAACCTACCTGGTAGTGTAATACAGGAGAATACCAACAGTTTACACTATTAATAGAGTTTGGCATATCAGTCAGTCATTTATTTATCATAACCATTGGCTTTTAAATTTTTGTAACTCTGAGTGGGAGTATTATTTTATATCTCTCAGATTGACATATACAATGTTGAATCGCTGAGTTTATTCTCTCTCCCTTTCCCTTTTTAATCAACACAAACCAAGAAATGCTTTTATCTCTTTAAAAAAAAAACTAAGTTTTTAAATGAGAAACATTACGTATCCCAAAGGCATGCTTCAGCTTTATGGGCAGTCATCTTAGACTCTCCGCAGAGATAGTAGGGGCTTGCTGCACGTGGGCAGTCATTCTCTTATGTGATCTTCAGCACAGCCATGAGAGGCTTCAAGATGAGGAGACTGGCATTCTGAGAATGTGATCAACTTGCCAGAGGTCTATAATTTCAAGGGTGGAAAGATTCAGTTTCTCCACTGCCTGCTTGATTTTGCAAATGAAAAAGCTGGAACCTAGAATTGGATATTTCTTTTACAGCACAGCTGGACACAGGGATCTGTTCTCAGTCCAGCTGCTCATCCTTTGCGTCACTCTGCCTTCCTTGGGCCATGTTGAGGCCATGTGTCTTTGTAGAGGGGACCATGTCACTCTTGAAAATATTTGGCAAATTGCTGAGTAGGAAGTGAGACAGGAGGGGATATAATGAAATGTTAAGAATTTGGAAAACAAGGCTGGGGATTTAGCTCAGTGGTTCTGCCACCTGCCTCGCAACCGCAAGGTCCCAAGTTCGATCCCTGGTACCAAAACAAACAAAAAAAAGAATTTGGAAAACAGCTTAATATAATTTAGTAAAAGCAGTTTTGAATTTAATCACAAATGCCATCTATGTTTCCTACTTCACTATACATTTTAACAAAGTTATATGTATATCATTATAATTTAAAAGACTTTTCATAATGTCGTCAATTGTGTATGTGTATTCTACATTATAACCAAAGGGCAAGTTACTATGGATTTATGTACTATTCACCTCCGTAGTTGCAAGTACTTTCTAAGACTTTTCACCCAGATGTGATATGTTTTGAAATCTTTACATTGTACTTAAAGTTCACTCATCTCTTATGTGTCTATGAAGTACATATCTTGATTGAGAAAGTATAGCATTAAAAAGTCTCTCCCTACATAATGCCAGCAGGTCACTAATGCAGAAAAGTAGCCTTGTAGAAAGGGTTGGAAGATATTTCCCAAATCTCTTCCAACTAAAGGTCAAGTGCTTCAAGCCACCAAATATAATGTGAAGCTGCCCACCTAAGACCCACGAATCTTCCTTTCCAAAGATCAACTGGGAATGCTATGATGTCTTAGTAGCCAAATCAGGCTTTGCTTCCTAATTTGAGTCCCTAGATCCAAAACAAGTTTCTTATTGGTGGTAGAGAGGTTGGATGGGAAAAGCTTGGGGGAATCTGAAGATGGCTTTGCATGCAACCTCTGTCCTGTGTGACCTTGGGCAGATGATTTAGCCTTTCTTGGTGAATGAACTCAACATATAGCTTAAGGAAGACTTGTTCTGAGGTATGTAGCTACAATCTTAAATACTTGTTGGTCTGGTTCTTTATTTGGGAAGCCACAGCTCAGCACTGTAAGATAAACCTAATTGTAGAACTCACTGTAATGTCTGCAGGGGTAACTACTCATTCCCTGGACTAGACAAGGTTCAACAGCCACACAGTGCAGTGCTGGCCAAAACCTGGCACCTGTACAGACGAAAGGACTTTCAAGACTGTCCTTAGTCTAAATAAGTCTTGGATGTCCTTAGAGATTTTATGAAGACATTTGTCACACAGGAAGGCAATTGGGTGTACATCAAATGATTGATACTAAACTTTCTATTTAAAAGGGCAGGTTTGGGCCAGGGATTTAGCTCAGTGGTTCCGCCGCCTACCTCACAAGTGCAAGGTCCTGAGTTCGATCCTCAGTACCAAAAAATAAATAAATAAATAAATAAATAAATAAATAAATAAATAAAAGGGCAGATTTAGGCTTAAAGAATTAATTTAAAAACTAATAATGGTATAAACAGTTTAGCTTGAAACTTTGATTTGCTTATACATGATGCTGCTAAGGAAAATTAATAATTATACTAACAATTTAATGAATTTTAAAGAACAAGCTCTTTACCAAAAAGAGAGACAAAACAAAATTCTTAAACTTAGAAAGTTCATGCAATTCACATCATTCTCAATAGTGCAGTCTTCTGAGGATTGCGTCAGGATCTCCTCTTTTGGGAGAAGGCCACGTTTTTCAATTTTGTACCTCTTGCATGTCCCTTCCATTCTTAGAATGACTGATTAGTTTGGTGACAATTTTTGCTAATGGATGTGAATTGTGCACGTGAGTAGTGTGGAGCCAAAAAAGAGACTGCAGAATTTGAGTAACCACAAATGTAATTATACAAAAAGAATTGATTTATCATATGGTATGAGATTTTAGAACTATACAAATATAGAGAAAATATTCCTCAGCTATCTAGAAATGTATCAATATCAATGCATCAAATACATCAATTCAACAAATATGTATTCAATATTATCTTAAATTGCCTCCAGTGATGTCATGTGGCTTGGCATCTCTGATGGTTAATCTTTTTTTGGAGCCAGGAATTGAACTCGGGTCCTTGTGCTTGCGCAGCAGGTGGCGAAACCACCTGAGCTAAATCCCTGGCCCCTCTGATGGTTAATCTTGATTGTCAACTTGATTGGCTTGAGAGAGGCCTAGTAGATTTTTAAAGCACACTTCTGAGTATGTCTGTGGGAGGGTCATAGGGACAAGACTTTGGTAACTATATCTGGTTCCTGGTTACTTCTGTCTCTTTCCCTGCTCTCTGCTTTCTGGATATCATGAGTTAAGTAGCTTTCCTCCACCACACCCTTTTGCCATTATGTTTCTATCTTGGAGCAAGCTAAGCATGGACTGAAACCTCCGAAATTGTGAGCCAATATAAACCTCTCCTCCTTCGCACTGTGGACGTCAGGTATTTTGTTCTGGCAAGAGAAAGCTGAACGGTACAGCATCTAAGGTTCCATAATCTTGCAGTGATCTACCTATTTGCTTGATCACCTTTCACAGGCCTCTCGATTTCCAGTAATTTAGAATTATGGACCTTTGCTTGAACATATCATGCTGTTCCATGTCTGTATTCCTTGTCATATCATTTCTTTTTTCTGGGATATCTTCCTTGACTAGCAAACATCCACCTGTTCCTAAAGACCTGCTGTCACCCACAGTACCTATAATTAATCATTATAAGTGTTACATTGCATTCTAGAGATTTGTAAACAAGTTTTTACAGCCATCTAGACTATAAATGCTAAAGGGCATTTCATGTCCAGTTCCAGGAACATAGCAGTTCTTTAGGCGACTTCTTTGAATGAATAAATGCGCACATGCATAAGTTCTAAGCAATGTATCAAAGGAGTGGTAGATTGAACTACAAAAATGAACACATAATATTTATCTTCAAGGAGAATATAATCATGAAGAAGGAATAAACATGTTAATCTTACCTTTACTCAGAGACAGAATTCTAAAGATTGTGCTGGAGATATGGAATGCTAAGAAAGCATGTGAGCTGAGTAGTAAAACATCTGTTGAAAGAATATTTATTCAATAAATATTCCTTTTCCTTTTTTAGCAGTAAAAGTTCATGGAGGAAGAGTATTTAAGCTTTGGTTTAAGAGATTATCAGTGATAAAGTTTGGAAAGTCTGAATAGTAGCGTCAGTAAAAGCAGAGTCATGAAAACATAGTGTGTTAGGGAAATGAGAATAATCCAGTTTGGTTGGGCCCTGGTAAATATGGGAAGAGATGTAAGAGATTTGTCTGCAAGACCTAAGGTGATGGAACTAAGAAAAACCTTAAATTCTATGGCCGGAATAATGAGAAGCTGTTGAAAGTTTTGGAACAAGGAGGTAAAATGATACTTTAATCTCTGTGCTATATGAGAAATAAAATATATGAAAAATGCTTGAAATAATAGATGGTACATAGGAAATACTCAAATGTACTGTCTGCTGTTATAATCAGATATTTTTATTGAAGAAGAATATGGTAGGAAGAGATCAAAGTCAAGGGGGAAAATTAAATTATAAGAAAAGCCTAAACAAAACATAACAGTCCTAAATTTAGAGAGGGGCTACAGGCCCTTTTCATAAAGGAAGGGATTGTATTCAAATGACATTTAAAGATAGAGTGGAAATAACTTTATCACCAATTGGTGACAGAAGAGGAGCCAGAAGCATCTAACTTTGCCATACAGAATAGTGATGGGAAAAAACAACAACAAAAAAAGAACCTCAGGAGTAGGGCATGAGAAAGGTAGATAACAGCTATGCATTGAATGTGTTGGGTTGGAAGGATTCCTGGAACTCAAAGATGGCCCAAAACCCATTAGATACGTGGGCCTAATGTCTAAGAAAGTGATGTGGGCAAAAGTTGTACATTTGTGAGTTATCAACATAGAGGTGATAGTTAATACCATACAAGTAATTTAAATGACCACCCAAAAAAATTGTGGAAGAAGAGTATTGAAAACAGGAAATTTGAGACTGCTGATTTTTTTTGAGCAGGGCGGGTGGTGGTACCGGGGATCGAACTCGGGTACTTGCGCTTGCACAGGAGACGGCTGATTTTTAATAGGGGGTTGACTTTATGTCTACTAATACTTGAGAATTGCTGAGTGTCTTTCTTTCTCACTATCCATGGTGTTCTTGGTGCCATGGCTGTAGTCTATGGGATAAATAGAACACAGGACAAGACAACATAGATATCCATAAACTGAGAGAGCATAATCAGTAATATCCTGATACCAGAAAAGTATAGATGCCTTAAAAGGGAAAAATAAGGAGCCCAGCAGGGCAACTTGGCAAGATAAAAATAAAGAAAGGGATGGAAATATAGCTCACTGTGAAGACCCTGAGTTTATTCTCCAGGACCACAAAAGGGGAGTGGGTGCAAGGTAAGCACGCTGAGTTTCCACCATACTCCCCCTTGGCAAATTACTACCCTCGTCGTTGATGTGCTTAAATTAGGGAAATGTTTCTTCAATAAAAGCAAGCTTTTTCCCTTGTTCTAGCTTGATTTGGATATATCATGGAAAACTCCCTTTTAATTATGTACCTTCCAGCTTTAACTCCACAACAATTATTTTTTCATGGGTAGCACCTCATAATATTTTACAATTACACAGTTCTTTGCAGCTCATAAAACTCTCACATTTTTCTCAATATAAGGTAAGCTATAACTATTCCCATTTTAGAAAGCTAAATCGAATCTGAGGCATATTGCAGCATGATCATAACATTGAGAGGAAACTTCTTTGTAGCTGGATTTAAAAAACTGAAATATTATTAAGTGCTGCAGAGTTATCACATTCTTTAATTTGTGGCATGTGCTCAGAGTTGATCCATAAAAGTTCCTTTTTCATTTTTCTATTTTTCATATCTCTTCCTCCATCTGTAATCCATTTTGTTACCACAAAAGTCACATACTCTTGTATATATCAGGTATAATGTTGAATAATGACTGTAAGGAGTAAATGAGCTGTATGGAACATTGTCAGGTAAGTTCACTTATACTATAGTCATATAAAAGGTATATGTATTATTTGTGGATAAGTTTATGTGTGTATAGGGCAGGGGAACAAAAATATTAAAAACCTTTGTCTGTCTTCTGCAAGGTTTCTGGGAGTTTTACTTCCTAGAACAGAAAGCTTAAGGTATAGAGCAATAGTTGTTAAAGCTGACCATGCATCAGAAACTCCCCAAGGGCTGTGAATTAACAGGTCATTGGGACAGAGGTGCTGTGTCAATAGGTCTGGGTGGGGCCTTTGAATGTGCTGCCAAGTGGTGGTGCTGCTGCTGACATGGGGGGAGTGGGGGAGAAAGCCTGGGAGGTAGAGAGGAATCTGGGGGGCTTTTACAGACTACCCAATTGTAATCAGTTTACCAGAATTTTGATCAGGCTCCAGGCTCACCTTATCTTCCAAGTCCCTTGCTGGGTTTGTTTAGCTGTTGTTGTTTGCTTGCTTTGTTCCTCATTGGCTTTTTTTTTTTTTTTAATTCATTAAGCTTATTGGTACATTTTAGATATACAATATGATGACATTCACCACTGGGAATTTGTACTTTTACATGATATATCTTGGTTATTTTTTTCCCTATTCCCCTGCCCTCCCTTCAGCCCCTCCACCCCTCTCTATTTACAAAGACTTTGTTTCCATTTTTTCCTTTTCTCATATTTATTCCTTTCCCTTCCTTCCTTTCCCCTACCCCTTCCACTGTCCCTTCCCCTTCCCCTTTGGACCTTTTCTTCCTATTTCACATTATCTATTATACATTTTGATCCTCATTTACACTTTCAGTTTCTCACACCAGAGAAACTATTTGGTATTTACATGTGTGTCCTATTTATTTCACTTAAGAGTATGGCCTCAATGTACATCCATTTAGCTATAAATGTCTCAAGTTTCTCATTCTTTATGGCTGAGTAATACTCCATTTTATATATTTTTTAAAAACCCACATCTTCTTTATCCAGTCTCCAGTTGATTGGCAATTGGGCTGTTTCCAAGTTTTAGCTATTACAAACTGTGCTGCTATTAATGTGGGGGCTCATATATCGCTGTGGTATGATTCTTTTAATTCTTTTGGAAAGATACCCAGGAAGGGAATAGCTGTGTCAAATGGGAGCTCTAGCCCTAGTTCTTTGAGGTATCTCCATACTGATTTCCACAGTGGTTTCACCAGTCTACACTCCCACCAGCAGTGGAGCAGAGTTCCTACCCCACCAGGATTTGTTATTGGTTGATTTCTTGATAGCAGCCATTCTTTCTGGGGTGAGGTGGAATCTCAGCATTGTTTTCATTTGCATCTCTCAAATGACCAGTGATGTTGAACAATTTTTCATATGTTTATTTGCTGTTTCTACTTCTTTGTCTGAGAAATGTCCATTCATTTCAGATGCCCATTAACCTGAGTTGCATCTGAACTAGAACAAAGAACAAGTGGGATCTCATTTTATTAAAAAGCTTCTGCAAAGCAAAAGAAACCAACAGAGTGAAGAGACAACCCACAATGTGGGAAAAATTTTTACCAGCTGTTCCTCAGACAAAGGTCTACTATCTAGAATATATAAAGAACTTAAAAAAAAATCAGACCTCCCAAATTTAAAGACTCATTGTCTTTCAATTTTCTTCAGCTACTGGGTAGTAGAATGGACAGAGAGGAAGAGAAGTTGTAGTTGAATAAATCTGTGTAGTGCCTCAACTCTGACACTTACTGACTAAAGTCTAAGCCAGTTACTCAGGTTCTCTGTGTAATAAGCACAAAAACATCCAAAAACAACAACAACAATACTGGTAAGACATCTTAAACTTTATTCAATAAGTTTACTGTTTATGGTACTGTAATATCAATATTGCTATTTTAAAAATATTTATATTATAGGATAAAACAAGTTTTATTAGAAATAAAGGTATTCTAGATAAAAGAAAAGAAATATAAAATCAATTAAGTTTACAAAAAACTCTAGATTGTCAAATTAAAATTGAAAATTATTACTAATTCCTGCTGTCTAAAAAATGTATTTCTTAGATCTGTTTGCTGAAAGGATATAGAAGCAATGGTATCACAGGAGGAACAAGCATCCCTGGCCCCAAGATTTTGGTTTTTAAATACTATTTTCTGCTAAAAGGAATCAGAGTTTCTTTAAGAAATATGTGATTTCTGGCCTGAGGAAGGGGTTGTATGTACAAGGGAAACTGGATTTGGGGTCAGAAGTCTAAAACGTATTTAAAGATGAATGGAGTGATGTCAAAAGGAGTCAGATTTAAGAAACTCCCCCAGGCCAAATTGAACTAATTGAACATCAAAAAGAACAATTACTGTACTCCACAGTGAATATGTAAATCTTTATGAGTCTAGGTGATACTCAAAAAGAGGGAAAGGGAAAAAGAGGGAGAAAAATCTTTGTCTGACATCCTTGGGGTGACTATTATACAATTCCTACTTTGGAAATCTGTTAAGAAGATGTTATGGTTCTGGTTAGAAATGTTCTCCAAAACTCTCAGGTGTGCAGAGGTAGAGATGAGGGTCTACTCTGAAGGTGTCAATGTGTTCTTAGGTCGTGGGGTCTGGTTGGAGGTCATCACTGAGGGTGTAACTTAAAAGGGTTTACTCTGTCTCCAGCTCCTCCCTTCCTTCCCTGATTCCTGGCCACTACAATGTGAGCTGTTTTCCTTGCAGACCCTCTATGTTAGAGCCTGCCAACCATGGACCGAAACTTCTGAAGCTGAGCTGAAATAGACCTCTTTTTCTGTAAATCGTAGATAGCAGGTATTTCGTCCCAGTGAGCAGAAAGTGACTAAAGCAGAAGGGAAGAAGAGTAGCCATTTATCCTGCCCTCAATGACAGTAATCTCTTCTTTACTGAAAGACGAGGAGGAGGAGGAGGAGGAGGAGGAGAGAAAGACAGCCTTAGAAAAATATTTTGGGCCTCATGTGGTGGAGCACACCTGTAATCCCAGCACTTGGGAGGCTGAGGCAAGAGGATTATTATATCCAGTTCCAGGCCAGCCTAGGCTACATAGTGAGTTCAAGGCCAGCCTGAACTACATAGTGAGGCCCTGTCTCAAAAAAACCCAAACCAACAAAACAAAACAAAAACCCCACAAAGCAACAACAAAAAAAGAAAATATTTTGGCCAAGCATGGTGACACATGCCTGTAATCCTAGAATTTGGGCAGCCAAGGCAGGAGAATGGCAAATTCAAGATCATCCGAGATTATATAGTTTGTTCAAGGTTGGATTAAACTATACAGCAACACTCTGTTTCAAAAAACCAAAAAGAAAACTCATTTTGCCTTTGTGACAAAATTCATATTCACAAAAGTCAGCGATGATTATTAAAACTATTAAGTCAATGTTTGATAGAAAAGTGGATAGTATTTGCTTTAACAATTGCAAAGGGACAGCCATATCTTTGCAATGGAGAGATCTGACTAGTAGACTACTTTAATCCAGTGTTCAAACATACAAAGTGTGATCGTAAATATGTTGAAGATTTACCTTTTTAAAAAATTTATTACAATAAAGGCCTCATCACCATTAATTCCAATCAAAATCTTCCCTCTCACTTCAAACACACCTATCCCATCATTCTTGCTATTTTCAGAAGCAGTTCTGGAAGTTCTTTGTTGTGAGTGTTCTTAATTATGCTGTCATGGCTACCTCGACATCCTGAATTGGTGCAAAAGGTTTAATTTTCTGGCCATTTTGGCTATGAAGAACAGCCAAAAATCACATGGTGCCAGATGTAGTGAATAAGATTGATGAGGATACCCATAATGTTTACATTGGACAGAAAAAAACAACTTTTAAATTTACATTTACTGTGTTTTATGATCACACCTCTTAGCACCACTATAAATGGGGTAACCAGCATTAAGGGCTGCCTAGTGTAATGCATAAAGTAACTTTTAGGAGATCTTGGTAAAATTTTCCATCTGAACCTAATCAAGACTTTAGATCCAAATTCTAGTTAACAGGTAATACAAGAGTTGTAGGAATAAAGCTTAATAACATTACATGGAAACAATTCTATAAGATAGCTGACCTGAATTCTTCTAAGAGTTAATGTCATAAGGGAAAAGAAAAATTAGAGAGATGTATTCTATTTTATAACAGACAAAAATCAATAACCATGAATGCATAGTCTCTGATTAGATCTTGGTTTGATACACTGTAGGGTTTACTAGGGAAATTTAAATATGGGTGGAATATTTAGTGAATTATTTCTTAGGTCTTAAAATAATATTGTGTTTATGTCAGACAGTATCTTTAACTTTTAGAAGTGGATGCTAAAATACTTATGAGTGTTGTTTCATAATGTCTATAATTTATTTTTAAATAGCTCAGCAAAAGCTTATCTAAGTAAAACAAAGCAGATAAACAACAAAAGCCAGGTGTGGCGGTGCACTCCTATAATCCCAGCTCTCTGGGAGGTTGAGGATTGCATGTTCAAGCCCAGCCCAGGCATCTTAGCAATTTAGCAAGACCCTATTTTGAAATCAAAACTGGAGAAAAGGACTGAGAAGTAGCTCAATGGGGAAACCCTGGCATCAGTCCCCTTTACCGCAAAACAAAACAAAATACAGTAGATGAAACAAATATGGGAAATGGTTAAACATTGTGAGTGTTTTATAATTTTTCTACTTTTCTGTATGCTTGAGATTTTTTAATATTTCAAAATTTTCAAATTAAAAATACAGCTTTTAGCTTTGTTCCATATGTAACAGATACATATGTTAACGTGTGTAAAATACCTATAACAAAGTGTACATGTTCAAAAATGTTAGTTCTCTCCTTTAGACTAAAATAATAATAAGAAAAAAACCCCTTTATCCTTGGCTCAGCTTAAATTCATTTTTAAAGGAAGTGAAGTTTAAACATACACACACATAACTAAACAAACAGGCAAACAAACTTCTCACCACACACTTTCTACCACCCTAGTCCTCATATTGATTTACTTGGCTTCCCCTTTGTTGTATCAACAGAGAGAGCCTTCAGCTTTTCATTCACTCTGGTTAGTGCCAAAGACATTTTGCACTTATTCAAATCATAGGTCAGAGAGAGAGAGAGAGAGTGGGAGAGAGCGTATGCCATGAGAGGACAGATGGAGTGGGGAAGACATCGGAGACAGATGGGCTTACTCAGAACAAGTGATGTAGCCATAATAATAAAACTGTAAAAACAATTCACAGAGAATGGTTAAAATGCTAAGAGCAGGACCGCTCCAGTTTGCTGGAAATATGTCGAGGTACCCTAGACCCACCCTTACCTGCCTGAAATCAGAGTTCAGGTTCTTTCCTCCCAATGAAAGGTTATCTTGGGCTGTTTACATGTAGGCAGGCCAAGGTCATTCAGGTATTTGTTCATGTCTAGATCAAGGAATACATATTTAATCACTCATCCAACAGATAACTGTCAAGCTCCTACTATGGGCCAGGCTCTTTTCTTGGAGCTTGGGATATATTAGAGAATGAAACTCTACAAAATCTTTGCCCTAACTGTCAGATAATAAACAATAAATAAGTAAAACTGAATGAGGCATGGATTGCAATTTAAAAATAGAGTGGTCATGGTGGACCTCCCAGAGAAAATGACATTGGAATAAAAGACTTGAACAGGATGAAGGAGTCAGGTTGTGCTGATGACTATGGGCATAGCTTTCCAGATAGAAGGTGTAGCAGGTGCAAAGGTTGAAAAGCAGCAACGCGACTTGCAAGTCCTGGGTCCTGGGCAAAGCCAGAGGGACTGAGAAAAACAGAAGAAAATGGTAGGAAATGAGGTCAGAGGTAATTTTGACCAGATCATGAAAAGGTCTTCAACACAATGAAGATTAAGATTTTTACCCTACGTGAAATAGGAGTTGAGGGAAGGCTCTGAGCAGAGAGGAGTGACATGATCTGGCTTCTATTTTTAAAGGATGGCTTTGGCAGCTGTGCTGCAAATAAACTGAATCAGGCAAGGTAGAAGCGGGAGGCTAGTTCAAAAGCCACTGCAGTAATCAGGCGAATGGTGATGGTTGCTTGGATCAAGGTGAAAAGCAATGGAATGTAAAATGTAAATGTAATTGGATCAGATGTGTGAGGTGTAGAGAATTGAAAAGAAAATATATTTAGCTCCCTAATTCTCAATGTCAAATATCAAGATGTTTTTCATCTAGAGATAAGCTTTATCCAACATGAAAACTATCTTGTGAATTATTATGGAGGGAATTATCTGATGTATCTTTCTGTAGGTTTCATGGAACAAGATAATAAGAAGCATCCTTAGGGCTGGTGGGGTAGGGGTAAAGCACATACAACAAGGACATAAATTAAAAAGAATCTCCAGGGCCTCTCTGTATTGTAGGTCAGTAAAAATTTCATCAAAAGCCATTTAGACAGTGTGTGATTACAGATATATTTCTTTTCTATCCAAAACCCAGACCCATTCTCAGGGCTCCACAGAAATGAATGGATTCAATGACAGTTACTTTAAAAATGCTGGACATCCTTCTTGGTGTCAAATGCAAAGATATGAAGTGAAATTGTAATCCTGAAGTCTTGGCATGACTCAGGAATAGAACATAGAGAACATAGAGAGGAAGGAATAAACCCTATCTAAGCAGTGCGGTAATTGCATCTCAGAATGACCTCAGGAGTGTTTATAACTACATGACAAACAATGACAAATTGTGGTTTCAGGTGAGGTTTTTGTTGTTTGAAAGTTTTATTGAGGTGTGGCTGACATAAAGCATTCAAAATATACACATCGAAAAGTGTTGACCTCTGTATGCCCCAGAATCAAGACAAAGAACTTACCCATCATCTTCATGTATCTTGTTCCTAGGTGTTGGCTATTATAATTTAAAATGCTATGAACATTTACATGTAAGATTTTATATAGATATGTGCATTGTTTTCTCTTTAGTGGGTAAATAAAAGTGGAATGACATGTTAAAACTTTTAAGAAACTACCACACTTTTTTCCAAAATGATTTTTGCATTTTCACTATCTGTGTATACGTTCTAGTACCTTCCTGTCCTGGCTATAACTTAATTAATCTTTTAAATTGTAGTCATTTTAATAGATATGTAGTAGTATCTCATTTTGTCTTTGATTTACATTACCTTAATGACAAGTATCTTTGTATGTGCTTATTTGCCATGCATATATCTTCTTTAGTGAAATGTCTATTCAAATCTTTTGCTGTTTTAAAAATTGGGTTGTTGGTTTCCTTATTATTGAACATTGAGAGTATATTCTTCAACATATATTATGGCTTCAAGTGCTTTAACACATAAATCTTTGCAAATATTTTCTCAGTCTGTGGATTATATTTTCATGTTTTAGCAGTATTGTTTTAAAAATGAAAGTTTTCAATTTTTGGTGCCTCTCTCTTGAGGGTCCACATTTTATTTTGATGACCTTTCCATCACAGAAGAGGAACTTTCAGGATGTGTCAGTATGAGACGTAAGAGGTTTATTAAGACAGAATTTAAAGTACATTTTATTCTTCTGTGTTGGAAGGCAGTGAACCTACAATGTGTTCCATGAATGGGGTGAGTCCAGGTTCCCCATCTCTGCTTTGGGGGATCTCCTTAGACCCTGTCTGGTGACGTTTCCTTTGGTGAGTCAACAGCAGGAGGAATGTGTCTGAAAATGTGCCTTAACTTAGTACGAATGTCTTACGTGTTTTATATGTTTTTTTGCCTATTAGTCTGGTTGATAATCTGTATATATAATTTTGTAAGTTCTTTTAAGATAAATGAATCTGATGCTGGCATAATAAAAGGGGGAGGGAGGGAAGGGGGAAAACTGAGATGTGTTCTGTACTCGTACCAATTCCCAGCAATGAATATAATCATTATGTACTGCAAATATGTACTAATAAAAGTTTTTAAAAAGAGGCATCAGAACTATAACTTTGATTATCAAAGGATTATGGTTTATCACACAACAAAACCCATTGTCTTTATCTCCTTTAGAGTAATGAGAGATTTGTGAACCCTGGCTAGGCAAGGTCAGAGCCCTCCTCATCAGCCTGAAGCGGCCATAGCAAGATGGACTTTGAGCCCCTCTGCATCTCTTAAGACTAAGCAAAGTCTGGAGATGGGGGCAGGTGAGGAACGATAAAAATGGTAGGTGGAAAGGCAAGAGGAAAATCATAATTTAAAAATCGTACTTTTAAAGAAACTGCACCCTCAAGCAGATGAGTCAGTTACCCAAGGTTATCTATACTGCTGTTCCCTGGGTTTGTTTATGGTTCTTTTCTTCCTGATCTGTCATATTCAAAATCCCTTAAAGAAACTATAAGTCCACAAATAAGTTTAGTTGATAATGTATAGGGTGGAAATCTGATACTAAGAGGAAGAAACAGACTGAGAGGGTTTGTAGAATGTTTTTGAGGCAAAATGTCCTAGATCACCCATCTTTTTAAAAAATAGGGTGGGCTCAGGCTTTTCACTTGTGAAATGGGCCACTATCTTTCCTTAGGTGGGCCATCCTTTTCTCCTGTAAACCAAGATAGGACTTTCTATAGATTCACAAATTTCATAACCTTCCAATCCATCAAGAAAACATAAATATTTCCAGCTCCGGCAAATAATGTGCTTCTTTCCTGAAAACCCACACTATTTTCTTTGAGTATCTACTGTAAATTCTGTCTACTAAACCTGACTGTGCCTTTTTTAAGGGCTTTAAATTTTATTAAGTCAAATCCATCAATTGTTTCTTTAAAGATTCTGCTTTTAGTGTCAGATCAAAGTAATCTTTGCCTAAACCTGGATTGAAAAGGCTTTCTCCTGTTTTTTTTCCTAGAAGTTTTATAGTTATAAGGTTTTATATCTAGGCCTATTATTATTTTGAACTAGTTTTGTATATAGTGAGAGGTACGAACTGAAGTTCTTTTCTTTTCTTTTCTTACATATGGATATCTGATTGACCTAGCACCATTTATTGAAAAGACCAGGTCTTTTTCCTCTGAATTGCCTTTGTATCTTTGTCAAAAATCAGTTGTTCCTAAATGTATAGGTCTATTTTTCCATTCTCTTTTCTGTCCCATTGATCTATTTGATAGATTCTATTGATCCATCTTGGCACCAGCACCACATTATCTTTGTCACCATAGTTTTATGAGTCTTGAAATCAGCTAGTATAATCCCCCCAACTTTGCTCTTTTTCAAAGTTCTTTTGTTGGCTATTCTCTGTCCTTTTTATTTCCATATGAATTTTAGAATCAATTTGTCAATTTCTACAAAAAAAAAAAGCATGTTGGGATTTTGATAGGGATTGTATTAAATCTAAAAAATAGCTGGTAGAGAAGTAATGCCTTAATAATATTTAGTCCTAACCCATCAACAGATGTTCAGTTTTTTCAGATGCTTTCCTGAGATGAATATATAGTTTTTCACTTTTTGTTTACAAATATCATGAATTACATTTATTGATTTTTCAACTGTTAAGCCAATTCTGCACTCCTGGGGTAAATCTCATTTGGTCCTAACACATTTTAGTTTTTCCGTTTTGTTGATTTGATTTGCAAAGCTATTCTTTGTATTTTCACATGCATATTCATGATGGATATTGATCAGTAGCTTTGTTTTTTAACAATGCCTTTGGTTTTGATATCAAGGTGATATTGACTTCATGATATGAGTTGTAGCTTATTCCTTCTTTTCAATTTCTGAGTGTGAATATTGGTATAATTTCTTCCTTAAGTGGTTGGAAAATTAAACCTATTTGTTCCTGAAGTTCTCTCTGTGGGAAGATCATTAAAAATTCAAGTTTATAATTGATACAGAGAAATTCTGGTTATCTGTTTTTCTTGAGTTTTGATGTATGTCTTTTAAAGAATATATCCATTGTATCTAAATTGTCAAATTTCTTAGCATGAAGTTGTTTATAATATTCTTTTCTTACTTTTAAAATGTCTTTTAATCATAACCTGAGATGCATAGCGATGATCCCACTTTCTTTCCGGTAGTATTATGCCTCCCCCCAATTCTCCTCCCTCTCTCCCTCCCTCTCTCCCTCCCTCTCTCCTTCCCTCCGTTCTCCTCTCTCTCTTCTTCCCACTCTTCCTCCTTCCCTTTCTCTCTCTTCTCCTCTCCCTTCCCTTACCCCCTTTTCTCTCCTGTCAGCCTGGCAAAGGCCTGTCAATTTTACTGATTTTTTTCAAAGAACTAATTTTTTATTTCTTGGATTTTCTCCATTGCTTTTCTCTTTTTTTATTTCACTGGTATCTCTTTGTTATTTCCTTCTAATTTATTTGAGTTTAATTCACTCTTCCTAGTCTGAAGGACAGAGCTGAGGTCATTGATCTGATGCCCTTTTTCTTTTATAATGTAGATATTTAATGCTGTATTTCTCCAGTATACCGATTTAGTCACTCACATATTTTGTAAGGCTGTCTTTTTTTTTTTTTTTTTGGTACCGGGGATTGAACTCAGGACCTTGCACTTGCATGCAGGCGGTGGCATCACTGAGCTAAATCCCCAGACCTGTAAGGCTGTCTTTTAATTTTCACTTAGTTCAAAATACCTTCTGATTCCACTTTGATTTGTAGTAGTATACTTCTTATCCAACTTGGTAATCTTTACCTTTTATTTATAGTGTTTAGACCATTTACATTCATGTAATTATGTTTAAGCTTAATTCTATCATTATGGTATTTATTTTCTATTTATTTCATTGCTTGTTTATTCTTCACTTCCTCTTTTTCTGTTTTGTTTTTGATTAACTGAATTTTTTGAAGATTTTCTTCAATCTCCTTCATGACTTATTAGCTGTAACACTACTTTAGTGATTGCTTTAGGTCTTACGGTATATATCTGTAATTTATAGTCTGTGTCCTAGCAGTGTTACACCACTTATATACAGAGACATTATAATAATATAGTACCTCATTGTCTGGTTTCCTGACCTAATATTGTTGTTATTTTTATTTATATATATGTTATAAGCCTTACAACATATTGTATTATTTTGTTTATGCAGTCAGTTATCTTTTAAAGGGATTTAAATAATAGAAAAAACTCATAATTAGTCATATAGTTATAATTTCTGATGTTCTTCATTCTTTCAAATAGAAATAAGCTCTTATTATACATACATCTGTCCACTTGAAAATATCCCATAGCTTATTGAAACTATGTTCATTTTTTTTTTTTTTTGGTACTGGGGATCAAACTCAGGACCTTGCACTTGCGAGGCAAGCAGCAGAACCACTGAGCTAAATCCCTGGCCCCAAATTATGTTCATTTTTAAAAATTATATTCCACTCCAGGTTTGGTGGTGCATACCTGCAATCCCAGCACTTAGGAGGGTGAGACCGGAAGATCACCACAAGTTAGAGGCCAGTCTAGGCTATATAGTGAGTTCAAGGCCAGTGTGAACTATGTAGCAAGACCCTGTCTCAAAAAATTGTTTTTTCTTATTTGTGTTTAATATGAATATTTTCATTGCTAAAACTCTATTTTTGCTAATCTTTTCCTTTTCAATGTCTAGTTTTCTATTAATCCTACCCAGCATATTTTTCATTGAGACATTTATAGTTTGCATTTGTAGAAGTTCACTTTGAGTCTTTTTTTTTTTGGTACCAGGGATCAAACTCAGGACCTTGCTCTTGCGAGGCAGGCGGTGGAACCTCTTTGGGTCTTTTTACATCTTTTGTGTCTGTGGTTAAGGTTTTGAATATCTAGTATACAGTTATAATAGCTGTTTTTGCTACTAATTTTAATATTTATGTCATTTTTGAATTGATTCTAATTCTTTATTACGTGCCATTTTTTTTTTCATTTATAACCTTTGATTCTGTGCCAGACTTTGTGATTTCTTGTTGAATATGAGTATTTTTATTCTGCAATACAGTAAAATTATTTCAGAAATCATTTGATTTTCTTGGGTCTTGCTTTTAAAGATTTATTAGGTGACATCAGATATGGTGGTACTCACCTGTTATCACAACTATTTGGGAGGCTGAGGCAGGTAGATTGTGGGTTTGAAATAGCTTGGACAACTTAGAAAGATCCTGTCTCAAAATAAAATTTAAAAAAGGACTGGGGATGTAGCATAATACTCCCTGGGTTCAACCCCCAGGACCAGAAGAGGATTTATTAGGTGAAACTGAAGCAGTATATTTCTTTAGGGGTAGTTATTGCCCACTGCTGAGGCAAGAGCTTTGCATAGTTTACCCAATACCTCACAGACTGGTTTTCCAGTCTGGCTTGTGGAACAGTCATTCTCCTACCCTGTGGGACTGCCAGCTCTGTGCCTTCAAGCCTCTCACTTAGCTTCTTTCTCAGCCTCAGGTGGGTTCCTCACAGGCAGGCAACAATCAGTGCTCCACTGAGTCTCCAGTAGTACCTTCTATGAGTTTCCAGAGACCTTTGTATGCAGCTCTCCCTCTCTTATGCTCTGTTATGCAAAATCTAGCCAGCATGGACACCTCAGATTCTTAGCTTTGCCTCCTCAGGTCAAAGAAAGACTCCAGTAGGCTGCACAAGAATTCTTGCTCCCTGCACTGTGGCCTGGAAATTCTTCTGAAGGAATCAGTAACCTGAGAAATTAAGGGTCTTATCTTACTGTTCCCTTCTCTTAAGAATCACTGCCTTTCTTTTCCTGCATATAGTGTCTCCAAAATTGTAGTTTTATGTATTTTTCTTGGTTTTCAGTTTCTATTTTTTGGTTTTGATGTTTGAGTATTTCAGGTAGGAAATAACTGTGTTACTTCATTTCAACCAGAAGCGTAAGTCATTGTTGAATTTCTGAATGGAACTATGTGGCTGGTTGTTGGTAGAAGAGCTGAAATTTTGAGAGTTTGCCTCACATGTTTTTGCCTTTGGCCTAGAAGCTGATGACAATAACACTGTTGGCCAGGGGTACCTGGAGTTTCCTTACTTGATGTTATGACTGTGAATTAAACCAGGTAAATTCAGCTGGTCTGCTGCTCTCTTTGAAAATGCAAATTCCTTTGGGAATTAATGTTTACAAACCTGTTCCTAGCAACAGCTACTGATTGCTAAAAGTTTGCTGCTCTCTGCCAGGCATTTTGTTCAACCTTTATATCGATTCACTCATTTTATCTTTACATAGATCGACTGAGGTACCCTATAGCTTAATTAAATACGAGAAATTTGCATAAGCCCCAAAAGCTCTCAAGTGGCTTAAATCTAGATTTAGGAGGTACCAACCTCTTGCTCTTCAGTATGGCTGGTGGAGCAGCAACATCAGCACAATCTCAGGCTCTGCTCTAGACCTAGTAAATCTAAACCAAACCTTTTAAAGAGGTCCCTGCATGACTTGCATGAACATTCAAATTTGAAAAGTCCTGTTTCAGACTGTGGTCATCCTGTTGGCTCTGGCAGCTGGATGAGAAAAGGACGTAAAGGAAGCTGAGCCTTGAGGCAGGCAGGCACTATCATCACAGCTCAGGTGAGGTCGGGGTATCTCAGTGTCCGACTGAGCAATCAGAGGCAATAATGAAAAATGTGTCTCACACTGAGTCCTTTCTGTGTCGGGGAGTGTTCTAAAGGGCTTTGCAATGTTACCTCACTCAATCCTCTCAACTGATGTTACTCTTGTTCTAAATCTACCAAAGAAGAAACTGAAGTTCAGAGAGTTAAGTAACTGCAAGGAGACTTCAGGTAGAGTGGGTCCAGAGTCTGAGCATCTAGATCGAAAAGGTCCCACATCAGTAGAAAGTATCCGGAACCCGGGCAGAACGGCAAAAGGCACAAAAGATGGAAAGAAAAGCAGAGTAAAAAAGACAAATTCTGTCAGGCTTGCTGTTTTGCCAAGGATAAAGCTGTGCATGGTAAACTTAAAGTGTTCCAAGACCTTTAAAATATCTACAAAGGTCTATTTCTTTTGCATATCTGAAAATCTGAAACCAAACACATTACGCTTGAAGGTGAACATATTTAAATAATGCTAGAGACTTCTCATCTGTTAAAAAAAAAAAGAAGGAATAGAAAGTAATAGTTTTGGATGTATGATTTTTCTGCTAATTCTGTGGTGGGCAGAGGGAAAACAACATACTCAGAGGCTATTTCTGCATACTGTACAGAAAAGAGATAAAAATATGAGAGCTGCTGGCCTTCATTAAAAGGATAAAGGGTTGTTGATTGGTATTTCCTTTTAGGTTTTATAGAAGCTTTAAATTTAAAAGAACACTGCTGCTTGCTGACATTGGTGAAGCTTTTTGCTTTATGTAGAGTGGCTTAATTGTGCTCATTCTTATTTGTTAGGTTTACTGCGATATATTTAGATGTAATCTATAGTCCCTCCTCCTGGAAGAAAAAATACAGAAGCACAAGTCAGATGGCTTCAGGGGCACAATTCAAGGCCTATGTCTTTTATTGTGCATTGCTTCAGTTAATTAGGTTTCTAATTATGATTTATTTTAAATTGTTATTTTAAATCTGTGCCCAGAGACTGTGTTGAGGTGACACATTACTCGAGAAATAATAGGGATATGGTTCTCTGCTTTTGGCTTTGAGAGTTACAATATTGAGAAAAGCATTGTTTCAGTCCTTCTTTTCCTTCCAGCCTCCTTGATTCTTTCTGATATTCCAAGTCACCCACAGAATTCGTCCATGAACATGAAAATGTGACCATTCAGCTTTGTTCTCAGAAATCGTTCATCTCATTTTACTTTCTACCTTGTTTTTATCCTATTCCATTTCTATCCAGATTTTTACTTGCTTTTTGCAAGTAAAATAAGATGGACTTCCACCATTTGCACTTGTGGTCCATTAGGGTTTTCTCTCCCAGCACCACTGGGGTCCTGTAGGACTCAGCCTTCAATTTCTTCAGATCTTGCCAGGAATTAAAGAGCATGACCATCCAGGTCAGCCCCTTGGGAGCCAAAACTTGGAAATAATCTGCTGGACAAGTGAATTGACTGGGCATATTTCGAAGAGATAAAGGATAGACATATTCATCCCTTAACCCTGCCAAGCCAGGGAAATTCAGTTAGAAAGGGTTTATTTCTATTATTATCTTCCTTTGCATTCACCCTTTATTTTCACCTTTCTTTCCCATATACATGTAAACATTTTGTTGCTCTGTTGCTTCCCTATAGTAACTTACACTTTACTGGATGGCATGTATCTACTCTGTTATACTTGAGCATGTATTTGTTTTAAAATACTACTGCATTATATTTCCTTCTTTAATGATAATATATATGTATTACTAAACCAACTGATTGAGATTTAATTCCTTTATAAGAGGTGCAAAACAAGGCGGAATATAAGTAAATACAAAATCAAACCAAATAAAACAGCAGTAGCATTCCAGTGTTAGGAAGGTCTGAACAGTAGCACATGTGCTGACTACCTGCTGACTGCCCCTGGAACAAAGGTGCCAAGCCGGAGACTGTTTTTCAGCCTCCCTGAAGTTACACGTGGTTATATGACTGAGTGTGGAATAATGGAATATTAGAAGTATAATATGCTCAAATACTGTATCATTTGCAAATTAAGATGAGCTTCTGGCTTTGGACATTGTCTCTGTCCCTCATCCTGTGGTCAACATTTAGATAAAACTGCAACCTAGTTTTTGCTACCCAGATGAAGACACCATGTAAGGAGGTGGCAGAGGTTGGAGATGGAAAGGCCGTGGGTTCCTGCAGGATGTTGCGGAGCAGACTGCTCTACCATCCTATACTTGCTAAAGTGTTATTTGAGATAAAAATTATTTCTATCTTATTTAAGTCACAGTCTTTTGGATTCATTTTGTGATAGCAACTTAACATTTTTCCTAATTAATACACAGACTTATGTGGGAAAATATGAGTTCTAGATATTTGACACTGCAAAGTTCTAGGCCTCAGTATTTCCCAGAAGATTAATTGACTTAGGGATGGGGTCCTTTCTATCTTTAAAACCCCAGGGTTTTAATGTGTATCAAAATCACCTTGAGGATGTTTAAAACAGAGGCTGCTGGACAGTGCTGTCTAAGTTTCTGATTCAAGACATCTGAGTAAGGCATGAGGACAGGCATTTCTAAAAAGCCCCCAAATGAGATTCCCTGACTAATCCTGGGACCTGAGATCACACTGAGACCCTGACTACTCTTCAGTCTTTCTCCACAGAACACCTGAAAAAATCTCTGACAACATTGAAGAGCCACCGGAGGAAGTATTGCTGAGGGCCCACTCTGTACCTCTTGGCCCACCTTGAGATCTCCTATAGCTCTGTGGACAGTTTCCACACACACTCTGACAGTTACCCAGCCAAGGCTCTGAGCTTCTTTGTCTCTACTGAGGGCTTTCTGCAGTAGCAGGATGTTTTGCTCAGCTTGCCTGTAGAGAAGCCCAGAGGTGCTGGGCTGGGGACTTGTCACTCCCACTGAAAACCAGAAGTGGCTTGTTGTAAGGATCCAAACAGAGCCATCTCTCTACTTTTTCTGTGGCTTGGGCACGCACATATCTTAACACAACTCTAGGTAGCATAGAGACTCTCAGGATGGAATTGGCTATCCCCAGAGACAGGACATTTCTTACCAGTGGAGGTGTCTAAATAGCAACTGGATCACATTTCAGCAGGAATAAATAAGAGGCAGGCCTACAGCCACATTACCTAACTCAAACCCCAGGTTCACTGCTTGCTGGCTGAGATGTTTGGCAACCCTATTTGGGCCCTAGTTTCTGTATACGCAAAAAGGAGGCACTAGCCGTTCCTACCACATAACAGGTTTTGGGGAGGATTAGATGAGCTAATAAATGGAAAATTCTTAGAAGAATATGGACATATAGTTAGGCCAATAAATGTCCACGTTTTATCAGATTTATGAGGGAAAGACTCCAGAATGATTGCTTCTAAATCCACTCTATTCCTGATGTACCTTTTCCACGTCAGGAACAGGACGCCATCTCGCTACCAGTTGCTAGAACAGACAGACAGCTGGCAGAGAGCTCTGTGTTCTCAAATTGCTTTCTAAAAAGTGAAACAACTCTCTTGTCCTTCTGTTAACCAGTTTTCCTTATTGACTCTGGTAAATTATCAGTTAAAATTTTTAAAAAACAGGATGGAGGCAATAAAAGATAATGTTGATTATTCTATCATTAATAAGAAAATATTTCTAATATCTTTTTGCTAGATACAATCCACAGCATGTGATAGAGGAGAATAAAGATACTATTTATTTAAAAAATGTTTTAAATACAAGCAATGCATCCTTTCTGTAGAAAAAAGTAGTTGGAAAAAATATGAAAATCAGCCCTTATAATTCTACTTCTTATTAAGATTTTGGTATATTACCTTAGATAGCTTTCTCTAAATATGTGTGTATTTGTCTAAAAGATAGGTGGATAAATAGATAACAGATAGATGAAGAAAATGAGATTTCCTCATACATGTTGATTTAAAGCATTTTTCCTTGAATATAGTGTAAACAACATTATATCTATTAAAATATTCTACAACATTATTTGAGTCTCTAATTTTATTCTCAGAAAGGTGATGATTTTGAAATCAAAAGGTACCTTACTATCTAGAAAATGTTTCTGGAAATAGAGCTAAAATAAGAAAAATTTTTAAAAGACAGAGAAAAATCTATAGATAAATGTTCATATAGTGCTTAATGGAATTAGCTGAAAATAGCCAATAGGGAAATGCTTCACATAGATACTTTTTAAAAGTAGAACTGGGATCATCAAACCTTTTTCTAAAGCTGGTAAAGAATAGGATTCAATGCTGATATAATTTCTCTTGGCTTAACTTCCATGGGAAAAATTTCTAAAGATGGGTTGAGAGACATTTTTCAACATTAGCAAGAAGAGCTATCAAATTGATTAGAGTATGAACTGAATTATAAGCTATGAAATAATTTTGATTTCAACTGTGGGGCATAGGGAGGAAGCAGAAAGTAGAGACTAAACTAATAGTTTGTTCTCTAATTTAAAGGACATGAATGTGAGCTAATTACACAGGTTGCGTTCCTTTGTGAGCGTAGAAAAAGGAGGGGTTATGTTTGCTTCTTTGAGGTGCACGATATAGCAGATACAGGACATTTACAGACCTTCCTTCACTCCAAGATGGCATGAGACAGGGACACTGTCTATGTTCCTTAGTGCACTGTGGAAAGTCAAATAGCAAAACAGTACCTCCCTAGCAGCATAACCCAAAATTGATTTCTAACATTCATAATTAGTTCCTAAGTCAAGAAAATGTACTAAGTGTACTAACATATTATACAAAAGTTTTAATGAAAAAGAATTAGGCTAATAAATAGGCTAAAAGGATTTTAAGTTTGTCTTTGAGCAATGCCTGGCACTAACCTAATTCAAAAATTGTTTGACTTTTAGTAGTACTTTGAAGAACATGGGAGGAATGAGACCCTATTCATGTTAAATCCTTTTAAAATCATTCCAGTTGGCAAATAAGCAAGAATGAATTTCAGGAGAGGTCTAGGTGATTCGGAGGAAATGATAGCCTTATGCAGTGAAATAGTCTGGTTGTGGGATTTAAAGGAAACAAAGTTTGGCAGCAGGACTTGGGGGTGTGTTGGGGGGTTAGCAGGTGGTAATAGTGAACAGTTAGCAGAGAATTTGACTTCATGTGACAGAAATTGGGAATTTCACTAATATCTCCAAAAAATTATGACACAGTTCAACTGGCAAGGAAAATGAGAAGTGTTTAAACACACTTTGATTGTGCAGGACATAGAAGAAGAATGTGAGCAAATAGCATGAAAGTACCTGAACATGTATAGTGATAATTGGGAAATGATTCTGTTGGCAGAGGAAAAAGGAAAAGCAAATGTTAGTTTAATCTAAACATACTAGTAAGACTACAATTACCTAAGGATCCAAATACATGACATAAGAACAGAAAGATTAAAAAAGTGTTAAGCGTCTTTGATTTGGACCTGGAAGAACAATTATTTGTTCTTGGAACAGAGAGCACAAGAAGAAGAAAAGGCTTTAGAACCATGTTAAACTGAAAAATTAAGAAAAGATGATGCCGGCCTTTTGGTAAGAGCTGGGGAACCCCAGTCAAAACTGTTCTGCTAGTAGAATAGAAACTCACCATAGAATATAGAATAGAAACTGCTAAGGTGATGGCCAAAAAATATATTGTCTTATCTTGGGGAAAACACACACACACACACACACACACACAAACACACACACAACTAGAGGCAGGAGAACTGAACTCTACGGTAACGGAATTGGTAATCCAACGTGAAACTCAAACATCAGATAATGTCTGTCCTTGGGGAGTGGATGAGTCAGGGCTTGAAATAGATGAGTTTGCATTTCTTCTGTCCAAGCAACTGTTGGGTAAAAGGGAACCTAGATTAGACCCCCAAATAGATTTTAGTAAAAGCAAATATCTTTGTATTTTTTAAGTGTTTTAAATTCTCACTTCTCAATTTTCCCTTCAGAGAGACAAGTTTGCCAAACCCTTTCATGTGCTAATATCTCAAGGCAAAGTAAATCTTTTTTTTGGTACCGGGGACCTTGTGCTTGTTTGCCAGGCAGGCACTGGAACCACTGAGCTAAATCCCCAGCCCAAGGCAAAGTAAATCTTAACAAGGCAAACAAAAGCTGTTTTATTTAGGCAAAATAGCATGAACAGCCTTGAAAACAGACACATAAACAGAATCCAGAGTATTAACTTAGGCTGATTTTGTCTTTCCTGTTACTTGATTTGCATATAAAAAACTGTACCGCTCATCCAGTCTTGTTTCCAAACCATAAAGGCATTTCCTTTTAAAATTTCTGTTTATTTTTTTCAAGAGGAAGTGAACTATTATTGGCTGCTAAGAAGGTGTAAGTGGAAGGTATAATCAGGTCCTTACATCATCAGGAAAATTGGGTGGAGGATATCACTGACTGAGTCACACCTGTACTGGAGAAGTTTAAAGCCAGTGATCAACAGCACCGCGTTTGTCCTCTTGGCATTGGGAATTACAGCAAGAGATTGGACACAGCCACTTTCAAAAATTACTGTTGTCTCCTTCACTCTTATACAGGAGGATATGACCATAAGTTCATTTCACCATTTTATCAGCACTAAGATTACAACTAATTTTCATAGAAGGACCATTACACAGATGGTGTTGATTATTTACTTTTACCAACTATTGAAAAAATTATCCACTTCAGTGTTTTGAATTTACTGCTTAGCTTAGGTATTTAACAAATTAAATTGAAAAGGCAGAACTCACCAAACCATTAAAAGAAGAATTTTTAAAATCTGAATAGACAAGTAGTTTGACTGAATTATCCAAAATGGATCATGTGGGGTAATATATCATAGCCAGAGAGAACAGCTCATGAACTCAGTGTCCAACCTAGCTGAGGTAGGCTAGCATTTCTCTCTGCTTTATCGAGACAGTCTTCTTGGCAGGGGAGATATGAATAGAGGAAGACTGCAGTGGGGTCTGAATATAAGGAGGGAAATGACTGAGCGGGTGTGGAAGGCGTGGTGATTCTAGGAGTTGGAAGCAATAGGAGTTTATGAGGAAGCTTGGAGCAAAGGGATGAACTCAGTAAAGTTACTTAACTTCCTTGAACCTTGATCTTCTCTCTGAACCTGGGTGAATAATATCTAGATTATGGAATGTTGTGAGGAATAAATGAAATTACAAAATGTTTACAAATTATCTGCAGTAGTAGTACTCATAACATCACAAACATTCAACCAATGTAGCTGCTATTACTGTTGTTGATATCACTGTGAGGTCAGGTTCAAGTTTATTTTCCAGACAGAGGAGTTAACTTTATTCTGTATACTTGTCTCAAGGTCAGCCACTTCACAGTGCTTATTAATGAGCAAGGAACAAGGAAAAGGTGGGGGAGGACAAGGAAAAGCTTTAGGCCGGAGATGGCAAATAAATGGCATATGTGACCATAGTCTCTAGTCCTACACCCATCACAGACCTAAGTAATCAATCACAGTACTCATTGCTGAGTCTGAGCACAGCCTCCAAAACCTTCCCACTGTACTTTTCCAGGCAGCTCCCAGCCACAGGGAGCACTTGAGTTGACAACTATTTGGTAAAACAGACTTAGCTCAAACATAATAGTGTGCAGGGAAACAGTACTCAGGGGAAAAGCGAACTGAAGTATGCTATAAGTTTTTTTTTTTTTTAAGATAAAATGGTTTTGAAGAAAAAATTTGATTAATGCAATCAGCAAAGAATATTCTTAGAGGAGAGTCAGATTAACAAAATGTCATTTTTCTCAGGGTATTGTTATGTCGTTGTAAAAGAAAGCACTAAGGGTAGTTCAGGGAAAAGACAATTTGGCAAACCATATGCTGAACACAGTGTTTTCAGCAATAATCAGGGAGACATCATGTCCTGCCTCTAAGTCCTTCACCTTACTCCTCTAAATGGAAACACAAATGCCTGAGGATATTTGAGACATGACAAACATTGAAGCAAGGGCTGATGTAAAGCCCTGTAAAGAATTTCCATGCCTGATCATATAACAGATGGCTCCCTGCAAGAATCATTTTAATATTAAACAGACAATTCAGGCCTATGAAAAATTCTACCATAAATCTGTAATTGAGAATATTAAAAAACATCCATTCAAAAAGGCTATAAATTTTACAAGGAATATTTTAGGCATTTTGGAGCTTATGTCAAGAGATATCTTTTTGTTTTTTTTAAAGAGAGGGATTTAAAATCAAATTGAAAGTCTATAGATGTTTAAAACCCTTAGATGAAAAAGTGTGTGTGTATTACTTTATTAATCAGTCTTCTCATGTATCCATACTCATAAAACACCTTTCTTGCTCCACACTGACCCACAGGCCCTACTGCTTCCCCCTGTCCTTCAACATCTGGGTCCCCTTGGCTCCTGGTCCAACATAGATCTCATGTTCAACTCTTTTTTATGCCACCCCTTTTAGTACTCTGACACTCCTGATCTCCCACCGCTCCTATCGTTTCTCTGGTAAGGACCATGAAGTTCAAGGTTGTGAGGCTTAGCAACTTTCAGAGGCCCTCACATTATTACTGCTGAGATTTTAGTTCAACAGTTAGACTTGATTTTGTCCAGCTTTATTTGTTCTTGGTATTGTTTATATTTTGTTGCTAATCCAGTGTAGCTCCCACCAGTTTTGAGCCTGAAGGAAACTCTCATCCCACAATTTTCCTGTCTGTGTCTGCTGTTGTCATGGAGAAAGGGGAGAGATGACCTGCCTGATATACCACTCCTAGAGAGTGTCCATCACCTGATGTCTAGTCCAACTGCCCCTTTACAACTCTGTGATACTTGTTTCTGGGCATCAGGGCATGTGTTAACCTTTCTAGACTCTAGCTTCTCTTTTTTTTTAATTTTTTTTTTTTTGGTACCAGGGATCGAACTCGGGTCCTTATGCTTGCGAGGCAAGCCGTGGAACCACTGAGCTAAATCCCTGGCCCTCTAGCTTCTCTTAGATCAGAACCCTGGTAGTTCAAGAAATATTAGGAGATGTGTTGTCCAAATAATTAAAAACTTAGGTAGTCTTATATTTCATTATTATGTAATTTTGAGAAAAATGTCATCAAAAGCACAATTTCATGGACTTTTTTTTTAAACTACTGCATAGATGGCCAGAGAAAAACCAAGTGAGTTCATTTAAACTTTAAAGACCTGAGGCAAGGTGAAGGAAGGGAACCAAACAAGCACACCACATGCTAAGACTATGTGAAATGAAAGGATACTTGATGGTTCAAATCAAGAAACACCACAGCAATCATCTGGATCCCATGTGTGCTTGGAGTCAGCAAGCATTAAGATTCATAATCCCCCCTCCCCACTTTCTTTTCCCCTGCCCCTTTCTTTCCCTGTCTCAATAGACAATCTTCTTTCCCAGCTAGACATTGTAAAACCAAGCAGTGTAGCTCCATAGTGCTTCCTTTGTATCTTGTCAGTAGAATCTCAAGAGTTTATGAGTCAACTGGTTTTATCTTCTCTAGAATACTCCAGTCCTTCAAAGAGCCATGACAACTAAAAAAAGTACAGATGTTTTCTTGCTGACTTTCTTTTTTGATTTATTTACTTTATATTTAAAGAAAGCAGGAAACATCAAGGAAGAATGGGAGTAAATAGTCCCAGGTGTCCTTTGCTTCCCAAATAGAAAATCGTTTGTTTGTGTTCATTAACATTTTAGGGGACTCCCAAATTACTAGGCCTTTCTTGACCCAGATAGCTCTGTGATCATATGTTCCCCTGTGAAGAAGATTAACAGTTCCATCGTTCTGAATAAAGCAGAGGAATTGAGTTTAAAATCTCACTCATAAATGCTTCCAAAATTTTTAATTGACCAAGTACTTAGATAAATGCTTATTATAAGGCAAGAATTGCTCTAAACCCTTTGTAAATATTAACTAAGCTACTATAATCTCCTTGATAACTCTATGACTAAGTATATTTTTATGTCTCTGTTTTGCAGATTGAGAAGGTGAGGCATAGAGAAAATGAGTAACTTGCCCACAAACCCACAACTAGTGAGTGGAAGTGGAACCAAAGTTCACATGTTTTCTACCACTATTCTAGGGTGCAAATTTTAAAAAAGGGTTAGCCCTCATAAGCAGATCTAGCTAAATTCTAAAAAATGAGGTAGAAGAATAAGATAAAGTCTTCCAAGAAGAGCCACACAATACTGCCCTCAAGCATGTAGTTTCGTGCTCTTGTGTTGCTGTGTTGAAGCTGTTAATCATTTCTGAACAAGGAACTGTCCACTTTGCAATAGGCCCTGTGAATTGTGTGAAAAATCCTATACCCATTTTCTCTGTCTCTATGTGCATGTTAGGACTAGGAGGAGTCCCTGTGCCTTCTTCATTACTGGAGGACAACACTGTGGCAGTTTACTGGTACATCACAAGTAATTCACAGTGAGAGAGAAGATAAAAGGCTGGTACTGCTTTTGTAAACATCTCATGTATGAGGCATAGTTCAGCATCTTGGCCAGTGAACAACTAGCCTCTGCACTGGGACAAATTTACTTAGTTGTATCCTGAGCAGCCTTAGCAGCAAACTGTGCAAACAGATCTTATCAAGAGAGGCCTATAATGGAAATATTCTGTGATGAGGTCATAATATTTAACACTACCACACAGCAAATTCCTTTATGTCTATAGTTACCTATGTTCCTCCTGAAGCTCAGTATATACTAACTGGTTAGTAGGAATATAGATTAAGTAATTTTTGATCTGTATTAAATTTAGCTTAATCCAATAATATAAATAGTTCCTTGAGTTAAAGTTTGGTCTCGCTGGGAAAAGAATGTTATTGTCCTCAAAAAGCTTACTCTTTCTCCTGCTCCTCTCTCTCCTCTCTCTCCTCTCTCTCTCTCTCTCTCTCTCATCTCTATCTCTCTTCCCTCTCCCCTCCCCCTCCCAGTCCCTCTCCCTCTCCCTCTCCTATGGTGCTAGAGATTGAACCAAGGGCCTTGAGCACGCTAGACAACTATTCTACCCATAAGCCATACTCCTACCCTTTTAAAACTTTTTAAATTTTGATACAGGATCTTACTAATTTGTTCAGGCTGGCCTTGCACTTTAGATTACCTTGGCTCAGCCTCCTGAAGAGCTAGGATTACAGGTGTGTGCCACCATGCCAGGCTTCTGCCCTTTTCATCAGAATGATATCCATGCATTTAAGAGCAAGGGAGCCCTGCATCTTTCTGAAGGAAGACATTGGGTGGAGAAGAGACACTTGCTGCTCCTCTGATGTATGTTCTTCTTGACCCACTTGTGCAATTCTTGCCCTCTGTCTTCAGATGCTGCCTTCCATGGCTGGGTTGACTTCAGCTCCATCCTTCTGAGCAGTGATGCTCCTGAGGTGTTCTGTGCCTTCCTTCCTCACACAGTTCCTTCAGCTTTTGAATCCTACTGAGCATCTTACTGTTATCTTGGTTCCTTGACTTGGCAGTTCACCACAGCATCTCACCCAGGCACAGCAGACTCCCTGGAATGCTGACCTGGAATGCTGACTGTACCACGTGAGACTTAAGAACAGCTTGAGGATGCTAAAGGACAGGAGCTCCTCTAAGCTTCTTTGTTATGTTGTGTTATCAGAGACCCCCCTGGCAGGCTCTGATCTCCTGCTATGTGCTACAGCACAAGGCAAGAAGAAAAGCTCAAAGACAGAATTAAAGAGAGAAATGGGGACCAGAACAGCCATTGCTGAGCAAGCAGTGAAAGGCCCTGGCTGGCCAAAGCTGCTATTTATTGGTTTCATCATAGTTAGGATAGGGTGAGAGGACTATATGTGGTTGCTAGGATTACATTGCTGATGCAGGCAAAGTTTGTAAGAGAAGAGATAAAGCATTCCTAATTTTTGGAACAGAATTTTGGTGCGAGTCACTCTGACAAGGCTGCCATGTTATCTAGTCACAGAGGCTTTGTTTGATCAGACACACTTCTCAAAACGAGCCACTTGTGGGGTTAACTCTTTACAGCCTGCTCTGCTCACAGACTGCTTTGGGCATAATCAATGGCGTGGTCCCCCACATTGTGTGGCTGTGCCCCAGAGCAGTGGAGATAATCACTCTTCTTTACCTCTAGATACTACAACACTGATTTAATACATTTCCCTCTGTCTTTACCCTAAGTCCAGAGAGGGCAAAACCACGACATTCCTGTCTAGTTATAAACTCTTCTCTTTTCTCTTGTTCTCTCCCCAAAAATTTCAGGGATCAGATTGGTGGGTTTTCTATTAATTCTATGCAATATCTTTGTTCTTTCAGACTGCAGATCAGCCTTAAGGACAAGCTTGGTCTTGATTTGCTAAATGGGGCATGCAAGAATTTGGACAAATCCTTTCTCAAGAAAATAGCCTGCCATGCTGGGCATTGTCTGGTTGCACAATCTGACTTCTAATGTCAAGAGCTGAATATTACCTACTCTTTCTCTGCTTATCTCTGCTTTAATTTTAATCTCCTCTCAGATGGATGGATATTCAGGTCAGATTAGGGTGGAAGTTTTAGGAAGGCAAAAAGACAAAATAACATTAGAGTTTAAAATTATTTGTCATGGAAAATCTGCATTTTTCTATGACTCATTCTGCTTTAGGATTATAATTGTCCTTCAGTATCTATGGGAGTTTGGCTCCAAAAGCCTCAAGGACACCAAAATCCACTAAGCTCAGGGCCTTTATATAAATGTCAAAGTATTTGCATATAACCTAAGTATATCCTCCTACATACTTTAAGTCATCTCTATACAGCATTGAATACAATATAAATGCTATATGAAGAGTTTTCATACTACATTGTCTAGAGAGTAATGACAGAAAAAATACAAACATATTCAGTATGGATGCAATTTAAAAAGTTTTATGATCTGCCACTGATTGAATCCACAAATATGGAACTCATGGATATAGAGCCTCACTGTACACAAGAACTCTGGTATCTTGTTAGCATGTATTTTCCTCCTGGACAAAGGAAGGCTAGGTGTCATTTCCACACCCTCTGACTTAGTTTCATTTGCTGGCCTTCTAGCAAAAGTAGAATATAACAGACTCTATATTGCCGCTTACTATACTTGTATTATGCTTATCAAATTTAGTACCTATTGTATCACTTAGGAATTGCACTTGATTATAAATGAAATACAAAATCAATCACCTTAAATTAAAATTTTTTTCTATCTAATAAAAGTATAGTCATAGTTTACCCTGCAGTTAGACTGAGCCATATGAATTGTTCTGACTAATAGACTGTAGGGAAAATGAAATGTCTCCTTTCTGGGGTGAAGCATAAAAAAGCAGCCAGGGATGCTCAGTGGCACAGTGCTTACCTTATAAGCACTTGGTCCTGAGTTCAACCCTCAGTACTGCAAAAAAAAAAAAGCAGTCATGACAACTGCTGAACATATGCATTTGAGATGGTGTAGCAAGGTGGTAGAGCTGCTGCCCCCCAATCCCTACGTGATATATGCATCAGAGCTACCCTAACAACCTGCAATGGGTGTGAAGTGAGAAATAACTTTTGTCATGTTAAGCCTTTGATATGCTGGAATTCAATTGTTACTGCAGCATAATCTAATCTGATCAATACAAATGAGACAGGCAAAGGACAAAAGGCACATGTCTGTTTCCTTCCATCCATTTTTAAGGATATTTTATGGAAGCCACATTCAATGTCATTAACTTATTAACCAGAGGTCTCTTATAGGGTGTTATTGTTTAGATCTAAAATGTCTCCCATGTATGTACCAACTCCCTATGATGAATGTAATCATGATGTACTGCAAACATATACTAATAAAAGTTTAAATGGAAAGTATTATAAAACAGTGTAGTTATAAAATCTAGTTTAATATAAATTTTAATATATTTTCCTTTAAGATTTCCTTGGTTCATCTAAAATGTTGATGTTAAAATTTTGAATTATGGGAGGAGCATGATAATAAAATTATTATTTAACAAAAATAAATTAAAATATGAGTAAATAATAAAAAAATAAGTAAAATGTCCACCAAAAGCCTGTGTGTGTCTGGAAGGTAATTGTATCATGGAGGTGCTATACTGATCACTGAAGATCACATCATAGCTGAATGTGCTATTAGGAAGTGGGCTTGGTCAGAGGCCATTCACTGAAGTGTGCCCCGGCTCTTCCCTTCTCCTCTTTTTCCCAGCCATTATGGCATAAGTTGCTCTCCTCGGCCATGCTGGTCTGCCATGTGGTTTCTGTCTTAGAGCAAGCTAACCATGGGCTGAAGCCACTGAAACTGCAGATCAAAATCAATGTCTGCTCTTTTAAGCTATAGATGTTAGGTATTTTATCAGGTATTTTGTCCCAAAGATAGGAAAATGACTGAGACATAGGACAAATCCTATCTGCATGGAAGGCCAAGAAATACCATTCCTTAATTTGACATATATCACATCTAATGAAATCAATAAGAAAAATAGGACACCTATTGGGCACCCAACTAGTGTTGTTTGCCATGACCTATCCCTTTGGTTGCCCATCATTCAGATATACCCTTATTTCAGTGGTGTAGGAATAAAACTTGCAACAAATCTGAAAGGCCAATTGTTTAAATTTCAGGAATTCTATGTGGTCATGGTTAGAGATAGGCACTATTAGGAATTCAATTATTTGAGTTTACTACTAGTAAATTATCATAAAAGCAAAAGTAATATATACTCCAAATTTACCACTTCCTTATTATTTTACAACATTTTGTTATTATATATATGATAAATGTTTGCATTTATGATTCTCACATAGTAAAGATACTTTAAAGTGGTATGGTATCTCAGTAATATCCTGTGGGTATCTTGAAATGAGACTTAGTGGAAGTATTTATACCACAAGAATCAATTAGTACTGTAAATCAAGGCTTAATTTACTATCTTGTTGACTGTATAGACTTAAGAATTATGAATAAAATGTCACTAATGCAAATTAAACCTAAAAGCATGTTGTGAGCCGAGGATGTAGCTCAGTGGCTCTGTGCCTGCCTGGCAAGTGCAAGGTCCTGAGTTCAGTCCCTGGTACCACACACACGCACACAAATAATAAATAAATAAATAAATAAAGCATGTTGTGACTCTAAGCCTTGTATTGTACAAAGCACAAAAACTGAGGAAATTATGTTCCAGTGTTTGAAAACAATGATCTGGGAAAAAAAAGTTGCTCATGTCATCAATGAATATATGGAATTCTGACATATATCTTCATTGCTTCACTTTCATCTTACTCATGAAAACATAAATATATCCATTGGTATTCATGTGGGAACCACAGTCATTCATCAATTGCTTTGTCATGAAAAAACATTCTGGTCCTGCCACTCCTGGCCCAGAGGTAGGGGCTTCTGAGCCACCATCCCACTGCTCCTGGTCCAGAGGAAGGGGCTTCCTGGCCACCATCCCTCCCACTGCTCCCAGCCCAGAGGAAAGGGCTTTGGGAACACCTTCCATCCCGCCTCTCCTGGCCCAGAGGAAGGGGCTTCCGGGCCACCATCCCTACCACCACACCTGGCCCCTGTCCCACCTCTCCCAGCTCAGAGGAGGTGAGCCACACGGGCACCAACAGCATCCCCCCCCCCCCCGGCGAAATGAGAAAACACGTAAATAAGTCTCAAAGCCAGACTTCCAGATCACCTACAGCAACCCCAAAGGGAAATGAGATGGAACACTCTAATACTCAAACACCTGGACCCACTGAACTGGCAACAAAAGGGGATCTGGAAAAAATGAAATCAGAAATAATTTCTCAGATAACAGGAGAAATTATGCTCCTAGTGCAAGACATATTTAATAAATCTAGAGAGGAGTTGAGGAACACGATGGAATCCCAACATATGAAAAAAATGAAATCCATAAAACAGATGCAAATAGATTTCCAGGACATGAAAAACTCCACTGAAAGTCTACACAGCAGAATGAGCCAATGTGAGGACAGAATTTCAGATATAGAAGATAAGATTGCAATTAATAACCAGGAAAAGAAAAATTGCTTCAAAACTATAAGGGAACATGAGAAATCAATCCAGCAGCTGCTAGACGATGCAAAGAAGAATAACATAAGACTGACTGCAGTCAATGAAGAAACAGGAGAGAGTGCAGATGACATAAAAAAACTCTTCGCAGAAGTAATGGCAGAAAACTTCCCAAGCAGGGGGAAAGAGCTTGATATACAGATAAGTGAGGCATATAGGACTCCAAATAGCCTTGATCAAAAAAATCTACACATAGGCAAATAATTGTTAAGATTCCAAAAGCTCAACAGAAGAACAAAGTTCTCCAAGTAGTTAGAGAAAAGAAACAAATCACATACAAAGGAAAGCCCATCAGAATCACAGCAGACTTCTCAACACAAACCATCAAGGCAAGAAGAGCTTGGAGTGACATATTCCAAGCCCTAAAAGAAAACAGCCTCCAACCCAGATTGATGTACCCTGAAAAACTATCTTTCAAAATGGATGGAAAAATAAGATACTTTCATGACAAAGAGCACATTAGGAACTTCATGAATATCAAACCAGCACTCCAAAAAATTTAACACAATACCCTAGGAACAGACATTGAGGATCACAACCCCAGGAAGCAAAGCAGAATGAACCCATCTGGCATGACAAGAAATTAAATGGAAAGGGGGAGAACCCAACAAAAAGAAAAAGTCATGGCAATGACAAGTCAATACGTTTCAGTTATAACCATCAACGTTAATGGTCTCAATTCACCAATCAAAAGAAATAGACTGGCAGAATGGGTCAAGAAGCAAAATCCAACAATATGCTGCATACAAGAAACACACAATTCAAAAGGAAACTCATAGACTGAAAGTTAAAGGGTGGAAAACAATACTCCATCCGACAGGAACCCAAAAAAAAGCAGGAGTAGCTATCCTCTTGGAAGATCAAGTAGATTTCAAACCAACACTGATTAAGAAAAATGGAGTACTACTCAGCCATAAAAAATGAGAAATTAGAGACATTTATAGCTAAGTGGATGCACATTGAGGCAATACTCTTAAGTGAAATAAATAGGACACAGATGTGTAAATACCAAATAGTTTCTCTGGTGTGAGAAACTGAAAGTGTAAATAAGGACTAAATGTATAATAGGTCATGTGAAATAGGAAGAAAAGGGGCAAAGGGGAAGGAAGTGGGAGGGCTAGGGGAAAGGATAGAAGGAATGGGATTAATATGAGAAAATGGAAAAATAGGAACAAAATCTTTGTAAATAGGGAGGAATGGAGGGGTTGAAGGGAGGGCTGGGCAAGGGTGAAAAACAAGAACCAACAGAGACTATGTAAAGGTGCAAATTTCCAATGATGAATGTCATTATATTGTATACCTAAAATGTACGAATGATTAGAATGAATAATCGATAATGCAAAATAGGAAGAAAAGGTCCAAAGGGGTAGGGGTAGTGGGAGGGGCAGGGGAAAGGAAAGAAGGGAAAGGAAAAAATGCTGTGAAATGGAAAAGATGGAAATAAAAGTCTTTGTAACTAGGGAAGGGTGGAGGGTGTGAAGGGAGGGCTAGGAATGGGGAAAAAATAAGAACCAAGATGCATTATGTAAAGGTACAATTCCCAATGAGAAATGTAATTGTGTTGTATACCTACAATGTACCAATAAAAAAATTTAATACAAAAAAAAAGAGATGAAAAAGGACACTACATCCTTGTAAAGGGAAGAATCCAAGAGGAAGAGATGACAATCATAAATATCTATGCACCAAACACTAGTGCGCCCAACTATATAAAACAAATACTAACAGACGTGAAAAGTTATATATGCACTAATACAATTATAGTGGGGGACCTCAACACCCCACTATCACAAATAGATAGATCAACTAGACAAAAAATAAGGAATGAAATACTAGAACTCAATCGAACTCTTGAACAAATGAACTTAACAGATGTTTACAGAGTCTTCAACCCCACAAAATCAGAATACACATTCTTCTCAGCTGCACATGGGTCATTCTCCAAAATAGACCACATACTCACACATAGAACATGTTTAAGTAAGTGCAAAGGAATTGAAGTTATCCCCTGTATATTATCAGACTATAGTGCGATGAAATTGGAGATCCACAGCAAAAGAAACTGGAAAAATTTCATAAACACGTGGGAATTGAACAACACACTTCTGAATAACCAATGGGGTCACAGAGGAAATTGAAGAAATCAGACAGTTCCTACAATTAAATGACAATGACAATACAACATATTGCAATCTATAGGACACAATGAAAGCAGTCTTACAAGGGAAATTCATAGCACTGAATACACATATTAGGAAAACAGAATGAGCCCAATTCAACAACCTGATGCTGAACCTCAAGCTTCTAGAAAAAGAAGAGCAGGACAATCCCAAAGCTCATACAAGGGAGGAAATTATAAAGATCAGAGGAGAAATCAATGCAATGGAGACTAAGGGAATGATACAAAAAATCAATGAAGCCAAGAGTTGGTTCTTCTAAAGAATCAACAAAATTGACAAACCCTTAGTCAACCTTATCAAAAAAAGGAAAGAAAAGGCCCAAATCCATGCAATTAGGAATAAAAAGGGTGAAATTACAACAGACCCAGCAGAAATCCAGAGGATCATCAATACCTACTTCCAGAACCTATACACCAATAAGATGGAAAACACAAGAAATGGACAGATTTCTAGATACATATGAATTACCAAAGTTGAACGAAGAAGACCTAAAAATTCTAAACAACCCAATATCAACGAACGAAATTGAAAACGTAATTAAAAACTTATCAACTAAGAAAAGCCCAGGCCCTGATGGCTTCACTGCTGAATTCTACAAGACATTTACAGAGGAACTACTGCCACTACTATTTAAACTCTTCAATGAAATAGAAAGGGAAGCAATATTCCCAAATTCATTCCTGGAAGCAGGCATCACCTTGATCCCCAAAGCAGAGAAAGACCCAACCGAAAAAGAGAACTATAGGCCAATCTCATAAATGAACATAGATGCAAAAATCCTTAATAAGATCCTGGAAAATAGAATGCAGAAGATCATCAAGAAAATCATACACCCTGATCAAGTGGGATTCATCCCAGGGATGCAGGGTTGGTTCAACGTATGCAAATCAATCAATGTAATACACTATATCAGTAGAGCCAAGGACAAAAACCATATGATTATCTCCATAGATGCAGAAAAAGCATTTGACAAAATCCAACATGCATTTATGATAAAAATCCTACAAAAAAATTGGAATAGATTGACTCTACCTCAAATTGATAAAAGCCATCTATGAAAAACCAACAGCCAATATCATACTAAATGGTCAAAAACTGAAATCCTTCACACTAAAATCAGGAACAAGACAAGGATGTCCACTATCACCACTCTTGTTCAATATAGTTTTGGAAACATTAGCCATGGCAATTAGACAAGAGAAAGAAATAAAAGGAATCAAGATCGGTAATGAAGTAGTGAAATTGTCATTATTTGCTGATGACATATTATACTGTATATAGAAGACCCCAAGAACTCCACCAAAAGTCTTCTAGACTTAATAACCAAATTCAGTCAAGTAGCTGGTTACAAGGTCAACACACAAAAATCAATAGCTTTCCTCTACATGAATGACAGACTCACTGAGAGAGAAATAGGGCAAATAATTCCTTTCACAATAGCATCCAAAAAACTGAAATATCTAGGAATCAACCTAACGAAAGAAATCAAAGACCTCTTCTCTGAAAACTATAGCACTCTGAAAAGAGAGATTGAAGATGATATCAGAAAATGGAAAGACATCCCCTGCTCCCGGGTAGGAAGGATGAATATAGAGAAAATGGCCATACTTCCAAAACTGCTATATAGATTTAATGCAATCCCAATTGAGATCCCAGCAGCATACTTCATAGACCTTGAGAAAACAATCCAAACATTCATTTGGAACAAGAAGAGACCCAGAATAGCAAAAGCAATTCTAGGTAACAGAGACATGGCAGGGGGTATCACAATCCCCAACCTGCAACTCTACTACAAAGCTACTGTGATAAAAACAGCATGGTACTGGCAAAGAAACAGACCTCAGGACCAGTGGAACAGATTAGAAGATGCAGAAACAACACCAGACACTCAGCCATCTCATCTTCGATAAAGGAGCCAAACACCCTCACTGGAGGAAAGACAGTCTCTTTAATAAATGGTGCTGGAAATATTGGGCTTCAACTTGCTAAAGATTAAAACTAGATCTACATCTCTTGCCAAGCACTAAAGTAAAATCAAAATGGATTAAAGATCTAAATATTCAAATAGAAACTCTGAACCAGTTGGAACAGAGGTTAGGTAGGACTCTTGAAGACATTGGTGTAGGAAAAGTTTTTATGAACAAAACCTCGGTTGCCCGTGAATTAGCACAAACAATCAACAAATGGGATCTCTTCTTATTAAAAAGCTTCTGCACAGCAAGAGAAACCACCAGCAGTGTGAAGAGACAACCCACAATGTGGGAAAAAATCTTCACCTGCTCTTCCTCAGACAAAGGTCTACTATCTCGAATCTACAAAGAACTTAAAAAGATCAGACCTCCCAAATTTAAAGACCCAATCCGAAGATGGGCATCTGAAATGAACAGACATTTCTCAGACAAAGAAGTAGAAATAACAAATAAATACATGAAAAAATGTTCAACATCACTGGTCACTGGAGAGATGCAAATGAAAACAATGCTGAGATTCCACCTCACACCAGAAAGAATGGCTGGTATCAAGAAGTCAAACCAGTAACAAATGCTGGTGGGGCTGTGGGGAAAGAGGAACCCTGCTCCACTTCTGGTGGGAGTGTAGACTGGTGCAAGCACTGTGGAAATCAGTATGGAGATACCTCAAAGAACTAGGACTGGAAGTCCCATTTGACCCCGCTATTCCCCTGCTGGGGATCTTCCCCAAAGAATTCAAAGAATCATACCACAGTGATATATGTGCACCCATGTTCATCGTAGCACAGTTTGTGATAGCTAAAACTTGGAAACAGCCCAAATGCCCATCAACTGGAGACTGGATAAAGAAAATGTGGGTTCTTTTTTTTTATAAAATGGAGTACTACTCAGCCATAAAAAATGAGAAATTAGAGACATTTATAACTAAGTGGATGGACATTGAGGCAATACTCTTAAGTGAAATAAATAGGACACACATGTATAAATACCGAATAGTTTCTCTGGTGTGAGAAACTGAAAGTGTAAATAAGGACTAAAATGTATAATAGGTCATGTGAAATAGGAAGTAAAGGGGCAAAGGGGAAGGAAGTGGGAGAGGTAGGGGAAAGGATAGAAGGGAATGGAATTAATATGAGAAAATGAAAAAAAAGGAACAAAATCTTTGTAAATAGGGAGGAATGGAGGGGTTGAAGGGAGGGCTGGGCAAGGGTGAAAAACAAGAACCAACAGAGACTATGTAAAGGTGCAAATTTCCAATGATGAATGTCATTATATTGTATACCTAAAATGTACGAATGATTAGAATGAATAATCGATAATGCAAAATAGGAAGAAAAGGTCCAAAGGGGTAGGGGTAGTGGGAGGGGCAGGGGAAAGGAAAGAAGGAAAGGAAAAACTCTGAGAAATGGAAAAAATGGAAATAAAGTCTTTGTAACTAGGGAAGGGTGGAGGGTGTGAAGGGAGGGCTAGGAATGGGGAAAAAATAAGATTCAAGAGGCATCGTGTAAAGGTACAAGTTCCCAATGAGAAATGTAATTGTGTTGTATACCTACAATGTACCATTAAAAGAATTTAACAACAACAACAAAAAACACTCTATGAGAATGAATTTGCTATAATTAATTTATAATAAAAAGTATATATTATTGTTGTTTGTACATTATGTATTACTTATACTTTGTAGCAGTAACATTTATAATAAACTTTCATCTGTATATAAATGTATGCAACTCTGACCCAGCCAATTTTTAAACATTTATCAGCACACCAGGTTCTTTTTCAACAGAGAACAGGTCAGGTGAAATAACCTAGGTCTCTTGCATTTCTTCCATTCAGATTGAAATTCAGGGTCCCTGCATGATATGCAGTCTTTTCATGAGCTACAGATAGCCAGCGGGTCTATTTGGATCGTTGTAGGTCTCCTGAATTATAAACCAAGGGACAAGTGATCTGCCCTTTAGGTACAAGGAAGGAAAAGTGAGCTCCCACTTGGATGGTAGCCAACTGTTATCCATAACAGTTAAGCAATTTTGCATGGCAGGAATAGCAACAACTTATTGTCTTGCTATGAAATAACTTCCTTGGCTGGCTAATCTGGCTGAACCCCATTATCCTCTCTGGGAGGATCTCCTAGGACCCCTATTCCCTCGTGCTCTGGTTCTTCCTTCTAATGTGGATTGGTAAAGAAGCCTTTCTCAGGGCTACATAGCTCTCAAAGACAGCTTCCTATTAGTGTTTAGTTTTAGGGAACAGGGATTCTTTTGGAGGTTTATTAGACACAGACTGTTTCAGGCAAGTTTTGGAACACATTTTGGGAATATAGTTTCCTTAACTATAGAATAGTCTTGCTCTATTTGCTTCTGGTAAGGTCCAAGTTTAAGAAATAACAATCAAAACCCTTGTCCAGATGTAGATTTCAAGCCTGAGGAATATCTCCTTTTTCAGCTATAGGTCTCTATGCTCTGCCCCTCTTCTGGTCCCTGGACTCAATGACTACTGTCCTAACGCAGTTAGAGAACATAGGCTCCCGAAGGGGAAACAGAACCTTGGATCCCATCACAGTCAGCAGGTTTGGGGCCTCTTTCTAGTGGGGTACCAGCCCTCTGCCTGCTGCTTGTCAGTTTTTATAATAGTTTCAATTTTGAAAAACAAAAGTGGTCACTTCCACAGTTTTTTTCCCCCTATAACTTGTGGAAACTATAGGCAGAGAAAGAATCCTTCAGGGAAATACTAACAAAAGTTTCTTTCCTTCTCTTCTTACAGCCTAAGTAGATCTAGTCTGTTACCATCTCTCCAGTCAGGTTTTGCTGAATGTGGTGGAGCTAGCACATGCCAGTACATAACGTCTTTGCTACTGTTTCTGCTAATTGCACAGCCTCAGCCCATCCCCTCTTTTCCAAGAAATGAGGCAACAGTTTTATAGAGTGATCTGCAACTGTATAATGAAGATCACCAGCTTTGCAGTTTAAAGTATCCAAGTTCTAGTTGCCCAAAGCTCCATTTGTTCCACAGAATCAATTCTGTTTTATAGGTTTGACTAAAGCACCCTTCTTTTAGGAGCTATATTCTGTTGTCAGTTTAATATTATACATAGCTCTGAATCATAGAAAATTTAAAAACAGCTTATTTAATTAATGATTATTATGAATACGATTTTATTAACGATTTTGTTCGAGAAGCCTAGATGTGGATAATACAGAGCTGGTCTTAGAGCTCCACTTCTGTGCCAGATGGATATTCCACTTCAACATAGTATCAATCACTCAGAGGGGGAAGGCAGAATACAAAAGATACGTGTAGAACTTCCCTTTTTGAGGATCTTTACTGAAAGCTCCTTGTCCAAAATACAAATAATACTAATAATGAATAATAATAGTAATTTCTGGAACAATGGATCAAGATATTACTACAAATGAAAACCTAATAAAATCACATTCATACATGTAAGATTTTTGTACAATTGTAATTATCTTTTTACCATAACTGGAGTGATTCCCAGAGAAACTCTGGATTCAGTTGTCAGGGGCAACACTAATGTTAAATTTTGGACTAGGGTCACCACAGTAGAAGTTTTATAACAAGGGTTATAATAACCAAAATTATATATTGATGATTAGATAAGAGACCTGTCTCAACTTTACAGTCCTTACAGCAATCTCTGCATTTTATAAATTCAAAAGAACTTCCTAGCTGGGATGCAGTAATTTCACTTTCTCTAAAATACCAGTATAATCACATAAAGGGAAAAAGGCCCCAGGAGAAGTTCTCTTGTTATTAGCAGTAACATATATAAAACTCTTCTCAGAAAGGGACTGTTAATCATGTCACTGCAGAGGGCCCTAAGAAGGCATTTATGCCATCTTGGGTAGAAAAATGAGTATCCTAACCTTAAAAATATATACAAGGAAGAAGACTCAATTCTTTTTTTGTTATTTAACTATTACAGACATTTCCAAAGAGCAATGTTAAAAAGCATTGATGATTCTAATCCTTTCAACAGATATTTATTATCAACTGTGCTTATAACAAGGGAGAAGAAGCAAATAGAAGATATACTATTAATAATCTGATTGAAGAGATAAAGCATGCAGAAGGGAGAATTTGTTGTGCTGAAAATGGCAAAAAGATTCTTCTGATGAAAGGGACATTGTTGGACATGAGAGTCATAATTTGGAGAGGGATGCTCAAGATAGAGAATATTCCTACACATCCAATTTTTACCAGGTTCTCCCTATTCCTCATCCTTGACACTTCTCTGACTTCTGCCTCTATTCTATCACTTCTGTTACCTTGGTTCAGGCTTCCATCATTTTCCACCTCAATTTTCATGCTAGATGTTGAATTTGCCTCCATTCTCCGGTGGTAACCACCAAAATCCTTAGTGATCCATACTTAGCAATGTGAGACAGTGATCTTTAAAATATAAATTTAATGGTTTTTTCTAGATGAGGAATGGAAAGCACTCATCTTGGATGCACAATGAAGGAGCCTCGGGAAAACTCAATTATTAAGATTACTTTTATTAAATATTTAAAAAATCAAAATGGAAATAATCCATGGTGAACAAAATGTCAGAATTTTAAATAAAATGGGAAATAGGGTCTAACAATGCTCTGGTAGGCCCTATTGGAGTCTGAGACAAAAGTAAAAATGTGTGCCCTTACATACTTTTTTTTTCTTTTTAAGAGAAGAGGTGTCATCATGTTGCCCAGGCTGGCACAGAACTCCTGGGCTCAAGTAATCCTCCTGCTTCAGTCTCCAGAGGAGCTGGGACTATAGGCACACACCATGGTATCCAATGAAGATACATATTTTTAAATGTATTTTTAAATGGTTGTTTTCCAGAGCCCTAAAATGTCTGAAAAAAAATCTTGAAGTTGAAAAGTAGGTGTATTAAAAATCAGAACATTACTTGAGCTTAAATAACTCATTCATACCAAAAAAACATAATGTGTTACTACTTTATTGTCTTGGCTTTAATTATTACAAAAGCATCAACTGAACAATATTTTAAAAATCCATTTTTTTTGCCTAATGCTCATATTACTCATATTACTACTTCTTCGTGGAATGCCTTTGCCCAACTGTATTCCAATGACTACATTTTTCAGAAATAAGTTTTTCATGAACTACCCTCCCCTTCTGTCTGCCTCCAAACCAGACAGGATTGACCACTTATCCTCTATACATTTCACTGTAGCCTGTACTTAATTCTGTCAAGGAACTAGTGGCATTTCAGGCATGTGTATTTCATTATTTGTCTTCACTGGAGTGGGAGTACCTTAAGGCCAGTTATTACTCTTATTTATTATTGAATCCTCAATGACTAGTGCAATGTCTGGAACTCTGTGAGAACTTAATAAAATTTGTTGAATGACTGAATTGAAGGACAAGCAAGAATGAAAAAGTATTAAGCACAGAGAAGTCACTTGAAAAGCTTTGTTAGAAAGTTAGAAGAAGCCAGGTGTGGTGTAACACGCTGTAATCCCCACACTTGGGAGGCTGAGGCAGGGGGATTGCCGTGTGTTTGAGGCCAGCCTGGGCTACATAATGAGTTCAAGATCAGCTTGAACTACAGAATGAGACCCTGTCTCATAAAAGCCAAAAAAATAAAAAAAGTTAGAAGGTACTTTAGAGAGAGCCAAGTATGTTTATTTAAATAGCAGAAATATATAGTAAATTACTACAAAATAGATGTCTTTCAATATAATTGATAAATTACTTAATTAAATCTTATTTGTTTGATTTATTACTATTTTAGCAAGCCTAGTCTGTTGATCCTTTGTTGAAGGATAGAGAAGAACTTCAGGCAAGAAGACAACTGAATTAGCAACTTTCCTGTTGCAGAGGCTGCAATACTGACCCCCACAACTTAGAGGTGGATAGGTTTATTTTGGCTCATAGTTTCCGTAGAATAAAATCGGTCCATAATTGGTTGGTTCCAGGACAGAAACAGTATGGTGGGAGGGCATGGCAGAAGAAAGATGTTCAACTCTTGGTGGCCAGAAAACCAACAGAAGGAGAGGAGGAGCCAAGGACAAGAATACACACTGCTAGGTCATGCCACCAGTAACTGACCACTTCTAACAAGGCCCCACCTCCTAATAGCACGTTCAGTTAGGAACTCATCAATGGATCAATCCCCGCATGGCCCAGTCAACTTCCAAAAACCCTACCTTTGAACATAAGACTTCTGTGGATTCTAAGATTTCTTAGATTTTAAATCTAAACTATAACAACAACATAAAAATCTATTGTAATAGTTTGTGTCTGGCATGACCAAGACCTATAAAACGAGTTTGGAAGAAGAAAAGAATATCAGAATCTGAATGGAAAAGTTATGAAGCAGTGTTCTATTGGATTTGATAACTAGAAGATGGGCCAACAAAGAAAGTATTTTAAGTTCCACTGTCATTTCTCTAGAATTTTACAAAGCTGAAATTTCACACATTATTCAAGCCCAAGGTCCTTGTCTACATCCAGGGCCATTTTATTTATGGCTAAGGTAACATATCTTGGGTCCAAAAGATTTTCAAGGGTGTATAAAAATGTTACAGATATAACCAAAAAAGAAAAAAAAAAGAAAAACAGAAAAAAGAAAGAATATAATTGAATCCAAAACTTAAAAAGAAAATATTAAAATTTGTAGATGTTTACTTTAACCTCTACTAAAATGTTTGAAACAAAATATTTATTGGCTGCACAATATGCAACGAAGACAGTACCACTGAAATTAATAAGTGCTTGACTCAATGTGTCTAAATTGTAACATGAAGTCAACTCAAGAGATTAACTTGGTTAAACTGATTCAGTGAAGAAAACCAAACTTAAATGGTTTGTATTCCAAATTACATTCTTTTTAGAGTCAAACCTTTGTGAATCTGCAACTCAGTTGAATTGCAACTCAACTTTGGTGTACATTACATTTAATTTAGAATGTGAGTGCCTTTTAATATGCATAATAAAATATGGAGAGACCTCCAGAAGTGAGAGTTCTTAGAACCTAAGAACCATCAACACAACTGTCTACATGCTCCATTTAGGTCATGCCATGCTAATTATTATCTCTGCACCTCAGAGGGAAATTCTGAATGGTCGGTCAATATCTATAGGAAACGGCTATAATTGGATTTATTTCTAAGAATCTGAGCCTAATTGAGAAATTAACATGAAACCGTATTCATTAATTACTCTATTTTTTCAGTTTATATTGTTTTATTCAAAAAAACAAAGTTTAGGGGACATGTTTTAATTTAAACCAATGCTATTGCTGGTAAAATGTCACATAATAAATATTTCTCAGTTATTGGAATTATCAATAAAAGACAATGAGCTGATTTTATCTTCAAATTCTTATGAAATGTACCCTTTGCTTTTACCCCACTAAGAGTGAGTAAACTGGTTTTGGATGGAATGGATAGCAAGTTTACTGAGGTCAAACTTAGTCATTGCTTATCAACATGGTACATAGAATCAATAACTAAGTACGGTAATCAGTTCCTTAAATGTTAACCAGTTCCTTTTAGTGTAGCATCAATAAATTATTGTACCTATGCCTTTTTTAAAAGCCTATTCCTAGAGACTCAATCTTTAACAATGTAAAGACTCAACTTACGGAGCACTAGTCTTGTTCAAACATAGTTGATTTCTCTTGGAGGTGGTGGCATAAACAGATAGATGGTAGGGTGGCAGCATGTAGCAATGTTTCATTGGTGGAAGGCTGGGTTCTACCTGTAGTATGACTGTTAACTAAAGAATGCCGAAGGTGACCGGCACTGTAACTCCATTACAGGGAGCTCATGCTGGCAGTGACGAAAGGTACATTTGGAAATGACTGCTCAGATATCGTTTGCCAGGAGAATAAATTCTCTTTAAGCATCTATACCTGGCCAACTGGGAAAATAGAAGTGTATTTCAGAAGAGAGGGAACAATGGGCTTTGCTCTTACCCCTGCCTTGGAGCAGAATCAAGAAGGTTTGACCCTAAGAAGAATGTAATTTGGAATCCAAACCATTTAATTCTGGTTTTCTTCACTGAATCAACTGAACCAAGTTAATCCTAGACATTAAATCATTGGAAATACTCATTTTCTTGGTTTATTTTATGCTGCCCTGCAAGAAGCCGACATTTTCCTAAAATCCCTACAAATGGTTGTTTTTTTAGACTTCACATGTCTACATACCTATGTGTTCCTGGACATTTACTTTCTTTTTGTCACTTTTACAGTTAAAATAAGGAAGGCACCATGATTTCCCCAGGATCACACAGTTCTTTTGGTGCAAAAACTTTCATTAGATTTTATATCTTGTGGCTCTGGTCAAAAGATTTTTTAAATCTGGGTACCTTTTGCTATTTCTTCTATTTCTTAATTCCATTTCTGAAAAGGCCAAATAGAACTGTTAATGTTCACATTCAACAAAAGCATCTGTTTTAGGCAGTTACTGACTGGTAATATTCATCTTCTTTGCCCGATCTAAATTGGACCTGGGAGAATTTCCACATTTGCTGCTAAACTGTAACAGCCTCTGTATTGGAGCATTTTTCTGAGAGAAGAAATAGCTCACATATCTCTTCATAACACCTGTAAAGAAAATTGCCTCCAAATGGTGAACTGTAACTTCTAATGGGACAGAAAACAGGATTTCTACAAAAAATAGAATCTCTTTTGCTTTGGCTAAGAAGCAAATTCATTTTCTCACTGCCAAATCTAGCAACTATGTACACCTGTATGAGCACATTTTGTCTTCCCCCATTGAAAGAGGTGAACTGAATCCATTCACATCTAACATCAGCTGCTCTCCTCGTGCATGGAATCCTACGCTTCTTCCTCTACTCAAAGATTATTTCTTTCTCCTTGTGCTATCAAATCGTTTCTTTTCACTTGGATCCTTCACATCACCACACATAATGCGTAACCTCTCCCATTTAAAAACAATTCCTTGCTCCCGTATGCCCTCTAATGTCCCATTTTTCTGCTCCCTTCTTTATTGTAAAATGTCTCATAATGATTGTCTGTGCTTCCTGTTTTCAACACCTTTTATTTTGCCCTCAGTTTGCTATCACTAAAACTTCCGTTACAGCAGTCTTCTCAAGGTCAGCAATGACTAGGGTGACATATGTTCTTGTTTGACCAGGACAGTCCCAGTTTGCACACTGTCCTGGAAAAATTATTAATAACTTCCCTTTCACTCAGGGAAATTGTTGGTTGGCCTATAAATTACATGGGTAATAAATCATCCAACTAATGACCTCCATCTTGCAAATTTTACTGGATACGTCTCTGTACTGATCTTTCTCAACCTCCCTGACATGCTTTTAAATGACCTTAAATGTTGGCACATTGCTAGCCTTTTAACTCCATTTCTCCTCTTGTCTCTTCTCTCTACCTATTCTCTCTCCCTAAGTTATCTTGACCTGTCCCCTCTCTGAATACCTTATATTCTGATAGATCACAAACTTGTGCTTCTACCTATGACCTACTCCCTGAACTCTAAACTCATGTCACCTATTTGATACATAAGTATCTGTATGTTAAACAGGCATGGCAACTGTAATATGTCCAAAACAGAACTTGTAATTCCCTGGGATCCTTTTCCTATTCTTCCCTTGTGCTGACACTCTCAGGCAATGGCAGCATCATTACCTCATTTTCTGGAATCAAATACTATGTTTTTTCTTCACAACCTATGTCCAGTCTTCAGCAAGTTTGATTATCTCAAAATCTACCATAAGCCTGACTACTCTTTCCACCTCTTATAGTTCAGTTCACTCTTGTCTCCACCATGATGACTAATGGTTGACTTTCTTCTATTCCTGCTCCTTCATAGAGTACCCAGAGTGATACTTTCCAACAGTGTATCACTTTATGTTATTGTTTAGATCAGAACCTCCATAGCCTTCTCATATTGCAATAAGAACACAATCTAGACCTTCGTCCATCTTAGAAGGACCTTGTTTCTTCTAGTTCAGTGAACTCACTTGTGATCATGCTTTTTCTTATTCTCTCTGCTCTGTCCATCCACAGTGGTCTTTGCACTACAGATCAAAGAGGCTAAGTTTCTTCTTGCCTTAGGGCTTTTTATCTTACAGTTCCAACCACCTAAGAAACTTTTTTATAGGCTTCCTACTGGCTTCACTCTCTCACTGTATTCAGGTCTAATGTTCTCTGGATAACATTGCACCGTAATTGTTCTCCATCTCATTACATGGCTTCATTTTTCCTCTCTGCACTTATTAATCCCCAAAATTGTACTGGCTTCTTGTGTGATTTTTTTTTTTTTTTTTCCTTCCAAAATGGCATGAGTTAAAAAAATAGAACAAGAATCTTATCTACACGTTCATCCTTATATCCATATAGTCTAGTTTAGTACCACCATATATATGAGATGCTGGATAACTATTTGCTGAAGGAAGGAATGAATCACACTTTTCATTTGGTTTAATTCAGAACTCTAAACATTACTTTTCCCATTGAGTATTTGTTTCTTCTGTATTTATAGAATATTCACTCCATTATCTGCATTTTTAGATCTGTCTAGTTGAATGATTCTCTCAAGGCCTGCAAACTCCCAGGAGACAATGATTGAAAGCACTAATTAATCTAATTTAGTCTCTAAAGATTTGCACATCAGGATGCCTGACTTTCTTGTGTCCTTTTAGACAGTCAGGCACATTCAAGTGCACTAGAAAGGTGACAGTGAACTTCCCAGATCTGAGTACCACTGGACTCTCATCCTTGATAGTTTCTTACTCAATCTCTGTTTAAATCTGAACTTGGTTTCACATTTGACTCTAGACCTACATTTGGGTGAAGGTTGGAGTAGGAGACAGAATAAGAAGTATACTTGTTATGTACTTTCAAACTCTGGGGAGAAATGACAACATACTAGGACCACATTAGGAGAGCAAAAGAATAATCAAAAGTACATATTAAATCAGATATAGGTGTCAAATGTGAAAAAATAGGAAAAAGCCCTCATTTACCAATAGAAAAAGCTATCATAACCACATCTGAACAGTCAAAATCTTCTTTTTTTCTTTACTTTATGTTAAATCTGTCATGCTCAAGGATAGATGCTCTGTTCTCCAAAACTAATATTTAGTTCTCCAGTGTGTCTTGATCTAGGCCACCCTTCTTAGTGGTTACATGAGCATGTTCTCTTTATGAAAGCCCAAGCCCAGCAGTGGCCCTTTAGCTGGTATTTCAGCTGGGAAAAATAAAGCCCTTTGTTGATTGTTCAGAATAATACAGGCACATGCAGACTTTTGAAGTGCTTCATAACGGCAAATATCGCAAGCCAAGAACTATCTAGATTGAAATATAAAGATAGTGATGACAACATGTTTTAGAATAAAGACATCAATTTAACTGAAAAAGTCATAGTCATGAGGAGTCACCATGACTAAGGTAAAATATCCTTCAAGACATCCGCCTCTTGCCTTGATTCTATGCTCCTGAAGAAACAGTCTATTAATTTGGTTTCCCAGTTACTCTGAAACCAGAAAGGAAGTGTCTCCATGCAACCATCCCCCAGAGTAAGTTAATAATTGGTCACTTAATCTTTGCTTTTTAAATATTAATTCCTTTAACCCAGTAATTGTATTTCACATAGAAATAATGAACAATATAGTAAAAATATCTTCTATTAGAATGTTCATGACAAAATAATTTGTAATGGGAAAATTTTGGAATAACAAATATATGACTAAGAGATTTGGGAAAACACTTCATGATGAATTCATATATATGCTGTCATTAAAAGCATATTTTAATGTCCACATAATGATATGAGAAAATACTAACATGCAACATTAAGTGAAAATATGGGCATAAAACTTAGTATTTATGCCTGTGTGTATTGTAAGATACTTGAAATAAAGACACCAAAATGTTTATAATGGTTACATCAAATGATAATAAAAAGGTGGTTTTTATTCTATTTTATTGTCTTTTTCTTCTCTAATATTTTTGTAATCTCTAAATTTGCATGAGTATTTAATATTTTTTAAAACAGAAAAACTATGCATAAATATACATATGTTTATGTAGTACTTAAGTAAAGCAAGCCTTTTTCTCTCAAACACAGCACATTTATCTGCACATTTTCCCCTGTCAGAAAAGTGATTTTATTCTGTAGAAGTCAATAAGGTCTAAATTAGTTATATAAATCATTAAGGATGAAGTCACTAAGAACGTGCAGTTTAAAACTATGATTTAAGTGAAACTGTAAATACCGTAGTGCCAGAAATTGTAAGTATGTTCATCCTTTAGTGTGATCACAATGATAAAATGATGCAAATAAAATTATTATTCAAAACCCAAAAGCCATGTGCCTATGATTCACTGGGTGCTTGAGGAGTTAACTTCCAGAAAAATGAGTAAGTAACACGAATTGTGACATATCTATTTTCCTACCCTTCCCCCATCTCTGAAAATATCCAGAATTTGCTTTAAAAGCTATGCAAAAATGGCAACCCCCCCCCCCCCATACAGATAAAAGATCAAGGGAGGGAATGAAAGATGAAGCAGCAGATGAGATAATAGACAAGATAATTGCAGAGCTTTAAAAGCCTTGGATTTATTTTTAAGATGTAAGAACTCTATTTAGAAAAGCCCATAGCTAACTTTATGTGAATCTTGAATGAATTGTTCTGAAACATGTGAATAGTAATGAAATTAAGAAAAGCAAAGCATTCTTTTCTTTCTGTTTAATGTCTATCCTGGCTGGCCCCATAGTCCAAGTGGCCCAATGATGTTCTGACTGCCACATGCAGTTAGTGCCACTAACTTTGCCATGGGTAGATCAGGGCTTGGGGTGTGGTAGGATGGGCTCTTTCCTTTTCTCTGACTTTTTGGCATGGCCCACACAATAAAATTGCTGTCATTTCAAAGGGATTAGTAAGCTTTTTTCTGCCCCTCTCTCACTGTGCCCCAAGAGAGGAAGAGTAACTTATCGCAGTTGTGAGGCAGAGAATAGACTGGTCTGTGTGTGGGCACACGCACATTTATTTTTAACCTGGCTTATTCTCAAACAGCACTTGCTCTTCTCTCAGGATTTTTCCCATTAGCCACATGCAGCATTCTCTTCATTGCCATCTTCCAACCTTCAAATGCGAGTTGAGTCCTACAGTTTTCTATTTGTCCTATCTAGGACTAAATGGGAAAATAGTCACCTACAGTCCACACACAAGGTCTAGGAAATACTTAAAAGCTGATCTTTTGATTTCTGTCTGACCCCAGTGCCTTTTTAAAAAAAGATTGTTCCAAATTTGGATAGAGAGTAAGGTTTCACTGCTACTAGCTTCAGAGAACCCCTAAAGTTTGCATTGCCTTGAAGGGTACTAAGCTGTCCACATTATTTCAGGATGGATCTCTCCTATGAGAAACAGTGAAAAAGTGAATATTTCCCAGTACTGCTAATCAAGGTAAAGTTGAGGTTTAGGGCACAGAACATTCTAATTGGAATATATCCTAACTGACAAAATTTACAGGTGTGATCCATGTGAAAGTGGGATTCTAGAAAACAGAATCTCAACATTATTGGGAAGAATGAATTGTTAATTAATGATTTTAGGATTACACGAGCAATGTGACTTCTTGGACAAAAGAATGAATTAGGAATTTATTTGGAAAGTCATTTATAATGATCTTTAATCTGGCTCAAACTAGGATCTAAACCTATGAGCAACAGTATTATGTTCAAAGTGCAACACACTCATTTCCAGCAGAGGACAAATTTAGAGCCACAGTCTTTGTGTGAAGATGTATTTCCTTAAATGGAGGTAACACCACTCACCTTTAAAACTAAATGCATATGTTGTTAGTCCTATTCTTCAAGAAATAGATGCCTAGGTCAAATTAAACAGGCAAACTTTTATTAGGGAAACTGTCTATTAAGAGAAAAGATGAGGAGGGAACTGGAAAAAGATGGGAGTCTTAAAATGAGATACCAAGTTGGCACTGAGTAACAGAAGGAAAAAGCAAGGGTTGAGTAGAACCATCCCAGGAAGTGAGACTGTCTGGGAGCCCTGTGTCTTCCAGAATTCCAGCCCTGCCTTAGTATTCCTGCCCTGCTCTGCCATTGGTTGACAGCATGGTAGAAAGCATGGCTTGGGCACCAATCACAGATATGGGGGTAAATTTCTCACTTGTCTCAATTCTGGAAAGTAGGTGTTTCTCCCTCATTCCCCTACCCCCATACTTGATATATGTTTCCTTCATAGGCATTTTGATTCTTGATTCTGATCATCCTTTCATCTTTACTTTGGCCACCAGAAAGCTCAAAGGAAATTTCACTAATGGTCTTTAGCTATTGTGTAAACCTTTAGTGCATGCTTGTATCCTAAGTTTACCACCTATACTTTACCCTAGAAGGTTTTTCTTATTTGACCTTGCTGTATTTTTTGAAGTTCATAGCAATTAGTGTTTGGGAAAAAGTGTGGTATAAGTTAAAAACTATATCTAAGTGTTCTGGAGTTCTACAATAAATGAGGGCTCTTGGTTAAAGAGCTCCCCAAAGTTGGGGATCTTCAAGGCATATTACCATGGGCACCAGACCCAGGATTGGGCAGCCAAGGGGAACAAAACCAGATTGTTTTCAAAGCTGTATTTCCACCGCTAAGATTATCCTGCCAGTGGAATTTTTTTTCGCTTACCTTGGAAAGATCTGATTAAGAAATTCACTGTTTTTAATATGTCACTTATACAACTGAGAAACAGTCAGAGGAAAACAATTTGCTAATGAACAAGCTCAAGGGTTATTCAGGATTTGGCAAGGATCTTTCATTTGTGCCTCCCAAAGTGCTATATACAATAGCCATACTATTCTTCCATGAAGGAAAGTATTTAGTCTGGATACTAGCTCCCTGATACCTGCTAAATATCTGAATTCTCAATATACAAGGGGTGTGTGTGTGTGTTGTGTACGTTCAATGTGTAGTGTTAGGGAACTGAGGAGAGAAGGAGAGAGAGAGAGAGAGAGAGAGAGAGAGAGAGAGAGAGAGAGACATGTGAGATCCTTAGAGCTCAAACACATGTCACTATTCAGTCAATAGCTAGCTGGCACATGTGGAGCTAAATTTAAACATATGTTTTTGGTTTCAAAAACCTTGTTCTGACTGCCAAAGGAAAAGAGGATCCTATATTTTTCTTTTAAACATCCTGAATTTATCGGAAACACATTTATGTTTGTACAAGAAGAACAGGGTCATAATAATTTATCTGAGAGTTTTATGGTGGATTATTCTGGGCATTTATTTCCCAAAGCTTTTTCATATTTCACATAAGCCTGTGTAATGTAATTTTTACAATGGGTTCCTCAGATAAAACATGTTTACTATCATAGTCTTTTTTCATCTTAGTACATGAAGATGAGGTGGTTTCTTTGTTATAAAGTGAGAATTTCAAATGGCTTATATAGTGCAGCTTCATTAAATCTCTTGATGTTACCATGCAAGGGGATGGGACACAAATGTTCTTTATATTCGATACGTTAGCTATGTAGTCCTCTCCACATACAGTAACTTCCTGATCACTAATCCTATCCAAGAGCAGTATATTTGGCCTTCAGAACATTTTATTCCCCTTAAATAGCTTTTTTGAGTTTGGCTCTAGCATTGTGTGCTTCAGTTGCTGGCAGTGTTTAAAAAGTGATTGTGTGAAAATTTCTGTTTCATACTTCAGGGATTTTTGTTAAGATCATTGTTCATATATTGAAACATCCCTTCCTTGGAGAAATTTCTCACTTGTCTCAGTTTTAGAAAGTTGGTGCCTCACCCCCACTCCTGTACCTGAAAAATGTTTCCTTCACAGCATTTTGATTCTTGATTCTGATCATCCTTTCCTCTTTGCTTTGTCCACTAGAAAACTGAAAGGAAAATTTGCAACTAGTGTTTAACCATTGTGTGGATCTTGTACTCTGTGTCTGTATCCTGTTTACCCATACTTTACCCTAGAAGGTATCTTTTATTTGACCTTATTGTATTTTTTGAAGTCCATAGCAATTATCATTTGGGAAAATGTGTGGTATAAGTTAAAAAATATATGCAAGTGTTTTGGAGTTCTACAATGAACCTAAACCCCAACACAATTTATTCCAGGTCTCCAAGAATCTTTATCTTTTTCTCATAACTGCAAAGGGTATAGCAGCTCACCTTCTAGATGAAGGCAGTTAATCAACACACAGCATCTGGTCAGAAAATGCATCTCTGGTCTACTGAGATGAGAATGTGAGCTGATCTCAATGATAGATATACTGATGCATTTCATAAATGCATGCTCGGGTGTGTGTGTGTGTGTGTGTGTGTGTGTGTGTATAGCAAGATTTAAGATCCATCAGGAGATAGACAAAGAAAATGGCAACATATTACCTGGTTTTCCTCTTTTGCCTCTCCTTCCATCATTTTCTGGTCTTCCAGAGCTAAGTCACGTTGACAAGTTCAATTCTCTCTAAAAGCACATCTCTTGTCCTTGCAAGGCTGAACTCTTCCTTTTGTATGATGCACACTTTTACTTTTGAACTCTAACCCTCTTCTTCCTTGCCCTTCCCAGTTTGGCTTTTCTCCCTCAGTTTTCTTCTGTTCTTCACAGCCTTTGACACTGAGAAAAGAAACATCTCATGCTCTTGTTACACACCTTTTTTTTTTTTTTTTATAAATACATAGAGGCCATTACCAACTTATGGAGATAAAAACAACAATATGAAGGATGTATTGTATAAATCTTTAAAAAAGCCTGCAAAAACAGCAGAAAGAAATCAACTAGAATTTCCATGGTAACTACCAACAATTTTATATGCAAGAATGAAATAAAGTAAGAAAAGTAAGAAAATAGAAAATGTATAAACTGATTCAAATATCATGAAGAGTTTATAAAATGAACACTACTCAGTGAAGCCTCATGAAAATAGATTTCATTAAGGTAAATGAAATATAACTTATCTTTTCATTATAAATGAGCTAGCTATATACCAGTAAATAAACTATTATTGATGAACTCTTACTTAAGTTTTCAGCTAAGACAATTTTTTTTTAGTACAGGGGATCAAACTCAGTACCTTTGCACTTTCAAGGCAAGTGCAGCACCACTGAGCTAAATCCCCAGCCCTGTTAAGACAATTTTTGAGAAACAAGTTTAGACAGATTGAGAGAGTAAATTAAAATATATAAATTACAATTAAAAATAATATTTTCCTAGATTTCCTTACTTCTAAGTATCTAAAGCCTACATATTAAATTTGATAGCTAGAGAGAAATGAAAGAAGTAGGGCCCTGAGCATTGTAATACCAATACCTGTAATCCCAGTGGCCTATGAGCCTGAGGCAGGAGGATCATAAGTTGAGCCCAGCTTGGGCAATTTACCAATGTAGACCCTCTCTCAACATAAAAAATAAATGGGCATCTGAAATGAATAGACACTTCTCAGATGAAGAAGTAGAAACAGCAAATAAATTTATGAGAAAATGTTCAACATCACCGGTCATTTGAGAGATGCAAATTAAAAAATACTGAGATCCCATTAACACACCACAAAGAATGGCTGCTATCAGGAAATCAACCCATAACAAATGGCGGTGGGACTGGGGGGAAAAAAGGGACCCTTCTCCATTGTTGGTGGGCATCTGGACTGGTGCAACCACCGTGGAAATCAGTGTGGAGATACCTCAGAACCCTAAAACTAAATTTTCCATTTGACCCAGCTATTATTTTTTTGTTTTTGTTTTTTGGTAGTGGGGATTGAACTCAGACCTTGCACTTGTGAGTCAGGCAGCAGAACTACTGAGCTAAATCCCCAGCCCTGACCCAGCTACTCTTCTTGGTTTCTTCCCTAAAGAATTAAAAGCATCATACCACAGCGATATATGCACACTCATGTTTACAGCAACACAATTTGTAATAGCTAAATCTTGGAAACAGCCCAAATACTCATCAAAGGATGAAGAGATAAAGAAGATGTGGTTTTTTAATACAACGGAGTACTACTCTGCTATAAAAAAGGATAAACTTGAGACATTTCTAGGTAAATGGATGCACCTTGAAACTATCCTCTTAAGTGAAATAAATCAGACACGCATGTTTAAATATCACATTGTTTCTCTGATGTAAGGAACTCAACTAATAAGCAAGAACCAAAATGTATAAATAGATATTGGGAAGTGGGAAGAAAATGTTCAAATGGGAAAAGGAACAAGGGAGGTGGAGAGGGTAGGAAGGGAAGGGGAAAAAAAGAGAAGGAAAAATGGGGTTGAAGAGAAGGGAGAAGATTGGGGAAAAAAGAGGAATCAAGATATATTATGTACAAGTACAAATGCCCTACAATGAATGTGATCATCATGTATATCTAAAGTGTACTAATAAAATTAACTTTAAAATAATAAAAATTTAAAAGCCTGGGGGTGTAGCTCAGAGCAACTGCCCTGGGTTCAATCCTCAGTACTGTGGAACAAAAAGGAGAAAGTAGAGGGGATAGGATATATAACAGAAGTAACTATTGGAAATTAGAAAAGAATGTAGGATTCTAGGACAGGTCAGATCTAGGTTTCTGTCTTCAGCCCCTGGAGTTAAATACCAACTCCCGCATCCTCAATCAGTGGTTCTTAAACTTCCCTGCATGTAAAAATTGTCTGGGTCATTCACAGCTGTTTCCAGCATTTCCAAGCTTGGAACCCATCCCAAACTATTAAATTAAAATATCTGAAGGTGTAACTTGAACATTGGTATTTTTCAAAACTTTTGTAGGATTACATATGCAGCTGGCATTGCAAACCAGCATTAAATCCATCCCTTTGATTGTGCTCCTTATACTTACCATATTACTAGGAAATTCAGTTATCTCCTTGTTGGGGTATATAGAATAATGTCCCCCTCCCTTATATGTCTGTGTCCTCATTTCTGGAACCTGTGAATATATTAGGCTCAATGCAAAGAAGAAGCAAGGTTGCTAATCATCTGACCTATAAGCAGGGGCTAACAATCCAACAAAATCACAACTGTTCCTATGAGAAGAGTTGGGGTAGAGAAAGAAACGGAGAGGGAGTAGAATGAGACTCATCTTGACACTGCTGAAGAGAGGGGGTCACTAGCCACAATGTGAACAGTCTCTGGATGCTAGAAAAGTCTAGGAAATGGGTTCTCCCCTACAGGATCCAGCAGAGAGGCGGACCTGACAACACCTTGATTTTATCCAATGGGATCCAATGGGACTTTAAACCTATAAAACTGGGAGATAATCAGCTCGTGTTGTTTTAAGCTACTAAACACAAATGTCATAGTAACTAGTGTTAGAAGTAATAAGAAACAGGGCCGAAGATTTAGCTCAGTGGTTTCAGCGCCTGCCTTGCAAGCGCAAGATTCCGAGTTCAATCCCCGGTACCAAAAAAAAAAAAAAGAAGTAATAAGAAACAAAATTACGTTCTCATAAATTAACCAAAAAAAAAAAAATGCTGGGCCTTCTATAGTTCAAAAAGATGGGTACAGTTCAAACACCTAAAGTGTTTCTCCCTTTCCCTCTGAGTTGCTATTGTGAACTTTCCCTTTATGGTGCCAGGGAAGATTCTGGTCTACTCTGAGATAGTGCCTCAGTCTTCAGGGCCCTGGGGTCCTTTAACTGATACAGCCAGTACCTTCTATTTTTTATCTCAACCAAAAGCCCATCTGTTTTCTACCTTACTTTCTCATGAGTGCTCAGGTTTTTCCATTGACTTTTTTTCCTTCAGGAATCTACAGTCTCGGGTGCAGATTACCTTCTTTATCTAACCTGAAAACATAGATTGTGGATGATACTTGCTTTTTGGAGACAAAAGACTACCTGTTCCAAGACTCAGTTACTATGTAGCCTGCCCTCTGTTGGGCGCACACAGCCTCATCTTCCATTTCTCCAGGGGCACTTCCCCTGTACCTGCCGGGTCTTCCTCTTCTCTCTCTCTAAATGTGAGTTGCACAGCTGGTTCTCCAGCACATTCCTTCTCACAGAGGAGCAATAAGCACGCACTGATTTATCTGCTGCCAAGGATCTTGCTCTGTGGAAGCTCCCACCCTAACCCAAGAATGCCCTAGGCTTATAATTCACTTGAGGAAGATAAGGTTACTCTTTTTTTTGCATAGGCTATTTTGGAGAATAAAACAATGTTTACCTATATGATGAGTTGGAGTATCAAAACTGAAGGAAGTCCTTACTACCATGGAAGATGTTACTCAGAGAATGACTCACCAGCTTCTGCTGGCACATCTGGGCATCATGGCTATTGTGCTAATCTCACTGCTCTGGGGGCCGTCTCCACCCATGCTGCCATCATAGCCTATGAGGAAAACATTTGAAATTAATCATTAATAATAATGTGAAATTAAATCTCAAATCTTGCTCCCCCAGTCACTTTGCTTTTCTCTGGAGAGAAGGCATCAGATGCACTTGCAGCTCTGCACCGACACAGTGACATGTACTTTCCAATGTAGTGATGATACCTCTACTCTCCTACATAACCATGAAGAATTGTTAAAAGCCTGTGAATGCATCAGGTGGACATGTCAATATATGATATAAGGAGCCCATACTAGGGGTGAGAGGGATGGGGAATACAAAGAGTGGAATGATAAGGGACATTGGTTGAGTGTAATCAGATGAAAGCATGAATTTTATATTTATCATTTCTCCTCAAATTTCAGAGCTAGGAACCTTGTGTTGAGTGCAAAGAATGCTGGATTATAGTGTAGTAAATAAACTTTATTTTAATAGAGCTTCTGGCTTTAAAAAGGTACTGGGCACCTGCTTCAGCTTTATGTAGATCCAGTGTCTTCTGTAGATTGAGAGGTGTCCTGGAATTTCAATCCAATTCAGCAGCTTGATAGGAAGAGTGGATACATTCTGTTCTTTTTTCCTGGAACTTCTACCACATGATAGGCACTACTGTTTAATTTAACCTAATCTCCCTTGCCTGTAACAAGCAAAGGTTATTTAACATTATGTGAAGTGTTTTCCAATGTAAGAATCCTCTTTAAAAGTAATTATTTTAAAGTCCCTAATGGCCTCTGCTTAGAACTAAAGGTTATGAAGGAAAGCATTTTATTTTCATTTTCTCTTCAAATTGAGGAAGTTAATAAAAGCAAATGTTGTGATGCAAAGATAGATCAGAATGCCAAGTTTCTTTGTAAAGGCAATAGAAAATAAGGAATTCTTGTGGGAAAAATTACTTAAGTCACTTATAAGCCCTGGAGTACTCTAAATGGATAAATAGTGTGCTGGGGAGAACGTATGCACAAGTTTGTGCTAGAAAGTTCAACGTATGTTCTATATAATGACAAGTAAATACAAATTCAACAATAACAACAAAAAATAATTCAAGGAGAAGCATCCAAACATGTTTTACTAGAGTGAGCAAATTAAAAATATAAAGTCTAATCTTTCTTTTTCTGTTTCCCCCATGGTTTTAACTTTATGTTAACATCAAACAACAACCTTGTAGTGATTTTGGTGTTAGCCAAACCCAAATTGGTGGGTCAGTTCTACTACAAAGTAGTTGTTAGAGATTTTTGACTTTGGGTGAATTACTTTACCTCTTTAAATTCTAGTTTCCTTTCGAGTAAAATATGATGAATAAAAAATAATCTGAGTAATTGTTGAAAGGAAATAGTATGTGTTAAAAACCTTTATACATACTTGGTGCTCATTAAAGTTTAGTTTCCTCTCTTCAGGAAGCCTGTTGCATAATAACAACTGAAGATATGGAGGAAATAAGAAAAGAGAGAAGAATGAAAGATATTGGATAAGCAGGGAATGGGAAGGTGGTGAGAGTTTCTCAGTTCAATTACTGTGTGACAAGTTAATTAACCAAGCCAATCATAACCTGATATTTCTCAATATTCATCCATCTTAACTAGTATCCTCTTCATGTTTATATTTGGGGACACAGATCCCAGAAAAGAAAAGAGGACCAAATCAAATGTATTTAAAACTAACTTGAGGGGGATTGTCACTCAGAAAAGTAAAATAAGTAAAAACGTGAAGCAATGGTCACTGAAGTATGGAACATACAATTAATATAGTGGTCTCAAACAGCATTTTAAAAATTAAATAGAGTGTAGAATGAAATATTTCAGAGTGCAGCAAATATAGAAAGGATAAGTTCCATGAGTCTTACTTCAGATACATGCACAAAGTATATATATACTTGGTCACAAGGTAAAATATATTTGTTAGTGTGCATTTTGGTTAAAAAAATTTTTTTAAGTGCTGCTCAGAAGGAAAGAAGTATCTGTGTTCCTTTTCAGTACATTAGATCTTCTTTTGGCCTTATTCAAAGACATACATAGTGTCTTCACTTCTACAGAATGTAGACGTCTAGCTTAAGATCCTTGTCCTGGGGTGAGGAGGACACCGCCCACCCCCCCCCACCCCCCCGGGCAGGCCCACCAGCTGCTGGCTTGGCCAAACTGAGCCGGGTGGGGCTGAGCTGGGCTGAGCGGTTGCAGGCTGACCGGGACCTGCTTGCTCCAGCTTGCTCCACCAGCTTGCCACCAGGACAGGGTGAGGAGAACCCCCACCCCCACCCCGGGGCAGGCCCAACAGCTGACCGTGCCTCCACCCCCCCAACCCCCAACCCCCCGGCCTCTGGCCTTTTGGCTGTGCAGCTACTTGGTTACACACTGCAGAGGCACAGGGGGACATAAAAGCCATTGTCCTGAGTGCCAGAAGTGAACAACAGAGAGAGCGCCTGTCTCAGCTTGCCTGATGAAAACAAGCCCACTGGGAAAGTGAAGGGAATCTCTGCAATAAAGGCACACCAGACCACTGTGATTGGTAAGTTGGAGGGATCATCAGCTCCCATTGGAAACTGGACTTTCTTCAGGGGAAAAGCTGCTGAAACCTGCAGTAGAAACTTGCAGAGTGCAAACCTGTAGGAGCACAGGGAGCTCAACTTGAGATTTGCAACCAGAAATCTACCTGAATCTCATGGGTCTGGGACTAGCTTACTGAGACTCATTGACTTATAACTGCACACTGCTGCCCACATTGTCTATTGTGACAGCAGAGACATACCCTGAAGGAGGCCCTTCATTTTGTAAAGGTGATAGATTAATAACTACCACAAATTGTCATTCTCTAAGAGGTATTTGATGCTATGTTGTTGCTGATTGTATGACTTGGGCTAAGGTGTTGTGATTGATCTAAACAGTTTTCTGTCCTGGTATAATGAAAACGAGATAGAGTCAGAGTCATTAGAGACTCAAAACTTAAAGACCAGCTATATCTGGAAGACACCTCTGAGAAGCAATCATTCCATGAGGGTTTTAAATACATCAACAAAGATACTTACAATAAACAACTTCAAAATATCAACCCAGGAACTAAACCAAAGACCGTACCAAAAACAAAAATGAGAAGACATTTAAGCAGGTCACAAATCCAGACTTCCACCCCACAAAAGGCAATTTCTGGGGGAAATGAGGTGCAAAAGTCTGATAATCAACCACCTGGACACCCTGAACTGATAGCACAGGAAGTAATAAAACAGATGAATGAGGCTCTAGAAAAATTCAAAGCAGAAATAATCTCCCAGATAACTACAGAGATGGTGAGTAGAGTGAAAAGCATGATTAGAGGCTCTAGAACAGAAACTGATAAAAAAAAATAGATGAGCTCAGAAACATGCTGGAAGCCAGGAATGCCCGACATAAGAAAGAAATGGAAACCATGATGGCCCAACATAAGAAGGAAATGGAATCCATGAAACAGATTCAAACAGATATTCAGGAGATTAAAACTCCATTGAAAGCATGCAGAGCAGATTAAGGGAATCTGAAGATAGAATATCAGATATAGAAGACAGGATTGTGGTGAAGGACCATGAAAACAGAGATTTCTTAAAAATATTAAGGGACCATGAGAAATCAATCCAGCAGCTGCTAGATGATGCAAAGAAGAATAACATAAGATTGATAGGAGTCCACAAAAAAACAGGAGAAATTACAATTGACATGAAAAAACTGTTCACAGAACTAACAGTAGAAAACTTCCCAGACAGAGGCAAAGAATTGCCTACAGAATCACATACAGGTAAGTGAGGGATATAGAACTCCAACCAGCAATGATCAAAAAAAATCTACATCTAGACATATAATAGTCAAGATCCCAGAAACCCAACAGAAGAGCAAAATCTTACAGGCAGCTAGAGAAAAGAAACAAATCACCTATAAAAGAAAGCCCATCAGAATCATGGCAGACTTCTCAACACAAACCCTCAAATCAAGGAGAGCCTGGAGTGAAGTATTTCAAGTCCTAAAAGAAAATAACTTCCAACCTAGACTGTTTTATCCTGGAAAATTATCTTTCAAAATCGATGGGGAAATTAGATACTTCCATGACAATGATCACTGAGAAATTTCATGAACACCAAACCAGCACTCCAAACAATTCTAAGCAATATCCTAGAAAAAGACAATGAAGGTCACAACTCCATGAGGCTCAACAGAGGGAAGCCACCAGGCAAGGTAAGAAACTAAAGGGAAAGGGGGAAAAGAAATAAGAGCCAACAATAGTAAAACATCATGACAAGGATGAGTCAATATCTATCAATTATAAATATCAATGTCAGTGGCCTCAATTCACCAATCAAAAGAAATAGACTGACAGAGTGGATTAAGAAGCAAAATCCAACAATATGCTGTATACAAGAAACACACCTAACTCAAAAAGAAATTCATAGACTGAAAGTAAAAGGATGGAAAACAGTTCTCCATGTGACAGGAACCCAGAAAAAAACAGGGGTAGCAATCTTATTTGCTGACAAAGTAGATTTCAAACCAAAACTAATTAAGAGAGACAAAGATGGTCATTACATCCTTGTGAAGGGAACAATCCAAGAGGAAGAGATGACAATCCTAAATATATATGCACCAAATATGAATGCCTCCAACTATACAAAACAAATATTAATGGACATGAAAAACCAAATAAGCACTAATACAACTGTAGTGGGGGACCTCAATACCCCACTATCACAAAGAGACAGATCATCTAGACAAAAAATTAACAAGGAAATTCTAGAACTGAACCAAGCTATTGAACAAATGGACTTAATAGATATTTACAGAGTGTTCCACCCCATAAAATCAGAATACACATTCTTTTCAGCTGCACAGGGGTCATTCTCCAAAATAGACCATATGCTAGCTCACAGGACATGTCTAAGTCAATGTAAAAGAACTGAAATTACCCCCTGTATATTATCAGACCATAGTGCAATAAAATTGGAGATCAATAACATGAGAAACTGCAAAACTCCCACAAACACCTGGGAATTGAATAACACCCTCCTGAACAACCAATGGGTCACAGAGGAAATTAAAGAAGAAATTGAACAGTTTCTACAAGTAAATGATAATGCCAGTACAACATACAGGAATCTATGGGACACAATGAAAGCAGTTCTACATGGAAAATTCATAGCAGTAAATGCCTATATTAGGAAAACAGAGAGAACTCAGATAGATAACCTAATGAAGAACCTCAAACTCCTAGAAAAAGAAGAGAATAACAAACCCAAACCCCTCACAAGAGAGGAAATTATAAAGATCAGGGCAGAAATCAATGCAATGGAGACTAAGAGAATGATACAAAAAATTAATGAATCAAAGAGTTGGTTTTTTGAAAGAATAAATAAAATCAAGAAACCTTTAGCCAATCTTATCAAAAAAAGGAAAGAAAAGACTCAAATCCATGCAATTAAGAACAAAAAAGAAGTCACAACAGAACAAGCAGAAATCCAGAGGATCATCAATACCTACTTTGAGAACCTGTACTCTAATAAAATGGAAAACAGAAGAAATGGACAGATTCCTAGATACATATGAATTACCAAAGTTAAATGAAGAAAATATAGAAATTCTAAACACCTAATTACCATGAGTGAAATTGAAAATGTAATAAAAAATTTACCAACAAAGAAAAGCCTAGGTCCTGATGGCTTCACTGCTGAATTCTACAAGACATTTAAAGATGAACTAATGCCATTACTCTTTAAAATCATCAAGGAAATTGAAAGGGAACCAAGGCTTCCAAACTCATTCCTGGAAGCAAGTGTTACTTTGATTCCAAAACCAGGGAAAGACCCAAACCAAAAAGAGAACTACAGGCCAATCTCCCTAATGAACATAGATGCAAAAATCCTCAACAAGATACTGGCAAACAGAATACAGAGGGTCATCAAGAAGATCATACACCTGACCGAGTTGGATTTATCCCAGGGATGCAAGGATGGTTCAACATCCATAAATCAATACATGTAATACACTATATTAACAGAGTCAAGGACAAAAACCATATGATCATCTCAATAGATGCCGAAAAGGCATTTGACAAAATCCAACACTTATTCATGATAAAAATGTTACAGAAAATTGGAATAGAAGTTCTTTATCTCAACCTGATTAAGGCTATCTCTGAAAAACCAACAGCCAACATCACACTAAATGGTCAAAAACTGAAAACTTTCATACTAAAATCAGGAACAAGACAAGGATGCCCACTATCACCACTCTTGTTCAATATAGTTCTGGAAACATTAGCCACAGCAATTAGAAAAGAGAAAGAAATAAAAGGAATAAAGATAGGAAAGGAAGAAGTGAAACTGTCATTATTTGCTTATGGTATGATACTTTACATAGAAGACCCAAAAAACTCTGCCAAAAGACTTCTAGACTTAATTGACAGATTCAGTAGAGTAGCTGAATATAAAGTCAACACTCAAAAAACAATAGCCTTCTTATACACAAATCACAGACTCACTGAGAGAGAAATTAGAGAAAATTCCTTTTACAATAGCATCCAAAAAAATGAAATATCTAGGAATCAATCTCACAAAGGAAGCAAAAGACCTCTACACTGTAGACTACAGCACCCTGAAAAAGGAGATCGAGGAGGGTATAAGAAAATGGAAAGACATCCCTTGTTCCTGGGTAGGAAGAACCAATATAGTGAAAATGCCCATACTTCCAAAACTGCTATATAGATTTAATGCATTTCTGATTGAAATTCCAACAATATACTTCAAAGAACTAGAGAAAACAATCCAAATATTCATTTGGAACCAGAAGAGGCCTCGAATAGCAAAAGCAATTCTGGGCAACAGAGACATGGCTGGGGATATCACAATATCCAACTTGAAGCTATACTACAAAGCTACTGTGATTAAAAACAGCATGCTACTGGCAAAGAAACAGACCTGAGGATCAGTGGAATAGATTAGAAGATGCAGAAACAACTTCAGACATACTCAGCCACCTCATCTTTGACAAAGGAGCCAACCACCCTCATTGGAGGAAAGATAGCCTATTTAATAAATGGTGTTGGAAAAACTGGATTTCAACCTCTCAGAAATTAAAATTAGACCCATATCTATCACCATGCACTAAATGAAGATCTAAGTGGATTAAAGATCTAAATATTAATTCAGAAACACTAAGGTAGAACTCTTGAAGATATTGGCATAGGAAAAGACTTCATGAACAAAATCTCAGTAGCACAGGAACTAGCAGAAAGAATCAACAACTGGGATCTCATCTTATTAAAAAGCTTCTGCACCACAAGAGAAACCACCAACAGAGCTAACAGACAACCTGCAATGTGGGAAAAATTTTTTAGCAGCTGTAACTCAGACAAAGGTCTACTATCTCGAATATATAAAGAGCTGAAAAAAATCAGACTCCCCATATTCAAAGACCCAATTCAAAAATGGGCATCTGAAATGAACAGACATTTCTCAGACAAAGAAGTAAAAGCAGCAAATAAACATATGAAAAAATGTTCAACATCACTGGTATTTGAGAGATGCACATGAAAACAACCCTGAGATTCCACCTCACCCCAGAAAGAGCGGCTGCTATCAAGAAATCAACCAATAACAAATGTTGGTAGGGGTGTGGGGAGAAAGGAACCCTTCTCCATTATTGGTGGGAGTGCAGACTGGTGCAACCACTATGGAAATCAGTGTGGAGATACCCCAAAGAACTAGGGCTGGAGGTCCCATTTGACCCAGCTATTCCCCTGCTGGGTATTGTCCCAAAAGAATTTAAAGAATCATACCAAAGAAATATATGTGTACTCATGTTTATTGCAGCGCAGTTTGTAATAGCTAAAGCTTGGAAACAACCCAAGTGCCCATCAACTGGAAACTGGATAAAGAAGATGTGGTTTTTTTAGTAAAATGGAGTACTACTCAGCCCTAAAGAATGAGAAACCAGAGTCATTTATAGTTAAATGGATGCATATTGAGGCCATGCTCTTAAGTGAAATAAATAAGACACACATGTGTAAATACCGAATAGTTTCTCTAGTGTGAGAAACTGAGAGTGTAAATAAGGATTAAAAGGATTAATAACTAATAATTGATACTTTGAAATAGGAAAAGTTTCAAAGGGGAAGGGGTGGTGGAAGGAGATGGGGAAGGGAAATAATGGAAAGGAAAAATTATGAGGAAAAAAAAAAGCAAATAAAGTATGTAAATAGGGAAGTGTGGAGGGGTGAAGGCTGCACAGGTAATGGGGAAAAAATAAGAACCAAGATACATCATGTGCAGGTACAAGCACCCAATGATAAATGCAAACGTATTGTATACCTAAAATGTACCAATAAAAGAATTTAAGCAAAAAAAAAGAGATCCTTGTCCTGGAGTCATCTACAAACTGTTAAAGTATTATTTCATATCGTGATGTACATTTATCAATACATCAATACATTACACCGAGAGAGCTGTAAAAATCATTGGGAAATTGAAATAAGAAAAAATGTGAAAGTAAGTGATATTTTAATTTTCTTCCAATTCCTAATAACTCCTCTGAAAGGTAATACTCAAAGTATTAAGGGATGAATGTGCTGATCTACTTTTTCCTAAAGACTATTTTTCTAAGTTATCCACCAGCCATAGATCAATGCAAGTATTTAAGTGCCTAAATAAAGTTAGATATTACAAGGGAATTGACTTAGAAAGAGATTGATCTTGGTAAAAACCAAACAAAACCTGCAACATTGGACCTAATACTTAATATTTCCTCCTGATCTCAGTCAAACACTTCATTGGGTATTCTAACACAATGATCTCATTTAGTTTCTAAGCAAAGGCAGGTACATAATAAATATTCTCATTTTACAGCTGAGAAAAACAAGGATCTGATTAATTAAGTCACTAACTTAATACATCCACAATCCTAACCCAGATATGCCTGCCTGACTCTAAGCCAGAGCTGTATCTATCCACTTTTTCTTAGGGCACTTCCTCTCCAAATTCTGCTTTTTGCTTTCCTGCCTCTGTCCAATGGAAACCAATCCCTCCACTCCTGTTACTGCTTCATACTTTCTTCACATCAGAACCTGTTCTGTAGCTAAGGTTGTTTATATCAAAATGCTGGTAACATTTGTAATAGGGATAAAAATGTCTAGCTAAATAAATTCTTCCAAGGTGGAATTTCAAACATCATAGAAAGGGTCAAGGAAATTTTAGAGATCTGGAGGTAGGGACAAAGAAAAGGAGAGGGGTATATTATGATGCCCTTATATTCTACTGAAACATTGTTCAATTCCACCTATCTAATAGTTATTTCAAGATGACAAAAAATTTCCCAATCTCTAATCCCCTTCAGAATCAATCTGACTCCTCCAGGTGCTTTGCATTCCATATTTGTTTAAGTCCAGTCTGTTTTGCTTACCTGCTGAAGTTTTTCTTGTCTCAAGATAAAACAAATTACACTTAAGTAAGCCACCCAAAATTTTTTAAGTGAGTAATTTAACAGAAACCTCATATTCTTTTGCTTTTGTAATTATCCTCTCTATATCCCCAACAGATGTGCGCGCGCCCGCGCGCGCGCACACACACACACACACACACGCACAAATCTATTAGCAGATAAAATTCAGAATCCATGCAAAGAGGTGACCGTTGTTTTTCTTCTGTCCATGCTCAGTTTCTTGGTTGTGAAGGTAATATTCAGTGCTCAGATTCTCTGAAGAGAAGCCCTGCTCTATCCACAAATAAGGATTCTGAGTTCTTCTCCATCTTACAGAAGGGCCTGTGCATATTATAGCCACTTTCCCTCAACAGTAGCATCTTGCAAAACAATAGTACAATATCTCAATGAGGATATTAACAGATAAAATCTACAAATCTTACTCAGATTTCTCCAGTTTTATTAGCAGTGGTGAGTGTTTTGTATGTTGTGTGTGGGTTCTATATATCCTTAGTATTGGAATTTATGACTCTTGAATTTTTTTCCTCTCATAATTTTATTTTCACATAGCTTTCAGCTTGGGTAATCTTCATATTTTAAAAGAGGTGTTCTATCTTTCCTTGGACAGTGTTTTTCACAATGTAATTTTTAAAACTTTTCAATCAACCATGAAGAAATTTTTTATTCAGAAACCTGGTTCTTTGAAATTCATGTTGTGTATGTTTCTAAAGCTCCTAGTGTATTGTTTTAAAATTATATGCAAAGACTGTGTGCCATGTTTTTAAAAAATTAATCCAAAATTCCTTTCCCAATAAGTGAACTTATTTGAATGTATTTGTAAAATAAAAAGAATGTTCAATGATTTGTTTTTCCCTAATTTAAATCATATGGTGATAGCTCATATATTAGTCGCACACTTTTAAGTTTTCTTGATAGGACCTCTCATTCTTACTTTGGTGCAAAGCTAACATAATCTACTTTTTTTCTGGGTGCTAATAATACCCGTTCTAAAAATCAGAGAATTGAGTAATTTATTCTAATGTTATCCTTAAAATCTTATCCACATTAGGTATTATCAATTTAAGTGTTTTATGTTTGTCTGTCTTTATACAAATGCCACACTCATCTGATATCAGGTAGAGTAAGTCCTCTGACCTTGTTCTTCACATATAGAGGTGTCATGACTATTTTTAGCCTTTTGCATTTAAAAAATTTTAAATTACCTTATCCAATTCCATTAACAAATCCATTGAGATTTTGATTGAAATTACATTGAATCTGTGTATCAGTTTTGGAAGAAATACAGGATGACTATCCTTTATATGAAGTACTACAGACCAAAGGTTTCAAATTTTGGAATATTTGCCTATGTATATGATATCTTGATAACTGGACCCAAACCAAAAGATAATATTTATTTTTTATTAATACATGTATTAATTACAATACACAATGTTTACATTCATCTTGGGGAGTGAGTACATGTACGTGACATATCTTGTTTTTTTTATTTCACTTCTCTACTCCTCCTTTCTCTCTCCTTCCATCTCTAGGCCCCCTTCCCCCATTTTCACTTTTTTTCTTTTTTGGTTGGTGTTTGTGACACATAATGGCTTCTTTGTCAAAGATCAGAAGTCTAAATCTAGGGATGTTTCCACATCCTCTATTCTCTTTCATTGATCCACATATCTGCTCTTGAGCCAGTATCATGCTGTTTATATAACTATAGCTTTTTATTATAATTTGATATCCTGGATTGTGGTGCCTCCTGCTTTCCTCTTGTCCCCAGGATTGCTTTTGCTATCCTCAGTCTCTTCTGGTTCCATATAAATTTTAAGATTTTCTCTAGTACTGTGAGGAATGCTGTTAGTAGTTTGATTGGGACTGAATTAAATCTGTACATCAGTTTTGGAAGTATGGCTATTTTGACAATATTTGTTTTACCTATACAGAAATGGGCGGTATCTTTCCATTTTCTGACCATCTATTTTATCTCCTTTTTTTGTAAATCTATAGTTTTCATTGTAGAGATCTTTCACTTCCTTGATTAGGTTAAGTATTTAATTTTTCTTGAGCTATTGTAAATGACATTGTTTTCTTAACTTCATTCTCAGTGAGTTTATTTTTGGTGTACAGGAAAACTATTGATTTTTTGCATGTTGATCTTGTATCCTGCTGTATTGCTGAATTTTGTTATTAATTCTAAAAGTATTTTGGTGAAACTTTGGGGGTCTTCTATGTAAAAGGATCATGTCATCTGCAAATAATGAGAATTTCATTTCTTTTAAGTGGGGTATTGAGGTTACCAATTATGATCACCTTGGTGTTTACTTGATCTTTTATGTCCAGCAGCATTTATTTTCATGAAGTTAGGTTCTACAATATTTGGTGCATATGTATTTACAATTGTTATCACTCCCTGCTGGATTGTTCCTTTAACTAATATGTATTGCTCTTCTTTGCTTCTGCTGATCAGTTTAAGCTCGAAATTTGAGCCCAAAACTGCTACAGTTGTTTGCTTTCAGGATCCTGGGGCATGAAATGTGTTCCATCCTTTGATTTTTAGTCTATGAGTTTCTTTTTGGGTTAGATGGGTTTTGTGAATATAATAGACTGTTAGATTCTGTTTTTTGGTTCAGTCTGCCAGCCTGTGTCTTTTAATTGGGGAGTTGAGGCCATTTACATTGAGAGTTATTACTAAAAGTATTGATTCATTCCTGTCATTGCATTCTTTTTCTGTTGATGACTCCTTTATTTTCTCTCTTCTGTTTAACTATTTGCTTTGTTTGATGTACTCATTCCATCTCAGTTTTTGGCTTTATTTTCTTCCTAGTCTATCTAGTATAGTCTTGAGTATTTTTTGGAGTGCTGGTTTGGTGTTCATGTATCTTTGAAGATGTTCTTTGACATGGAATGTTCTTATTTCTCCATCAACTTTGAAAGATAGTTTGATGGTATACACTAATCTGGGTTGGAAGTTGTTTGGTTCTAGGGCTTGAAACACTTCACTCCAAGCTATCCTGGCCTACAAGGTTTGTGTTAAGAAGTCTGCTATAATCATGATGGGTTTACCTTTATACATGATTTTTTGCTTTTTTTCTGATAGCTTTTATAATTCTATCTTTTTGTTGGCCATCTGGGATTTTGACTAAAATATGTCATGGGGAACTTCCTTTCTCATTTAGATAGTAGATGTCCTGTCAGTTTCACTTACTCATATATTAAAGTTTTCTACATACTTGAAAAGTTTTATTATGATTTCTGTAAACAGGTTTTTTATTCCATGTATGTAGTTTGTCTCTAACTTCAATTAGCTTTAGTTTAGTCTTCTTACCATCATATAATAACTGTTGGATGAGTTTTTCTTTTTCTTTTATTGTTTTTAAGACTTCTTAGAGTGATTTTTTGTGACTCATCATTTTGTCCTCAATTTCAGAAAACCTGTCTTCACATTGGTCATTTATGCAATTTATGAACTCTATACAATTTTTTATATCCAGTATTTAGCTGAAAATTTTTCTGGAGACTGTCTTTGGTAAATTTGTCATTCATATTTTGAACTATTTTGGTCAGGTTCTTCAATTTTTTATTTGTTTTTCCCATATCCACATTGGTGAGTTTGTAATTTAGTTCCATCATCTTTAGGGTTATGTCTTCTTTGAATTCACCAAGTTTATTTACCTATTCTTTAATCATTTCATACAACTTAGCTTCCTGGTGTTTGCTTTTCCCTCCATTTGTGACCCTTGTATCTGCTTTGGAGATTTGGGGGTCTTGATTCAAAGGATCAACTTATGTCTTTATTAATTCATTCTAATTTTAATTCTTTTGTTCTAATTATTAGTTTTCTAGTTTTTCTCAGTTTAATTTGCTGTTCTTAAGCAATTGCTTTATAAGGATGCTTAGATAACTCATATTTTGTATTTCTTCTTTTCTAACCTAATTAAGCGCTGTATTAGATGCTTCCCACAAGTGTTGATTTGTGGTATTTTTATTATTATTAAATTCTAATAGTCATTGTGATTTCTTCCTTTACTCAAAGGTTATTTAGAAGTATATTTCTTAAGAAGCAAACTTATGGGAATTTTCTACTTATTTTTATTAATATTAGGTATAATTTCATTAGATAGCTAAACATACTCTTCAGAGAATTTTGTGGGGTGCGTGCAAAAAAGAATGTGCATGGAGCTTCTTCATTTGGGTCAGTATTTTTAGTCATATTGTTTGAAGCTTGTGTATTACTTTTTTTTTGTTTTGTCATTCCATAAATTACCAAGAAAGATATATAAAAACTTCTCAACATGATTGTGGATTTGTCCATTTTTATTATTGTGGCTTTGTCCATTTTATTTGTCCATTTTGATATGTCAATGTTTGCTTCATATATTTAGAAGTCAGTTTATTAGGCATACAAATTTTGTATTGCTGTTTCCTTATAATTTTATTATTATAATTTTATTTATTTATTTATTTAATTTATTAATTTATTTATTATAATTTTATTTATTATTAATTTTATTATGTAGTGTGTCATTTCTCTGTAAAGTATATGTTAAGTACATTATTATAGTTACAGTTGATTTGGAGGGTAGTGTTTTAATTATTGCTTAGTTTTCTTTTTACTCTCAAACATTCTATGTCTTTATATTTTAAATTTGTCCTCACAAACAGTGTATCATTTGGTTTTCATTTGTTTTCAATACAATCTGCAAATTTCTCATTGAAAGTGAATTTTTGAAACTTTTTTTTGGTACCAGGGATCAAACTTGGGTCCTTGCGCTTGCAAGGCAGGCGGCGGAAACACTGAGCTAAATCCCTGGCCCTTTGAAACTTTTACATGTGATGTAATGGCTGGTGTATTCAAGCTAAAACTACTACCTTATTTTGTGCTATTTATCCTAGCCAACTATTCTATTTGAATTTTGTGCTAAATTATAATCAGTTTCATTTCTTAAAGAGATTTAACTACAAATAACAACATGTTCTCTTACTATATCAAACTTCAGTGTTAGTTTATCATCCCTTGCTTTTTGGCTTCCTTTGCTATTTTTGAGACGTCTTCTCAATGTAACTCTTCTTATAAAACTAAATTTGCTTTTTTTCATGCTTCTGAGTTTTTTTCTCTCTTTGTCCTGTTATTTGCAATTTTGCTGTATTGTCTGAGTATGTTCTAATAACTTAATCAGCTTAGGATACATTGAGATTCTTCAAGTTGTGAACTGATGTCTTTTTTTTTTTGGTTTTGAAAAATTCAAAGCTACTATTTCTTCAAATTTTTCTTCTATCCTATTTTCTCACTGATATTCCTTATATCTCTTATCTTCTCTCATATCATTTCCTTCCTTTTATCTTCCTTTCCTTACTTTACTGCATTCTGGAGAGTTTCTTGTTTTTTTCCACTTTATAAATGTTAAGTTTAGCTACACTTAATTTGCCCTTAAACTCATCTTACTTTTGAGTATTATATTTTTCAATATTAGATTTTTCTTAATATGCCACATTAAATTTTAGAGTTTCCAGTTTGTTTCATTTTATTATAATTACTAACACATATTAATTGACAACTTAATAGGCTTCACTGGACATTTTCCTATGTGCAGATATCATTCTTTGATCATGTTCACCCAACCTTCAACTTTCTCTTCCTCTCCATCTCTAATTTACTTCTGATGTTTTAAGCTTGAAATTTATTTCGTAAATACAGCAATCCTGGTTATTTTGTGAACCATATCTGGTAAATTCAGTAACTCGTGTTTTGAGGTGTGTTATCTGTTTGTTTGTTTTTCCTGTTGGGCATTTATTACATCCTATTGCCTTGTAAGCCTGGTAATTTTTCATTGCATGCTGGATACTATAGTTTATAAATTATTTAAAGAATATTTTGAGACCTGGTATGATAATGTCTTCCTCCTGAAAAGATATTCATTTGCTTCTGCAAATAGCAGTGTGTGTTATCCTTATAGGTATGTTTTAATATAATGTCAAAGTAGGAGTTTGCTTGTACCATTAAATGACGTAAAACTTAACTATAAATTCATTCAAGAGCTGGTGTACGGGAAGCTACTGGAAGTGTACTGGAAGTTACTGGAAGTGTACTGGAAGTTATCAAGAGTATAGCTCTTCAAATTTTCAACTTATAGGTAACCTTAATTTGATTTATTGAACTCCTGCCCCTGGAAGGTTTTACTTTTCAACTTTATCCAGCCCTGGGGACATCACCAAAAAGGCAGTTCACCTCAGAAAAAAAAATCAATTTTTATTTCTGTTTTTTTTTTCTGTTTAGTTTCTTTTCTTTGCCTAGATCTTAACCTCAAATTTCCTCAACACCTTGCAAGTTTCTGATGCTTTTAAGAAGGTGCTTTTTAATGTTTTACTTCATCCAAAATCTTTGGTTGTCCTTAGCTGGAGAGTTAGTCCAAATTACCTAGTTAGCTAGGAATTTTTTAGTTATAGGAAGTAGATATTAATAAGTATTATGTACAGATATACTATTTAGATAGACTACAGTCTATGAGATATTTCTCAGAGATGAACTGATAATCATCAAACTAGCTAAAAAAGTAAAAGAATTGGTTTCTCCTGATAGTCCTCTGGCAGAAATACTGAAAGAGAGCAAGGGCAGAACAGATGACTATTATTTTTACACGTGCTTCTCTGTTCTAGTTGAATTTGTATTCATGTCATACATATGGCTTAATTAAATCAAAGTCTCCAATACCCATTCTCCTCTATTGTTTTTGGCAATAGAAAGCCACATAGCTGCAGACTACATTTCCAGATTCTCAGAAAGCTATAGTCAACTAGGCAGTGATTGCATGATCCATAGAAAAGTAATATAGGTTTTAATCCAATAATAACATCTAATATTGTTGAAGAATTACTATGTGCCAAATACTGTGCTATAAACTTCATATATATTATCCCATTTAATGTTCACAAACTATGATTTAGGTACCATGATTATCTCCATTTACAAAGACTCAGAGAGGTCAGTGATCTGCTCAAGGTCAAACATCTAGTATCCGACACAGCTTGCAGTCACATGTAATACGCTTGGGACCAAAATTCTTAGATCCAATAATTATGCACTATGTTGCAATAAAATACTTCTAGGTACTCTGAGAAACTGAGACTATCATATGAGGAAGGATAGTTGTCAGAAGGAAAGGGGAAAAGTGCCAGGGTAGAATCTTGGGAACAGAATTCCTGGTTTAGTGGTAGCAAATGTACTTATGGGAAGAGGGCAAGAGTGTTATCAGCCAGTATGCGTTCAGAACCCATTTTAGCAGAGATCCACCAAACATCACCAGGGATGGAGGACCAGTGTCCAGAGTCTCAAAATCAAGAAAGCTAGAATTTCTACTGGAATTAGTGGTGTTTAAATCTATAAAGCTAGTTGAGAGCAGCAGCAGCACCAGCACCAGCACCAGCACCAGCACCAGCAGCAGCAGCAGCAATAAAAGCAGTGGCAGCAAGTGAGTGATGTGATTGTTAAGACCTCAGGGAGAATGAAGAATAATGTACAAGCTGGAGAAAGAAATGGGCTAGAGACTGGGTGGAAAGGACTTTAGAGAACAATCAGATGAGAGTATCCGAGGAGGACAGAACAGGCTGGCAGCATTCTCTATCCTCAGAGAAACAGAAATGATGACAGCAATGAAAATAGCAGCAGACAGAGGGCCTGGAGAGACAACCCAGAGAAAGGAAAGAAGAATTGGCAGGAACTTGGCATTTCACCTACCTGGGGAAAATTTCTGTGTCATCCTTCTTCATTTTCTGTGTGCGTGGATCATAAGAAAAATAGTCAGCCCCTCTGTAGATCCTTTGCCTTGAGTGTCTATCTCTTGGACCATCACTTTGCTTAGTACGCAGTGTATACAACAAAGGCAGAGTGGAAGTCTTTCATAGGGTGAAGTCTCATAAGAAATGTGACTTGGGCAATGCATTTATTTTTTTCACTTTATGCAATTAAATATTGCCTCATGCAGGGATATGTTTTACCCTCAAGTTATCTGGAGAAGGTTTGAAAGAATGAAGTTCATGGCTAACCTTCAGCCCTGACTTTTTCTGTGATTTGAAGTGCTTTCTTTATCTTAAAGACAGAAGAAGTTGGACTAGAAGACGACTTCTAAGACCCTCTTGGTTTTTAAATTTTACGTGTTACCTTTATCCTATTGAGGGAGATTCTATGAAAGACAACTTGGAGCCTTTGCCTTGGGTCATGGCTCAGGTTTTGCACCACCTCTGTACACACACACACACACACACACACACGCACACACAAGCACATACATAACCACTCATAAACTGTAATTTATACCACATTGAAATGAGCAAAATGATCTGTTTTCTAATTATTAATGTTTCCCAATCTTTTACATATCACAACAGACATGAAAAATTATAATATCTGTATAGGCTTTATAAGGGCTGAAGGCCACATTATCTCATTGCATCTATAAAACTCATTTCCATCCCAGCACTTTTAACTTACCTTTGTTACATGGATTCTCATTTCTGCTTGTACACTCAAATCATGTGACCTGGAGCAGGGGTAAAATAATGATAATGCTCAGATTGTGCCCAAGCAAGTGAATACAAATAGCTTAGAACTTTTAAAACTACACCACGCCATTAATTTATCTGCAGAACAAATGTTAGTCATTAATTTCTTTTCAGAACAAATTTTAGATTTTATAGTAAACTAAATTTAAAAACCTTTCTCTGTGGTGCCAAGAATTAGACCTAGGATCTCATGCATGCTAGGCAAGCACTCTAACTCTGAGCTACATCGCCTGCCCAAGAAAATATTAAAAGAAAAAAATATTCATATACCCAACTGTAACTATTTCAGTCTTTTATTCCAATTGTAGGAATATCACTTTGTGAAGTGAACAAAAGCTAGCTACCATTTATTGAGAATTCACACCTTCTGGTATATTGTATCGAGAAAGTTTCTGAATTTTTCTGTGTTCTATTCTTTGGCACACATGAAGGTGATGTTTTAGAGGAGCTATGTAGCATCCAAGGCTGGACAAGGCAATTTATACAGATACTGTTGGTTTGCCTACATGATAAACCCAGCAACTCTGCTCATAGATCCATGCCAGAATTAGTTTTCAGAAACTTCTGCAAAAGGATTAAAACAGTTTCCTGCCTTGCCACCAAAATGTGTGTTCATTTTTCTACACCTCCACACCTGGCAGTATTTCAGCCTAACATTTGCTACAGTATTTTGGGTTCATCTTGTTTATTTTCTGCTTTATTTTTTCCCCTGATGTACATTTGATGTGAAAATCAAAGTTACCACTTCCCATATATACCGCTACTATTTAGCTCTGCTCTTAAACCATACTCCCCTAATTAAGATACACATTAGGACCCGAGTTCGATCCCTGGTACCGAAAAAAAAAAAAAAAAAGATACACGTTAACATAACACGGACATCAGAGTTTAGAATTTTTACTTCCAGCGTTAGCATTTGTAGCCCATGTCCAGAATAGCATCTGTTTGAATTTAGATCCAGAGGACAAAATTGCAGATAGACTAAAAATGAGTATTTGATGTGAACTGTTACTTCTTGGAAACTCACATTTTGAAATATTGATAAGAGGTCAGTATTGCAGAAAGACAGAGAGTGAACATTGCCTGGTGCACTGTTAAAAGGACGCTATATGTCAATGTCCAAGAAGTCCCGAATTCAAAGCAAGAGGCTCTATATTAATAGTTCTTACAATGAGTCCCTGGACCAGCATTATCAGCATCACCAAGAAATTTGTTAGAAATGCAGAGTCTTGGGTCTCTCTCCTGACTCACTGAGTCTGGGATAGTGGGTAGGATTTGGCAAACTGTTTTTAACCACTAACCTTGCATAGCTTGTGGTCTTGATGCATTATAAAGCATGAATATCAATAGTTATTTTCAAACCTCAGCTCAGTTGCTAACTTAGTCTGTGGCCTCCAAACTAACCTTTAAACATTTGCTCTTCTTTCCACTTTCTCTGTTTTCTGTTCCTCTATTCTACCTGCTCAGAGGCAAGAAAGCGGATAGGTCTACTGGTGAAATTGATGTCCAACTGGGTAATGACATGCCACTTTCTACAGATGCCCCAATATTCACAAGGGACTCTTCTCTGAGGTTTGGGATTTATTGTGTAGGTTCTCTGAAATGGCCGTTCAAGGTAAAACTGTAATGAGAAGGGTTAGGCCAAAAAATCTGGGGCCCCATACTCAGGATATAAAATGTGACGATCCTTTGTCCTCAGCTATAGTCTTTTACCATACAATTCCAGAACCACTGGAAAAACTCCTACTTGTCATTTTGTTACATTTGTAACCTGTGGATAATTACACATGGTACTCTCTCTGTTTCACAGAAGTATCATGAGGATCAAATGAAAAAGTGATTATGAAAATATTTTTAAAACTGTACAGCACTGCACAAATGTCAGGGTTTTTTTTGACCTAATAGTCTTGAGAAATTTTTCTGTCTCCTTCCCCATTCTTTGTAATTCTGGTCTTGTTGGAGAAAATGAGGCCTCTTCACTTCCCTGTAAGTATTTAATTGTTGGCCATGTCGCTCTCATTTCTTTTATGAGCAATGGTAGTCAGGCCTCCTTTGGTTGTGAATAATAGAAACTCATCCCAAACTCATGTAAACCAGAAATAGGGGAGCCACAGAAACAAAGGAGGGGCTGTAGGAAGCAGGGCATCTGGGACTAAAACAAGAGAGGTGACACTTTCTCTGCGGCTTTTTTTTTTCCTGTTGTGATTCTCTTTTCTGCCAGTCTTCAACTTTGCTCTAGTGCTAACTGGTTCTTTCTACTCAGGTGAGGCTATTATCATGTAACAGAGAACATGGCTACAAGCACAGATGGGTTAACAACTCCTGAGGAAGAAGACAACATCTTTCTCCCCACTGTGCATATCTGAATCCCAGAGCTGCAATGTGATTGGACCAGAAGGATGAGGCCAGGTCTGGGTCATGTGATCACTTCTGAAGAATAGTTAGCAGCTCTGGGAGTACATACCACATGACCAGAAGAAAGAATATCGGAAAGCTTGTTCAGAAGACCAAAGAGCTAACTAAGACTTCCATAGGAATCACCCGGGTATGGTAAACTGTTATGAGGCCTGAGAGGACACTTATGTATGTGATAATTTTTGCTACTTCCAGTAGTTCATGTAAGTATGGAAAAGGGCTTACAGTACTGACACATACAAATGACAGGAAGATGTCCTAAGCAGAAAACTTTAGCCATAAATAAAGGTTTCATTGCTTTTTTTTCCATTTGAATTCAACAAGTAATATAGATTACCATTTGACCATGAACAAAATCTAGACAAGAAATAAAACCTCTGGTAAGGAGATTTTAAGCAGCTAAGAAACATGCCTGCCCTCAAGATTCTCCTAATCCAGGACATTAACAGCCCAGGATGTTTGTGTTGCATTCCATCTTCCTCACAACAACTGTCACCAAGGAAAGGCAAATGAGCAGCTTACATAGAGTTGCATAAATTCTCTCTGAAATGCAGATGATACCCAAATTACATCTTTGCTTTATAACATACTTATGTTTTCATTAGGATTTGATATTTATTTCTTAAAGGAAAAAACATCTAGTGATACTTCTAACCTATCTGTAACAACAGACTGTTGCTTCTTAAATCAACACACAGGGACCAGTGGTGCAATATAAATTTATGGGTGAAAGATGCAGCATTTGAAAAGTCTAGTACTCCCTAAGAGCCATAGTGGCAACAACTTATGAATTTATATGTTGTTACAGATTAAAGTAATTATTTAGACTGGTTCAGGGAAGCCAAACATAATCCCCACTCTTAAAACAAGCTACAGTCTGCAATTTCATCTTTAAAGCCCTGGTTAACCTGGTGCATATTATCAATAATTTTGAAAACTATATTTCCACTGAAAAATTATAAAAGAAATGACACCATTCAATTTCTTTATGCTTTGCATTCTTTCAGAGTTGGCAAACATAAAAAAGTCAGCAGGTGCAACTGCTATTCCCTCAGCAAACCTGATAGAAGTCCTTCTCTTGAAAGAACTTTCAATTACAGACTGTCTCTCCGATAGCCTGTTCTAGGCTCCCTACAGACAGTATCAGAATAATACATGAAAATGCAAGACTGTGAGACACTACAGTATGCTGTCATAGGTCATGAAGGAGAAGAAAGAAAGAAAAAAGAGCCAAAAATCTTTTATTTTACCTTTTTACTGTTTCCTCCCATTTTGCATTTCTTTTCAATTAACAAAGAAGGTGTCATTGTTCAAGAGTGAGACATGACAGAATGCACTAATTCATTTACTCTCTGGCATGCTTTGTGCCATGTCTCTTATGAATTCACAGTGTGACCCTCCACTGCTACTGAGTTCAGCACTGGATCAGACACACATTATGTCAATAGAATAAAACATGTACAGAGGGGCTGTGGGTGTGGCTCAATGGTACATCATGTACTTAGCATGTGTGGTCCTGGGTTCCCACCCCAGCACCAAATCTATATATTATATAATTATACATATTACATAATAAGGAATATAACATATAGTCATAAAATATTCCCCTCCAATTTTTGGTAGTTATTATATTGGCAAGTAAATTTTTTAAAAAGTTTACTTTTTAATGGTATCTTTTCTACTAACCTCTTAAGTCTGATAACTTCTCTAAATTTTCATAACAGTGCATGATTGCCATTTTGCAGCTCTCAATGACAATAAAAATTCCCTTTCAATTCAATACATTTGATATGCACATAATTCCTTTAGTGTGACACTTACTTAATGTCTTGTTCAATTTGCCATTTGTAAAGGAAGAGTGAGAAACCGGGTGATCTAATACATTTCTTATAAGGACCTGGCACGTTGTATCATGTGACAGCAGATGGCATGCGAAAACCATTGTGGGAAATATGGCCCCTGTTAAATAGGCTGTGAATGTGCAAGGTTGTGCATGTCTCCTCGGAGTGCCATTCAGTCACCCTGGCATCTGCAGGAGAATAAACAGCATCTCGTTCACTTTTATAACGAAAGCTAATGTGAGCGACCTCAGGAAAGTCATGGAACTGCAAGTGCGCCAGGCCTGTTGCCGGGTGGTCAAATGCACAGACTGGAGCTGACAGCATTCACTCCACGGGGGCACTGGGCTTGGACAGGCCCTGGACATTTGGAATGTATCAGACTGTTCAATAGGAAGCCACAAACAACTGAAATCTCTGGAGATGCAAAGGGAGAAGCAGAAAGTTCATTTGGTCTTAAAAATCGTCTTTGTGTAGCTCCCTTGTAGGGGAGAAAAAGGAGTAGCTACTTTGCATCCAAAGGTGGCCCCTAGTCTAAGTTCTTTAAACCTTTTCACACTCTGAGAATTTCATGCTCTTCTCTTAATTCACACCAAGGAGAAGCTAAATTTTGTTCTGCAGAACACATCCAAGGCAGCATGCTAATGAGAATTATTATTAAGCAATGTAGAGTTGGCACAGTCTCTTGCAATCTGCTCAGCAGCAGAAGCAGGAAGGGCAAAGGCAGAGAGTCAGAAAAGCAGCTTTACTGAATGCTCTTCTGGACCTGATTAGTTTTGGTCACTTCAACACCAGGCAAAGCCAAGTATAATTGTAAGCTTCACAGGCGTGGCACACTGCTTCCCTCTCTAATATATTTCGCCTCTTTTTAAAGCAACACCTGCATTATTTTACTGTTGCTTTAAAAACATTGCACTCATAAGAACTACAAAGTTGAGTTTCTACAAGTTCAGTAGCCAGGGTACACGAAAGGCCAATTTGCTGTGCATTTTAGAATTTCTTTCATTTTAGTCCCTCATCCAGACAGGGCCGTCTCAGTCTCAGAACAGGAATTAAGTCTCAGAGCCTTGTGTGGCATAACTTTTGGAGTAAGCTGTGACCTCTTGGTTAGATAGAAGAGTGGACCACAATCATGGCCCAACAGAGGGGCCCCAAAGGAGAGCTATTAGGAATAAAACTCCAAGCAGTTAGATGAAGCCATTTGTGAAGATACAGAAGGAGCAAAATTAATTAGAAACAAACCATGAGACCAAAATAAAAGGCCATTTCCACAATTGGTTTGTTGCTAAAAACATTTTGTCAGACCAGCTTTACTGGAGTATACTGACATGAGGCGATCCTCAGACTGACAGGCTGTGGCCGTCCATACCTCTGCCTCTCCCTTGGCTGCTAGACCCAAATTGTATTCACCCTCTCGGCAGCTACCACCAAGACAAGAGCCTTTTCCTTTTTTCTGTATTCTGAGACACCTGAGAGACTTAGCTTCTCAGTGTAGTCACCACGTCCTGCAGTGTCCAGCCTCCTCTCCAACCTCACTGAGCCTGCCTTGGCTCCAGAGGTTTGCCTCACTTCTGGCCTGCATTGTAATGATGGCCTCTTGTTTCATATAATGCCCATCCTGCACACTGTCATCCACACGTCTCCAGACTAGAGTTCTAGTCATGTTACGTCCTTACTTGAAATTGGCTATTACCCTGCCCCTTCACGTGACAGTGCAGCCGTCAAGCTGTCCATACTCGTTCATACCATGCCTCTGTGTGCACTTCATACTCCAGCCACACTGACCACACTGGTTGCATTTCTACAAATGAAGCATGCTCACAGAGTCAGTTTTTTTTCTTGCTTTTGTATTTATGTTCTAATTGCTTTATCTGTTTTGACTACTTGCTCTTGTGTATTTCAGCTTTCAAAGATGCTCCAAACTTCAATTCCTCTGTGAAGCCTTTTCTGACCGTTACGACTCCTTTGACTCCAGCTATTCCTTCCTTCTTACCCTTCTTATCACACCTGCATTCCAACTGATTCTCATTTCTTTTTATGACTGCATAGTATTCTATTGAATGGATGGGTGATAATATATTTGACAAATATCTTATTGATGGACATTTCTTACCCCAACCTTTTTCTGAGGCCATCTTTTGAAAAATCAGTTTTTCTTTGTAATCCTGGGTAATCTTTTGGTGTTCAGACAGATTTTACATTAAATATCATGATAATGCTCTTGAAGTCCAATCCAGATTAATGATTTAGTAACAATAATTACTTTAGTGACAATAATTAATACTGTAGTATTAATATTGAATATTTATTATGTATACAGTAGTTACTTCATTTAATGCAAAAAATCCTCTGCATTGATTATTATTCTTATTGTACAAACAAACAAGATTAAGAAGGTTGAGTGATATATTCAAAATCAGCCAACTACTAACTCTTGGACTGATAATTTGATTAAACATCTCTCCTTCAATATCTTTATTTAAGTCAACTTATTTATTTTACTTTTAAAAATAAAAGGAAGCTATACATCATTGCCACTAATAGGGATTCAAAGCTGCTTGACACAGTTCAACGTAAGAACAAAAATAAATATGAAACTATTCAAGTTTATAACTTGCAAGGGTGCCACTTAAAATTACCTTGTGTACATAAGATGTATAGCATGCTTTGGGAAACACTGGATTAAGATAAGTCATATCCAAACTATAATTATTTTCATAGTATCTGAAAACAAATATCACACAATTATTACATTAGGATCTATCCTTATAAGTTGTATCCTTAAAACACTGAGTAAAGAAATTTATATTTTACCAAATCTAAGATTCAAATGAATGAATATAAAGGCAAACACCACCCACTTTATTTCTGCCCTTGACTCACCAATCCAGGGCTTTTCCAATAGGTTAAAAAGGCTCCCCGTGGGCCAGGGATTTAGCTCAGTGGTTCTGCCGCCTGCCTTGCAAGAGCAAGCACCTGAGTTCGATCCCCCGGCACCAAAAAAAAAGAAGGCTCCCCAGGCCTCTCTTCTTATAGTAGAAAACTTCAGAGTCCGTTGTGTGGGAAACAAAGAAATAAATAGGAGAGGAAAGTTAAAAAATAAGGGCTTTAGATTAGCAATAATTTATGAAAGACATAAGAAAAAAGATGATATGCTGGACTTCACAACTCTCCTGGTGAACTGGTTCTATGCTGGGCTCTGCGGGAGGTAAATTTTAGGAAAAGAAAACCCAATCTAGTATATTCTATGATAGTGTTTCTTATTGCAGTTTCCTGGGCACCTACTACAAATCCAAATTCCTGCACCCAACCTCTGTCTCTCTGAATCAGAATACTTATGAACATAATCTGGAAATCAGCCTTTTAAAAAGCTCCCTAAAAAGACTTTCTATGCACAGTCAAATTTGTTCATTATTTTCAAGTAGAATCCACTTAAAGGATATAACTTGATATTATCCAATCAATTTAGTTTCTAAAAAAGATAACATAGGATATGATTGTTTTAAAAATATTTTTATTGCATTTGAATTATGTTTTAATAATCCCTTAAGTTATCAAGAAAAATGAATTGATACTAGAGAAATCAGGAAGCTGTATAAATATAAATGATCAGTTTGTGAGCCAATTAAACAAAATTCTTTGATTACCTAGGATATTGTGTATCAGGCACTGTGTTAGTGGGATTCACTGAGATGAGAAATCTTTGAAGAAATGTAAGGACATGAGTGATAGAAAATATCATATGCAAAGGGATAGTTTCCCACAACTTCTATTCTCCTGATTTTCTTTTGTAACTGTATTTTTAGCTGAGATCACAGGATTACACTCACCAGTCCCTTTTGTACCTAGTGTGGTCATGTATGAAATTTCTGGCTAATAGGATGTAAGCAGTATTAATGAGTACAATTTCTGAAAGTTCCGTAAAGGAAAGGGGCCTGATTTTTCCTCTTTCCTTATTTCTTTCCTATGGACAGGCTTCATGATTAAAGATGTCTTGGAATACAAAGGAGCCTTGGGGACAGAGATTATGTATAGTAAAGCAACAAAATAGAAGGAAGCTCGATAATTGCACTGAAGAGCATATACAAGTCCACACTCACTTCCTTCCAGACGATCAAACAGAAAAGGAATATTTGATGTGTTGAAGTCACTTTTGGGGATTGCAGGGAGGTACTTTCTATGACTTGCAGTTAAGCCAAATCTTAATTAATTAAGATGGTATTTCTTAAATTTGAAGAGAAGATTCTAAGAGTATAAATTTTGTTGCAGGTAAGTCTTTGTTTTTAATGAAATCTAGATATAAGTATTATATCACTTAATCACAGCAGTTAAGAATAGTGCCTTCTCTTTTCCTTTTCTCTAAAATTTGTAATTTGGTTGTTTATGGAAGCTATCAAGAAATTCAAGGTATTGTTGGATATTTCTATAGTTCAACTATTGTGTGAAGCAGCTCAACTTAATGATATCTATAGCTAGGGGTTGAACTGTAATATTCTCCCTATTTCAAATGATTGAAATGGGCAAGGTGGAGAATTTTGGAAAGATCTCACTAGACTAAACATATTTTGTTAAAGTGAAAATATGTCAAATATTTTTTGAATGTTCAAATAGGTATCAGGAGGTTGAGCAATAGGGAAAGCTACATAATTTGTGGATTCCAATGTAAAATGAAAATATGGAAGCCCTTAGTTAAAAATACAGGAAAAAAGTATCATTAAACATTAAAACACATGAGTTCCTTACACTTTTGTGGATATTAACCCTTTTATCAGGTGTAGAGTTTGCAAATATATTCTTCCATTGTGTAAGTACCCTTTATCATTCCCTTCGTTCAAAATTCAAAGCATATTCTTGTTCAAACAGAAACCCTGGCCTTCTGCAGCCATCAGAGCCTCTGGTTACTCAGAGAGAGATGTAACAAAATTTATCCTATACTTGCTTTGAGTGTCACCAAATTCCCGTTTATTATGAGTCTGGAGGAATTCTTTGTGGGCCACGCTGAACGCTGTTTGTGAAGAGAGCACAAAGAATGGTAGCACACATGCATATTGTCAAATCCTATGTTCTTGTTCTTGTTCTTTTTTTTTTGGTACCGGGGAACGAACTCGGGTCCTTGCGCCTGCGAGGCAGGCAGCGGAACCACTGAGCTAAATCCCCGGCCCCCTCTGTTCTTGTTCTATGGGCCCATTGGGCTTCAGTTACAAAACACAAGTCCCAAGAAAAATTGTAAAAATTTAAGTCTGGAAGAGCAGAGCATTAAACCAAATGGAGTGTCCTTGTGAGCATGTGTTCCATGTGTACAATTCCATGCTTTATATTCCAGGAAGCTGGATTTGTAGGGCTACAAGAAGTAACAGAACTCATGGGAACTCTCTCTGACTTAATTATTGATACAGCCTACAGGAAGGCATTTTTGTGCTGAAGCCTCATGAGGAAGATGTTCTTCATGCATGCTTTCTCTCTACCTATCTTATAAATTGCTTCACCCTTCTCTCTCTTTGTTAAACCTCCATGTATTATCCAATTTGAGTTCCTTACTGACTGTCCCACCTTTCTTAGGGAATTTTGAAAAAGATGTGTTCCACTCTGCTAGGACTACGAAATTTCTTACCTGTTCGTTCAAGTAAAAGTGTGGAAGAGTTGGGAGACGGATACTGATCCTATGTGGATAAAGATGGCTGTGGATGTTTCCACTTCAGGTTAGTGTCCTCATCATAGAGAACTGCAAACTACTTTTCCTATTAGATCACCTGGGCAAGGTGAACATGTCAAAAGGTGAGCATCCCATTATTTTTATTTTTAAAAACAGTATCGTCTGCAGTCATACTGAAGAAATGCCCTTTTATTTTGCAGGTTTAGACTGCTGTTTTTGGATAATAAATCCTTCTTATTATTTTGTTAAGAAGTATTATGTACTTCTTGACCCTGACTTGTTTTAACAGGAAAAAATATACTGGCTGAAAATGACTCTATCTGGTGAAGGGCAGATCTCATGTTTGGTCCTTCCTTCTCAAATGTCCAGGCCTTTTTCCACCTCTAGTCACTTGACCCTTTTCGCTGGGTATCCTATAGACAGCTAATTCATACTGCCATTATCTGATAATAGCTTAATGAATCCCACTCCTAGAATTAGCATCTTAATAGGAGACTTTTCTTAGTAAAAGAAGAAAGAGGAGGAGGTGCTTCTGGAGGAGATAGAGGAGGTGGAGAAAAATGATTTTTAATACCCAGAGTTCTATATGTATTAGATGAGGATGCAAAGGCAACAGATTACTCATCCAGTTCTTAAGTTTGTGCTGTAGGTGGGCATAGTTAATTAAATGAAAACAGAAAGAAAATTGAGTGCAGGGCTGAATATTCCAGGTAATGATGGGGGCTTTGCTGGACTCCTTTGACAAACACTTTACTAATTCACAACGATTGTATTTCCTTGAAAAAAAAAGTTTCACAATTCTTTCAGTTCAATTAAGCAAAGGACAGAAGTATGGATTTAATATATATTGAAACACCATACTAATAATGATTTAGTGGGAATGATACCGGGAAAGTAGAATGGTATATAGGATAAGTCCTATGGCATGCTTCCTTTAAATTACTTTACATGTTAAAAAAAGAAGAATTAGCCAGAGATTTAGCTCAGTGGTGCAGCCACCTGCCTCACAAGTGCAAGGTCCTGAGTTTGATCCCTGGTACCAAAAAAAAAAAAGAAGAAGCAGAATTAAAGAAAATGAGAAGATACCCAGAAGAGGAATAGCTGGATCAAATGGGATCTCTAATCCTAGTTTTCTGAGGTATCTCCACACTGATTTCCACAGTGGTTGCACCAGTCTACACTCCTGCCAACAGTGGAGAAGGGCTCCTTTTCCCTCACAGCCCCACTAGCATTTGTTGTTGGTTGATTTCTTGATATTAGCCATTCTTTCTGGGGTGAGGTGGTATCTCACCATTGTTTTCATTTGCATCTCTTGGATGACCATGATGTTGAACATTTTCTCATATATTTATTTGTCATTTGTACTTCTTCATCTGAGAAGTGTCTATTCATTTCAGATGCCCAGTTTTGGACTAGGTCTTTAAATTTGGGGAGGGGGAGTCATCTGATTTTTTCAATTCTTTTTATGTTCTATGTATTAGTCCTTTGAGGGCCTTACTGGCCAGAATTTTTTCCACTCTGTGGGTTGTATCTTCACTCATACCACAGTGATATGTATATATATATATATATATATATATATATATATATATATCCATCCATGTTTACAGCAGCACAGTTTGTAATAGCTAAATCTTGGAAACAACCCAAATGGCCATCAACTGATGAATGGATAAATAAAGAACATGTTTTTCTATACAATAGAGTATTACTCAGTCATAAAGAAGGATAAACTTGAGACATTTATAGCAAATGGATACACCTTGAAGCTATACTCTTTTTGTTGTTGTTGTTGTTGTTACTGGGGATCGAACTCAGGACCTTGCATTTATGAGGCAGGCATTGTGCCACTGAACTAAATCCCTGGCCTAAGCTATACTCTTAAGTGAAATAAATTGGACACACATGTGTAAATATTGCATTGTCTCTTTGGTGTAAAAAATAAAAGATGTAAGTAGGGGGTAATAGACAATAATAGACAATATGAAATAAAAAATCATTCAATAGGAATGGGGAGCTAGAGGGGGAAGGGAGAAAAGAAGGAAGGAAAAAAAGAATGAGGAAAAAATGGAAATGGGGCTTTTGTAAATAAAGAAGGGAAAGAAAGGTTGAAGGGAGGAGAGGGAAATGGGGAAAAAAAAGGAATCAAGATACAGCATGGAAAGGTACAAATTTCCTTTGATGAGTGTAATCATTATGTAAATCTAAATTGTACCAATAAAGTTAAAAATAAAAAATAAGTTAGTTATGAAAGCTTTTACCAAAACAATAAATGGCATATTGCAATATTTTGTCATTATTATTTGAAATCATTAAATTTAAAAATTTTATATGTTAAAAAAAAAATGAGATGTTAGGAAAAAACTCAGACATGTTTCAATTTGACCCTGAAATAATATCTTTTAATGAATCACCACCTACCAGGGAAAAAGTCACTCAGAAGCTTCTGATTTTTTTCATATCTCAATCCCCCACCCCACCATTTTATAGTTTTTTTCTCCAACAGCAGAAAATACTGATGATTTCTCCTTAAACCAGTCTATGTGTTCATTTTAGACCTTTGATCCCAATGTCTCCTTCTGAATGTCCTCAACTCCTTCAACTTGCCTCTGGATGACTGGTGCCTACTCATCCTTCTGCATTCAGCTCAAGGGTCAGCATCTCCAAGAAAACTTGCCCTTCACCTCTCTCCAACCTTATGGTGGCTTTAGCATCCAAAATACCCAGCTCTCATCTCCATCACTGTATGTAACTCATTATAAAGTTCTTTTTGCTAAGTGTCATTTATGTCACTTTACTGTGAATATCTCGAAAGCAAGGATGTCTTATTCTTTTTTTCTAATTTCCCAAATCACAATGGCAGTTAGTAAAAGACCATTGAATGAATGAATGATTTATTGAGTCTAATGAACTGAGGAATAGCCTATAATTTGGAGAAACAAAATGGCTTTACTAAGGCATTATAACTAGCTTGAGACTTGCATCCTGCTCTTTCAAGTTCAGATCATTAGCTTTCCCCTACAAATAATAGCTTGAGAGTCCCTAATAATAGGAGAGTGATTGTTGATTTTGTTTTAAAAAATATACACTCCTCCCCTCAAAGTAGCCAGACTGAAATGAATAGGCCTGAAAGTATTTTTCACTTTAAGAGAATTAAAATCTGGTTTGCTGAATTTAAATGCACTTGATTCCTTCAAAGACAAAATTCTGAACTTAGCATACTTGGTGCTCAGATATGTACTTGGTGAAGTTATTTCTAAGATTAAAGACACAAACAAGCTCATTAAGAGTGTCAAAAACTTGCCAAACATCAAATAGATGTTACATAACAACATTTTGAAGTCTAGGCTATTATATACAGATTGCACTTCTAATTTTTAAAAATCATGAATATTAAAAATTAAGGGGAAATTACCCTTTAAGTTTTTTTAAACTCCAAAAAATTTGAAAGTGTTCAGAGCCATTTGAAAACTCTAAAATCCATCTGGAGATAGTATACATTATTCGTGCTCCAACTCAAAATTATCATTGTTATTTCAGCAAAGGGGAAAGTCAGATGGGAAAATGTTTGTATTCATTTTCTTCATCATTGTTTAAAATCAAATTTTGTATGAAAAACTAATTTTCTGGAAAAATATCTCCTGCTGCATTAAACTTCCAGAAATTTTTTTGATGATACCTGTTGATTACTCACCCAACACTGATTTCCCTCCCTGCAACAAGACCCCACTTTCCATTCATAGTTCCACAGCTCCCTTACCTGAAGCCATGTGCTTCAGGAGGAACCTTGCCCCCTTTTTAATGGCCCATTCGAGAATTAGAATAAGACCCAATTCTGAGCAATAAGTTCAAGAAGAACATGGGAATTTCTGCAAAAATGGTTCTTTACCTATACATGATAGCTGTACAAAGAGGCCATGCACAAGGGTAGAAGCCAACAGATGAAGGAGGGCAGGACCAAAACACTACCTTTGAAAAGAAAGCTGTGTTGCCAGATGAGGCAGCCCTGAAGTCTGTCCTGCTTGTGAACTTCCAGTTATGTGAAATGAGACATTTTATTATTATTTAAATTACTTGAATTTTTATACCTTGTAGTAGAAAAAATCCTAATTAATATACAGCAAAAAGTGATTTCATGGAAATCACTGGCAATAAATATACCTAATGTAAAACTCCAAGAAATTTTTTACTTTGAAGTAATTTAGTTTCTCTGTTGTTTTCTGTTCTTGAGTTAACAAGGGTTTGGAGTGGTAACAATAAACTTAAGATTCTCTATCACTTTAGCTCCCATAGTCAATTACCTATTTATTCCTTCATTTTAATGGATGCATTCCTAAAACTTTGAGATGTTTTTGCCTCCTGAATCTTTAGGGCTATGATTCCACTAACTAATTCTGAGTGTATGAATCACACACAGAAAAAAATTGTGTGGCCCTTCTATGATGCAGGTATATAAATTCTGTGTATTCTCATGGAATGATGGAGTATTATGTAATTTCCATAAACTTTACACTGAAATCTTTACATTACTCCATTCAAATTCTTTCTGGGTACCCATAGGTTCTAAACACTCAAAAGTTCCAATATTGATGGATTAATTTAAAAATTCCTAATGTAAGAAAAATAGAAATATAGTGGTAGATTTGTGAGGTAAAGAAAATTATTTATTTGGTCCTATTTTTCTGGAAAATATTTTCCCCAGAAAATGTCAAAATTCATAACTTTTGGCTGAAGTAATTTTGAAATATTAGGAATCTAAATAATGAGATGTTCATCCTTAGATATTATATGTGACAGTAATAATTATAATAGCAAAAAGTTACTTTTTATGTACTGTGAACCAAGAACTGTATTCAACTCTTTTTTTTTTTTTTTTGCTTAAATTCTTTTATTGGTACATTTTAGGTATACAATACGTTTACATTTGTCATTGGGTGCTTGTACCTGTACATGATGTATCTTGGTTCTTACTTTTTTCCCCATTACCTGTACACCCTCCCCCCTCCCCCCTTCCCTATTTACATAGACTTCGTTTCCATTGTTTTTTCTTTTCTCATAATTTTTCCTTTCCCTTCTTTCCTTACCCCTTCCCCTCCCACCACCCCTACCCTTTTGGATCTTTTCTTCCTATTTCAAATTATCGAATATTTATTTTAATCCTTATTTGCACTTTCAGTTTCTCACACTAGAGAAACTGTTCGGTATTTACGCATGTGTGTCCTATTTATTTCACTTAAAAGTATGTCCTCAATATGCATCCATTTGGCTATAAATGTTTCCAGTTTCTTATTCTTTATGGCTGAGTAGTACTCCATTTTATAGAAGAACCACATCTTCTTTATCCAGTTTCCAGTTGATGGGCACTTGGGCTGTTTCCAAGCTTTAGCTATTACAAACTGTGCTGCTATAAACATGGGTGCACATATATCGCTGTGGTATGATTCTTTTAATTATTTTGGGAAGATACCCAGCAGGGTGTATTCAATTCTTTTATTATTGTGTTATCACATTTAATTGCAACAAACCTCTTCAGTAGTTTCTTGTGTTTTCTTCACTTTGCACATGAGAAAATTGAGGGTTAATGAGATTAATTTTTTTAAATCTCCAGAGCCCAGGTTCTTAATCTTTATTTTAAATAGTCAATAGACTATATTTTAAAAAGTCAACAATATAATTGAGTTGCACAAAGCCAGTATATTCTTCAATTGACTTAACAGTAGTGTTCAGACAACAAATTCTACCTCATGCTAATAAGACACATCCGAGGAATATTGCCAAATAAGGGAAGTTGCAATTCAAGAAGGACAGAAGCAAACAGGAATTCATCTAGGGGAACATGACAAGTATGGTAGGAACCTGGAAAACACCTCAACTAAGTGGTAAGTTGTTTAGCTGGGTAGACTATCTAATACTTTTAGTGATGTTTAATGAGACAATATATGTGAATTGTAGAAAAAATAGAAAATATATCCAGAGCAGGGAGTATATACCACCATCCAGAGATACCCATAGTTAGATAGCCACCTAGTATATCTTTTGAACAATATTATGTGTATGTGTGATGCTCAACCTCAAAAAAGTCTGTTTTTGATGACTATTGAAAGCTAAACAACCAGTGGAATGCCAGAATATTTTATGTATTAAAATTTTTTCTGCCTTTTGATGTGATACATGAAGCATACAATAGCATTTATAATATTCTACCCATAATGTTCTGTTTAAATCTGTCGAGCCTTGAAAATATCTTGCACAAAGAATAATGTAAAGAAAATACAACCAATCCTAAAACTAAAGACTAAAAAGGCTTGCATGTAATGTGAAAAGAAGCCGCACATCGCTGGTAGAATATTGGAGCAAGTGGAATGCCTTTCCCGAAAATCACGTCGCCATTCTCCACACCCATATCCACCAAGCTCATTGGTAACAACACACAGTTCTAGACCAGAACACATCTTCTATTCAAGTTCAGATATTGACAATAATGACAACTTGAACTTGGTGCAAAGTGACTTTGCATTTGTAGATTACCAAACAGCAAAATACAAATACATAGACATCCCTCTTTTGTTCTCCTACTATTTTTCATGAAGTTTGATGATCAATGTAATCTTAAACAAAATATAAAATCTTGCAGGCTGGTGGATATAGATTGATCCCTTGGTGTTTTTTTTATGCTACTTGGGCTAAGAAGTATGTATATTCTTTTCATATAAGAAAATCTGTGCTTACACAGTGGCATGTGTCTGTGGCCCCATCTCTCCAGAGGCAGAGGCAGGAGGATTGCTTGAATCCAGAAATTAGAGGTCAGCCTGGATAATATAGCAATATTCTATCTCATAGAAAGAAAGAAGGAGAGAAATAAAGCTACATCTTCTAAACAAAAGATCCATATCCAGAATATATGAAGAATTCTAACTCAACAAAAAAAGAAAACTCAATTTGTGTAGACAAAACTTTAAAAAATTAATCCACAAAATCCTTGAGCAGACCATTCTAAAAGTAATATTTGTAAATTGTCAATAAAAAGTTGAGAGTTCCATATCATTAGTCAGTGGGAAATTAAAGCCACAATGAGATACCACTACATAGTAGTATATTAGGATTCTCCATCAAATAAAGGAGTGCGTGTGTATGTGTGTGTTTGTATGTGATTATAAGATTTGGCTCACACCATTATGGAGGTTGAGAAGTCCAGACCTAGGACAACAAATAGTGTAATGGTTGGAATGCAAAATGCACCCCCAAAAGTTGTATTGTGTTGAAGGCTTGGTGATGTGTTCTAGAAAGTGATTGGAGCATGAGGGTTCTAACTTCATCAGTGAATAGATCCACCACTTAGATCATAATTTGAGAGCATTATTGGGAGATAATGCAAATAGGAGATGGAGTATAGTTGAAGGGATTGATCATGGGAAAATAACCTTGGAGACTATGTTCCCCAGCCGTTTCTTTTCTGGCTCTTTCCCTTTCTCTCTTCTTCCAGGCTGCCATGAGGGGAACAGTTTTCCTCTATTATGCCCTTCCACCAAGATGTTTCTACTTTAACCAAGGCCTCAAACAGTAAAGCTGGCTTACTATGGACTGAAGCCTCTGACACCATGAGCCAAAATAAATCTTTCCTCCTTTAAGCTGCTTTTCTCTGGTATTTAGTCACAGTGATGGAAAGCTGATTAACACAAATGGTATAATTGCAGTGTGCCACAAAGGCCTCAGAAGGAGGAGAGCTGATGATGTAAGTTCTAGTCTGAGTCCACATCAAATGCAAAATACAGATATCCCAGCTCAAAGATAGGCAGAAAGAAATATTTCTTTCTTATTCAGTATTTTATTCTGTTAAAGCCTTCAGTGAGGCTGAAGGAGCCTTACTCACATTGTGGAGGAGTAAAATCTCTTTTACTCAGTCCACGAGTTCAAATGTTAATCTCATCTATAAATGTATTCAAAGACCCACCCCAAAATAATATTTAGCCAAAAATCTGTGCACCCAGTGACCTCCATCAAGTTGACATAAAATGACCCATCACAATTTAAATGGCTAGAATCAAATACAATCACCATTCCAACTGTTGGTAAGAATGTAAACTGAACCCTTATATTTTGTTAGTGGAACTATAAAATTGTACAGTCATTTTTAAAATTATGTTGGCAGTTTCTTTTCATAAAGTAGAGCACAAAAAACATTATAAAAACAAGTCTATTTCTTAGCATGTATCAATAGTAAGGAAGACATATGTATACAAAGCAACAAAGCAAAATGTTCATAACAGCTTTTCTCATAATAATCAAATGTCTGTAAATAAAAGAATGAATTCTAAAATGGTGGTAGATTTACTCAGTAGAATACAACTTAGAAATAAAAGGGAATACAGTACTTTTATATACAACAATATAAATGAATTTCAAAAATATGCTGAGTGAAATGTCAGACATGAATGAATGCATACTGTTGACATTCATTTGAAGTCCTATGATATACAAAACTAATTCATGGTAAAGACTTCAGCGTGCAGACTGGTTTGGGCAGGGTAGGTAGGGAGGGAAAAGTTATGTAGTCACAGGAGTGAACATTTTGGGATGATGTAAATAATTTGTTAAAGCTAATCAAAGTACACTTAATAGATAACATTTTGCTCAACGAAAATTTTGTATATCTATGAAGAAAGTGAATCTTGATTCCTACTTCACACACCGTAAACAATATTCAATTATGATAGATTGCAGTTCTAAATGTGAAAAGTAAAACAATAAAGAGTAGAATAAAATATAGGGGAGTATATTTATAACACCTAAGTTGGCAAAGATTTCTTAAATGGCACATAGAAGATATTAGCCAATTTTTAAAAAATGAATAATGGTACTATTTTAAAATTCAAGGCTTCTGTTCATCAAAAGATATCATTATGGGAATGAAAAGGCAACCTACACAGTGTGGGAAGAAACCTGTAACTCATATATCTAAAAGAGACTTATATGTAACACACTTTAAGAATTTCTACAAGTCAATAAGAAATATTGACAAAAGACTTGACCAGACACTTTTAAAAAGAAGATAATGTCAAATACACACATGAACGTGTGTATTAATTAGTCTACAGAGTTCAAATTAAAACTATATTAAGACACCACTACATTCCCACTAGAATGACTAAAACTAAAGAAAAAATAGCAAGTGTTGGCAAGTATGTAGAGTAAATGGGACTCCTCTACACTGTTGGTGGGACAATCAACTTGAAAAGCTTTTTGGAAATAGGTATTGTAGCTGAATAGATACATACTCTGAGACTCAGCAGAATATGCATTCATAGGCATATACCCAGCAAAAATACAAACAAACCAAAAATATATTTTAGCACAATCGACAGCTACAGTACAATAGCTAAAAAGTGGCATGTCTAGATTAGCCATGCTGTGATTACATAATTTGATTCTTGACAATAATGAGAAAGAACTTACAACAGACAACCATAGGACTAAAATCAGAAAAATGATAATAAATAAAAGAAGTCATATAAAGAAGTACATACTATATGATTCTGTTTCCGTAATGTTCAAAAACAGCAGAAGCTAATCTATGGTATTAGAAGTCAGAAGAGTGGTTACCCTTGGTGGGAAACCACCTGGAAAGAAACATAAATGAGGTTGCAAGGGCCAATAAGGTTCTGAGAACGGGTTTGATGGGTACATTCACTGTGTGAAAATTCGTAAAGCAGACACACTGATACTTGCACATTTCTGTATGTACATTTTACTTCAATGGAAAATTTTAAAGGGGAAAATAAACTAGCCTGGAAAGAGAAAAATGGGAGGGATTTCAATGCAACAAGTTTGCTCATGAGTTGATGATTGTTAAATTTGAATGACAAGTATATGGAGGTTGAGTTTGATTCCTGTTACTGTTATAAATATTTGAAACTTTCTGAAATATGATATAAAATAAGAGTTGAAGAGGAGAAGGGGAGAAGACTATGGCATATGCTGATCATTGATAAATACAGAGATGTGTGAATATGAGAATAATGCTCCTGGGCGTCAAAGGGGTGAGCCACAGAGTCACTGTCTATCTTATAAACATTTTAGCACTACAGTAAGTCCCCAGTGTTCCTAAGTCATATTCATTCTTAAGTCTTATACATCTTATACACCTTTGACACAAACATACAATGTAAACCATAACAAAACCAAACACACACACACACAAAATGAGCACTGTACTACTATATACTATTGCAATGTACATTAAGCACACAGCAACACAATAAAGATGTATGCAGGTATCTGTTTGCTGGTCTCATTTCCTTCAGGTGTTTACTCAGCAGTGGTATAGCTGGATTATATGACTGTTTTGAGTTCCTCTCAATTACTGCATGTTAATATTACATGGTGATAAGGTTTATTTGGGGAGGATGGTGCATACATTTAACATAATTTAATCAGTTTTAATCCCCTTCTCCCTCTCTCTTGTTCCTCTCCCTTCTTGCTTATCCCCTTCCCCATCTCCAGAAGCAATATTTAAATTTCTGAGTCTGGCTAATTTCAGTCACCACGATGGTTTTAGTTCTATCCATTTTCTTGCAAAAGACAGAATTTCATTCTTCTTTGTGGCTAATATTCCATTATGTAGAGATAATACATTTTTAAAAATCCTTTTATCTGTTCATAGGTATCTGGGCTGTTTCACTACTTAGCTATAGTGAATTGTATTGCTACATAAAATGGCTATGCATATATCACTGTAGTATGCAGTTCTTAATTCTTTCAGGAATATACCAAAGAGTGATTTGGCTAGATCAAATGATAGCTCTATGTTTAGCCCTTTGAAAACTCTTCACACTGATTTCCATAGTGGCTGTATTGTTTATATTTCTGCCAACAGTGCACGAGGGTTGTATTTTTCTCCACATTCACGTCAACATTTGTCTGTTTGTTTTTTGGATAACAGCCATTAAGATGGAGTGAAGTGAAATCTCAGTGTAGTTGGCTTTCCCACATGGCTAAAGATAATGAACATTTTCTCATGTAATTATTGGTCATTTAAACTTTTGAGAAGTGTCTGTTCAGATCATTTACCCATTTATTGATTCAATTATTAATTCTTTTGTTGGTAACTTTGTGAATTCTTTATATATTCTTGATTTTAATCTTCTGCCAGATGAATAAAGATTTTTTTCATATTCTATTAGTTGTCTCTTTGTAATAGTTTCAAAAGAAAAAGCAAACCAAAAAACCTAGAAATAAACCTAATCAAAAAAGTGAAAGGCTAAACTGGGGATGTAGCTCGGTAGTGGAGCCCCTGAACTGCAAGGATGAAGCCCTGGGTTCAGTCTTTGGCACTGCAAAAAAATTATAAAAAATTGAAAAAATTAATTGAAGAGAACACTAGAAGATAGAAAGACCTCCCAGCCAGGCATAGTGATTCACGCCTGTAATCCCAGTTCTCTAGGAGGCTACAGCAGGAGGATCATAAGTGGAAATCTGGCCTAGGCATCTTAGCAACTTAGCGAGATCCTGTCTCAAAATATAAAATAAAAAAGAGATGAGGATGTAGAGCAGTGTGAGGGTCCTTGGTCCAATCTAATTTTTTTAAAAAGGCAAGAAAGGAGTGAGGGACGGAAGTAAAGACAGACATCTCATGTTCATGGGTCAGGAGAAATAATATTGTTAAAATGGCCACATTACTGGAAGATATCTACAGATTCAAGGCAATCTCTATCCAAATAACAATGACATTTTTCACAAAATGAGAAAAAACAACCAAAAATTAATATGGAAGTACGAAAGATCTCAAATAGTCAAATCAATCTTGAGTAAAAAGCAATTCTAGAGGCTTCACAATACCTGATTTCAAAATACACTACAGAGCCATAGTAATAAAAACACTATAGAATTGGCATAAAAACACAATCTTAGACCAGTGAGATAGAGGACCCAGAAATAAACCCACATATCTACAGCCAAATAATTCTTGGACAAAGGTGCAGAAATATACAGTGGAGAAAAAACCCCAGCTTCCTCAACAAATTGTGCTGGGAAAACAGGATATTCACTTGTAGAAGATAGATGCTGGGTCCTTATCCCTCACCCTATATAAAAATTAACTTAAAATGGATCAAAGGCTAATGTAAGACCTGCAACTTTGAAATTACTGGAGGAAAACATAGGGGAAGCACTTCAACATGCAGGCATGGGCAATAATTTCCTAAATAGGGTTCTAATAATTCAGGAAATAAAAGCAAGAATTGACAAATGAGATTAGATTAAAAAGCTTCTACGTAGTAAATAATCAGCAGAGTGAAGAGATAACCTTTAAGCATCTTAAATCAGGTTTCAGAGAGGTTGAAAAATGAATGAATGTGTTCAACTTGACGTTTAACTGGAGCCTTTATGTTGTCTATAAATACAAATATTTTAACTAAGAAAATTAAGACATGCATGAGAATGATAGATACCTGGTTATCATATGGGGAGAAAGAAGGGGGTATGAGATTGTGGGGGCTTAAGGAAGCTGCAACATTAACTATATCTGTAAAGTTTTATAATTTAAAAGCAAAATAAAGTAAATCAAAATGTTAAATTTGATAGAGTCAGGATTGGGTACATAATTGTTCCTTATATTATACTTCATAATTTAAAGTATATTAAAATATTCCAAAATTTAAAAGACTATACACAGAGGGAACTGTTTTTAAATACATAAATAGTTGATAGAATTAGAACCCTGAAATCTCATCCAGTGATGGCAAGAAAATGAGCTGTTAGGAAGAAGATAGATAGAATATAAAAGAATCCAGATAAAGCCAGGCCACAGCATAGACATTTCAATTGCCTAAGGGCTACAACGTGATGTCCACTACTCATTGCACATTTATATACATATGCACATGCATATATATATATATATATATACACACACACATATGTGTATAAATATAGTTAGGATTAAATTAGGTGTAGCATACATTGCTGACATTAACACTGCGGGTTTAATCTTTTCAAAACAGCATAATGTTTGTTTTCTTGCTTTAGGAAGGTCTAATATTTTGTAACTTCTCCAAATTTTGTTAATTACAGATACTTAACCCTACATGAACATTCCAGAACTCTGAGGAATCCCCAAATAGGTAAATATCCTTCTTATGAAAATATAGTCTTCTTGAAGTTAATTTATTTCTATGTGACATTTTTATAGAAGCATAATAAAATGTGTCAATGATCTTGATTCTGAGCCAAAATTTTAAATCTATACACATATATATGTTTGATTGATTTTCTATAAGATTATCCATTAAAAACAGCAACAAAAATGTAGATCACTTTTTATATGGAAAATCAGCCAAGAAACTAATACACTCAGTGCTAAAACTATCCTACAACTAAACTCAATGATGTGCGATTTATACACAGTATAAAATCTAGAATAGTCCCTGTTTTCAATAGCATATGATCCAGATGATCTGATAACAACACAGTTGTTTCAATAACCACTCATTCAGCCACAGAAATGCTTGCCCAGGAAATTGAATCACCTCAATTACTCACTTTTAGGATTTACACTGATATATAAGATAGGTTTATTTTATCTAAATATATTGGCTATTTTCCTCTTGTAAATGTGTCTGTAAATTATATAATTTGTCTAGGTAGTGAACATGATTTAGTAGAACAAGCATAATATTTGAAATCAGAACTGGCTCATAGCCCTAGCTATGTATGCTACTCACAAGATGTTTGCTTTGGTAAGTTGTTTAATGTCTTTGACTCTCAACTTTTTCATCTATAAAATAGGGATATATGATCAACATTATACAGCTAGTTTAAGAAATTTATACAGAATGTTAATTCCCCTCCAGCCTGCTTCCATAAAATTCATATCAAAGATCATTATCATTGATTAAGATGCTGAGAATCTGCACACTACCAACATCCAAAGCAGTCTGGAACTCTACATCTTTTTTTGTTTTAAACAATTGATTTATTTTTCTAAATTTCTCAAACCAAAACAACACATTGATTATAGCAGGGCTCTAAATTTCCTTGAAAGGTCTCCAGGCAAATTCAGTTGAGGAGTAGTTTTACTTTTGCTCTTCCACTAATAATGAGCCTAATAAAACTGAAGGGAAGTAAACATTAAAGAATAAAGGTTCCACTGAGGGATGCATGGGAAGAGGGGCTTGTTCAAATATAATCACAAACATTTTAAACTTGCCCCAAATCAAAATGACTCTATGTATATTTAAAAAATACATTTACATTTTCTTAGTTGTTTGATTTCAAATCACACCTCTACTCAAAATACTGGTCCACACAGCCACAATTGTTACTGAGTTTAGTGGTTAGGAGCTGTAAGGTATGGTGATTTCCTAAAACCAATCTGTTGAAATATGTAGTGCTAGCTGGGTAGCAGTCACCTGGGAGCTTGTTAAAAATATATATTCCCAGATTCTGGTCTGTATATTTTTACTCTGTAGGTCTATGAGAGGTCCCAGAAAAAAAATGGACATACATATATACATATATTTGTATATGGAATATATACATTTAATACATATATTTAAACTTTCTAGGTACACTAGTTAAGCAATTTGCAATGCATCCATATAATACTATACATTGCATATGTAAGAAATAAGGAGCTTTTATGTATTTTTATATTGCTGTTAGGTAAAAGGTCAAGAACATACATTCTATTTTGCCAGTTATGTTAAAAAGATGGGTGAGGGTTGGGGATTTAGCTCAGTGGTTTCGCTGCCTGCTGCACAAGTGCAAGGACCCGAGTTCAATCATTGGTACCAAAAAAACCCCCCAAAACCTAAAAAGTTGGGTGAACATACATATTTGCTTACATATGCATGGTATATCTCTGAAACATGATACAAATAGCTAATAATAGTGGATTTGCCTTTGGAGAGAAGAACTGGGAATTGGCAGATAGGAATAGGAGATTTTTCCATTATATAACCCTTGCTCCTTTTAAAATTTGAGCCAAGTAAAAATATTATATATTCAAAACAACTGAAGAAAATACTATTTCTATAATACTCATGACAAAATATGGTTAACTCTCAACTCCTGGCAGAGAAATACGTAATGTGCGACATACTAATATAATATATTAATATACAGTATATAATATTTGGACTAATGTGAATATATGTTCTTGAAAACCTCATTATTTCTAAATTTTATAGTTCAGTTTATAGTTATTATTATTTTGAAAGTGGGCAACAGGATCTCACTATGTTGTCCATGCTGGCCTTAAACTTGAGATCCTCTTTCCTCAGTCTTCTGAGTAAGTAGGATAACAAGTGTGTGTCATCACACCTGTTTTAAATTGTATAGTTCAATACCAAGTTTCAGTAAATCTGACAAAGGATGATGTGTCTATTTGCTAGCTAATTTACTACTTCCTAAGATAAATGGCAAAAGCACAGTTTACAATTTATTCAGCCAGTCAGATTTTAATTATGCAATTCCTGGCTATTTTACGTAATTGAAGGGGATTCAAATTATTTCAAAATATACAGAGACTTCAAAAATGTTTTATATCATACCACTTCAAATTAATGAAGTTCAAAATCAAATTAAATGCAGTTACATCGTTCTTGAACTACATTTGATTTATTTCCTTTAAAAGACCTTCACAGAAAATATACTTTGATGCTATTCATTTAGTTTTAGAGTTGATCAAGGAAAAACCGTTTGAAGAATGGTTCTGCATTTGCAGTGAAACTGTAAGGATATTATGATCATTGATTTATACAAGTGGCTCTTTGATGGCACTTGTATAAATCATAATTTTTTATCAAAATATTTGTGACAGAAAATGTTTAAAAAACTGTGTGTTTCCTCTTATCAGATGAGAATTGCTGCCAAGAAGCTTAGAGTTGAACAAGATGTTTCACTACAGTATATAGCAAATTTCCTTACAAATTTTGAGGTGATCTAATCTTGGGAGAAGAGAAAAGGAAGGCAAGTAGCAACTTTTATAAAAGTTAAGTAGTATCATTTTTTTTGGTACGGGGGATCGAACTTGGGACCTTGTGCTTGCAAGGCAGGCGCCGGAACCACTGAGCTAAATCCCCTGCCCTAGTATAATTTTTTTTTAAAAAGCAAGCAAAGCAATATTTTACTGGATAGAAGTTTGTATAATTTCTGATTTTAGGTGAATTCTGCTCCATATAGAAAGCAAGGCAATTGAGCCTATAATATTAGGTTCCTTTTCTTTGAGAAGGCCTGAGGGAGAAAGAAGCCAATGAGAAAAGTTCTTGCCTTTGACACAGTGATTCTTGTAGGCTGAGTGAACAAGTACACACCTTAAGCTCATGGGCAGGAAAAGTGAAGGAATGTTCTAAGAGCTAAACATCAGTTTCTGAGAATAAATATGGTTGACTCATTCTTATATTTTGGATGAAGTCTTGGAAACAAACCAAATTCTTTTGACTTTCTCTAATCCTTTGCTTGGAACCTGCCCAGAACCACGTAAGAGAATGACTAATCTGCATCTGGTAGACACATAGACTATGAGAAACCTGCTTGGACTAAGATGGAACCCTAATGTGACTTGTATGAACCGTGACTTAGAAAATAGAGCATTGGTTTGGAAAACAGTCCAGTAGTTCCTCCAGGGGTGAAACACTGTTGCCGTTCAACCTACCAATTGGACACCTAGGGACCTGCCTTCTTTTTGTCCACTTCACCTGACAACTTTCATTAGTCCAGTAAATGAATTAAAGAAGAGAAATAAATTGTTTCATGTTCTTAAAGCAAGGGTCATCCAGAATCTACTAATTATACTGAACTCTGTTTTTTGTCTCTGCTTCTTCTTTTACACTTACATATCTATTTTTACAAGTATATTAATAAATACCACTTTTGTACTAAAATAACATTTTATCTGATTAAGAATAATATCTAGTGTTGATTAGTAAAAATACAGGAAAAATTCATAAACCTAGTATCCAAAATGAACCACTGTTAATATTTTGTTACTTTATTCTTTTGCTCAGGGTGTATTTGCATAGATCTACATACATTTATTTTATAAAAAGAAAACATTTCACAATTTTTAACCCAATTTTGCCAATTTCATGAAATTTTCTACTGTGGTATTGCTCTCCTGACTACAAGGTATTACAGCACGTGAATGTGCCACATATTTTTTTGATCCAGTTGTCCTTGAAAATCAGATTCTAAGAAAAAAGGCTTATGTTCTGTATAATAATATGATTGGAGAGTGTTTGCAGGGTCAACGTTCATGGGTAAGTGAAGGGAATAGAGCTATGTAGAGGAAAGAGTGGAGCTACAGGGAAGTTGTAACAAAGACCTCAGGGAGCTGTGGAGCTAGGATGAGCCTGAAGGTGTCTTCCATGAGGCAAAGGGGACAGGCCTTTGAGTAAGGACTAAGCTTAAGGAGTCGGCATAACCATGAACAAGGCAGCTCTTTTCAGCTGAGAGACATCAGTCAGTAATACTGCTGACAACTGAGGTAATGAAATCCTTAGCCCTGAGGAGGAGGATCTATACACAGAACAGGTTTTGCTAGACTCCATCTCCCGTGCCACCTGAATGTACTTAAACATTTTACTAAGTCTTTGTTGTATCCATCCTCTTCTAGTTATTCTTGTTTCCACTGACCCTTAGCTAACACATCTGCCCACCCAGGTGTCTTATATGTTAAGGTGATGCAGACCCTCATCCGTTACGGTCTAACTTCTTGGTTACCATCACTTTTTCATGCTTAGGCTGTTACATATATCCAGTCATTTTCAAAATCAGGAAATGTAGCATACCAAAAGATGCTCGCATGGATTCCATCGGTGCTGACCATATTTTTCCCTGCCTTTATTGTGAAGTAATAGCCCCTCCTCCACCTGATAATCAAACATCATTCCCAGGGAGATGATTCTTTTCTTGTGTAAAATTTTCCTTTCCTTCTTCCTGTTATGGGAATCCTAAAATGATGATAGTAGTTTTACAGTTCAATGGGACTCTTTTGTTCCCTTTGAAGAAATATTTTACCCTCTGGGAAGCAGATCATCTGGATGCACATGGTCAAGAGTTATAGGAATAGGAAGCACAAATTTGCCAAATTGATGACTTGGAGGGATGGTGAACAGGGTCACTTCTACTTCCTTCTCTTGGTTCCAGTCCAGTATATTCTACCTTCTTTTTTTTGTACCAGGGATCAAACTCGGGTCCTTGCGCTTGCGCAGCAGGCGGCCAAACCACTGAACTAAATCCCCGGCCCTCTACCTTCTTTTTTAAAATTAATTTTATTAGTACATTTTAGGTATACAATATAATGACATTCATTATTGGAAATCTGCACCTTTACATAATCTCTCTTGGTTCTTATTTTCCCCATTCGCCAGCCCTCCCTTCAACCCCTCCATCCCTCCCATTTGCAGACTTTGTTTCCATTTTTTCATTTTCTCATATTAATTCCATTCCCTTTTTTCCTTTCCCCTACCCCTCCCACTTCTCCTTCACATTTGCCTCTTTTCTTCCTATTTCACATTATCTATTATACCTTTTAGTCCTTATTTATATTTTCAGTTTCTCACAGTAGAGAAACTATTCGGTATTTACACATGTGTGTCCTATTTATTTCACTTAAGAGTATTGCCTCAATGTCCATCCACTTAGCTATAAATGTCTCTAATTTCTCATTTTTTATGGCTGAGTAGTACTCCATTTTATTAAAAAACCACATTTTCTTTATCCAGTCTTCAGTTGATGGGCATTTGGGCTGTTTCCAAGTTTTAGCTATCACAAACTGTGCTGCTATGAACATGGGTACACATATATCACTGTGGTATGATTCTTTGAATTCTTTGGGGAAGATCCCCCAGCAGTGGAATAGGGGGGTCAAATGGGACTTCCAGTCCTAGTTCTTTGAGGTATCTCCATACTGATTTCCACAGTGCTTGCACCAGTCTACACTCCCACCAGCAGTGGAGCAGGGTTCCTCCTTCCCCACAGCCCTGCCAGCATTTGTTATTGGTCGATTTCATGATAGCAGCCATTCTTTCTGGGGTGAGGTGGAATCTCACTGTTGTTTTCATCTGCATCTCTCAAATGACCAGTGATGTTGAACATTTTTTCATATGTTTATTTGCTATTTCTACTGCTTTGTGTGAGAAATGTCTGTTTATTTCAGATGTCCATTTTTGGATTGGGCCTTTAAATTTGGGAAGTCTGATTTTTTTTTCAGTTCTTTATATATTCTAGATAGTAGACCTTTATCAAGGAAGAGCTGCTAAAATTTGTTTCCCACATTGTGGTTTGTCTCGTCACACTGCTGGTGGTTTCTCTTGCTGTGCAGAAGCTTTTTATTAAGAAGAGATCCCACTTGTTGATTATTTGTGCTAGTTCACAGGCAACTGAGGTTTGTTCATAAAATCTTTTCCTACACCAATGTCTTCAAGAGTTCTACCTAAACTCTCTTCCAGCCGATTCAGCGTTCCTATATTAATATTTAGATCTTTAATCCATTTCAATTTTAGTTTAGTGCACGGTGAGAGACATGGGTCTAGTTTTAATCTTTGGCAAGTTGAAACCCAATTTCTCCAGCACCATTTATTAAAGAGGCTATCTTTCCTCCAGTGAGGGTGTTTGGCTCCTTTATTGAAGATGAGATGGCTGAGTGTGTCTGGAGTTGTTTCAGCATCTTCTAATCTGTTCCACTGGTCCTGAGGTCTGTTTCTTTGCCAGTACCATGCTGTTTTTATCACAGTAGCTTTGTAGTATAGTTTCAAGTTGGGGATTGTGATATCCCCTGCCATGTCCCTGTTGCCTAGAATTGCTTTTGCTATACTGGGTCTCTTCTTGCTCCGAATGAATTTTTGGATTGCTTTCTCAAGGTCTGTGAAGCATGCTGCTGGAATTTCAATTGGGATGGCCTGGAATCTATATAGCAGTTTTGGAATTATGGCCATTTTCACTATGTTGATTCTTCCTACCCAGGAGCAAGAAATGTCTTTCCATTTTCAAATATCATCTTCAATCCCTCTTTTCAGAGTGCTATAGTTCAGAGAAGAGGTCTTTGATTTCTTTTGTCAGGTTGATTCCTAGCTATTTCAGTTTTCTGGATGCTATTGTGAAAGGAACTGTTTGCCCTATTTCTCTCTCCGTGAGTCTATTCGTGTAGAGGAAATCTGTTGATTTTTGTGTGTTGACCTTATGTCCAGCTACTTTACTGAATTTAGTTATTAAGTCTAGAAGACTATTGGTGGAGTTCTCTGAGTCTTCTATATAGAGTATCATGTCATCTACAAATAATGACAATTTGACTTCTTCATTTCCTATCTTGATTCCTTTTATTTCTTTCTCTTGTCTAATTGCCGTGGCTAATGTTTCCAAAGCTATATGGAACAGGAGTGGTGATAGTGGACATCCTTGTCTTGTTCCTGATTTTAGTGTGAAGAATTTCAGTTTTTGACCATTTAGTATGATATTAGCTGTTGGTTTTTCATAGGTGGCTTTTTGATTGAGGTAGAGACCATCTATTCCAATTTTTTGTAGGGTTTTATCATAAATGCGTGTTGGATTTTGTCAAATGCTTTTTCTGCATCTATTGAGATGATCATATGGTTTTTGTCCTTGGCTCTATTGATATAATGTATTACATTGATTGATTTGCATAAGTTGAACCATCCCTGCATCCCTGGGATGAATCTCACTTGGTCAGGGTGTATGATTTTCTTGATGATCTTCTGCATTCTATTTGCCCATATCTTATTAGGGATTTTTGCATCTATGTTCATTAGTGAGATTGGCCTATAGTTCTGTTTTTTGGTTGGGTCTTTCTCTGCTTTGGGGATCAAGGTGATGCTTGCTTCCAGGAATGAATTTTGGGAGTATTGCTTCCTTTTCAATTTCATTGAAGAGTTTAAATAGTAGTGGGAGTATTTTTTCTCTAAATGTCTTGTAGAATTCAGCAGTGAAGCCATTAGGACCTGGGCTTTTCTTAGTTGGTAAGTATTTCATTACGTTTTCAATTTCATTGGTTGATATTGGATTGTTTCGAATTTTTTGGTCTTCTTCGTTCAACTTTGGTAATTCATATGTATCTAGGAATCTGTCCATTTCTTCTGGGTTTCCATCTTATTGGCATATAGGTTCTGGAAGTAGGTATTGATGATCCTCTGGATTTCTGCTGGGTCTGTTGTAATTTCACCCTTTTCTTTCCTAACTGCATGGATTTGGGCCTTTTCTTTCCTTTTTCTGATAAGGTTGGCTAAGGGTTTGTCAATTTTGTTTATTCTTTCGAAGAAACAACTCTTAGCTTCATTGACTTTTTGTATTGTTCTCTTAGTCTCCATTGAATTGATTTCTGCTCTGATCCTTATAATTTCCTCCCTTGTATGAGCTTTGGGTTTGTCCTGCTCTTTGTTTTCTAGAAGCTTGAAGTTCAGCATCAGGTTGTTTAATTGGGGTCACTCTGTTTTCCTAATATGAGTATTCACTGCTATGAATTTCCCTCCCAAGACTGCTTTCATTGTGTCTCATAGATTCTGATATATTGTATTGTCATTGTCGTTTAATTGAAGGAACTGTCTGATTTCTCCTTTAATTTCCTCTGTGACCCATTGGTTATTCAGAAGTGTATTGTTCAATTTCCATGTGTTTATAAAATTCTTGCAGTTTCTTTTGCTATTGATCTCCAATTTCACCACACTATTGTCTGATAATATACAGGGGATAACTTCAGTTCCTTTGCACTTACATAAACATGTTCTAAGAGCGAGTGTATGGTCTGTTTTGGAGAACTACCTGTATGCAGCTGAGAAGATTGTGTATTCTGATTTTGTGGGGTGGAAGACTCTGTAAACATCTGTTAAGTTCATTTGTTCAAGAGTTTGATTGAATTCTAGTAGTTCGTTGCTTATTTTTTGTCTAGTTGATCTATGTATTTGTGACAGTGGGATATAGAGGTCGCCCACTACTATTGTATTAGTGCTTATTTGATTTTTCCTGTCATTTAGCATTTGTTTTATACAGTTGGGTGCACTACTGTTTGGTGCATATATATTTATGATTGTCATCTTTTCCTCTTGGACTGTACCCTTTATAAGGATGTAGTGTCCTTCTTTGTCTCTCTTAATCAGTGTTGGTTTGAAATCCACTTGATCTGCAAAGAGGATAGTTACTCCTGGTTTTTATTGGGTTCCTGTCACATGGAGTATTGTTTTCCACCCTTTCACTTTCAGTCTATGAGTTTCTTTTTGAATTAAGTGTGTTTCTTGTATGCAGCATATTGTTGGATTTTCCCCCTTTGCATTTAATTTCTTGTCATGCCTGATGGATTCATTCTGCTGGGCTTCCTGAGGTTGTGATCCTTGTTGTCTTTTCCTGGGATATTTTCTAAAATTGTTTGGAGTGCTGATTTGGTATTCATGAAGTTCCTAAGGTGCTCTTTGTGTTGAAAGTATCTTATTTCTCCATCAGTTTTGAAAGATCATTTTTCAGGGTACATCAATCTGGGTTGGAGGCTGTTTTCCTTTAGGGCTTGAAATACATCATTCCAAGTTCTTCTTGCCTTGAGGGTTTGCATTGAGAAGTCTGCTGTGATTCTGATGGGTTTTTCCTTTGTATGTGATTTGTTTCTTTTCTCTAATTGCTTGCAGAATTTTGTCCTTCTGTTGGGTTTCTGGAATCTTAACAATTATATGCCTATGTGTAGATTTTTTTTGATCAAGGCTAGCTGGAGTCCTATATGCCTCACTTATCTGTATGTCAAGTTCTTTTCTCCTGCTTGGGAAGTTTTCTGCCATCACCTCTGTGAACAGTTTTTTTTATGTCATTTGCACTCTCTCCTGTTTCTTCATTGACTCCAATCAGTCTTATTGTATTCTTCTTCATATTGTCTAGAAGCTGCTGGATTGATTTCTCGTGCTCCCTCACTATTTTAAAGAAATTTTTTTTCCTGGTCACTAATTGCAATCTTGTTTTCTATATCTGAAATTCTGTCCTCGCATTGGCTCATTCTTCTGCATAAACTTTCAATGGAGTTTTTAATCTCCTGGAAATCTGTTTGCATCTGTTTTATGGATTCCATTTGTTTCCTATGTTGGGATTCCTCATGTTCCTCAGCTCCTCTATTTTTTTATCTGGGTTATTTCCTGATTTATTAATCATGTCTTGCACTATGGGCACAATCTCTGTTGTTATCTGAGAAATTATTTCTGATTTCATTTTTTCCAGATCCTCTTTTGTTGCCAGTTCATGGAGTCCAGGTGGTTGAGTGTCAGATTGTTCCATCTTGTTTCCCTTTGGGGTTGCTTTAAGTGATCTGGAAGTCTGGTTTTGAGACTTGTTTTTACATGTCTTCTCATTTCAAAGGGATTGGGTGTGTGTGTGTGTGTGTGTGTGTGTGTGTGTGTGTGTGTGTGCTGCTGGTGCTGACACAGCTCACCTCCTTGGCACTGGTGGCAGTGGTACAGCAGCCCAGAAGGCTTCTCCTCGGATCTGGGGGCGTCTCGGCTCCTTGGCACTGAGGGCAGTCCTCTGTATTCTATCTTCTGAGGATAGAGCATCATACAATGTATTAAGCATGTATTAGGTTCTGGAATATGGCACTCCACTCTTGTAGTGTATCAAATCCAGATAGGTGTTTCAGTTACACTTTATAAAGATTATTCCATTACTCCATCAGATTCTGTATGGTTCAATACATGATTGAACCAGTGAATCTCATGGTTATATATTCACTCTTGTACGTTCTTTGTTGTCAGGTGGGCCTTGTAGCCTAATGCAGTGTTGTGCAAAATTTCATGTCAACGGGCCACTCTATAAGCCTCTGGATAGTGGTGCTGGCTAAGGCTGTAAATGGACAAGGCACACTCAATCCTGGAATATGTTGGTGTTTTTTCTCGCCAAGATTGTTGCAAGATAGAGTTCAGTGTAGCCAATCTGCCACCAAGTAATTTGTTGGTGTCCTAGAAGATTATTTCATATCATTGCCTAACCTTGGTCTCTGTGACTGAGAGGTGGGATATTTGGCAGTGGAAATAGCTATATTAGCCTTAATAAAGGGAGTCATGTTGTTAGGCCCATGTACAGTCTCTATCCATGCCACCATGACTATTTTGTTTATGTGACTACTGAGCCAGCACTGGGATGACTGATGAAAGGCTCCAGCTGAACCAACTGGCCAAGACATTCTGTGTTTTTGGTAGTTGGTGCCTCCTTGAAGGATATGCTCTAGTGGGCATTATCATGTAATACAAACATTTTCCTACTTGGGCCCATTTCCATAGGCTGTTCACATTCATCTGCCCCAGATACCCCTATTATTGTTTTCTAATTTTTGTTTTTTCTGTTCCCTGAATAAGGTACAGTGGACCCTTGACTTACGAACTTGATCAGTTCCTGAGGGAAGGTTGATCATAAGTCAATATAGCTGAGATCTAGATGTTTACCTGCATACATACCATAGGTAGCAAGAGGTAGATGGATCTTCTCTTAACTTAATTAACCCAAGTTGTTCATATGTCAGGCTGGTTGTAACTTGAGGGTCCACTGTAAATCATTTTCCCCTGCTTATGAATTCATATCAGTTGCTACTCTGATTCACTATTCTTCCCACTCAAGGTACATGAGTATGTGTACTACCTGAAGCTCTACCTATTGTAAAGACTTCCCCTGTAAGCTTTCTTTCAGAGACAACTTTTGAGTGAGGACTGCAATAGCAGTTCATTTTTAGATTGGACCTCATCTCAGGATGACCCTTCTATTCATAGCTGACCTTTTTTCTTCCTTGGTGAGTTGATCACACAGGGCCCTTGTATGGTTTAGGTTTGTGCTAAAGGAGTAGTGTCAATACAACTTAATTGTATCCTCCAGTCCTGTTTAATGCTTGATCCCAGATTTACCACTTTTATCTTACAAGGATTGCTTCTGAATCTACCCGACTATCTGACTATCTGACTTGTCAATCTCCAAAGAAAGACTCGGCTGAGAGGCATCTGCTACCAATATTACAGCAGCTAAAGGAATGAATACCTCAGCTCATTCTTGAAAAGGAAACTTCATCAATTCTATGAGGCTGAGAATTTCAGATGGTTCTAGGGTCTTTTTATTCTGCTATTTTAAACACTGAATTTTGAAAGATGTTCTTATAAGCAGATAGTCTAAAAATAGAAAGTTGTAAGCCAAATATGGAGAAGTAATAAAGTCGTAAGAAATGCAACTAGGAGACTTAGGTTCTAGTCCTAGTTTTGCTGTTACCTTTGAATTTTTATATTTGGAAAATCATTTCATTTCTTTGAGCCTTAATTGTCTTATGTACATTATGAGTCAGCTGAATAAGATCAATTTTTCTCACCCTAGAGTCTACTGAGAAAGTAATAAAAATTCAACAGCTATTTCCAGTATCTTATAAAGCCTAATGAAAATAATTTACTTATCCTTACTAAAGTTGCAGAGGGATCAGGCGGGGGGCACTGCACTGACAATTTAGGGAAGCAAGAGAGCTATTTCAGAAAATACTGCATAATAAAAGAATCCTAGAACATTATTAGATATGATAGGTTTCTCCAAGGTTATCTGGTCCAACTCACAAACAGATGTGCAAATCCCTCAGTATAAACCATTATAAACTTATTTTTAGGGGCCTTCAATATGGTTAGCAGGACCTAACATCCATTTGCAGAGAGTGCTATTAACATTGTTGAAGGACTTTCTCCCAACAGTAGTTGCTCTTTCTTTCCTCATTTCATATCCTCTCCTCAGTTTATTCCATCTAATCATCAGTAGCTATCATTCCACTGAGGTGCCCAAAGCATAGTATCTATTCTTTCTCATCAAAATTTGACTTGGCAGGCCCCTCCCTCCTTCTTGAAATGATTTCTTCTCTTGGCCTCCTGGTTAGTTTTGTCGGCTGCTTTTCCTCCTAATTCATTGGTTGGTTCATTGCAGGCTTCCATTCTGGCTCTTTTTCTTCTGCCCAATCTCTAAATCCTCAAGTACTCATGGGTTCAGTAATTTAGCCTATTGTTTTAAGTGATCCCTTCTGTTCTCATAGCTTCAAATAGTCCAGAGCAGCATGTCCAACCTATGGCCCATGGGCTGCTTATCTTCTTTGCTGTCAATGCTGTGATAATATTTTAAAATGAAGGAAATTTTGTCAGTTACTTAGATTAACTATATTATACATTTTATATACAGATCAGGACAATTCCTCTTTTTTTCTTAAATTCTTTTATTGGTACATTTTAGATATACAATATGTTTACATTTATCATTGTGTGCTTGTACCTTTACATGATGTATCTTGGTTCTTATTTTTTCCCCATTCCCTGTGGTCCCTTCCCCCCCTCCACCCTTCCCTATTTACAAAGACTTTGTTTCCATTTTTTCATTTTCTCATAATTTTTCCTTTCCCTTGTTTCCTTTCCCCTTCCCCTCCCACCACCCCACCCCTTTGGACCTTTTCTTCCTATTTCAAATTATCAATTATTCATTTTAATCATTTTAATCCTTATTTACACTTTCAGTTTCCCACTCTAGAGAAACTGTTTGGTATTTACACATGTGTGTCCTATTTATTTCACTTAAGAGTATGTCTTCAATATGCATCCATTTAGCTATAAATGACTCTAGTTTCTCATTCTTTAGGGCTGAGTAGTACTCTATTTTATAAAAAAAACACAACTTTATCCAGTTTCCAGTTGATGGCACTCAGGCTGTTTCCAAGCTTTGGCTATTGCAAACTGTGCCACTGTGAACATGGGTGCACATATATCACTGTGGTATGATTCTTTTAATTCTTTGGGGAAGATACCCAGCAGGGAAATAGCTGGGTCAAATGGGACCTCTAGTCCTAGTTCTTTGAGGTATCTCCATACTGATTTCCACAGTGGTTGCACCAGTCTGCACTCCCACCAACAATGGAGAAGGGTTCCTTTCTCCCCACAACCCCGCCTGCATTTGTTATTGGTTTTTTGCTTGATAGCAGCCACTCTTTCTGGGGTTAGGTGGAATCTCAGTGTTGTTTTCACCTGCATCTCTTGAATAACCAGTGATGTTGAACATTTTTCATAAGTTTATTTGCTGCTTTTAGTTCTTTGAGAAATGTCTGTTCATTTCAGATGCCCATTTTTGAATTGGGTCTTTGAATTTGGGGGGTCTGATTTTTTTCAGTTCTTTATATATTCTAGATAGTAGTCCTTTGTCTGAGGTACAGCTGCTTAAATTCTTTTCCCACATTGTAGGTTATTTCTTAGCTTTGTTTGTGGTTTCTCTTGCAGTGCAGAAGCTTTTTAATAAGATGAGATCCCAGTTGTTGATTCTTTGTGCTAGTTCACCTGTGACTGAGGTTTTGTTCATAAAGTCTTTTCCTATGCCAATGTCTTCAAGAGTTCTGCCTAACTTATCTTCCAGCAAGTTTAGTGTTTCTGTCTTAATATTTAGATCTTCAATCCACTTTGATCTTAGTTTAGTTCATGGTGATAGGTATGGGTCTAGTTTTAGTCTTTGGCAGGCTGAAATCCAGTTTTTCCAGCACCATTTATTAAATAGCTATCTTTCCTCCAATGATGGTGGTTGGCTCCTTTGTCAAAGATGAGGTGGCTAAGCGCAAGGACCCAAGTTCGATCCCCAGTACCAAAACAAAACAAAACAAAACAAAAGATAAGGTGGCTGAGTATATCTGGAGTTGTTTCTGCATCTTCTAATCTATTCCACTGATCTCGGGTCTGCTTCTTTGCCAGTACCATGCTGTTTTTATCACAGTAGCTTTGTAGTATAGTTTGAAGTTGGGGATTGTGAAACCCCTTGACATGTCTCTGTTGACAATTCCTCTTTAGTCAATGAGTTAGGTATCTACCACTTAAAGTTTCTATAAGAATACTCTTCATTTTTCTGTCCAAGCCTATTTGTTCCCCAAGTTAACAGGTATCAGAAAATGGCACCAGTTCCACTATATTGTTCAGGCCAAAAACTTAGATTATATTTATAATTTAGCTTTTTCTCTTTCTAATCTATCCCCAAGATCTAGCACCTCTAACTCCAAAAGCTATCCCGGATCTAACTTTCTCTATGTCTCCTTTTCCCCTACCTCCATTTCTATAACTTTCCAATTGGTTTCCTTGCTCTCTTGCTTTTCATAAGCTATTTTCCATGTAATAATAAAATGTATTTTATATTTAAAATATAAATCAAATCATGTCACTCTTTTCTTAAAACTCACTATCTGGATTCTGATCATAGCTAAAATTTGTATTTCTTAACTCATCCTGCAATGCCATAAATGATCTGGCTCTTCACTTCTGAACATCCTGTAAATGTTACCATCCCTGTCCACAACTTTTTAGTCAAACTCACCTTCTTCTCTTTCACCTTAGGATCTTTGTACTGGTTCTCTGTTCTTAGAATGTTTTATTTTTTTCCTCTTGATCCTCACAATTGTGGCTCTGTATTATCATTCATATCTCAGTTGAGATGTTAGCTCCTTAGAGAAGCTGTCCTAGCCACTCAATCCAAAGTAACCATCTAGGGCCAGGGATTTAGCTCAGTGGTTCCACCGCCTGCCTTGTAAGTCCAAGGTCCTGAGTTCGATCCCCAGTACCCCCCCCAAAAGAAATAGATGCAAAGTAACCATCTACTTTTTCTGTATTTATTCCATATTCAATTCTCTACTAACACTAAATTTTTCCTGTTTGTTCATCAATGATGCTTCTTACCTATAATATAAGCTCAATGAGAGTAGGGACAATGTCTAATTTGTGGTTTCTCTTCTTACCTCAGAGTTTAGACAAGACTTTGGCATGAAGAATGTGTTCAATAAAATTTTGTTAAAGGAATGAATGAATCAGGAGACTGTGGGACTTACCGTTTTTTAATATAATATCCCAAATATCCAGAATACAATCAAAGTCTATTGTTATTCAGTTGGTGTCCTCATTTTGATTGCTAAAATATTAAATGTCCAATTACTCTTCTGAACAATAAACTTCATTTATTTGAAAACAACTGTTAACTTCTATCCAGCTCTTACCTCTGTCAAATAGGAAATTCTGGTTTCTAAATGTAGCATTAGAGGGAAGAATATTTAGGACAAAATACATAGCAGACAAAATATCAATCACCTAGAGATGTAATGAAATTTACTTCACAATAGGATCATCTTCATTTGTATACACATTTCCCTATTACTGATAATCTGCAGATACTATAATTTATTCTAAAGAGCAATCTGTACTCAAAGTAAAGTGAGGGGTAGTTTTGGTAGTAATTTTGATAGGGTGCTCTGAAAGGTTTTAACATTTTATGTAAAACTGAAGAAGTTTGCTCAGGCTTACTAGGTTACTTATTTTCTTGACAATCTAATTCTTTAAAATAAAATTTTAATCAGTTTGCTCAGGCCTGTGAGATTACTTAACTACTTGACAATCCAATTCCTTAAAATGGTAATCAGTTTGTGTTAGATCTTATTCAGTTATGGAGCCTTGATAGATATTTTAAGATAGTCTAACTTTAATAATTATAATGCATTTTGCTTGAGCTAAATTTATTCCATGATAAGCAAAGCAAACTCAAAATTCTCAGTACTATTAGCACTCTTTTCTTCCTTATCACTATTTTTCCTAATAGAACTATCAAAATATAATCATTAGTTTATTATCATCCAACAAGAAATTTTTATTGTTTTATTAGTAAGTAAAATTGTTAAGTTCTCAACATGTACCAATCAAATGTTCTCTGTGTTTTACATAACTCAAATCATTTAATTCTAATGATATATACTATTATTTTGATTATTTTATAGATGAAGAAACTATGGCATGTAGGAGTTAACTAACTTATATAAGGTTAAACAGCTAGTAAGTAATGGGCCTGGGATATAAATAGCAATCTAAATATAGAAACTGTAGTTTTGTTCACTGTGCTATATCTCCATTGCTAAAACTCCAATTTTTCCATTAGATCTTATAAACTATTATTACCCCAATATTTTTACATGTGATAAGTAGTAACTGTTACCTTCTCCAAAAATAAAAGGTATTTCAGTTTCTTCAAGAGTTTCTGGTATTACAGATATCAAATTTCTTCATCATCCACTTCACCTCTGAAAGCACAGGTGTGGTCTCTTCATCCTTTTCAAGTGTCATAATTAAGCAATAGTCCATGTTTGCACTCAAGTATATACAAACAGGATGATTTGTCCTTCTTTTACATAACTATAATTTTGTTAATATATCAAGTAACCTTAGACTACATGGTGGTCACATTGTACTCTTTGCTCATATTTCTAGGAATGTAGTTTTTTCATATGACTGGAAACTTGTTTAAATGGCTACATATACAGTACTTCCCAAAACCCATACCAGGAGCCATAAAAAAAGAAAACTTCAGTGTAGTTGTGGCTACCACAGAATGAAAAAGTGCTTCCTTTAATGTCAAGGGACATGTGCATCCTTTAAAACATTACACATGTGAAATAATTTTTTGAAGCAAAAATATTTATTTTTTAAAATATTAAAATAATAAATCAAGAAATATTGTTTACTACAAAGTCATGTGAAGGCCTGCTCACTGTAGAGGTAAGAAAAGTAATGAAAGTCCTTGGTAACAGGCATCCTTCTTCTACACATGTAAGAGATGAGTGAAAAGTCCATACATGAGAAAAGAAAGAATGAAACAGTGGATTTTGGTCAGCCATTTTTTCTCCTACTTAAAATTTTCACCAGCACCAAGTTTCCTGGCTGCTTGTTTTCCAGTTTTCCCTTAAGAAAATTTGCTTTACTCTCTGTACTTAACCAGTAGCCCTATTTTCTTTATCTATGGTCTTGGAGTCTTTCCAGATAGAATCAGTTCAAAGATCTAATATAAAGCATCTTTATTGACCTTTTTGCCCTGTTGAAATGCTTCACCATGGGGCTATGATGCTACTGGGTTTGCCCTGGCCACATAAAGATGGGCTGTTAATAGATGACTCTTAATATGTCTCATTTTTTTGCTCATCTAATATTGGGTAGATTTTGAAAAATTCCAATGATAATTTTTTTCATTGATTCCTAATCAGCTGCATCTTGTTTTATTTCACCTGTGGTAAGAATTTTGGGAATCTCATTCTGTTGTCTGATACTAGCCAACCAGATTTCAGGTCACCCATAGATTTGATAATATACTATTTATGTATTTAGGCAAATTGTTTATGAAAATGTTAACCAGCAATAGGTCAATAATGAGGTTTTGAGAAAAGATTACTAGAGATCTCTTTGTCAATAGGCAACGAATGACTCATTAATCAATATATTTTTTAAAAAATCATCATTCTATTATTTATGGATGACTCAAATTATGTCATCACCTAATTCATCATTTTCTATCTGAATTCAGGTATATAATTGCAGTGGCATTCCTGGTATATGTATATCCTATTCTCTTTAATGGCATTATAGCATAGACATTAATACCATAGATTCTGAAATGTAGCTGCTTATGCTAAATACATGGTCCTGAATTTTAACTGTACACTTCTGGGCTAATTACTGATCTGAACAGTGTCTCATCAACAAAAGGGGGGAATAGGAGGGTAATACTTAGGATCAAATGTGAAAATGCATGTAAGGCACTTAACTTAGGACCTAACATCAAAAAAACTGCTTAAGAAATATAAGTTCTTCTAATCAGTAGTAGTTAACCTGCCCAGAAAGGAAATGAAGGTAGTCTGGTACAGCTTAATCTTAAGCCCATACAGGGTCTTAGTTAACACTACTTTCCTTTGTAAAAATTTACACGCTCTCACTTTATACTGTCTGAACCCCCTCCATTTTGATAAGCTATTCTACAATTTTGAACAGGGATTAATGTCAGGCTTACTGAGCTACACTTGCAGAGTTTGCCTTTTCCCTTCATTGAAAATGTGCAGTATGTTTGTTCTCTCCAAAGCCGTGGCACCTCTGCCCTTTGCCACCATTCTTCAGAGCCGACAGTTGTTTCTGAAATCTTTTTCCCCAGCTTTCGCCAATTCTGTGCTGTAGTTCATCTCAGCCAGGTCACTTGATGTTCTCATTCTCCTCACCAATCTTTGACATCAGTTCCCTCTTAAACTTGTTTGTTCTGTCCTCACCAATCTGAGGATCATTGTCTTTGATTCAGAAGACAGGCAGCACAGGAATGGAGTCATCCTGCTTTATTTTTGTCGTCTGTTATCACCATCTGTCTAAATCAGAGGGCCTACCCTTTTCTGTTTGTGCTTACTCATTAATATAACTTTTAAATTGCTCTCATTTTCCTTATTTTAAAAACTTGAGTTTCATGAGATATTATTCCTGACATGATTGTTAAAGATTCATACAAGCCTTTAAAATTCATCATTGATTGCTTATTCCTCTGTTTTGGTCTTTTTGAATTACTGAGTCAGATATTTTTAGTCTAAAATGATATTTGATAAGGTTCCTCCCTAAACTATCTTTTAAGACTTAGGTTACATCAAAAAGTTCATGCACAATATGCAACCCTGGAGAAATTTAAGGTATTACCATTTTAAAATTACATGCCAGTCATGTCGCAGTTCAAAGTAAGATCTAAGTTGTTATATTGGTCTTCTCCTACCCCTGAACTGAAATATACACTATTAGTTGTCCTGATTGTCAGGTCTTTGGGCTTGGACTGAAATTACACTTCAGCTGTCCTGGATCTCTGGCTTTCTGACTGCAGATCTTGGGACTTCTCAGTCTCCATAATTGTGAATCAATTCCTTATAATAAGTCTCTTTTTAATATCTATACACATACACATGTCTGTATAAATACATATGTGCATGTACATATATATGTAATATACAGAAATGTGTGTCAGTAGGTGATGTAAACTAAGGTTATAGCTATGGAAATGGTGATAATTGGACAGATTCGAGACAATCTGACAATATTGCCAATAGTACATATTGATAGACATAAGTGGAGAGAGAAAGAAGAATCAAAGATTTCCAAACCTATAATTTCTTTAAAGTAATGAGGTATGTGGGAAACCTGTTTAATGAGAAGTAGAAAGCTTTGGAAGTACACACTAGGAAGGAGTATTACTAATTCTGGCCATGTTTATTTAAATTCATGTTTTCTATTAGATATCCAAATTGAAATGTCAAGAAGTTTGGAGCTTAAAAGAAAAGACAAAGCTTGAGATAGAAATCTGAGTTAGCTGTTAAAAGCTGGTATGTAAATTCCTGGACTAGCTCACGTGAACCACAGGATATTATTGAGTGCCCTCAAGAAAAGTGCCCTGGTGAGGAAGTTTGAGATGAAGCTGCCAAAGAGGCATCAGAAAAGCCAGGGAAGTATGATATCCTGGGTACATAGTGAAAAATGTGTGTTCACAAGGAGGGACGAATACATGGAGTCAAACAGTAAGAACTCCAGGAAGATGATCTCAGGGAAGGAAATATTAGGTTTAGCAAGATGAGGTCATGTTGTTTGCTGGGCAATCTTAAAGTGTGTTTGAATGGGAAGGATTCAATAAAGAAGAAAGTAATAATTTCGTAGAGAAAGAAAACACACCAGCAAAAATTCTTCTAAAAAAAGATTAAGTGGCAAGGTTGGGCTAAGAAAGGAGCAGTGACCCTTCTGTTATAACCAGAAGGAAGGTAAATAAGTGGGCACAGACATAAAAAGAACTATGAACTCTCTAGTTGGTGTGGAACTATTTTTGAATTAAAAATAACCCAAGAAGTTATTAGCTTATAGCCAGATGATGAAGATGATGTTGGAGATTTGAAATAAACCTGGCCTACTTCTGTGGGCTGTGATTCCAGTGACAGTTTGATTTTCAGAGATTTCATGATATCATTTCCTTCCACTTGGTTTATTTTATGCCAGTCACAGTATTGCCTGAAGTGGTAGTGATCATGTTGCTTGAGGGGGCTGTCCAGTTCCTCTACATGGACAAGGGAGTCTCTGGGTCAGACAAAAGCTTCTGATGCCAGGCAGGTAGTCGTGGCATAATTCTCTTTCCTGGTGCCATTCAAACACCTGGTTTTCCGGGTAAAAGACACGAACCTCAAATAAGGGAGTATTTTACCCAAGAGTTTGGCTTGACCTACTTAAACCAGAAACCCAGAAGTGATATACATGATTCTGCCAAAAAGACATGAAGTTACCAAGAATTAGTGAAGCTTAACTTTGCCATCATTTGCAAGACCTTGGAATCAAAATGTGTTCACATGGCCACACATTTTGGAAAATTGTGCAACAGTGGCCTATCTTACCTGTAATTAGTTAGGATTATACCTTTTTTCCTCTGACTTTCCCTTCAAATCATCATCCCAGGCACTTTTGAGAACTGGCTGAGGGGAGGTTGTGGTAGTTTGGATTTAGTGGGATAAAAGTATGCTATCCACAGTCACTTCTGTATATATTTAAATTATTGTTCATGGTTCTTGTATGGGGTAGCTTTTGGGAAAGAGATTTTGTGATATGAAATTTCCAAGTTTGTGGTACTTTTGCAATATCAACATCAGCATTATCACTCAAGATTATCTAGAGAAAAGGAATATACTTAAAATATAGGAATTCAGAAGTTATTCTGTGGGAAAGTCTTCCAGACATTTGAAGTGTAATACTTAGCACGTATTTAGCATTTATTTAGTATAGCATTTATTTAGCTAGCAATTGGAACATTTGAGATATAATTGGAGTCTGGCCCAAATAGAAATTCTCTCATCACAAATACACTCAATAATGCAACACATACAAGTACAAATAATCCATACTTTTAATTTATTGTTTTTATTTTTTTTATTTTTTGGTACAAGGAATCAAGCTCTAGACCTTGGGCTTGCAAGGCAGGTGCCGGAACCACTGAGCTAAATCCCTGGCCCTATTCTGTACTTTTTAAAAATAAAAATTGTACCACAGAATTTATCAAAATTTTTATATGTAAATCACAAGCTTGAAGTTATACTGTGAAATAGCATGTATATCTATGCATCATGCAACATGTTTTATGTATCCCAATTCTTAATAATAAAATATATTTTGACCAACCATGCTAGAACAGAGACAGAATCATCTTTACATTTTTTATTTAGAAAATGATCTTACAAAACCATTGTTATACAAAAGGCAATATCAAAGAATTTACTGCCAAAACTTTTAAAGCAGTTGATTGATTAAAATAGTATGTCATTTTAAAAATTTGGTAATGTTTATAGTATTTGGCAGCTTTTTAAATTTTGTAATTTGTTGTAGTTTCTTTTCTCATTCTGAGGAAATAATTTTATCTCTTTTGGTATAAGTAATTTTGCATTTTTTTTCTTTAAAATGATCTCATAAAACCTGGATCCAATCCCATTTTCTTCCTACTTTTAAACCCATATCTCATCTACCAGAAAATCCTATTGTTTTCACCTTAAAATATAATGAAATCTATCTACTTCTTTCCATCTCCATTGGTACCACTGTTCTTCTCCTTCTAAGCAGAAATGTTTTAATTTTGTGTAACCAAATCTACTGCTTTTTAAGTTTTTATGTCTTACTTTGAAGGCCCTAAGGTTTAGAAAGGGCCTTTTAAGTTTTCTTTTTAATCTTTGCCTTATAATTTTTAGGATCAGGATTGATAAGATCATGTAAGAAAAAAATACTTTTCTACTAAATCAAAATGCCAATCATTTATTGCATTCATTTTACATTTTATGTTACATCAGTTATTTATTTGTCATTATGTTAGTATATAATGTTTTGATTCATAGTAATTTAATATCTGATAAAGCAAGTTTAAATTTGATATTAGTTTTTAAGTGGAAAGTTATTACACATTCTTTTTCCATATGAGTTTATAAATTATTTGAACTGCAATAAATGTATCCATTAATATAGGAAGAGTTTTATATAATATATACATATATACATATATATATGTATATATATATATATATATATATATATATATATATATATAGGAAGTGTGTTCCACCAATCCCTGAGGGTAGATCTCAAAGCCAATCAAGTTGAAACTCCATACTAGCTGCCAGAGTTTTTTGTTTGTTTGTTTTGGAATGGCTAATGAATTTTATTTTTTTCAGTGTTAGGAATTAGGCATACCAGATAAGGGTCCTACTAGAACTATACTCCCAGCCCAAGTCATTTTTTTATTTTGTTTTGTTTTACCTTACCAGGGTTCTTATTAATACCATTACTACTTTGTTTCATTTTTCCTCCAGACTAAAATTGGGGGATGAAAAACAATTCTATATTCATTAACAGTTAGAAAGAATTCATATCTAACACTGTCTGTGCCTGGTGCTTCTTTTAAATGACCAATCTTTATTTAACCTTTATGCTTTGTTCCATAGTTATTTTCTGGAGCCAGATTTAGTCATTTTTGTTTTTAATAACTTTTTGATTAGTCTTACCTTCTCTAGTGTATAATCTAGTGGTCAGAGTAATCTTTTTTAGACTAAAATTAAATTATGTCATTCCTCTTAAAATTCAATAAATAAAGCTACATAAAATTTAACCTCTTTACTACTCTTACAGGCCCCTAATGATCTGTTTTGCTCATCATCGTGCCTTTCTATTTCATTTCAAACATATGGATAGACTGCCCATGACTCATATAACAAGCATCTCTTCCCTCTTGTTCTCTTTGGTCTTTCCTTGCTTTAGAACTGGGTTTTTAAAAAATTTGCCACCTAGGAAGCATTTCCTGAGCACCCTACTAGATTTTCCCCATTCCAACACTCATTGGTCAATAAAGTGCAGAGTTTCTTGTTTCTGGCAGTTACAAAGCCTGAGTGTAGTGGTTACACAACCATTTTCCTTCAAGGGAAAACTCAGGAAGGTATTGGATTGGTCACTAAGAGAATTATCTACTCCTTCTTTGAAAAAATGCACACGGTTTCAGAACCCAATGGTTATAATGTAATTCTAAATTAACTTCCTAAAGATAATTTATGCTACTGAGAACTTCTTGGTACCTTTCGATTCTCTGAAGACAAACATTTATATACAACTGCATACAAATGCCAGGAATGTTTTATAATTGTATAACTACATAGAATTTAATATGTATATGTTGGAAAAAGGAAAGAGGGAGAAAATACATTTTTATCAAGGTATTAACTACTTGCAAAATTTTAAAGCTCCAAATGGCTTGCTGAAAATTACTATTTGGCAAGATATTTCTCAATCTGGCTTAAGTTGCCTATTGTAATTTTACTAAGCCTAGCATTTTAACATTTTTGAGCACATTCCCAACAATCTTTAACGATAGATGCATCTTTTAAAAAAATCAGTCAATAAAGTACACATGTAACAAAATGAACCACTAAAGGAATACTAAAAGTTAAAAATTTTATGAAAAAAATTCATAGAGGGAACAATTAAAAAATAAACCCATGTATTATTACTAAGTAAAGATGATTCCTTTGAAAAATATTTCATTTACCAATTTTGGCTTGAATATACTATCAAATGCAATGGAGGCATGCCTCTCTCTCCTGCTATGTAAAATTTTGAAAATAGAGTTCATCCTGGATATCAAATTGTTAAAGCAAATGGCAAGAGCCAAATAAATAAGTGAAAACAAGGCAGGCTAGTTTAGGAGTCATGTTTATGGACATGCATTACTGGTGTGGATAGCATTTGTTAGCATCTACCAACTAGACACTAATGATTTTAGGTTTTCTGGGTGAGTGCTCAAGGCTTTGACACCAGATTTTTTTTTTTTTTGCTGACATTTCACATAGGGCAATGATTTTGCTTTTAAAATGATGAAATTCATGTCTTGTGATCTTCAAAAGAGGAAGAACTATTCTGCTCTTCAAAAGTCAGAGCAGATGCTGCTCTACTAACTCAGAATCATTCATGAGAATTGTCAATTTGTTCTTCCAAAAATACCAAGTAAGACAAGATAAAAGCAAATGTTTTTGCTATCAAGACAGAGACATTTGGTCAGAGCAATAAAATAGCCTCAAATGCCAAAAAACAATAAAGAAAGTGTGGAATGAGTAACTTCCAAAGTTATGGAAATAATTTGACTGTGTCTCACTACATGTTAAAAAATTGACAGAATTCCTAAACACCCACAGATGGAAGTTCTATACTAACAGCTCAGTAGAGCAGAGTCATGATTAAAGGCCTATTATAACAACGGTGCAGCTGGGAATTTTGTCTACTGCAAAACAATTGTATTGTATATAAAATGTATATACATGTCTGGCTATTTTTCTGATGGTAGTTGATTAATTTGCTGTAAGCCGCTACAGATTCTCTGATGGTAAATTTTATATATTTAAAGGATGGCTGAACTGGGCTTCCATAAATACAACTTCTTATCTGTTCACTATTATGGATAAAGGGATACAGCCTTCATGTTAAGTAGAGTTAACATATTAAACAGATATTCACAATTCTATCTGCACACAAACTAACTAATTTTCTTTGGCTAAAACTATGAACTAGTAATTTTGCAGAAGATACAAATAGAAACCCACAAAATGCCGATGTAATTTTTGTTAATATATAATTCAATCAGTTAAAAAAGTATGATAATACAATGGTTTAGATAGGATTGGAAAAGTTAGCAAGAAAAAAGAAAATAGTAATATTTCTGTAGCTTGCTACAGTATGGTGAAGTGGTGTGGATTTAGTCTGTCTGGCTTGTATTTGAATCATGGTTCCTTAATTACAAGTTATGTGACACTAAGCAAATTTTTCAATCAGTCTAAGATTTGGTTTCCTCCTACGTGTGACATGAGGATAATGAAACCTCGTAGGGATGTAGTGAGAGTTAAATGAAATGCTAATGCTAGTAGACAATGAATGAGAAGTATTGTTGTTTGATGCCAGGTACCTCTTATGTCATTTAAATCTTATAAATTTTATTCCTTGACCTGGCTGTAAACTGAGATAACTTTAAGAAACTTGAGAATTACTGATGCCTACCTCTGAGATGTGATCTGTATTTTGGGACCTGAAAAGGTCTCCAGATGAATCTAACACACAACAAAGTTTAGAAACTACTGCCTAGAATAATCCAGTCAGCTAAGCAATAGCATCTTCATTTTAGAGTATATAATATAGAGTAAATAATATAGGCCAGGATTGATTTATTCAAGATCACATGGCCAATGACTGACATGAAAATAGTAGGCCACCAAAATAAAAAGTTACAAAATAGTGTATATAGTTCAATGCTAATTTTTTATTTAAAAAGTTAATCATATGTATAAAAAGACTAAGTTTATCAAATGTATTTGTCAAAAATCTAACTGGAACGGAATTAAGAGTTAGTTTCATTTTCTGCACTGTGATGATGTTTCTCAATGTTCAGTGAAGAATATATATTACTTTTCTAATAAGAGAGGAAAACATAAATGTTATTTTTTTTAAAAAATCAGAAAATCGGCAAATAAATAGGTTTATAAATTCAAGAGTGAACATCTTTAATTTGAAGTTCACTCACATGACAATACCCAAAAGGTAGAGGGATACATGATTCTGAAGTGCTGAATAGAAATGTGGACTAAATATCTGATCTTAAAACACCTGTTTGAGAGATTTAAAATCACTACAGGTTTGCCGTCAATTATAAATTAATAAAGAGCTCTAAGACTTTCTTAGTGGTCTGATATCAGGGCTTTCATTCTTTTTCAATTTTCTTTGTCACTTTCTTAGCCCTAAGTAACTCATGACTTCTGCATTTCTATAGCCTTTTAAATAGTCTTTTATATTCCAGTCTATTTATATTTCCATCTGTTCTGTATACTTCTCTAATAGAACTTATAAAGTCCCAATAAGCCTTCTATTTATAAAAACACAATGGTTTGTCTACTAAATGGAAGTTCAAATTTCTTAGGCAAGCACTCAAAACTTCCCATAAGTTCATCGTTTTTTGTCACTGGTCTAATTTTTTCACCCTACCTTCCTGTCAAACATGATTATGTAGTCAAACACACCATTTATTTATCCACTTCAGGCTCTTTTTTTATTATTTATTAAGTTTATTGGTATATTTTAGGTATACAGTATGATGACATTCATCACTGGGAATTTGTACCTTTACATGATATATCTTGGTTCTTATATTTTTCCCCATTCCCCTGCCCTCCCTTCAACCCCTCCACCTTTCCCTATTTACAAAGACTTTCTTTCCATTTTTTCATTTTCTCATATTTATTACTTTCCTTTCCCCTACCCCTCCCACTTCCCCTTACCCTTTGGGCCTTATCTTCCTATTTCACATTATCTATTATACATCTTGATCCTTATTTACACTTTCAGTTTCTCACACCATAGAAACTATTTAGTATTTACACATGGGTGTCCTATTTATTTCACTTAAGAGTATGGCCTCAATGTGCATCCATTTAGCTATAAATGTCTCTAATTTCTCATTCTTTATGGCTGAGTAGTATTCATTTTATAAAAAAAAAATCTTCTTTATCCAGTCTCCAGTTGATGGGCGATTGAACTGTTTTCAAGTTTTAGCTATTACAAACTGTGCCGCTATAAATATGGGTGCACATATACATAGGCCTCTCCCTCTGCTTCAGATGCCTCCAGTATCTGCACCATTCTAAATTCTGCCAATTCTCTGAAGTTCAACTCAAATGCTGGATCCTCCATAAAAATTTCCTGTTATCTCTATTACAAGTGATCACAACTCCTTGCAGATTTTCCACTTATGTGTAGCATTCCCATAATATTTACCCCCTTTGGAATGTAGTTTGCCATTTACTTCACAACAGATACTTACATAATTCTTACACACACACACACACACACACACACACACACACAAACACTCTTGCATTCATAGCCAATAGATTTTTTAAAAAGTAGAATTGTGGTGTGAGATCAAAGCACAGGTAAGTGGCATAGTTCAGATGTAAATTCATTACTTTTTCAAGAAAGTGATATAAATCCTGAGAACTTTCTCATTAAAATTGTGGTAAAATACACATAACATAAAAATTACCATCTTAACCATTTTTAAGCATACAATTCAGTGGCAGTAAGTACATCCACATTGTTGTGCAACCATTTCTACCATCTATTTCTAGAACTTTTTCATCTTGAAAACTGAAACTGTACATGCTAAACAATATCTCCCTATTTCCCCTACCTTCAGCCCTACAATTATGATTCTATTGCATGTTTCTGAAGTTGACTACTCTAAGTACTTTACACAAGTGGAATCATAGAGCATTTATTCTTTTGTGACTGGCTTATTTCACTTAGCATAATGTCCTCAAAATTCATCTATGTTATGGCATGTAGCAGAATTTCCTTTTTCATGTCCACTAATATTCCATTGTATGCATACATCACACTGCTCTTACTTTTTTTTCTATTGCAGAGAAGGCTATTATGAATATACATGTACAAATATTTGCCCAAGTCCTTGCTTTTAGTTCTTTTGGGGCTATAACCAAAAGTGGAATTGCTGGGCCATATAGTAATTCTATTTTTAATTTTTTGATTAACTGCCATCCTGTTTTTATAATAGATGCATCACTTTATATCCTTACCAGTACTGCACAAAAGTTCTAGTTTCTCCATATCCTTATCAACAACTGTGATTTTTTTTGTTTGTTTGGCAATCATCATCAGTGGGTGTGACTTGAATCTTTTGCTTGTTGAGGATTTAAACAGGACTTACAAATTCAAATAATCAGAGGCTGAGGAATTAACTAAACAAGTGAGGCAGGCTTCATTATGATGATCTGTGACAATGGACACTAAGCCTCAGGATCTGAAAGATAAAAGGAAGTGGGCGATACAATGACTCTTTGAAGAGCCCATGGTTTTCTTAATAGAGAACTTGCTACTCAGCTCCAACCAATTAGGGCTCTAGCAGGTTTTAATGTATTACATGAAATTTTATGAATTTTAAGCATTGAATAATGCATTCAAATTTATAAATTGTTGAAAGCCGACATTCCTTAGGCAACCAGATTTGGGTAAATGATGCCAGTATAAGACATCAGGTATGAGTAGAAGCCTTCTTACTTTGACGATAAAAATCACACTAGTGAGCAAGAGAGAAGAAATTCTGGGCCTGTGATAGAATGGATGCTGAATCCTAGTGCCTAGAAAATGGTGACGTGGCAATTGGGAGCTGGTGGCTAAGAGTTCCAATCCTTTGGGCTCCTGCCTAGCCTGGCAGGATGTAGAGAGGTCATGCTGAGAATTTCCCTTTTCTCAAATATTGAAAAGCATGACTTCATCCAGGTTCCATGCTTTAGAGAGCTCTACAGGTCAAGAGAGTAATTACCTTTCTGGTACAATTGGCCCTCTGCAAAAGTCAGTACTAGAAGATAGTACAAGACCAACTAAACTTCTCTCTCATGATACAGAGGAGCATGTGTAACCACTGAAAGTATATCAAGGCGGAGGTTTGGTAATGTGTGTGCACATGGCGACCACAAAAACACTATCCAGTATTTGGCCTTATATATGGGCTATTTAGTTTAGTTATCTCCAGAAACACATAGAGCATGAATAGACAAACTTAAAAAAAAACAAGGCCAGATAGTAAATATTTTATGCTGGGATGGTCACTAAGTCTCTGTTACATATTGTTGTCGTTTTTAAATAACTTTATAAAAATCTTCTTTAGCTCAAGGGCCATATAAAAGTAGGTCATGGGCCAGTCCACAGGCTATAGTTTGCCAAAACTCATGTATAAGAACATCTCAGTTGCATTATTTGTACCTTGCCTTCCCAGTGGATTTTCAGAACCATTCAGGAAAGGAATGATTTTTTGCATCCACCAGAGTTTCTTATAAGAGCACCTTATAAATATATGGGCTCAATAAATATTGATAAGTAAAAGATCTCTCGATTAAGAAGGGAGTTTTCAAATATCTTAAGCAAGAGGGTGGTATCTTGAATCAGTTATAAGATTAAGCTTCTTACAGTTTTCTCCAAAACACAGTATTAACAACTCATCAGAAAGAGATGGCAAAACTTACCAATAGTGGCCTGATGGGTTAGGGAAAAGCAGAAAGCCTAGCTTTCTGGATGAGAGACAAAAGGGAAGAGTGACTATTTTCTTTTTTATGTAGGTCAAGAGGCAGAGTGCATCTGTAAAGAATAGGTGACCGGAAATGGCAATGATAACTGTATTTCCTAGAAAAAACAAAGATGAGAAGCATTAAAAGCTTGTAGAAACACTGATTTGAAATTTTATTTTTTTGGGGGGACAGTGTCTCTCTTTGTAGCTCAGGTTGGCCCTGAACTCACTATGTAGCCCAGGCTGGCCTCAAACTCACAGTGATCCTCCCACCTCTGCCTCCTGAGTGCTGGGATTACAGGCATGTGCCACTACACCTGGATGATTTGAATTTTTTCAAGGATGATTTGAATTTTTTCAATGTCCCCAATTCAAGATACAACCATTGTGCAAAACAGTATTTTTTTTTTTTGGTACTGGGGATAGAACTCAGGACCTTGTGCTTGCGAGGCAGGTAGCAGAACCACTGAGCTAAATCTCTGGACCCTAAAACAGTATTTTATAAGGATAAATACAGTGTGTTCCCAGTAAGCAATTTATGAAGTGTCTAGGAGAATTTTATAGCATTATTAGGTTTCCAACATAAGATGTAGAACTCCAGTAAGAATCTGAGGGCAAAATTTTGTCTCTAGCCTGGTAAAATTATTTCCACTTAATAAATTTTCTTTATTTGGATAATGCTAGCAGTGCCTCACCCTACTCCCTGGGCACTTTGTAATGTAGGTAAATTAACATTCCCAGGTCTCCAGGATACTAGTGTTTATACTTTCCTGATAGGGTTTATGGGTTGGCAGAGGAGACAGCTCTGAGTGAAATATGAGGGTTCCCAAAAGTGTCTAACCTCAAATACTTCATTATTAGCACAAATGTGTGATAGCAGGACTATAAAAGAAATTATTCCTTCGGGTTAAAGCATAAAAGCTCTCAAAATATCTTGTTAAAGTGGAATACCTGGGAAGAAGAAATGACACACTAATTAACCCATTATCAGCAATTAGGAACCCAAGAGGGGTCCATTTTTCAGTCTGCTAATCCTCCATTGGTCAGCAAAGGAGAAAGCCCTCAAAGCACAAAGGTTGGCAGCAAAAGAGTTATGGTGATCCAGCTCTGTAGGGGAAATAGGCCAGGGCAAGACTGAAATGGAGATTCAGGGAAGAGAAGGTGGGGCATGTGTGGGATAAGCAATTAAGGATGGAAAAAAACAGGCTGAGAGAAATAAAAGCATACAAAAGATAAAACTATATGTTTCACAAAGCAGATACACTAAACCCTGCTGTAAGTGCCAGGGTCTGTAGTCCACTAAAGAAATTAGAAACTTCAGAAATGGAAACAACATGGTTTACTAATAAATTCTTAAGAATTATAAATATGTATTGAAAATACTATATTATTCTAGGTATTGTTAGCAGAGGGAAAATAAGCTACTGTGTTCTGAACACATAATATATGTTCACCCATTCTTGTGTTATCTCAATTCTTATAACTATACTCTGAAAGAGGCAGCAATTTCCTCATATTATAACTAAGGAAATTTAGGGTCAAAAACCCCACATGGCTTATACAAAGTCATTTGGCATATAGTTTAGTATTTAATAATACTTGATGCTAAGCATTATGCTAATTTACATGCATCTCTTATTTTACATCAAATTACCCCATTAAGTACATAGTAGCAATATGTTTATTTTATATGTAATTAGATGTTAAATTAGATTAATAAGTTTAAGATAACTGAAGTTCTTGGGATTAAAGCACATATTTATTTAAATTCTTACCTATAGAATGACATTGTCTTTAAGATAAGAAGTGTCTAGCTTCTGTCTTTCAATCTATATTTCACATCCTACTACACAATACTGTATTCTATATAAAATATGGTGTAAGCTAGGCATGGTAGTGTATGCCTGTGATAGCACTCTGTGAGGTTGAAGCTGAAGGATCACAAGTTTGAGCCCAGACCAATGCAACCTAGTGACTTGGCAAGAATTTGCGTCAACATAAAAAAGCAAATGAAAAGGGGCTGGGGATATAACTCAGTGGGAAGGCCCTACATTCAATTGTTCAATTGCCAGGAAAACACACACACACACACACACACACACACACACACACACACGGTATATGATATAACCCATGCTGTGGAATAAAATTATAACAAACTTAGATTGGCAAAGATTCCTCTGCCTCCTCCTTTGATATAACCTTCCTCTCCCCCTGCTCCTTCTTCAGTGATATCCACCTCCTTTTGGTTATGGGAGTTAATTTGTTTCTTTTCTCTGTTCCTATTTCCAAAAATGAAGTCTTATATTCAAAAGGGAAGGGAAGCAGTTTTGTCCTTGTGGCAATGAGACAGAGATCCAGAAGTCCGTGTAGATATTTTGCCTGCCTTGTCTTTCAGGATTCTTGGTTGGTGTCCATGAGATGGTTTGTCTCACTTGACAATAATGTAAAATGGGCATCATCTGTTGAAGCTCGTGACTTGTTTTTAAATTGGCTCTGGTTGCATTTGTATCCACCAAATCTGGTTCCTGTCAGCAATGATGTTCATTGTGTCAATGACAGCTGGATCATGAGTACACATGATGTTCATCAACACCTGCTAAACACACACTACCACAGCCTTCTGACATCAGAGACCATTAGAAGTATTACCTTTATATTCCTTTATCATGGATGGGTGACTCTTTCCAAACCTTATGTATTAGATCCCCTTTTCCTGCTGGAAAATACTTGAATGAAGACAAATGGGAGTCACAGGCCCTAGCAAGCTGGTCATTGAATCTACTATTTATGTGACCTTCTTAAGACAAGGGAATACCTAATACTTCCAAAACTGATGTACAGATTTAATGCAATCTCAATAAAAATAAAAATAGCATTCCTCAAAGAACTAGAGAAAACAATCCTAAAATTCATATGGAACCAAAAGAGACTTAGAATAGCAAAAAATCCTGAACAACAAGAGCAAGGCAGGAGGTATCACAATCCCAGACTTCAAGTTATACTACAAAACTACAGTGATAAAAACAGTATGGTGTTGGCAAAAAAATTATGGGTCAATGAAACAAAATATAGAGGATGAAAAAACAACCCCAGGCATACTCAGCTACCTCATCTTTGAAAAGGGGACCAAAAACTTTTGCTGGAAAAAAATAGCCTCTTTAACAAATGGTGCAGCGAAGGGCTGGGGATTTAGCTCAGTGATTCCACTGCCTGCCTCACAAGCACAAGGACCCAAGTTCCATCCCTGGTGCCAAAAAAATAAAAAAAAAAATGGTACAGGGAAAACTGGCTATTTATATGCAGAGGACTGACCCTAGACTCATATCTTTCACCACGTACTAAACTAAAATCAAAGTGGAGCAAAGATCGAAAAATAGAAACATCTACTCTGCTGGAAGATAAAATAGGCAAAACTCTTGAAGACATAGGCATAGGCAAGGTTTTTCTGAACAGAACCCAAATTGCACAAGAAATAATACCAAGAGTCAAAAAATGTGATAATATAAAATTAAGCTTTGGAAACAACCAACAGAGTAAAGGAACAACCTACCAGAATGGGAAAAAAAAATTTGCTGCCAGGGATTTAGCTCAGTGGCACCATGCCTGCCTCACAAGTGCAAGGTCCTGAGTTTGATCCCTGGTACTAAAAAAAAATTTTTTTGCCAGTTATTCCTCAAAGGACTAATATCCTAGAATACATAAAGAACTAAAAATTAGACTCCCCAGTTAAAAGACCCAATCAAAAAATGAGCAACTGAAATGAAGACACTTCTCAGAAGTACAAAAGGCCAGTAAATGCATTTTTTTAAAAAGTTCAACATCACTGGCTATTTGAGAACTGCAAATTAAAACAACATTGATATTCTCACATCAAGAAGCAAGGTTATTATCAAGAAATCAAATAATAACAAATGCTGGTAAGATGCAGGGAAAAGGGAACCCTTCTTCACTATTGGTAGGAAGTATAAATTAGTGTAAATTATTAGAACCACTATGGAAATCAGTATGAAGAGTTCTCAAAAAGTTAAAACTAGAGATTTCATTTCCCAACTATTCCCCTTCTAAGTATTTTCCTGCAAGAGTTAAAAACATCATATGACAGTGGTACATGTATAACTGTTTACTGCAGCACAATTCACAATAGTTAAATCTTAGAGGCAGCCTATAGGTCTATCAATAAATGAATGGATAGAGAAAATGTAGTATTTACCCACAGTGGTACTACTTTACTCACAGTGGTAACCACAGTGGAGTACTACTTTACCATAAAGAAGGATAAACATAAGTAATTTCTAGAAAAATGGACATATCTCAAGACCATAATGTTAAGTGCAATAAATCAGACATACAAGCTTAAATATCACAGGGTTTCTTGTATATGAGAAACCCAAATACAAATAAAGAGCAAAATAAAAATAGACAGTAGGAAACAGCAAGATAGATCTTTAACATAGGGGAAGAGAACAAAGAGGTGGGGGGGGAAGGAAAGGAGGAAAATGAGATTTAAAGAAAAGACATTATATGTGTTGTGTACATGTACCAAGTCCCTACAAGGATGTAATCTTTATGCACTACAAACATGTACCAAAAAATATAGGAGAAGGAGTCCAAGAGATGGAAGGAGGGGGAAGGAGAGGAGGGGAAGGGAATAAAAAATTAAGATGTGTCACATACGTGTACCCACTCCCCATGATGAATATAATCATTATCTATTATAAACTTGTACTAAAATGAAAATACAAGGAGACATTTAGAAATCCAAGTCAACTGCAGCTCTGTGCACAGTGAAGCAGACTCACTATGCTACTTTGCCATTTCTAATTACCTAGGGTGGGGTGGGGATGCTGTGTCTCTCAAAAGAGGCTTGGAACATATTTATCCCAGGGATAAAAACTTAATTCACACAAAATCCTGAGCAAAAGGATATACCCACTTTATTTGTAAACTTGGGAGCAACCAAGAAATCCTTGAATAGGTAGAAGGATAAACTGGTACATATATACAATGGAACATTATTCAGGAATAAAAAAGAAATGAGCTATTAAGCCATGAAATGGCATAGAGGAAACCTAAATGAATATTACTGAGTGAATGAAGCCAATCTTAAAAGGCTACACCTTGTATGATTCCAACTATATGATATTCTGCAAAAGGCAAAAATTATAGCAACAGAAAAAAGACTAGTGTTTGCCAGGTGGCTAAACCTTAGATTTTTAGGGCAATGGAACTATATTGCATGATAATGTAATTGTGAACAAAAGTTATAAAATGTCAAAATCCATAGAATGTACAAAACAAAGAATAAGTCTTAAGGTAAATTGTGTACTCTAGTTAATAGTAATGTTATTAGTAGTGTCTTATTTAATGTAACAATTGTACCACACTAATGAAAGTCATTCAGAATAATAAAGGAAATTGGAGAAGGAAGGAAATATTTGGACAATAGTTTCTATTCTATTTTCATACAGCAACATGATAAAAGAAAAGTCCTTTTCTTAATAGCATGTGACAAACTTCCACTGGGATGTCATTGAGCATATTTTTTCCTCCTACACAATCTTTCTAGGACTTAAGGCTTGAAAGTGACTAAAGGCTGATCTACCTTTCCCAAATCCCTCTCCAAAAAACATGAAGTGCTAGCTTTTATTTTTTGTTACCCTTATTTTTTGTTACCCTGAATCAAATACTCCACCTTCCTGAGGAAATATTTGCTCTCCTAGCTCTTCCTGTAAGAGATAAAGGTATAAGGCAACATAGAAAGAGTCATCGTATCAAAGAGAAAAATAGTTTTAACACAGGGTAGAAGCAAATTAGTATCCCTGTAAACAAAATAATCAACTTTGGAGTATTTTCTAAGAATATGAAATATAAGATACATATAAAAAGTATAAAATATACAGGAAATGTTTAATGAATAAATTGTAATGCAAACAACTGTGTAACCAACCACTCAAAAGGTAAATAAATAGAACATTTACACCACTGTCAAAGTCTCCACCCCTACCCTATGTGCCTCCTTGGATCAAAACTTTCTTCCTATTCCTTAAATTAAACCACTATTCTGAATTTTTTCATAATTGTGTCCTTGGTTTCCTAATAATCATTAACTGTTAAAGCTGAACATTATCTATTGAAAATCTTGTCCCACATGTTTCAGACGAGGACTTTGAAACCAAGAAAAATGAAATCTCATATAACCTGGTGACGGAGGATCAGAAACAAACTATGCTGACTTCCAGAGTTTTTTGATGTATGTAATGTTTTGTCCAAGAGGATTTTAAGAACACATAGGGAAAAGGAAACGCTTCTACATTTTGGGGGGGAATGTTAACTAGTATATCCACTGTGAAAATCAATATGGATCACAGGGGAAATTAAAGAAGGAATCAGTTTCTACAATAAAATGACAATGACAATACAACATATCAGAATCTATGGGATGCAGTAAAAGCAGTCTTATGAGGGAAATTCATAACAGTGAATACTCATATTAGGAAAATAGAGTGAGCTCAAATAAACAACCTAATTCTGAACCTCAACCTTCTAGAAAAAAAAAGAACAGGATGAACACAAAGCTCATACAAGGGAGGAAATTATAAAGATCACAGAAGAAATCAATGCAAAGGAGACTAAGAGAATGATACAAAAAAATCAATGAAGTAGAGTTGGTTCTTTGAAAGAATAAACAAATATGACAAAACCTTAGCCAACCTTATAAAAATAAGGAAAGACCCAAATCCATGCAATTAGGAATGAAAAGGGTGAAATTACAACAGACCCAGCAGAAATCCAGAGGATCATCAATAGCTGCTTTCAGAGCCTATATAACAATAAGATGAAAAACACAGAAGAATGGACAGATTTCTAGAATTTCAAAAGCTGAATGAAGAAGACCTAAAAATTCTAAGCAACCCAATTCAATCAATGAAATTGAAAACGTAATTAAAAATTTACCAACAAAGAAAAGCCCAGGTCCTAATGGCTTCACTGCTGAATTCTACAAGACATTTAGAGAAAAAATACTCCCACTACTATTTAAACTCTTCAATGAAATTGAAAGGGAAGCAATACTCCCAAAATTCATTCCTGGAAGCAAGCATCACCTTGATCCCCAAAGCAGAGAAAGACCCAACCAAAAAACAGAACTATAGGCCAATCTCACTAATGAACATAGATGCAAAAATCCCTAATAAGATATGGGCAAATAGAATGCAGAAGATCATCAAGAAAAACATACACCCTGACCAAGTGAGATTCATCCCAGGGATGCAGGGATGGTTCAACTTATGCAAATCAATCAGTGTAATACATTATATCAATAGAGCCAAGGACAAAAACCATATGATCATCTCAATAGATGCAGAAAAAGCACTTGACAAAATCCAACATGCATTTATGATAAAACCCTACAAAAAATTGGAATAGATGGTCTCTACCTCAATCAAAAAGCCACCTATGAAAAACCAACAGCTAATATCATACTAAATGGTCAAAAACTGAAATTCTTCACACTAAAATCAGGAACAAGACAAGGATGTCCACTATCACCACTCCTGTTCAATATAGCTTTGGAAACATTAGCCACGGCAATTAGACAAGAGAAAGAAATAAAAGGAATCAAGATAGGAAATGAAGAAGTCAAATTGTCATTATTTGTAGATGACATGATACTCTATATAGAAGACTCAGAGAACTCCACCAATAGTCTTCTAGACTTAATAACTAAATTCAGTAAAGTAGCTGGACATAAGGTCAACACACAAAAATCAACAGATTTCCTCTACACGAATAGACTCACGGAGAGAGAAATAGGGCAAACAGTTCCTTTCACAATAGCATCCAGAAAACTGAAATAGCTAGGAATCAACCTGACAAAAGAAATCAAAGACCTCTTCTCTGAACTATAGCACTCTGAAAAGAGGGATTGAAGATGATATTTGAAAATGGAAAGACATTCCTTGCTCCTGGGTAGGAAGAATCAACATAGTGAAAATGGCCATACTTCCAAAACTGCCATATAGATTCAATGCCATCCCAATTGAAATTCCAGCAGCATGCTTCACAGACCTTGAGAAAGCAATCCAAAAATTCATTCGGAGCAAGAAGAGACCCAGTATAGCAAAAGCAATTCTAGGCAACAGGGACATGGCAGGGGATATCACAATCCCCAACTTGAAACTATACTACAAAGCTACTGTGATAAAAACAGCATGGTACTGGCAAAGAAACAGACCTCAGGACCAGTGGAACAGATTAGAAGATGCTGAAACAACTCCAGACACACTCAGCCATCTCATCTTCAATAAAGGAGCCAAACACCCTCACTGGAGGAAAGATAGCCTCTTTAATAAATGGTGCTGGAGAAATTGGGTTTCAACTTGCCAAAGATTAAAACTAGACCCATGTCTCTCACCGTGCACTAAACTAAAATTGAAATGGATTAAAGATCTAAATATTAATATAGGAACGCTGAATCGGCTGGAAGAGAGGTTAGGTAGAACTCTTGAAGATATTGGGGTAGGATTTAAAGACTTCATGAACAAAACCTCAGTCACAGATGAACTAGCACAAATAATCAACAAGTGGGATCTCTTCTTATTAAAATTTTTGCACAGCAAGAGAGACCACCAGCAGTGTGAAGAGACAACCCACAATGTGGGAAAAAATTTTAGCAGCTGTACCTCAGACAAAGGATGACTATCTAGAATATATATAGAACTTAATTAAAGCAGACCTCCCAAATTTAAAGACCCAATCCAAAAATGGGCATCTGAAATGAACAGACATTTCTCAGACAAAGAAGTAGAAATAGTAAATAAACATATGAAAAAATTCTCATCATCACTGGTCATTTGAGAGATGTAAATGCAAACAAGCTGAGATTCCACCTCACCCCAGAAAGGATGGCTGTCATCAAGAAATCAACCAATAACAAATGCTGGTGGGGCTGTGGGGAAAAAGGAACATTTCTCTACTGTTCATGGGAGTGTAGATTGGTGCAACCACTGTGGAAATCACTATGGAGATACCTCAAAAAACTAGGATTAGAGGGTATCTTCCCCAAAGAGTTAAAAGAATCATACCACAGTGATATATGTACACCCATGTTCATAGCAGCACAGTTTGTAATAGCTAAAACTTGCAAACAGCCCAGTTGCCCATCAACTGGAGACTGGATAAAGATGCTGGGTTTTTTTGTATTGTTTTTTGTTTTATAAAATGGAGCACTACTCAGCCATAAAGACTGAGAAACTAGAGACATTTATAGCTAAATGGATGCACGTTGAAGCCATACTCTTAAGTGAAATAAATAGGACACTTGTGTAAATACCCAATAGTTTTTTGGTGTGAAAAGTGTAAATAAGTGTAAATAGGGATCAAAATGTATAATAAATAAATAATGTGAAATAGGAAGAAAAGGTCCAAAGGGGAAGGGGAATTGAGAGGGGTAGGGGAACGGAAAGAAGGGAAAGGAATATGAGAAAAGGAATAAATGGAAACAAAGTCTTTGTAAATAGGGAGGGTTGGAGGGGGTGAAGGAGGGCAAGGGAATGGGGAAAAAAATTAAAACCAAGATATATTATGTACAGGTACAAATTCCAAATAATGAATGTCAGCACATTGTATACCTAAAATGTACAAATAAAATTAATGGTAAAAAAATCAATATGGAAATTCCTCAAAAAACTAAAGCTAGAAATTCGGTTTACCTAGGTATTTCCCTTCTAGGTCTTTTTTCAAAAGAGGTAAAGTCATCATATTACAGTGATACAGGCATATCCATTTTTAGAGCAGAACAATTTATAACAGCTAAATCTTGGAAATGACCTATAATAGATGAATCGGTAAAGAAAATGTTGTATTTATACACAATAGCCTGCCATTCTGCCATAAAGAAGGATAAATTTTGAGGCATTCATAGGTAAATGGATGCACCTTGAGTTCATAATGTTAAGTGAAATAAATCAGACAGACAAGCTTAAATATCGTATAATGTCTATTATACGAGAAACCCCAAATATGAATAATAAATAGCAAAATAAAAGATAGGTAATAGGCAGTAGGGAGATCTTTTTCAAAGGGGAAGGAGAATAAGAGATGAAGCAAGGGATGAGGGAGGGGAGGGAAAGAGGTTGATAGAAAAAGAATTGAAAAGGAAAAAATGGAAAGAGAGGCTTTGCAAATTGGAAACAGGCCAAGAGATGGGAGGAGGGGAGGGACGGAGAAGGTAGGGAATGAAAAAATAATTTAAGATGTGTTATGTCCGTGTACCAACTCCCACTACGAATGTAATCATTGTGTACTGCAAACATGTACGATAAAAAAAACACACAGGAGGGAGGGAGGGAGAGAGAGAGAGACAGAAGTTAGAACTATCAATAAAATCTAAATGTATTTAGGGCTCACCTTGTGCCTTAGAACAGCCCTATCTATTGTATATTAGACATTATCATCATCATCTTTATTATTTCCATTTCACTTTGCAGATGAGGAAACTGAGACTGATACATTAAGTTGCCATGAGTTGGGAAGTATATGGGAAAATTTGGATCCTCATTTAGTCTTGTCTGAATCCAAAGCTTGGGCTCTTGTAAACTTTCTTTTCATTTAAAACAATTATTTTGTTACTTTCAAAGTAACGCATTATTACAACTGTTAAAATTCTAAAAGTTAGTTTGTTTATAAAAGCAGGAAGATCTTGTCTTTCAGGATTTTTGGTTTGTTTCCCTGAGGACAGAAATTTATTTGGTTTACACAGTAAGACTAGGGTGGTGGTGGGGTCAGGGAGGCAGGTAGAACAGGACCACTCATGGCATCACAGTGATAACATTAGGGGTTCATTTTCTATTTTCCCACTCAATTATCTTTAGTGTGTCATTGTCCTCATGATTGTTCTATCAAGTCTTTTTATATCTCCTTGTATTGCATTAGCATTCCAGGTTGGGAGAGGAAAGCACTAGAAAACAAGATGGGGCTACTTATGAGAAGAACCTCAGGTTCCTATGAAGCTTTAATTTATGTCTCTTTGTCTGTTATTGTGACACATGGCCACCCTTAGCAGCAGGGAGCCTGAAGAAATAATTGTAGAAAAGCATACTGGTACTTTAACAAAATTGGAATCTTGCTATTAAGAATGAAAGAGGAATGCATATTGGGTAGGCAAATAGCAAGGTCTTCCACAAATATCATTAAGGATTATCAGGTGAAACATAAAGGTCCGTCTACTGCTTTTGGCATCTCCCTCCCATACAATAACTACAGTTGATTTTTTGAGTCAAATTTAAAGGACAGAGTGGACATAGATAGGAGAAGAGATGTAAATAAATTTATGCGAAAGGGACATGTACAAAAGAGAGCAGGGTGGGGGAGTTTAATCTGTGCAAATAAATTGAGGGGCATGAGGTATGAATTGACAGTGGGCAGAGGAGTTTAGCTATTATATAAAGACTAAGAAAGACACTGTAGAATAGAGAAGAGTGAAATATTTCTATAACAAGAAAATTCATATGTTTTCATACCGAGTTTCTTAATTTCTTTCCAAGCTGAGTCAATAGAGTTATCAGCACTTTGCTGCTTACCACCTCCAGAGCAACATGCCAGAGAATATGACTAGACCACTGGAGCATGATTCACCATTAATTAACAGTATTATTCGTTTAGCGATTTATAAAAGACAAAGGAACAATTACTGTTTAACTAGAAATCAGTGTAGATATTAGGGTCTCTCATTTTCTAAGTTGATTCTGCTTTGAGTGTCTTTTTAAAAAGCCATATGGATATGGTTTAAGTTTTAAAATGATCAGCTAATTCCATTCAGGTAGCGTACAATCCATTACAAAACACCTCCTTTCACCCACGTGCATCAGAAAATATCAGTATTTAAATTTTTCATTTGCTGACTTGTGGCAGTAGTGCTACAAGGGAACTTATCTCAGAAGACATAAACAAGTGTTTATAATACTTGTCTGAAATATTTTTAGATCATGTTTAGCTTTGTCGGTAGCTTTCAGTACTAAAATTCAAAAAATTTTTTGGAAAGTCAGGAAATTGTTTTTTCTAATTCTTAAGCAAAATTGAGCCTTTTTCAGAGTTTTTGTTCTAAAATTTGACAGGTAACTTTCTCATGATTTTGCTTAAAAATCCCATTTTCTACACATTATCTCCTTCTGTAAACATGTGATTTGATGCTACTCTATTCTGGGATTCCTCCAGCACCGGAAACGTCTTCCTTTGAAGAAAGATATTTTCTACAGTTTTCCATTTATTTTTTATTTTGCTGTAGAAAATCACAATGAACATTTATTTATGGAAGTATTCCCCTTGGCTTTTTTATGCTTCCATAATAATGTGGAATATGAAAGTTGAATTTTGCTTATACATTTTTTTCCATATTATTACTTTCATACAGTTTACTGAAAAAAAGTTTGCTAACTTTTCAAATTCATTTGTGTGCCTTGTTGATTTTATACTGATGCATTGTGATAGCAGTTGGTTATATTGATAGCTGCAAGATTAATTTAAAACCCAACAATTTATAGTGCATCACAATTTAGCCAAACGCTACACTGAATTTCATCTTTGAATTCTGCCTATAAAATTATATTATTTCAATGAAAATGTAATTTACTTAAGAAAGCATATTTTCGGCCATTATAAATTTGTAGTCATGCATTACATAGTGATGCTTAGGTCAACAATGGACCACACATATGATGGTGGTCTCATAAGGTTATATTGTTTAGTGATATTATAGCCATCTTAGTTGAAGTACACTCTATGAGTTCACACAGAAAAAAATCACCAAATGGTGCATTTCTCAGAATATATCCCTGTTGTTAAGGGATGCAGAGCTGTACTTCAATAATAGACATTTGTATTTTAAGATATGCATAGACATGAGTGGTAAGATCTTAGAGAAAATATGCCAAATTCCTTAATACCAATAACAGCTAAAGGAAACAAATACCATATATATATATATATACACACACACCATATATATACTGTGGATATATATGGGGTGGGTGTGTGTGTGTGTGTGTGTGTGTGTGTGTGTCAGAGTTGCCAGGGTTGGAACTTGAAAATCTCCTTTGGAATACAAAGCTGGATCATTGATATTAAGAGGTAATGATATTACTTGTGACCCTTTAGTATTAGGAAAGAGAGGTGGGACTGAAACACTAAAAAAAAAAAATCTTTTTATTAAAGAGTGAAGAAAAAACAAAGGAAAACTCACCTGTGTAATTCAGAAAATAAAGCTTTTCCTCTAGGCCCGAAGGTACATGCCAATTCTGTGGAAGTTTACTTTGATAGGGTAAAGCTGGTTGCTATAAGATTAAGTCAAACATCTCAGAAGTCAGACACCATGGATGAAGACATACTGCTACCCCATGGTTCTTTTCACTTTATACCTCAGCTATCTTACCTTCCAAGACCTTGGTGTTCAGCTGTATCATGTCAGATAAAGAGGAAACCTGTATACTTGTCTCTGTGTGCTGGATGCTCAAGGGGTGGACTACTGATGGGACCTATAATATTGCCATGATGGAAAGGACTGGAGACATAGGCAGGGGCTCTTGAAGGGATATGAAACCCGTGGCTGCCATACCCTTATCACACCTTGAAACCTAGCAAGATATCTTTGTGAAATCAGTGATCACAGCTGAACATTTTCTACTCTTCCTTTTCCTAATAAAAATGCTGTAATTAGCTCACAAAAAGGCTAAGCCATTTTCTTTATTTTTGCATTATGATATTTGTTTAGGTGACTACTCATATTTTGTCATATTCACATTTTGTCCTGTGTTTGTTTTCTTTTGTGAAGCTTGACTGATGCTGAGCAGGATTATATCTGGAAGCAAATGAGATGAAAGTTCTTTGTGCTTTTCTGATTCTTTTGGAAGCAGGGTAAAACTCAGCTTGCTGCCCCTAGAGAGATAGTTAGGTAAACAGGTAAAGCCTGTTTACAGGTAGAGCTTACAAATGGCTCTCCTTACCTGTAGATCAGCTTCTCATCTTGTTCATTGTCTTAAGGCATCTGTCTTAGAAAGAGCAATGGGAAATTTTCTCAGGCATAGTTGGTATTAATAGGGGAGTGTACACCTTTGTCTGTAATGGATTTTAGGTTTTTAATTCCTTTTCCATTTTTTCTACCCTTTGAATTTTGAGCAGTATTTATTGATGGGCTAAAATAACCTTTAAACTCACTAATTTGAAACAACTTCTGAAAACATCTTTGCTCAATCTATAGCTGTTCTGAGTCTAATACAGTTACTTAGCATCAAAGTCACAGGGATAAGCCATTCTTTTAGATTCCACTACAATTCCAAAACACAAAGATTAGAAAGTAAAACAATACTTCATGAGATAAAATATGGATGCAAAATAATAATAGACTAGGAAAAATATTTTCCTTCAATATGCCATATATAATATGAGTAATTATTTTAAAAACTGTAGCATGATGATTACTTAAAGCAAGCAGGTAGTTAACGGCATAAAAAATAAATTCAAATATTCTACCCATACCCTATTCTACCTATACCCATACTACAATCTAGGTGAGAAAATATTCTGATTCTAGTTGAACAATCCTGGATTTTACAAAAGATATCCTGGAAAGACAAAAGAGTAACACAATAGGCCACATTTGATATGAATTTCCTTAGTGCAACATTCTATGCCCTAATTATTGCACCTTATGCAAAACTTGTTGGACAATAATAAATGAAGTAGACATTTATTGAAATTCTACTATTGAGGTCAATACTAGACCCTTAATTTTTAGGAGTTTTCAACCACTTGGAGAGATAAGATGAATGAAAGATGTTATCAGAGATGGATGAGACAGAGGCACATTGAAAGGCATCTCAAATCAGCCTCGGCAATTGAAGGCCAATGCTGGTAACAAGCTGAAAGTCTGGAGTCAGATTCTTTGTGTTTTATTCTCTACTCCTTAACTGTTGTATGATCTTGTACAAATTGATTCATCTGTAAGTGTCAATTTCTTAATCTATAAAATGAAGAAAATAGAGATACCTTTCCTAATGAGGTTTAAATGAGACTATGTATTTGGCATAGTGCCTGGAGACTGTAAATGCTCAATTTATTTTGACTATTATTTTTACAGCTGAGATGATGAGTGAACTGAATATATGGAATGAGTAGGAGTTAGAGAATAGAGAAACAGAAGAGAGCATTTCAGGGAGAGGCAATGACATGAGACAGGCACAGAGACACGAAACATACTGTGATCTCAGGGTCACACCAAGTAGTTTATATATTATAGTCTAATTTACTTCCATGAAAACAAGTACGCTTTCACAGCTTGCATAAAAGTAACTTAAAAACTTTGTCAAAATATTTGTAAACCAGCTCAGGAATTCTTCCAAAGAGAACTTCCTCCCAGTATTTCTAATACATTGGTTCACCCACTTTCTGAATTCAGTTTGGCTCATACTCTCTGTTCCTGCTCTTAATCAAATTTTCAGATTTGCATTGTTTACTGCAGACCTGCTGAGGTACTTTCAGAGGTCACAACTCTTGGTGTTTGCCTGTTGGTGCTATGAACTGCAACCACAGTTGAGACAGCCCTCACCACAGAACCTCAGTCATTCTCTCAGATATTCCCTAGCCTGCCCTGGCACTAATCCTGTACCACAAGACACAGAGGATGACTGGACTATTTTCTAGACAAATTATAATGAGCATGTGTGTCCAGTTTAGGAATCAGATAATTTTCCTAAAACTGTGATTAACTGCTGATATTTAATTAGCAGAAAGACACATTCAGAATTGTTTTCAGAAGATTACTCTAGAAGCAGTTTCCAGATCAGACAGGAAAACTACTGGGAGCAACCCCTGGGACAATCCTCTTGAGAGAATCAGTCTTAACATAGTGCCAGTGGAGAAGGTAAAACAGTGAGTACGAAAGACATTCAGAAAATAAGATGTCCTGTACTTGATGAGTGAACTGGTAGTTTAGGAAATCTACCAGATTTCCCGTTCTGGCAACTGGAGGGGTGATGAGAAAAGGAAAATAGCATTTAAAAAACTAAATTTTAGGATAAAAATAATAAGAACAATTTTGGGATATTTTAAATTAAAGTTGATTATGGGACATATAAATGGAGATAGCCATCAGGAGAGGAACTTGGGATTCTTGAACATGTAGATCTTTAAAAAACTAAACATGAAGATTATGAGTCTAGTTTTCAGACTACATATATCTTCTGTTATAAAAGTAATTCTGTTCTAGAAACCACTGTCTGGTGGTTTTGGAGGATGCTTGAATCCTAGCGAAACTGATTATCATTGGATTAACCATTCTGAAAGATACAGCTATCATACACTTTACCTTTTACTATGATAGGCATATATTGAAAGCATTTTTTTTTTTTTGGTACCAGAGATTGAACTCGGGTCCTTGTGCTTGTGAGGCAAGCAATGGAACCACTGAGCTAAATCCCTGGCCCTTGAAAGCATTTTTTAAAACATTGGTTTATCATCATTTCAGACTGGTTTGCTCAATTTTTTGAAATAAGTGGATTGCATTTTCTCAATTTATACAACCAGCAGTACCCTAGAGATAGCATAATAAACACAGGCCTTGACTGGGCGTGGATCCTGACTTCATTAACTATGAAGTCTTAATTTATGACCTGGAAAAACTATTTTAAGTTTTCAAGATCTCAATTTCTCAATATGTAAAAGTAGAAACTGTGAGAATATATGTTCCATAGAATTGTGAAGTGAGTTAATTCACAGAACAATAGTAGGCACTAAGAAAATCCTGAATAAATGTGGCCTATGCAAGAAAATACAGCAAAACTGATTATAAAGCAACTCACTGATTGTATAATTTTAGTTTCACTTAAGGTAGAATCATACCCATATTATACAGGCACACATCACTGCAAATTTACATGCTGTGTGATTTTTTTAAAAAACCATTATTTTAACTAATAATGAAAATACATGTCACAGTAATAACAGTATGTATATTGAGATATATAAACAAAAGAGAAACATAGCCACAAGTGTGACTAAAATGAATATGTGTTAAGAATATTTAAATTATTCCTTAGATTTACACACCACAATTTATAAAATACTTTCTAAGTTTACATTTTTTCTGAATATTTGAAAAACCTCAACAATATTTCTAAACTCTTCCCAGCAGCCTTCAAAAAGTAGTTTGCTGGGGGCTGGGGATTTAGCTCAGTGCTTCTGCCGCCTGCCTTGCAAGTGGAAGGACCCGAGTTCCATCCCCAGTATCAAAAAAAAAAAAAAAAAAAAAAAAAGTAGTTTGCTGTGTTTAACTTCATAGAAAGAATTATGGGCCATACAAACAGAACTTGCTATGGTGAAGCACAACAATAATTAGATCTTAGAAGTCTGTTTACTTTAATGAATAATTACTTCATCAAAAATTTAACAGGTTAGAATTATTACATAAGGTCTAGAGTTTATACAAATTCAAGTTCTAGCTCATGCCAGAATACAATCTTCTCATATTCACATATACTAATAGAAAGTAGGCAGAATTTTAAATGTCTATGAAGATCATAATATTTCAAAAACTAAACTGCAATGAAATATGCTTATATCTCTTTAGAAGCTCAAATACATTATTTTCAGGTTATTTCACCAATAATCAAATATCTTATTTTAGATTATAAGTGCATGGTGAAACAGCTGCATTGTTTATACTCAAGAGTGTTCGACATCAGAGTACTCTTAAATGTTACAAGGTGATAATCCTTTTGTATACCAAACATTGAAGTCCAGTGAGGTGAACTGATTTCTTCAAAATAAGATGTCAATGAAATTTTTCTAAAATCTAAATTCAAAGTAAGCTGAGTTAACTCTTTTGATAGCAGATCACCATATTATCTATGCAATTTGCTTAACAGGAAGTGCAAAAAGTTTCAAATCATATTAGAAGTCACTAGTGAAAAGTTAAAGTTATGGTGTTCTAACACTAGTATCATGGTGTGATAATAAAAGTGTTTTTGGATGAAAATGATAACCACATCTCTTCCTTTCAAAAGTCCCAATTGTATACTTCAGAACTGGAAAAGAAAATGTCTAATTATTAGGCTTTAAGCTTACCTAAAACTCATTTAGAAGTTACAAAATATACACATCATGCACAGTGGAGAAAAACTACACTACAATTTTAGAAATCAAGAAACTTTTCATATTTTCTGTGGAGAAAAATTCAAGAAACCAATAAACCAATTTGAAGTGGAGTTAAAAGATCAAAAGAATTCCAAACTATGAACATGAAGGAAACACATTTCAAAGGAGAAAAGATTGAGTTTGGTGACTTTTTAAAAAATCACTTTAAAATTTTGTTTTTTATTGTACTTTTTCATCCTTACTTCCTAATTTTTGACGTTTACTCAGCATTGCCAACATATTAATGGGAGTGATTTTTATTCTACTTTCTTTTTTCATATTGAGGAAAGTAGACACAGTGAGACTTTAACAAATTTATAAAGACAACACAAATAGAAAAAAGAAACCAAGCAATAGCATTCTTATTTCTTTACAAACACAAGAATACTTTAAAATTAGATTAGAATTGATTTTTATCTATCTTATGCTCAGGATCAATTATATTATTGATATTCATTGAACACTGACTGTCAATTTGGCTGAAGATTATGGTCATGTGATAAGAACTAATCCTCCTTCTTCTGTTCATAAATTCACTATTATCAATAATCAAAGTGGGGAATAGTTATTCAAGGAGAAAGGGCAAAGTACAGAAAATATTAAAATGAAATTCTACTCATCAGTAATAATTAAAAGTGATGATTAAATAAAGTAGGCTTTAACTGACCCTAAAAAGATTTTGTACAGGATCCTCTTTTTCCCAAGAATTCTATCCTTGGTCTTCTTCCTTGCCTTTTCTCTTATATGACTGTTCATTTTTCTTTATTTTCACTGACAATTCACAGTTTCATTGAAGATGTAGCCATTTTGGTCTTAGCTTTGTGGAGGAGTTTCAGATTATAACTTCTCACCTCAGGAAGTCCAAGGTTTTGGCTCTAGTTTCAAGAGGCCATTAAAGTTGAAATTCTAGCTTACTAGAGAATGGTAGATTTCCTTTGTCACCAATGGTTTAGTTTCTTGATTTGGACTTTTGTTTCTTTTTTAGGACTTTAAGAATTTCCCTTTCTTTCTAAGCAATGTGTTTAATAAACTGTTTTAAAAATAACTTATCTAGAATATTTAGATGTTTAGTGAATGAGGGCTATTCGTGCTACTTAACTCATCATATGGTCATAAATGCAAATAACTGCTTTAAATCTGGACAGTATGAAAGTATAATGTAAATTTGAAAAATGAGAGTCAAAGAGAAAAACAGTGAAGGAAAGGAAAATAGTATAATTTTTCATCTTTCATTGTGGAATGTTAGTATATACCACCTAAATTTGAAATATAAATCCATAGATAGCATATAAAAGTACTGTGATTGCTAGAGGAACTAAAAAAAAATTAACAATGTTTATTTCTGAGCCCTGAGTGGCATGAAGGGTGTTGGGAGAAGTCTTCTACTTTCTGAAAATGTGGAAATAAAATTGTCTTTATTCACAGTTGACATGTTCATGATCATCCTCATAGAAAATCTGATGAACTCTACAAAGAAGCTATTAGAATTAATAAGTGACTTTAACAAATTATCAAGACACAAGACCAATGTAAAAATCAGTTATATATCTGTATAATAGCAATGAACTAAAAGAATATAAAAATAATATCATTTATAATAGCATCAACATTATGATATACTTAGGGATAAATCTGAACAAAGATTTGAAAAATTTGTACACTAAAAAGTAAAAAATTATTATGAGAAATTAAAAAGAACCAAACTCAGGGAAAGTTATACCTTTTTCACAGGTCAGAAGAGTCAACATTATTAAGTTACCAATTCTTAGCAAATTGATCGGTAGATTCAACACAATACCAATTAAAATTCTAGTGAGATTTTTGGAGAAATTGAAAAGTAGATTCAAAATCCACACAAAAATGTACATGACTGAGAATATCCAAACCAACTTTTAAAAAGATAAAAAAATGGAAGTTTATTTTAAAATTTACTATAAAGTTACAGTAATGAAAACAGCGTGGTATTAGGGTATAGATAGACAAATATATCAGACTAACAGAACAGAGAATCTCAAGATAGACCCTCACATATATGGACAATTGATTTTTTTTTTTAATAATAGTAGAAAGGCAGCTCAGTGGAAGGTGGTCTTTTTAACAAATGTTCTTGGAACAGGTGGATATTTGTATGAAAAGTTGTGAACCTCAAACCTTATCTCATATCTTCCACAAAATTTAATTCAAGACATCTCATAAACCTAAATGAAAGAGGCCAAATAGTAAAATCCTATTAAAGATAGAGGAGAAAAAACCGAAGTCTTGGATTAGATAGACTTTTTAGATAAAACAAAACAAAAACATGAACTATAAAATACAATATTGATATACTTGATGTCATCAAAATTAAAATTATTTGGTCTTTGAAAGATACCACTAGAGAAATGAAAAGGCAAGTCATACAGTAAGAGAAGTATTATATATAAAATTATATATAAAATATATATCTGACAAATAATTTGTATCTAAAATATATTAAAAACTCTTATAACTCAGTAAGATGATGACAACTAAAATCAAAGGCCAGGGAGGGAGATTTTGAACACATATTTCATAAAAGAAGATAGAGGAATCATCAAAAAGCACATGAAATGATGCTCAACTTTAATAGTCATCAAGAAAGTACAAATTTAAACCGCAATGAAGATTGGCAAGAAACTATAACTCTCATAATTCTGGTGGGAATACAAAATGATAGAGGCGCTTTGTGAAGCATTTTGGCAGTTTTTTACAAAGTGAAACATACAGTTATCATATGACTCAACAATTTCACTCCTGGGGTATCTACCAAAAAGAAATCAAAACATCTGTCTACAAGAACATGTATACATAAATGTTCATAGCAGTATTAATTATAACAAAAATCTAGAAATAAATTGTGGTATAGCTACACAATGGAATTCTATTCAGCAATAAAAGGAAATGAATTGCTGATACACACTACAATATATCAGTAAGTCTCAAAAATATCCTACCAAATAAAAGTCAGACCCAAGGAAAAAAAGGAAAAAAAACCCCAAGCATTTACAGATTGTATGTCGACATTTATATGACATTATGCAACATTCAGTAAAGGAAAAACAGCAACAGCACATCAGTTTCTGGGGGTGAAGTGGGGGTGGTGGAAGAGAATTGACTGGAAAGGGCCACAGGGGAGTTTTTAAGGTGATAGAAATGTTCAGTATCCTAATTGCTTCTCGGCCTTTTGGCTAAGATCAAGTGAAATGTTCAGTATCCTGACTGTGGTGGTGACCAAATTACTACAATACATTGTGGACACTTATCTAATTGTACACTTTTAATATGAATTTTATTGTGTCTCAATAAAACTGTTTTTTTAAAAATGAGTACTTATTTCTACCTCAAAATGGCATAATACTGATTATAAATGTACTTTTCAAATGTTTTTGTCAATCAGAAAAATTAGTTGGAGTAGAAATTAAAAACCATGCTAGGTACATTTAGAAAATCCCATCCTAATAAATCTGTTCTTGATGATCAGTAGTACTATGTATAGCCCGAAAGCAAATTGTATGAGAGACATCATAGGTCCATTTCCTTTGGTGTCCTGCCTTTGGAACTTTTTACTGCAAAATGGATCGATGGATTCCCTATTTATTACCTTCTTTATATAAATTCAATGTTTTAATATCTTTTTTTTTTTTAGATCCAATGAGACCTTCTGTGGCCAGATGAGAAGGGAATAGTAACACTTTCCACTGGTCCAATTTCTTCCTCTTCCTACAATTAAAATAAGTCCTTAAAATCCTTTTTTCTCCAGTTTCTTTAAGAGAAGGGTTAACAAAGCCCAGTAACACTCTTAAAGCTCTCCTGCTGCTGAGTGCAACAGAGACTGTCACAGTAAAGACTGACTCCTGACTGAGAGCTGAGTCTTTCTCAAGAGAAATCTGACCATTAAGTGCAGAAGTTGTCCCTGGATTGTACCAAAGATTATCCCAGCTGGGGTTCTGAGAAGGATTGGCAGAATATGGCCAAGGGGAAGCCCCTTTGTGGCGCAGATCTAAAATACCTTGCCCTATGGGACCGATCACAGTCAGATAAGTAGGAAGCAAATGTATTTTAGATTTATAGCTCATATGACTTCATATGAATCTCTCAGGAGTAAAGCCAAATTAATTTTAGAGATAAATTATCAGTATTACAAAGGACAAACAAAACTGGCAGATTTTAGGCTAAAATAATGACAAGATTGTAGGTATGTAGATATCTGTATCAGTTTTCATTTAGTTTGCTTTAGCTCCCAATACTTTGTAGCACTATTTAAAATTTGAGTAATTCTCTTATTTAGGCTGTAGCTTTCAAAAATATCATTGTTCTTCACATGAGAGATGGCTGTCTGCAGGATTAGAGGAGAGGGAGGCAGTCTGACATACTGGTTAAAAGGTCAGATTCTGGAGTCAGAGTCCCTTAGTCTGCTTCAAACCCTTATTCCTCCATATAGAAGACATGTTGGCTAGGGAAAATTATTAAATTTCTGTGTGATTCTTTCTTCATGGAGGATAATAATGATAACGCACATATACACTTGTTACAAGTGTTCAGCAAGAATAATGCTTGTAAGAAAACTGCAAACAGTTCCTAGCACATAGGAAATGCTTGTATTAATGAGGATTAGGTCCAACTGTGAGACAGAACACACAACTTATATTTCTTTCTCATAAAAACATAATTCAGGGTAGCCTAGTGGCTTCAAAATCATTAGAAACTTAGTCTCCTATTGCTCCATGTACTTAGTTTGGTGCATTCCTTATTCTAAGCAGCAGGATGGAGAAGAGAACAAAAGTCAAAGGAGAAAAGGAGACGGGCAAGCTACTTCTTAAGAGTTTTGGGAAGTGGTTCTATAAACACATTTGAACCACAGCATTAACTAGTCTTGGTCATAAGACTTCATCTAACATTAAGGGAAAAGGAAGTCTTCAGGGCCAGTCAAAACCAGGAATAATTCTGTTCTCTTAGAAGGGGAGCATATAACTAGCAATCTGTCAGAATGCTCCATTGTTTCCTAGATGGCTCCTAGGTCAGTCTCCAGGCCCAAGTTCTTTTTAGCTTATGTGATTTCTTTTGTATGTGTCCTTTCTACTTGGATATGCCATTGCAATCTGCATGTTTATAAAACTATGCTTATTTAAAAATTTTCATCTTCTAATATTCTTCAGAGAGTAAATGCAATACTACCCTTTTCTTATATTCATACCTACATTCATTAATTTTGAGATATTACTTTTTATTATATAGTTTTCATCTATTTGTATAATGGAATTGTGCTCCAACCCCAGATTCATATGCTGAGTTCCTCTCAGTGCCACAGAATATGGCCAATGGGCGAAAGGATCTTGAATGAATCCAGTTAAAATGAGGTTACTAGGGTGAGCCCTAGTCTAATATGACTGATATTCTTAAAAGACTTTAGAACATATACACAGAGGAAAAAACCACAAGTCACAGGTACAAGATGGATATCTACAAGCCAAGAGAAAGGCCTCTGAATTAACAAATCCTGAAATTTTGATCTTAGACTTGTAACATCCAGAATTGTAAGGAAAAATTGCCAGCCAATTTGTGTTTTGTTACGGCAACTCTAGATAAGAAGTAATTAGTCTGTGAGCATGCTGGATGTCATCAAAGTCATAGGAAAGGAATAGATGAAATACTAGAAAGAGGGCATTTGGATAAGTACAATGGGCTACAATGGTAAATGGCCTACCAAGATGTGGGTATAGGAGTGCTAAAAAAGTGATGCAGTAACCTGGAGAGTAGTGGACTTTTCACCCTTAAGCCTAATGATAAAGAGTGAAGGGGGCTAGCAGAATCTTTACGACAAGGAATACACTATTTTGAAATAACTATGCAGGGTAGGAGACAGGGTAATAAATAACCTGACCTCATTCTCTTTCTTTCTCCCCTCACCCTCAACCTTCTTCTGTCAGTCTCTTGCCTGTGCTGCTCATGGTTGGAAACCAACTAGAAGCCGGAACACAAAGATGTGGTCTATGGAGATCAGTCGTCTACAAAGGAGGGTGACAACTAACTAGAATGAAGCTAGAGAAACAAATAGAAGCTGGCAAAGGAGGAACTGAGTTTTAGTTCTTTTGTATGTTCCTCTCTTCCTTGTTCCCTACCCCCATGCCCGTAATAATATAGCAGTTCTTCATTAAATATTAGGTGATTTAGTAATTTTCATGGTCAGTAATTTTCAAGTACTGCCCTTATTTCCTCCATTTCATATTTTAGAATACCCGCTTACTATTCTTACTATAGTTATAGCTCTTAATTCAATCCTTAAATATTTTGCCTTTAGGACTACTGCTTCCCTCATGGACTATTTTCCACAACACACACACACACACACGCACACACACAAATCAACCTATGAAACCATTATAGTTAAAAGAAAAAGACCAAAGTAACCATCTCGATTACACTTTTTCTTACCTTTATATTGCTTCATTAGAGTTAAGATCAAATTATTCGTGGATATTTAAGCAAGGGTTTTATCAACTTCCTCTCCAAAAGCATTACGCTTTTCAGTCTACCTTCCCTGTTTTTTTGTTTTTGGTACCGGGGATCGAACTCAGGTCCTTGAGCTTGCGCAGCAGGCGGCGAAACCACTGAGCTAAATCCCTGGCCTACCTTCCCTGTTTTTGACAGCTAAGTATTATATCTTTTGAAGTCTACCATAAACTTTCACAATTATATTTCTTTTCTAAAGATTACTGCTAAATATAGAGGTATGGCTTTCTAAAGAGATGCTGACAATTATATGTTGATTACACAACTAAGTTAACTAAAAAATATTCTTACAAAAAATTACTCTTATTTCTGTTGGATGCTTTCTTAGTTTGCTCTCAGCAGTGAGAACTGCCACTTATATTAAGCTATATTTTAGAACCACTTATTTATGCATCATTCAGTTCTGTCACCTCTGTAGCTGGTTCCTCAAAAGCATTGTAGTTTCTGGCTTTTCTTGAAACACAGTGCTTTAAAATTTCATTTGTGGGTCACTGGATCAGTGCTGACTTAAAAGAAAATGACATAGGTATTATATGCAATTTTATGTTCTATCTTTTCAATTTTAGGAAGAATTAAAAATAATATTCACTTTCAAAATAGACATGTTTAACCCTATGAAAATTGTCATACGATTTTATATATCTTTTTCTTATTATTCACACCAGAATTTCTTGTCTTTCATCAATCTTCAACACAAATTAGGGTTCATTAAGGGTTATTTCTTCTGGGTGAAGAATGATATCACATTTAACGAGAAGTCTATAATTATTGTGTCACACTTCTGAAGCTACAAATAGGGTAATCCTATAAAGCAAATTCAAACTATCTTTAACTTATTTTTCTCATAATGTGTAATTTTATAATGATGAAAAGGTTACAGGGCCAAATAAGAGTACTGAGTTTGTGGACTTAAGTAATCATCTCTCAGAAAATAAGTTTTATTTGTTTTTCTAATCTTTGTGAAACTAGTAACCAAAGGTCATCATTATTTTATTTCAGTGGATCTCGATATTTTCTGGTTAAGAATCCCTCTCCCCTTTGAAAGAAGGAAAACAAACAAAAAGTCTATTAATTTCAATTCTCTCACTACTCTTTAGGGAAATTTTATCCATAAAACTTTATGCTTTGGAATCTGTTTTTCAAGGTTCTTTGAAAATGTTGTGGAAGTTGACTTTAAAATATGAAAAGCTGCCCCCCAAAACCAAAACCAAAAAACCCCAAGTATTTAATAAGATGTCTACAAAACTTCCATTAAGTAATCTGTAAACTCAATTCTTAGCTACATATACTACTTCATGTGGTATTGGGGTGCAATGTAATATGTTTAATATTATATGGAGCTGAAGGTCTTGAAAACTAAGTTCTAGTCACTGTATTTTCACATTATTCTAGACCCATGAAGATCCTAAAATATGGCTCTGATCTCCTTTATGGAAGGAAATACTTGATAAAATTTCAAATTGCTCATAGGCAAGTATATTACACATACAACTGTAAAATGTGTAATTTTGTGTTCCCTGCCCCTCCAAACAAAAATAAGCTAAATAAAACTTTTGGGAAAATATTTCATGCAAATCAATTTCCTCATTTAAAACAAAAAAGGCATAAAAATATGTGTATTTCAATCAGTGATCTTTTTCATTAGTGACTATAGTATGTTGGTAAAACATAAAGATAAAAAAATTCAGTCATGCTGTAACAGGTGACATAAACATTCAAAAGCAGTTTAAATGAAGGCTTTATGTATTAGTATACGTAAAATATAATGATCCAATAGGAACTTAGGGAGGTGTTTTCCAGATTCTACATTAGACTGGGGAGGGGTAGTTTAAAAAAAAATTTAGCAAAATGATTAATAACTAATAATTGATACTTTGAAATAGGAAAAGGTCCAAAGGGGTAGGGGTGGTGGGAGGAGATAGGGAAAGGAAAGAATGGAAAGGAAAAGTTATGAGAAAAGAAAAAAAATGGAAACAAAGTCTATGTAAATAGGGAAGGGTGGAGGGGTGAAGGGCACACAGGTAATGGGGAAAAATAAGAACCAAGATACATCATGTACAAGCAAGCACCCAATGATAAATGTAAACATATTGTATATCTAAAATGTACCAATAAAATAACTTAAGGAAAAAAAATATATATTTAGCAGTTAAATAATTTGGATTAAATAAAACAATCTTGATACAGGACTGATAATTGAGTAAAAGTACTTTTTGGATCAGATTGTATTATTAAGTTTTAATTTCTGACAGTTCAAGTTTCTTAAATTCTTGAGAAATGCTGGTGGAAATATTTATTAACTTTATTTAAAGTGCTTCAAAAATTTTAATGAAAGTATTACATAAACATTTAATATTTTGAATCAATTCATCTGTTATCCATCTGCAAGATCCATGAAAATTAAAATTTTAAAATTCCGATCGAGATTTTAATCCTTGATTTATAAACTTTATTTTCTTCCACCTCCAAAAGCCTTTGACTCTTCAGTTTTAACTAGACAGTTTACTTAACCTGGTCAGAGTACTGAAATCTCCCAAGGACTCCTAAATGTTATTGCAGAAGATTATATGACTTCTCTCGTTTTAAAATATTGAAATTCCAAGAAAAATTTTCTGCACCCACCTAGAATTCACGTTAAACCCTGAAAAGCAATTCATTTCTGTATGTACTCAGGATTGCAAAAAGATTTTTTTCTTTAAGGAGCAAATGAAAAATTACCTACTGTATAGCAGTTACTTATTTGAAAATTTACCAAAGATAATTATACTATATACAATTTCTCTGTAATGAACACAACGTATTAAGAAATATCAAATTGGTAATATAGTAAATAATTATATTATTTCTGGGGTTTGGAGACAAGTATAATTGCCATATAATACTATATATGTGCATTGATTATAATTTTGACAAATGTAAACTTACATAAACATTATTTGAAACAGGATCTAGAACAGTACTACATAGCAATACTTCTGAAATGAAATTTTCTGTAACTACACAGTCCAATTGGGTAGCCATAGCCACATGTGGCAGTCAAGCACTTAAAATGCAGCTAATGTGGCTGTGAAAGAAAAATTTAACTTTAATTTACAAACATTTTAATTAGCAACGTGTAGCTGGTGATTATTAACTTGGAGAGTGTAGAACATTTCCAACACCCAAGAAGTTTCCTCATGATTTTTCCAGGAAATCCTACCTCACTGACCCTACCATCATGGGAAAATAGTAATCATAGATCAGTTTTTCTTGTTCTTGGACTTCATATATGTGGATTCATTCTCTTTGCCTGCCTTGTTCCCACTAGTACTGGGGACTGAACTGAGGTTCTCTGCACTGAGCTACAACCCCAGGCCTTTTTTTGAGCTGGGGTATCATTAAAATTGTCCAAGCTGGGCTGGAACATGTGATCCCTTTGCCTCAGCCTCCCAAGGTGCTGGGATTACAGGCATGCACCACCATACCCAGCTCTGCCTGGCTTCTGTTGCTGAGCATGTTTTTCAGATTTACTCTTACTTTTTTGTGTGTATTAGTAGTCTTCCTTTTAATTGCTCAATAGTATTCCACTGTATGAATGTATCATTTTTTTTTTTTTGTATCCTCCTACTGATCAACATTTTGGTCATTTTCAGGCATTTGGTTTTAATGTTGTAAATATTGTATTTGATGCTCTGAACTAATTTAAAGTATTTATGTATGTATTATGAAAAGAATTTCCTTTGATATTGAACAAAGAGATAGTCAACTTGTTTCAATTATTACCTTTCTGTGCTGGGGTGAAAATTCAATTCCAAGATACAAAATTTCATAATATATAAAATTTTCTTGACATTTAGGATAGCTGAGCAATTGGCTGGTTTTTATTAAAGAAAACACAATTAGAAGGACAACAAAAATTTACTGTACTGATTTCAAAACCAAAATATATTTCAGGTGGGGGTGGATCTGTTAGGGGTTCTCTAGAGAACAGTAACAACTTATGTAGGTTTTTTTGTATGTGTGCTGGGTATTGAATCCCAGCTCCTATATAGTTTGAATTACTTTTGCCTCTTTCATTCTCTTGCCATCATTACACATCTACAGAATTTCAGGCCCAGTGAAGGCAATTAGTAATCTAGTAGTCTAATTTTCAAGTGCTCTGCATAAGTGCTTAATGAATACTCATAGAAATAAAACCATTAATTTCACATGGGGACTAAGAGTCTATGTGTTTCTCTCAATTGAACAAAACAAATATTCTAATCAAATGAAAAAATTTTAAAAAATGAGATTTTACTTTATTTTGGTACCCAGAATGGAACTCAGGACCTTGCTCAGGCAGCCACAACGCTGCTGAGCTACATACTCAGTGAGATTTCTACTTTATTAAAGAGTTGACCACAAATTCAAATCAGCAGTCACAGAACATATTAATTTTCAAAACTCTGTTACACAGTATTTGGGACAAGACTACGGCATATCTGTATTTTATCTTTTCTTATGCACCTTTTGTTTTTCAGGCACCAATACTGAAATATATCCTTGAAAATGCAGTAAGGAAATACTCTAGTACATAATACTGAAGAGGAAATTTACCCCTAGTAATGTGCTATAGTAATTTATAAAGTTTATAATCCATACACATATAGTCAGAGCTTTGTATTTTTCTTCAAGAGGTTCAGATACAAATGTGTTAATCTATTTTTCTGCCAATAATTCTACTCCCAGAGCAAAAACAAGTTCAAAGGACACATTAAACTCACAGGAAAAAATTAACTTTGGCATTTTAAAGATCAGAAGTATGCTGCTACCTTTCAGGTATGCAGAAAATAATTACTGTACTGGCAGTTTATTGAATTTATCAAGGAACATATGATACTTTTTGGTTAGGTTATCTTTCAGCCCACAGTGTTTTGCATTGTAATAACTACTAGAGCAGCCCAATACTGCTGGGTCTTTTCTGTGACTTAAGAAATACATGTAAAATACATATGAAGATACAACTATCTAGCTTTATAAAATGACTCAAAAGGAGATCCTACCAAAACCAAGTACAGGCAAATAGTTTTCTTGGTCTGTTTATAACTAATTATAATTATAAAACAGTATATGTATATACAGTCTACAATATTTTTTATTCTAAAGCTTGGATTCATAGCTTGGTTATTTGATGTGATGTGAACATTGAAATATTTATATTATATTAATCTCACTATGATTAGAAATCAGACCACTACCTTAAAATGGGAAAATATTCTAAATTCTAACTTTACAAAAAATTTATCTATTCCTAACTCAGGAAAAGAGCAAACCATTAAGCAGGTAAAAATGTATTTAACCAGCTTAAAATCTATGGTATAATACCCTATCACAAAGGTCACACTTTTTCTAAGGGACAGTCCCTCAAATTACCTACTGACATTCAAAATAGTTCTGCACATGCTTCATTATGTGGTTTTCTTGCCAGCAGATTAAAAGCAGTAAATTAAAAGGGAGGGGAGGATAAAAGAACTATGTTCATTGACAGCAATAAGAAGCAACAGCTGACAGTGAGGCGACAGGCAAACTAAAACAGACAAAAGAACTAAAAAAGCAAAGCTATCTATTCAGAACCATGTAGTGTGAGGAAGCAGCCCTAATATCATTGTAGAAACAGAGAACTTTATTGGTAAATGTAAACTGAAATTGCTAAATTTGAAGTTTAACTGCTGTTGGCCACCGCTTTGTCATTGGTCTATCTCAGTGGATCATGAAACCTAACTTTTAGCACTGTGCACTGTTACACTGTAACTCACTGTTGTTTTAAGAACATTTATAAACCATACCAAAGGCAACAATATTACTGTCTTAAATCATTTCAGTAGTTGGTTTTAAAATGAATTCATCACGTATTTCATGACAGCGGTAAAATATAACCATTGACTTTTAAAACTTTGTTTTTTGTTTTCTCCTAAAATGAGAATATTACCTACCTAACAGTGTAGTCAGGATTAAACAAGATAATGTATATAAAACACTTTGGTAGCACAAAGTCTAGGGCACAGAAAAAAGAGCTCAGTATTATTTTAGCACTGGTGAACTCATGCCAACAGAAATCCCTTATTTGCAGATGCAAAAATTAAGCCTCAAGAGAATTGACTTCCTAAGGCTCTACTTGTAACACGTTATTGTCTTGGATAAGCTGCTTAACGGCAAATGTTGGAGATTTTGGGTATTGGCAGGGCCCAGGGGCACGTGCCCGCTGGACTCCAGTGTGCAGAGAAATGGACAAAAATGTTTGAACCATTAAGTTATAGAGTCTGATTTATCAACGGATGTTCGAGATGTCAGGTTGTGTGCCATTCGTTCCTGTCTCCGTGTAGAACAGTAAGACCCTCAGCTACAGTGGTTGTCAAATATGAGGTGAGAGTGAGGTTAACAGGTTGTAAGATTTAGCTCAAACCCCAGTTTGGTCAACTTTATGAGCGATGAACACTTTACTTAAGGGCCAGGGCCGAAAATAACGGGGAAGTAGACGCTAACAGGATGGTATCCCAGGCAGGTGTAAGTTATCCCACCCTTACACGCCCTTGGTTGAAGGGGACCGCCATGGGTTTTGTCATCCTCCCGGGAAGAGCAAATGGACCTACACCTCTGCGCCACGCCGCGGCGGGACCGTGGGAGGCCGCTCGGCCGCCCACGCGCGCGCCGGGCTCGCCTTCTCTAAAATGGCGGCGGAGGCAGCTCTCACGCCCCGCCGCCGCCTGCGCTTCCCGAAGTCTGGCTTCAGAAGGTGGGAATAGGCTACAGAGAAACAGAAAGGATAGCAGCTCCGAGCCTCCAGTCCGAGGAAGGTCCCAAACAGTCTGAGAAAGGGGTAAGCCAGGAGGAACAGGCGATCAGACCACCATCACCAACACTTCAGATAGGAAAGAGCAGCAGCACATCCGGGCCCTCCGCCGGGCCCTCCCCGGAAGTGACGTTTCTGGCAGGGTGGGGCGACAGCTGTTCTTCACAGTAGATTCTTCCCCCGCCATAACTCATCTCTTCATGAAGTCCCTGGAATCGCCCTCACTTCCCCCTCCCCTGGGTTAGCCATTACCCTCTCATGGCTCTGGGGCTTCTTGGCTCACAGCTGGCTGCTGGGACAGGCAGCTCCCGTTCATTCAAAATATCCCTCGTACCACCACGGTAAATTCTCCTCAGCTTCGCCAGCGTGCGTACTCGTTCCTCCAAGAGGTCTCTCAGTGACCTCAGCCCTCGCCAAACCTAAGCGCACCTCTGCGGATCCCGACGTCGGGATCCTGTCCCGCCCGGGTTCGGAGGCTGTCCGTCAGTCACAGCGCTGAGCCCGCCTCTTCCGGCCGCTCGGCCGGGTCCGCCTTCTCCCCTCTTCCCTCCCTCACCCCTCCCCTCGCGAGTGTCTCCCTCTCCCTCTCGTCCCTCTCTCTCCCTCTCTCTCTCTTTTGTGAGTTATAGCAACCGTTGCCTTGTGAATCAAGCGCCATAGTCACCGTAGTCCTGGCGACTGTTACCCATCAACAACAACTACTCCTCTCCTCCTCCTCCTCCTCCTCTTCCTCCTCCTCCTCCTCCCCACCACCACCATCTCCATCACCCACCAACAACACCACAATAATCCACAGCCAAGGTGAATATTCTTCGGTCTCTACATGTGTGTGGGAGCGTGTGGATGCGTGTGAACGCGTGTGTCCGTGTGTGTGTGTTCGTGTGCGCGAGCGGAGCGCGGCTGTGCGGGGTCTCCCTCCTGACACCGGGCTGCGCGGCGGCGCGGCGGGGCTCGGTCCTGCTTGTTTACAATGGACCCCGCGCCGCGCTGGGGGTGTGGGCGCCGCGCTGCCTGCCCGCTGCCGGCTCCGGCCGCGCTGAAGGGATGGAGCGGGAGCGCGGGGGCCGCGAGCGGAGCTGAGCCGAGCGGGAGCCGCAGTTCCCAGCGCGGATGCTGGAGCTCTCCTGTAGGTCTGGTCTGAAGAGGAGGGTCAGGTGAAGAGATGAGGGTTTTTCTTTCTTTAATTTTCCTCTTTTTCAAAAGCTGCTTGTTTCCTGCTTCTTTCAGAACAGGAATGGACAAGAGCGTTGGGAGGTGGGCAAGAGGTGGCGTTTTGTTGTTGTTGTTGTTCACTTGTGGGGCCTTGTTGTGGGTTTTGTTATTTTTTTCCCCTCGTACATCGGTGAACTTTTCCCACCTCCTCTTTCCTTCATTTTTGCCCCGCTTTGCCTGGTTCTAAATGGGCTGCTCTTCTTTGACCACCATCAGCTGCACGATTTGCTTTTCTTTTTTCTTTCAAAACTGTATTTTCTTTGTGCTGCAAACAGTCTTAATATCCATTCAGTACTCTTCCCTCCCCCCTTTACCCCCTTGCGCGCGCGCGCGCGCGCGCACACACACACACACACACACACCACACACACACACACACACCAGGGGCCTCTTCCTTGGGCTCTGTTGCACTGGGAAAGACATTTTTTCCTAAAGTCAGTCCCTCTGTTTCTCTCCCCTTTTTGGTGTGTGTGCGCTTGTGATTTAAACCGGATGCTGGGCATCTGTGATACTTGGGTTAGTAGTTATTGACAGTGCTTTCTCCTTCTTGTGGAGATGGGAGGGGTAGTAGTGAGGTTTCTTTTCACTTTGATGAACCTCCCTCCCACAGGAGAGTATTAACAATTTTCATTGTGATTATGAGACTTTGTGATGAACTGGAAAGGGACTCAAGGAAGCTTTGTGAGAACTCAGTTCAGTGTTATTTGTGACAGTTATGGTACTTCAAGAGTTTTTTTTTTTCTTCTCTGTTCCTTTCCATTTGAGAGTTGAAATTGAAGTCAAGTTGTTCATAAAGAATGCATGAAGCTTCTCAACTTGAAACGTGTGTATATTTCACTTTCTTTGTGGTTAAGATCTAGACGTGTGTACTTAACATATTCCTTTTATTTACTTTTTGGTTTTCTTTGGACAGTGGCTTAAACCTGCTCGGAAGAGAGATTCCTCTTTATGGCTCTGTTAATATTTTTCTGTGCAGTTTTGAATACCTATTAGTCCTCAAGTAGTAGAGTTCTTGATTAGAGCTAACCTAGTTTTACAGATCCCTCAATTTTGTTTATTTTCAGCCAAACTTAATTAATAGATTATCTGTAAAGGGTTTTGATAATGAATGTGTGCTAAAACAAGTATAATGTACCATTATAGTCGCACATATTGAAGTTTCTGAGTTAGATTTTAAAAATACTTGGGCTTTTTTAATCACAGCAAGCATATTGATTTAACTGACAGTATAGCCTGTGAAAAATGTGACAGTATTAATTATTCTTGAGATTGTCAATGAGTAGGTTGGGTAATTATAATGCTATTAAGGCTAATATTTTGTAAAATAAGAGTTGGGGGTTTAATCTTTTCTTGTGATTTCTATGCTGAAAACACTCAGATTTCTTTATAATTATTCACCCCTCCACAACCTGAATTTCGTGCAAATCTCTAATACTAACTTGTATTTTTTTTCCCTGTTCAGATAAATGTCAAATGCTCAAACACGTTTGAATGGTGAAGCTCCAGGGTCCTATAAACTCTCTGAAGTTAATAGGAGTTTTGCTGTCTTGGGACAGTTTTAGATCTTATGCCATTTAAGTAACTTTTCATTCAGATAGGTTATATATGCTATAATGTTATGGTTTAACGTGTTTATTTGCAGTGCCCAGGAACTTTTTGAGGCATTTCACTCTCTACCTACCTATATACCTACCTACCTCAGGTTTTCTAAAATTTACCTTTTTGTTCACAGGTTGATTTTAGAACAGTACTTTACTTATTCTTACAAATGTATATGTGGTGTAAAAATTGTTAGAGATACTTTGGGCTTAGGTAAATTGAAATTATTCATACGGATTGACTAATAAACAGAAATACTAACAAATGATATTTAAAATTAAATATAAGGACAAGTACTTAGTATTTAGTTAATTCTTTCTGTAATATTTTTCCTAGGGAGGACTGTTCTGTATTGGTATTCTTTGTTTTCATTTTTAGACTAATAGAAATCCGTGAAAGTGATCATGCTTTGAAACTAAAACTCTTCAATAGTAACTTGTTTTGAGTAGCTGAATGCCTGTGATTTGATGTATGTTATAATGCCTGTTTCAGACTTTTTGGATGTTTTGCCTGTGAATTATATTAAACAATATAGAGTATAGGTATAGGGTTTATGGTGCAGGATAGGGTAAATTATACCTTTACACTTCTTTGAAGGTTTGTAATCATTTCAGTGTTTTCATTACATAGAAATAGTTATGCCTAATTTCCAAAATATGGTATTATTCTTCCGGTATTCAAGTAGTCATGTATTCTACTTAGACACTTAAATAAAAAAGGTTTGTAGCTTATAAGCTTAAGTTACTTTAACCTTAAAGAATTCTTTTTACTTTGAACAAATTTATTGTGGTAAATTCTTTACCATTAAAATGCTAGCTAAAATGAATGAATCTTAAATCCAGATAGGTTCCTTGCATTGTTTGATAATATGCTACTTTTGTGTAACATTTTTTATTATTGAGTAAGTTGGTGTTGTGTGTGCATTCTTCTCAGCTTCCAGCTTAAGAAATCAGTAGGTGAACTATAATCATTATGCTTTTCAAAATTTAAAGTGTGGTGTATCTGTATGTTTAAAAGATGAATGTAGTATCAGATGTGTGAGATGAGTTACATTTTTTCCTAACACTCTAATAGAAATGTTACTTTCTATTTGATATCTTTTGTGAGAATGTTACCAGAAACGTGGTTACCAAACAAGTAAACTTCTTAATTATGAAGAGTCTGCTGTTTATTTTGTTTTTATGCTGAGCACTGGCTAAATATCCTTTATTTGGTCTTAGTTACTTTCAAAATGATTTTCTGGACTAAATTGCTTGCCTTTATTAACTCTTTAGTATATGTTCCCAGGGCCACTGCAAAGTGGGTTTTTAATTCCACTCTGTTCACAGGTGCATAGTGTTCCCATATTTTGGAAATCCTAGATTAAGTGGATTTGACTAAATCTAGCTCTTTAGAGACAGATGGCTGCTTTAAACAGGTGTCACTTTCATTTTTACTGCTTTGTGTTGGGACTTCCAGTGGTTTACAAAAGGGCTGTCTAAAGCAGGTGGCATCCTTTGCTTTTGTCCTTAGTAAGATCTTTTAGAGTTAATTATTTTTCTAGGTTTTTTTTTTTTAAGTAAAAGTTTTGAAGAATTAATCTTTGAACTACTCCACATTTGTCATTTAACCAACATAGCTTTTATTTCTGAATATCACTGTACTTTCAAACTGTAGAACTTGCAGATCCTTTCACAAAACACTTAATTCTTGCAAAAAAAAAAGATAAATTCTCTTTGAATCCAGAAAAAGTTTATAGCAGCAGTTTACTCAGCTCAAGAGTCAAATTTATGTGAAGCAAAAAACCAAGGCAAATTTGAATAAAGTGAAATCTGGCTAACATGACAAACTCTTCCATCCCTTACTTAAAGAATTTCTTTAACAGCATTATTTTAACCTGAGTGATATATGTTGAAAACTGGTTTTATTTTTTGTTGGTTCAGTATTTTAAAACTACTTCAATTGCTGCTATAAAATTTATAGGGATTTTTAAAAATTGAAATTGTTTTTAAGCATTAGTGTTTAAAAATATGCACTGGAGTAAATAAAAGGGTATAAACCTATTGATTTCTAAGGTTTATTTTTACTCCATGCCTCTTTCTTTCTTTGTGGGGATTTTATACATCTTATAACAGATGCACCAGAGGGTGCTGTGCTGTTTTCATGAAATTATTATCACTAAAAATGTGAACTGATTGTAACTGTTACTTAAAGAAAAATTTTAATTATCTATGCATTCAAGCATATAATAACCTTATTTGTATGGAATTTAAGTTTTTAATATACTGTCTTAATTGGAAGTTTTATATCAAAGCCTTTCCCTATACTTAGATAATATGTATTAGCACAACATAGAACAGTATCAAGATTGATATCGATCATCTTATCCAGGTATTTCAAGCTCTATCAAAAATAAATTTAAGTTGAAAATCATACCTTTGGCAATATGGCATTTTATTCTTGAATATGACATTGTTCACATATACTACTGTGTTGTACTTCTTATAACTTTATATAGCATAGTGATATTCTTATGGTATAATCTATAAAAAACCACATCTGAAAAGCATAAATGCTTATAGTAGTTATCAGCCTGATTAATCAGCAATAATAAGATAATTTAGTTTCTATTTCCTGCTGTTAGAGTAGTCTGGTTTGGTTTTTTTGTTTTTTTGTTTTTGTACAGGGTTTGAACTCGGGACCTTGCACTTGGGAGGCAGGCGGCAGGACCACTGAGCTAAATCCCTGGCCCAGTCTGGTTTGGTTTTTAAATTTGGTTTATTATCAGAAAAATTTTAGAGTGTGCACCTGTGCTATGTGCTGTACTCTGTGCTATGTACTTATAAACTGAGAGTGTCTGTCTGTATCTGAATATTGTTCAGCAAGACATTTTTTAAAACTGTTGAGTCCAGTTGTTGGGGCTGCTTCTTACCTCTTTGACTCTCTTTTCATAACAGTATGTCCTCTAAAAGGCAGATACTGAAACAGTGGTATCTTTCTCAAGCCTGGGAAAGTGTAGTTACATCCTACAAACTTTTAAATCTTGATAATGGATTTATCTGTACCATTATACCACATTCAACTACAATCAATCAATTTTGATAAAAAGTAACAGTATAAGGCATAGTAATTCATGTGTTGAAATGCCTCAAGAATCCAAACCATCAATAGAAAGAAACAATATTTTAAAATACTGGTTTTATTAAATAGATTAGGCATTTTTCCTTAAAAATATATATAGCAAGTATATTAGTATATAGCAAGTTGTATTGATTGAAATCTGAAGTTTATATTTCTTATCAAATTGCAGGATGTACTTAATGAAGTGAATCAGTTGAAAAACTGAATTGTATTTAGTGTACCAAGAAGTAAATGGGATAACTGTATTACAGGCTAAGACCACAGGCTTTGGAGTCAGATTTCAGGTTATCTTTTTAGGAGTATGAACTTTGGACAAATTGTTTGCCTTCACTTACCCTCAGTTTTCTCATTTGAAAAAGGGTCATTACCACCGTATCTCATTTGTGGGGTTTTGTTATGATTGAAAAAGCATTTATGTGATGTTCTTTGGTCAGCTTTTATCTTAGAATATATGCTCAGTACCTGTTGACTATTGTTGTTATGAAATACTGGGAAGATACCTATTCTAATCTTTTACCACTTAAGAATTATTTTTAATATGGTCCTCTGACTAGCTCTTTTCCAATGGGACTAAAATTTTGAAATACTGCCCACTAATCTACAGTCATTAGATAAGTATTTCCTTCTTCCACTTTTAAAAATCAAAGTCATGAAGCCATCAATCACAAGGTTGGATTACTGATTGATAGCCAGTCTTGTTACTTCCCTGAATTAAAAGAATGCCAGTCCAAATTTATGCTTTAGTTTTACTCTGCAGCCTTATCATAATGGGCTCTTTTTACTGTGTTTGTACAACTCTCTTGATCTAGGGACTTCAGAATAAGAAGTAATGATGTAATATTTCATTGTGTCTTACACTTCCCATTGTCCATGTCATTGTCCTCTTTATATTTTCACATATTCTACATGAATTCATTGAAACATTTTGAGCCCTATTTAAACATCATGTTAAATGTAGTCATTACTATATTATAATAAGGAAAAATATAGTTTAAAAAGAGAAGTTCGTCAAGAAATTAAACTACAATTTTATAATATACTGCTTAGCATGGTTATTTTCTAAGGGTAGAAAAATGTGTTGAGGTCATCACTGATATACCTGTAGAAATAAGGAATTTTGGAGTAAATTTTTAATCCCTATCTTGAATTGTCGAGTAATCTTGGACCATGATCCAGTATAATAATATGAAATTATAGTGGGAAAGTATCATCTTTGGCATCCTTTCTTTTGATGTTAAAAATGTTTAAAATAACATTTTTCAAGTTGGCTGTTATATTTAAAGTAGCTATTTGATAATTTGCTATATTTCTGGATTTTTTTGAGCAATTTGATTAAGAATGAAATGTTTTTCTCATTTTAGAATGATTTAAATAGCCCTAAGCTTTCTCAAACTGGAAATACGATTTATATATACCAAGTGATAAACATCTGATCTGTGTCATCTTTTCTCCTGAAGTGTTACATATTGTTGGGGCTTTTTGCCTGCCCCTCTCACTTCTTGTGCTCCGGTCCTTCTCTATTAATAAGAGATTTAGTTTTGTTAAAGTGTTGAATTCATTATATGATCTCCTTTATATTATTTTTGTAGATTATTAACCCCAGAATATAAATCAGACTGACTCAGCTCAGCCATTTCCCTTGCTTCCTTTTCCCAATGTATTTGATACATTTTCAAAGGAACTTTTAGAAAAAGACTAGGAAATGTGATTTACATGGAAAGATTATATCATTTCTAATCATCTGTTATTTTCTTAAACTCCAGTCTGAATGCCCTGTTGATCAAATACATAACCTTGTTTTACTAATGTTACCTGAGTATAGGTTTTATTCATAAGTCTCTCTTCTTAGTCCTTGGTAAACACAGGCTTCTGGCGAAGTACTTTGGGATTAATCTGGAGAACAAAAATGTATTTGCACAATCATATATGTCTGCCTATTGCTGACTTTTAACTTCTGGATTCTTCTTTCTGACTTTTATTGGAAGTAGTAATACCTAGTTGATACCACTTGTCTCTGTTTTATTAGTGCCTGGTCAGGGATTCCCGGAGGTTCTTGGTGTTTCCTGTTTAGGTAAAAAATGATATAGGATAATTGGAGCTGAGACAGGAACCATAAGAGAGTGAGGCAACTGGCCTGAAAAAAGGGGGGTGGGCATTAGTTGGTGAGAGGAGACAGATATATTGAGAAATGATAGAAGAAAGGAGAGAGACTAAGTTGAGAAATATAAGAACTTCAAAAGTGCCAGCGAAAGGAGGGTAAAAGAAAACAAAGTTATTCAGTTTGCTACTATGAAACCTTAGGCTTTTCAATAACACTCTAGGTCTCAGCTTCTCCATCTGTAAAATGAAACAGTAAGACAATGTGATCTTCAAAGCCATTTGCAACCCGGATTGTCTGTGTCCATGGCACTGAGAAAAGGGAAACATGCCAATAACATGGAGCCAGGAATTGCTATTTGCTTTACCTATGATCTCAAAGGCTACCATGTTGCTTGCCTGTTGTGTTTCTTCTGATAAGAACAACAAAGAAGGAAAACCCAGAGTTCAGTGCTCGCTCAGTGGCCATACTGATGGCACAGTCTCAGAAGGTTCCACCATTTAAGTGGCTTCTGTAGAGAGCAGTTGCCAAATGCCCTGATTTCTTCACCCACATAGGAGTTAGCTGAGTCTCACAGCTTGAGCTTCTGCTGGAGCCAGCTTCTCTGTATATGTGTTCCAGACAAGTATGTGACAGTTGGGGCTCCTGCTTGCTGCTCACCAATGAGATATTTAAAAGAAGACATCATTTCCGAACTATGTTAATGGGGGGAATCAGAAATAATAAAAATAATTTAGGTTTAGGATTATTGGTTTCATTTTTTTAACATTTCTTCCCCAGTTATTTAAAGCCTTAACTTTTTTCTCTCCTTCATACTATACAACTGGTTTTTGAAGAGCTAAAATCTTGTCAAGGTCTGGGCAGGTTCAGAGAGCCTTTAGACTACTTTGGGGGCTTGATCTGGAAGCATTGCCATCATTCATACTAGCATACTCTTTATATTTCTCCATTGGTAATTACTGCTTTTCTTTCTTATTTTTTTTCTGAATATGGTTTTACTTGGGTAACCAGTCTTTTAATTCAGGTTTGGTAGCAGAAAATTTGTTACAATTTTTGGTAAAAAAAAAATCTGCATGTTCATAAATTCTACTTTAATGGTACTTCGATTAGTAGACTTCTCAGGATTTTCCAACAGGAAATGGTAAGAGAGGAAACATTTTTGCTTAAGTTTAGGAAAAACCATATATTCTTCTCTATCTCTTAAGCAGCCTAATAGGGGAAGTGTATGAAAATTAAGAGATTGTAATTATTAGTTTGAAAAATTATTTTTGAATACTATTTTTGTTGATTATTGTAAAAAAGTTTTTGAACTACATTCAGATTTGTAAGTGTAATAGCATTTTATATACTTCAATATAACTATGATTCTTAAAATATATCTGCTCCTCTTCATTTTTAATCAATATAGTTTATCTTAATGTGCAAAACAATTTTAGAGACTCTTTGCTTGTCAATTAGGTTTCTTTCCTCCGCGCTTTAGTTATAAAGGAATGGAGGAGGTTGCTGGAGAGGAGCGAGAAGAAGCAGACACATTTAGAAATCATACGCTGTTTCTATTGTTAGATATCAGTGCCTTACATGTTCTCCCCAGTTCGTTTTTCTGGACTATGAAGTTTTGGTGGGGGTGGGAATTGAGGTGGGAATTGGGGAGGCAGGAGATAGACGAGACTCGGGTTATCCACTATTTCTTCCTGATCTCTTTTCTTTCCTGCTGTAGTATTGTACACAGCACATGTGTTTTTGTGAAGATAGGCATTTTATTACTTTAATAAAATGTTTACTACATTTTATGAAAGTACTTCTTTTGTCCTAAAGTATGGTTATATCTGTGCTTAGTGATTCCTTTGCTCCTAAAGAATGAGTATATCTATATATGTCTATCCATTAATATATTAATGGATACAAAATAATGTCCTCTTTTAAGGGGCTTGTATTGTGATGTCCTACACAGTTTTAGAAAGGTAGAGGTAAAATAAAGGAATAGTGCGAAAACTTAGTTCATGAATTAATGATCCTTTAAATCTACCTCTATGTTTTGCTTTGGATAGATGGTTTTGTGAATATTTTTTGGCACCAAAACGTGGGTTTTTCCTCTGCTACTATTTATGCTGATATTTTCAAGAACTAAAAGAGTATAATAGATAACATCAGGCTTTTATTGATTGGCATCTGATAATATTTGGTAGCAGTTTTAGAGATGAGTTTGATAAAGTGCCAATCTAAGTCATTAATTAAAAACACTAGTATTACTAGTGTATTATAGCAGTAATCTGGAAATCACCTTTACAATTTTAAATGTACAACATGTATTTTACTGTGCCATAATGGAAAGCCAACATGAAAAATTAATACACAGAAATGAGATAAACAAATTATTTCTTTTATAACATGATTATATGTCATGATTCTCATTTTAAAATGCTTTGTTTAAAAAAGTCACTACATTTTTAAGATGTTCTTATTAAAAGTGGAGTTTACGTGGTTGTGGTAGGGGAAAGGAAAGAAGGGAATGGAATTAACATGAGAAAATGAAAAAATGGAAACAAAGTCTTTGAAAATAGAGAGGGGTGGAGGGGTTAAAGGGAGGGCCGGGGAATGGGGAAAAACTAAGAATCAAGATATATTATGTAAAGGTACAAATCTCCAATGATGAATGTCATTATATTGTATACCTAAAATGTACCAATAAAATTAATTTTTAAAAAGGTGGAATTTAGCTTAAATACTGTGTTTTGTATATGTTTGCATATGTACACCTTTAGAAAGTCATTTTAATGTACATTTTGCTTGGTGCTCTAGAAATGTTATCACTACTGTTTTTTGCTCCCTGATTTTTGCATTGCACATATATTGGAATAAGAAACATTTGTATTGCACCTTAGTGCTATTTTTGTGAGCCAAAGAAAATTATGGGAAATGTTTAATTTTGAATGAACTGAGTGTAATCTTGAAAACAATTTAGCACCTCAAATTATGTGATGATTTTTAGAGGCCACTTTTAGTTAATAAAGACCATGAAAGCTGAAGTCAAATTAAATTATAGTTAAATACAAAAAGTGTAGTCCTTCTAGTCATAATAGGTTAAGATATTATGCTGCTGGATCAATATTTGATCTATTTCTTTATTTTTAGAAGTCTGCTGAGTTTTGAAATTTAAAACCTTTAAATAATATTGAATGAGTAGAGCTGTATAATGTGGATTTGTATTTCAGCAGAGGTTTGAGCTATGGTTTTAAGCCATATGGCTATGGTTTGGAAGTGAGATGGGACTTTTAAAGTGTTTAAACTGGGAAAGAGATATATTTTAATACTTTGGGTTAAGTTTGCTTGGGCATTTTTGGAAGTTGATAAGAATGTAATTGAGGTGAAGATTGAGTATTCCACTTACCTTTATTTTCTGTTGCCCTGGAAAAAATTGGAAGGAATGATTTCTCTCTTGCATGATATAACCCTTTCTATTAAATTGTATTTTTGTTCATTTCCATTGCTATTTGGAATTTCCCAAATACACATTACATGTGACTCTTGGAAGTTGGAATTTACATGTTGGTTTACAAACCTTAGAATGCCAATAGATGGCACCCCTTGCCCAGAACAGCACCTTAATCTGAATGAATGGGGTGACAATGAGGGTAAATGAGAGCAGGGTCATATATTAGAAAACACAAGAATATGAATAGTGGCTAGTATAATGGAAAGAAAAGGAAGGGTCATTTCAGGGCTGTAATTGAACCCCAGTTTGCAAATTCAGCATATCTAATAATACTTTCTCTATTACTACTACTGACCTAGTATTTGGTTCAAAAACATTCTATTAGAGACCTAAGGAATAGCTGGATATATCACTTCTTGAGCTTTTGTATGATTGTCCTTTACATTTAGTTTTGAATGAGTTATTAGAGGATTGTGTGTTTAATGTCAATAGTATTTTGGTTAACTTAGGAATACTGAAATGGGTTAGTTTCCTTTTTTTCTAAAGTACTGTGGATTGAACCCTGGGCCTTTGCTCTGAGCTACATCTCCAGCTCTTCAAAATTTTTTTTCCTAAAATTTTTGAGACAAGTTGAAGAGAAATGAGGTATTAAGTTACAACATTGCATTTCCCAAGCTATGTGGTTATATTTCTAAAGATGTGAGAGTGTAGAAGGCTACAAAGATGATATTTGAAAATCTTTAAGGATTAAAAATAAGGATAAGGGAAACTAAAAAATAGAATTGGATGAAATTAGAAAATTTACAATTGAAAAAGAAGGGAAGATGGATTAATCAGTGTGAATGGTGAAATAATTTTTTAAACAATCTTTTTTTTTTTTTTAACCTTCCAATGATTTTAGCTAGTAGAAGCAACTGAGAAAAAGATTACACTTAATTCTTTATGGCACATTTGATTTTTTTGATAAATATTTATAAGACTCGGGGATCCTTGATATTTATTGTCTGAATTTCTAGATGGTATATCTATAAAAGCAATAAATTGGGATGCTACATCAGGGGCTTGTAATTATTTATCACAAAATAATACAGTATTAATATACAAAATAGACATAACTAATATATTCATTTTGGATATCTGATTTGCTTATCTGATATCCGAAGCAATCTACATTTGGGAAGCCAATGGATAGTGGAATCTTAGGTTAAGAACAAATTCAGTGTAGACTTGAAACAATGCTTACATTATGTTTCCAACAAAATATTTAAAGGTGATTGATTTTGATATTGTATCCTCTCTACTGTATTAAACTAGAAAATTTGTTATCACCTCCTGGTTGTGTCTTTTATTCAGTAATCCAGGGACCTCTGTTTATCTGACTTATTCTAAAAGGACAGGGAGAGAGGCCTATGTCTGTAGGACATAGGGAAAAAAAACCTCTTGAATATAATTCATAGTTAGTTAAATGGAGTTAATCTTTTATCTGTCATTCTTTTATTTGTAGGTTAATTTAGGTAAATAGTTAACAGCTGTTGTAAGTTGACTATGAGGATCAATTTTGTTTTGGAATAGTCTCTTCAGTTAGCTATTTAGTTTATGGGACATATTCTGAGTTTGTAATATAACAAAGAAAGAAATATCCAAGAACTAACGAGCTAAGAATTTATGATAGCATTCAAAGCAGTTTAATATTTTTGGATTTAGTATCTTCAGGGAATGAGGAATTTCTCTTAGTTTTTTTATTTAACTGAAGGCAGATAGGTAAGATAGAAACTTATTTTCTAATATCAGAAGACTCCCCCATTATTCATGTTGGCAACTATTCTCTAATGAGCTACTGTGTATATAACAAATAATGATTAATGGCATTTGAATAAACAACACAAAATGTGGACCTAAATTTCTTTATTGAAAAGCTAATGTTTCCTTCCTGTTTTAATCTAATTAAATAATTAAGATAAAAAGTCAATAAATATGTTACTTATTAAATAAGACCCACATTTTTCATTTGTATAATTACTTTAATTGCTAAACTTCTTTCTAATCCTAGGGGTTCATTGGAAATGTATATGACTTGGCAAAATATTTTGTGGCAGTCTTTTTAAATATTTCTATTGCAGGATAACCACCCAGACTGAATAATAAATTAACAGAAAATAACCAAAGGTATGCTGTAATTAAGTGGTCTATCCCACTATGTTTTTTCTCAAAGGGTTACTTTTAATTTTTTTTTACCATTAGAAAATGTCTATGTTGTGATCCTACAGAAGTAGATACAAGAGATAACATGAGGAAAACATCAATATGAGCCAAACAAAATTTGAAAAAAACATAAATACACTGCTGCAAAACAAAAGATCATGGAATATATATGTTAATTTCAGTAATATTTATAGAATATTTTATTGTGAATTTAATGCAATATAAATTTAACCATTATTGAATTAACTTTTTCTGTGCTTTTAAACTTATTCTTAAAAATCAAAATTTTATTTGGCCTTTTAAATTCTACATTCCATTAATATTTTCTGTGCTTTTGACACTATGCTTAAATTAAAAATATTTTTTTCATTTGACATTCTACTCAGTAAAAAGCATGGTCAATTTTATTTTAAAGTTGTTTCTTTTAAAAATATGACTATCACTGCATTTATCTCATGTGATATATTGAAGAAGACAGCTATTTTCAATGGGAGAATAATATTGGTTTACTTATTTTATATTGGAATGACTCCCCCAAAACAAACAGCTTGATGCTCTAATTTGAACACCACTGTCTCTTCATATGTATAGGAGAGCTTTATCCAAGTATTGACTTGTATTTTAGAGCATGACCCTTTTTGCATAGCATCTGAACTTTTGGGTCTGAAATCTCCAACCCCATATATTGAGCATCTTCTTCCTTAAGGGTTCAACTTCTGCCTTTCTTCCTGTTTCTGCTTAACTATTCTACTGCTGTTTTCCTTTGCCTCTTAGCTATGTCTGGCCCAGCACAGCTAATGTGAAGAGGAAGCCAGAGGGCTACAGTAGAGATTAGAGATGAACAGGTCTATCACTAGAGTTGCATATTTTCAAATGGCACAAATATTCTTGTCTTATAGCTAGCACAAAACTTCTTAAAGGCAAGCATTGCAAATGTGCTGCCTTTAGTATTCACAGTACTTCTCGGTTTATTTATACTTTTGCTCTCCAATTTTTTCTAGAGAAAGTACATTAAGGTATTATAATTCTGCATTCAAAGTTTGAATAAATATTTTAAAATTATTTCCAACTAATTTTTGGTACATGTATCATTTAATTGTTCTGTTTTAGAATGATACAGAAATAATTTTTACAATACTTTCCAAAACCATAAGTAGGCTTTATACTAAGGGGAAATACCATACTTGCAATACTTTTATTTTTAATAATGTAAAAAGTATTTTTATACCTGTATTGCTGGATGTTCATGGTATATGTCATAATCATTGTTTCAGTATAAATAATTATCAGGTCTGGAATGTACCTCTTTCCTTTATTTTATTTTATTTTATTTTGTTTTTTTGTGTTAGGAATTGAACTTACTGCTCTACCACTGAGGTATGCCCCCAGTTCCTCTCTTTACTTTTTTGTAGAGTGATTCTTATGATTATGACAATTATTGTAAAAATTCACTTGTTATTTTTTTAAAATGGAAACATTTGTTCCTGTAGTTCACTCTCTTGTGGAACAAAAGTGAAATATTGGTAGCTGATACAGGTGATACAAGCTGAGACTTGCCCAACTGGGTTTGAAAAGTGTTGCAGCATTAAGTGCGCGTGCTGTAGCAGAAGGAACATGTGAATGAACTGTCCTTCATCCCATGGCAACTAGGAGCAATAACAGCAGCCCTGCTATTGTACGACTTTTTATTTTCTTAATCTGAGTTTTTGGAAGGATATATTGTTTACTGATTCATAGTATTATAAAGTTGTGATAGGAATAAGTAATTGTGTACTAAGATTTTTGGTGTATGTGCTGGAAGGAAATAAGTGAGCTCAGGTTTAAACTTAGTATTCTTTGATAAAGATGAAATATTTGAGTGCTAACACTGTTAATTATTTGAAACAGTTTGTTTATGAGATACAAAGGTAATGACAGCTGAATTTTCTAGCATAACCTGATGCTTTCTGCAGTCTTATTTGTGGTGCCAAATCTGAAAAGATATATTTATATAAAACAGGAGTAAGCTTCCTATGGGGGAAACCATTTGTCATTTGCTCTTAACAAGGTAAATCCCCACAGACAAACCTTCTTGTAAGACTGTTCCCATTGGATTTATCCTCACCTTCAATAAAAATGGAATATGATAAACAATGGTGTGATGAAATATTAGTTAACTCTTGCACTTTTTCCCAGAAGTTATTTTTATTTATTACCCCCCCCTTCTGTCTCCTGGAGATTGAACTCGGGGCTTCACATATGGTAGGCAAATGAGTCACCCTAGAGTTTCATGCCCAGCTGTTTTTATTTTGAGACAGGGTCTTGTTAAATTGTCCAGGCTGGCCTTGAACTTACAATCTCATGCCTCAGCCTTCAGAATAGCTGGATATCTATGTGTATACCATCACACCTGATCATTATTCTTATTCTTTATGAATTTTAAAAAATGTAATACTGCTATTTCATATGAATTAGTAGACTCAGAATATAATGCTTTACATTGATTTTCCTTTCCATTAATGAATAAACTTTTGAGTGGGGGAAGCATCCAAATGATTTAAACTTAACTGTATTTCTGATGTGCTGATACACAGATTGGCCCTTAAGATAGAACAGAAAATGCAAATATTGAAGTTGTATGTCAGATGAATAGAATGTGCTAAATACTTTGAGCTTTTAAACTGAGATTTAAATATAGAGATTGAGTATTAGAGTAACTAATTTCTAGACTGCTGTACTTACTGGACATAATGTGGAAGAATCTTAAATGTGGAATGTGGTCTTAATATCTTATAAATTTATAATCTGGGTAATTTTTGTGTAAATTATTTTATTATGGAGTAACAAAATCCTCTTGAAGGATTTTGAGCTTTTAAAATCAACTCAGTTTTTTGTTTCTCTGGGTCAGAACTTTTCAGAATTCTTCATTGTCTGTTCATCAGAATCATTTAAGAAATATTCAGTGCCACAGTGTGCCACAAAACTACTTAGCATTTGCCATTTGGAAGTTTATAGTTTCATGTCCATTTTCAAGTTTAAACTTCACCACTCTACTCTGTAACTCTTCTTTTCAAGCCAGGCTAGCTTGTGGTACTGTGTATTGGTTAAGAACATGAACTTTAAAATTCATGAATTTGAATTCCATCTCTATTACTGCCCAGAAGTTTTACTATGGGCAGAGTATTTAAACTCTGTGAAATAGGATTAATAAAATCAACCTTAAAAAGAGTGTTTCAAAGGTCATGTCATGACACAGGCAAAAACAATGATGCCCCTGATGTGTAATTGCTCAGTAAATGACAGTTGCTATTACTGTCTTATATGGTTGCCTAAATTCTGTTTTATTATTTCTCTAAATCTTGGTTCTCATCCTTTTTCTACTTAGAATATATTTTCTGTCCTATTTGAATCCTTGTCTCCCAACATTAGTTTTTGTGGTGAGGATGTAGCTCAGTGGAAGAGTGCTAGCCTAGCATGTGTAATGCTCTGGGAAACTAGCTTAAAGGTAAGAGTGGATGTTGGAGTGGTTCCCTAATGGGGTTTCTTTACTTCTAATGATTTATTAATTTCTCCTTATCTCTTGCTACTGATTGGGAATTGTAATTGAGATTTTTATTTATTATTAAATGTTTAATCTCTTCAAATTGTAAGCTTCCTGAGGGCAGAAGATTGTGTAATAGATTTTTGAATTTATAATGAGATCCAGTGTCCTTTCCTATTAGTAGTGAATAATTCATTAGCTTTTACATTATCTTCTAATTAAATTACAGAAATCACTTTTAACTGTTTGTAGTTTTGCGAAGCCTTGCTTTTGTAATGACCATTAGAACACCGTAATTTTATTATTGCCATTGGATTTATTTCCTTTTACTTCACATAGTTAAAGCCATGGATTAATGATCTTTGTGTATTTTGTCAAATATAGAGGAGCATCTAGCAAGTAATAAATTCGGGTTGACTCCAGTGAAAGCTGCTTTTTCTCTTCTCAGATGGCACTTTGTAACTTCACTGTGTACACATACATGAATTTCATCTGTCGCTATTTATCTGTCTGAAATTCTGGACTTGCCTAGGATATCTTTAGTGTGAAGTTGAGGAATACCTTATCAGATCTAGCACCTTTTTTTTTTCTAGTTTTGACAGGGTTTAGGAATTCCTACTGCTGTTTACTGTGGACTAAATGTGAAATGTTATGAAAACTTTGCTTTTTGGAGACTATTTGAATACTCCAAACCTCTTGTATTTCTCTTTTTGCTACCTAACTTCACTATACCCGCTGGGATGTTAAAAGTTTGGGATCAGGATTTGAGTTCCAGGTTTACAGCAAGGTAACTGGTGATATCAGAATGGAATTACTACAGTAATCAAATCTCTGGTTATATTTGAGGCATTTTATTTAGGGTTGCACTATGAAAAGGTTGTATTATCTGATTTGATATCTTCTACAGAGACTATTCCCCAAAAAACTTGTTTTCATAGGGAGCTGTCATCCATGCATCCATAAATCCGTGTAGCCATTTTATTTTTATTGTATTTTTTTAAAGGAAATTAGGGTATTATAGGTTAACATTTATACAAGCATAGGTAAGGGCAGCATGATGCAAACAGCAGAAATTGTAAAGCAGGGATACAATTAATTTGACCATATACAAAATAATAACTTAAATGAAAAGTCTCATAAGTAAAGCTAAAAGATAAACTGAAAAATACTTTGCCAGATGACCAAAGCAAAAATTTCTACATATATTAAATATTGTCACAGATAAGTAAGAAAATTCTAAAACTACCTCAGAAAATAAAAATGGTAAAGGACATAAGCAAGTTTTAAAAGAAATATAAATTAAGTAGACGTAGTACTAGTCATAACAGTGAGAAGCTGGGAACATGTGGAATAATCAACAATAGGCAACTGACTGAAATAAATTATGGTATATATATCTATACTTATCCAAGCCTCTTTTTTTTTTCTTTCTTTCTTTTTTTTTTTTTTGGTACCTGGGATTGAACTCGGGTCCTTGTGCTTGCTGAGCAGGGAGTGAAACTGCTGAGCTAAATCCCTGGCCCTTCAAGCCGCTTTTTAATAAGTGTATTTTCATTTTGCACTATTTTTTAAGGTGCTGAGTTTGCTAAATTTACTAGCAATTGTGAAGTCATTTTTAACGTTCCAGACTCATAAAGGATGCTTTTCAATTTCTATAACAAGTTTAAGTGTACATGATCATTTTCATTTTTTATATTCATTCTTTCCTTGAGCGAGTATTGGTACATACTATATGGGCCAAGAAGTGGACTCCGGTGGAAGATAACAACAATGAACAAAACTGATTAATACTCTGTTCTTGAGGAGCTCACGTTCAAACAATTGGGCATGAAAGAAGAAAAATATTATAATAGATTGTTATAAATGGAATAGAGAAAAGGTAGAGAAGCTAGGTGATGGGAGTGGATAAAGTTGCAGGTTTTTTTTTTTGTACCAGGGAATGAACTCTGGACCTTGGGATTGCGAGGCAGACAATGGAACCACAGAGATAAATTCCCTGCCCTAAAGTTGCAGTTTTAAATAGGGCGATTAAGAAAACTATAGAGAAGGTGATATTTGAACAAAAACATGAAGGAGGTAAGTTTTTGTGTATGCAAATAGAATACTGATGCTTTTGATGCTCACATTCTTTCCATAATAGAAAACCCTTTTTTTCAGCTGTCCTTACATAGTACTCTTCTGCTTTATTTTTTGCCCTCTTTTATCATTTTTATATGCCTTCTCTAAATGTATTGCTTGTGTGTGTATATATGTGTGTGTGTGTTTATGAGGCATATTGACTAGGTCTATGATTTTCTTTAAGGAAACAAGCAGATTGAGAGACTTTCAGAATTAAATCAACTCCATACTATCTGCTTGGAAGTTGGAGGTTCTTCTCAGAGAGTTGTAACTGTTACTAAAACATAATCCTAAAAAATGAGCAGAATTTATACATCAAGTATTAAACACAAAGATAATTAATTGGCAAGTAAAAGTTGGAATCAGCCAGACTGCAGTTTGATTGTTTATACTCTCAGTGTGCTCATGGCTAATTTAAACTGGAGATGGAATCTTTGCATATGATAGCTTCTATGATAAAATTGGTCTTCCGTGTTTCTTAAGATGTGAAATTAGAATCATTGTTTATATAGCATAGATATCATTATCTAATCAACTTTAATCACAATTTATAACTTAAACTTATTTAAAAATTTTTGTATATGTAGAAAGACATAAATGGGTTATTTAGATCAGTAAAAGTTACTAATGGAGGCAAATTATCTTATTATTTTGACAAATACCTTGTCAGTGATATTTTTAGAATGGTATATTCAGTATGCTGATGTCAAAATCATATTTTTCATTTTAATTTGTGTCAGATATTCATCTTTATTTGCCGGTCATCTATTGTGAAATGCAGAGTTTTACATTTGAAGCTGTTGTACTGTATTGTAAAACTTCAAAAATGGGACAAATATAATTAATATAAAAGTATATGTTGTTATATATTTAAGTTAGAGAAGTAGAAATTTCTGTGGAACCTTAAAACAAAACACTACCTTTCTGTTTGAACTTTCATAACCATATATACAATACTAATTTTTAATTTTGATTTCCATCCTTAAAGGCCTGTTTAGTGATTATACTTGCAAATTTGTCCAGACATTTGTGTCCCAAGTGAGTCAGCTGTGCACACATTTTAGCCACCAATGGACCAGTGTCTCTTGGACATAAGTACCTGATTTCTGACATTAAATAATTTAATTTAATAATTTAAAGAAGCCAAATTTAGTATCACTAATCTATACTACAGTCGTGTTTATGAAAAGAAATGTGAAGTATAGGAGACTTTGGAAGGATTGAGTTTACTCTTTTGTTTTTTCTTTTTAAATTAGTCCTTTTTGTTAAGGACAAATTTAAGCATATTGGTGGAATAGAGCAGTCTGATAAAATAGTGAATTGAATCCCCATCTCTACTTTACTCTGCTTGTATAGTTATCAATTAATGATTAATCTTGTTTCAGCCATAACTTTTTACATCTCATTTATCTGATTATTACAGTATTCCTTTCACTTTTACCTAGCTGTGTCAGGGTTAGCTCTCAGATTTTAAGTATGTTGCTTTGTGTTGCATGTTGTGTCATCTCTCCTAGGGATGGAGGATGGGTGAATAAAAATCATGAAATAAAAATTTGTTAGTTTCTTAGCCAAGTATCATTTAAGATGTTGAATTGTGCAACTTTCCTATTTCAAGCCTTACATTTTGATTTGAATTAAATACAGTTTTTCAAATTTAGCGTAGAAGGGTTTTTGCTGGTATTCAGTGAGAATACTCTTTATTTACTTCTTTATTAAGGTGGCTTTTGTGTTTTCAAAAGATTTTTCTATGTATTTTTCTTTCACAAAAATTGTGAGATAAATGTTTGAGTTTTTTTTTTTGGTACTGGGGATCGAACTTGGGACCTTGTGCTTGTGAGGCAGGTGCCAGAACCACTGAGCTAGATCCCTGGCCCAGATGTTTGAGTTTTATGGCATTTATATTGTGTTGCAAATTGAAATTATTCCTTGGGTTTCTAGGAGGCACTTCAAGATGGCTTTTTAGTATCTTCAATTTTGAATTTCAAAAATATATTGATCAATATCTGTTTCAAGTCTTTAAATGTATAATAATGAATAGTATGAGTTGAAAAGTGAAAGTGGTTTTTATTTCAAAAACTTTAAAATAACATTTTAATTGAGATTATACTTTATATCATTTATAAATTTTATTAAGAACTGTTCATCAGCCTTTTTTGACCTTTACTAATAAAGTTATTAAAACAGTTTGAAACAAAATAAGGAAGTGCTCTCAGGAGAAAGGAGAATTAAGATATTTATAGCCCTCATATTGATTGTTTTTCTTTTCATAGTTGGTCAGATACAATTGGTAGTAAAAAAAAGTTCTTACAGGTCATTGGTTACCAACTCTAATTATGTGATGCTATATTTCAAAAAGCCTATAATTCTTAATAAAAATTATGAAATTAAAATAATCAGAACTTAGTTCTATTTAGCAACATTTATTGAGGATCTTTAATTTTAAAACATTTTTTATCTCATTTTAGAAGGTGGCTATGTACAAAAGGTTGTTGTAAATCCAAGAAAACTGGAATTTGCAAAAAGAGGCATGTTGTTGAATACATTATCCTCTACAGCTATATAGTCTGTGGTTTCTTTTAAGGAATCCACATTTTATAATTATATAGAAGCTTTGTGTCTTCAACAAATCAAGGACTGGATGAATACCAGAAGGCACTTTCCAACAATAATTCTAATATGGGATATCCACACTCACAGGTGTAATTTTCACCCCATTGTCTTTCTGTTTAGTATTACCTGGCAGGATCTTAATGTAACCAGCTTAACACTATCAGGTAAGATTTTTGAACAGGTCCTAATTATTTAATGCATTTGATTAATACTTAAACAAATATTAAGCAACTGCTTTAGAAGTGAGCATGTTTACCTAATATATGCCCTGGGAATAATATAAGTTGGTTCTGACTTCATAACCTTTTTTGTCCATTCTGTGTGTGTGTGTATGTTTTAATTCTTTCGTCTTGTGTAGGGGGAAAAATAAAAATTACAATAATTTAAAAAAAGATTTTCATACATTAGGCTCTTCACCTTTATAATTAATTTAAAATTCTCTTATCTGAAAATTGGAAAGTATGCAGATTACTGCTTTGTAAAATGAGGTGGCTTCTGTAAGATATTAATCACTTGGTTTTTACATTGTAAGTAGAAAACATCACTGAATCTTTTAAAACAATTTTTTCTAAATTGTTGGACATTTTATTAAGAAATAAGGATGGGTCTAGGAATATAAATAATTGTATGTAAGTTTTCATATTTGCTTTCTCATTTACCTTTGTATCTGTAAAATGAATCCTTGTGTTTCTGCAATTCCTCTCTCAGTTCTCTTAACACATTCTTAACCGTTACAATTGTGTTCTGCTCTCCTTTCTCCTGTTTGTTCTCTTCTGCTCTGCTTGGCTTTACTTAGAGGGTGCTTTCAGTCTGAACCTTTTTTAGCCAACCCATCATTCTCTTCTTGCTTTAGCTGTGTTCTTTGGTCAGCTGTTGCCTTTGCACCACTCAGTGTGCTGTAGTTCTTATATATTATTGGACTCTGTTGTCTTTCATTTTTGGATAGTTGTTCCACATTCTTCTGTATGTTGCTTTTCAGTATTTTTAGAGAAATAATTTCCTTTACTCTGTTTCCTATGGTATGTAATGAGAAGAAATAAAAGCAATCACTGAAGGATAGATAACCATAGCGCTTTAAAAAAATAAAAGTAACACAGTTGGCGTATTAGTATTCCCAGCTCAGAGTAATTAGGTAGGAGAGCTAAAGGTTGCCATCAATATAGAGAGCAAGCTATCTTTTCTTCAAAGTTACTTTTAACTTTCAAAATTTGCAGGCCATATTAATACAGCCCAGATATCCTTGGAAAATTGAGTAGATTTTCATAATTTTTGTTAGGCTAATTACTGTTAAATCACTTATTTTTGTTTTCCTGTGTGGTCTTTTGTATTTTATGGTACAGCAGCTTTATATTTTCCTTCAAAAAATTTATGAAAAAGGCCTATCATTATAATCAATAAGTGAACAGAATTTCTTTTTTTAAAAGGAGTCAGCAGTCCTCCTTTAACCTCTGCCACTTTTCAAATTGCTTCACACAATTTGATTAGGAGTATTTTATTAATAGACTCTATGCGTCTCTTTTCATTTACATTCAACTAATCTTGTCTAATTGTAGTGATTTTATATGACTAACTTTTTTTAGCATTAATCTTTAAAATTATAGATTAGGCATTTGATAGGATAGAAAGGATTTAAGAATGAATATAAAATAATTACCAAACAAATTGGATTAACAAAAAAAATCAGTTTTTATAATAAATTTAGAATTTCTTTACTTGATCAATAATTTTATTTCTACTAACTTTGTAACTTTTGGGTCCTAAGTTTAGTTTTCAATTACTGGAGTTTATATAAATATGATAGTCTTTAAAAAATCCAAGTTGATAGTACTTAGTCCTGAATGTTTTTCTCCCCTGAAACTTGCCTGATTCATTTATGTCCTTATAACCTTTTAGGGGACTGTATACAAATAAAAACTAGGGTATGGTAGGTGGTATAATTGAAATGTAGATCATAATCTGCTCTTTGTTTTACTAAATTAGGGATTCTGAGGTTACACTTTGAATATTTATGTATGTTTAGCATTTTGTCCCTTTGTTAGAAATCTCTCAGTGTGACTTGTTTTTAATAGGATGTGTCTTGAATTGTGGGCCAATCACTTTTGAAAAGTATTAAGCCCTTTAAACACACTGGTCAGCCCCATAGAGGGAAGCCTACAGGTTTATTAGCACTCCTTAGTCTGAAAGCACAGCATACCCTTTTAGGTTGCACAGCAACAGACTCCTAGCAACCATAATAGATTGAATTTCTAAGACTGACCAGGCCGGATATAATAATAAAGCAAGAGGTACAAACAGTTGTCATGGTTTTCTATTCACAGTAAGCTAGTTTGATTTAGAGAAGCTTAGCTTTTAAAAAATGAGCAAACTTCTTATAAAACTAGTACTGTTTGTGCATAGGTGTTCTGGTATTAAAGTAGCAATACTAATACCAGATTTTAAGAGCCACTGTTTAATAATATGCTGAAAATAAAACAAAAAGCTAAAAGGATTATCATCTAAAGATGTTTTAGGGGAGTATTTTTAAGAGTTTATCATAAACTTAAAATTGGACTGTAACATGCTTAAGAACATGCTTAAAATAAAATAGTCATGTCTGCTTCTCTTTAAGATCCTCTGTTTTTGTTTTGCAGCAACTCCTTGTAGTTTTATGTATGTGATTTTGGTAGGTGTTTTTATATAACTGATGGTTAGAAAAGAAAAAATTGATCTAAGAGAACAGGCTATTTCAAGTTTATATAAATGTTTTTTGAAATTATAAGCTAATAAGCAATGGAATAGAATTTCATGAAGAAAGAATAAAGTAACAAAATGTACAATCTTTCACAGTAACAGTAAAAATATTGTGGAATTTCTAAAAGTATAATATTGTGCTATAACTTGTCAGCATTTCTCCTTTGTATCCTATTGTATGTATTTACTTTTGTAGCCCTGAGAAGGAGATTAATTCAGATACATTCACAACCCGAAACAGAATGCTTCTATCAAAAGAAACAGATCCTCATACAGCTATTGGAGTTGGGAGTGGAACTACAGCCTTTGACAGGAGTAAGCTGTAAATATACACACATGCTAATACCCTTGATTTGTTCATCTTTTGTGTTAGCATTTGGAAAAGATTGTTAAAGTGGCAGTTATAGTAAAGGCTGGCAATTATAGTAAAGAGCAGAAATTAGGTATTTGTGACCTATTATATTTCATTAAAAGACTTCCTTATTAAATGGCACTGCTTACTTTGATTACTTGACAGCTGCCCTAAACAGATTAGAAAATACACAGCTTCAGCTAAAGGTAAAATCAGCATCTTAAGCAAGCTCATGGCATAGAACAAGAAAATGTATAGTATAAGCTATTAAAAAACCCCAAATTTGCTTTAGGTAGAGATATTTATCAGTGACTAAATGGAATGCTTCTTCACATTTATATAATAGTTAGCCTACAAATGGTAGCATTTTCCTAACTGAGATATTTTAATACATACCCACCTAATATCATACTGTCCTCCTACTAGGGGATTTATTATGAGGCAGCATAGATATAGAGATCAGTGTGACTTTGCCAAAGAAGCTTTTTCCCTAAATGATGAGTTACTATTCCAATTCAATGTAAATACTACCTTTAGCAAGTATAACTAACTTTTGGAAGTTTTAGCACCAGATAATTTCTGAAAATTTATTAATGGTCTTTATCCCCTAGTAGTCTAATAGAGTCACAATAATTTTAATACTTGAAATTTAAGCATAACTTTCACATCACTGAGTTGTTTGCTTATCTAGAGAAAAATTTATTATATGGCTCTAGTTAGCTTCAGTTATATTTCTTTTGCTTTGTTACATAGTGATTCATGTAGTAACTATATAGCACTTCACAGAACGTTTCTTTTTTGTGGTTCAGCCATTAAGTAGTAGTCTGACTTGATATATACATTGTAACAATTCATGACTTTTCCCCTATTTTCTGTATCATGAGGTATACTGTAAATTAGTCTATAAGTATCAAACAGTAGCTTACTTTTTTGTATTTGATTTTTTAGACTTTAAAAAAAAGTACAGTTCTTTTAGGATCCAACAAAATTGAGTGGAAGGTATAGAGGTTTCTCATATACCCTTACCCCCACACATAACCTCCCTCACTATCAATATTTTCCCCCAGAGTGGTAAATTTATTTAAAATGATGAATCTACCTTGATACATCATTACTCAGAATTCACAGTCTGCATTTGGATTCAGTCTTAATGTACATTCTGTGTTTAGAGAAATATGCTGTTTGATTACTGTATATTTTTGTCTTGCAGTCAGTTTCAGTTCTTGGCCTTTGTTCTTTTCCTTCAATAACTGAGTTATCCTGAATCTTTTGCCTCCACATTTAAAGTTCAGAATCACCTTGCCAGTAGCCAAACAATAACTGAATGCGATTTTGCTTGAAAATACGTTGAATCTGTAAGCTATTTGAATTTGGGAAGAACTGTCATCAAATTACACCTCACTTTTTAAAGACTCTAGAAGCACAGGTTCAGTATGAAGCTGATGTATGGCAAATTACATCTCTCAACTAATTTTGAATAAAGATTTTTGTTAGGACTGAAAATTATTGTAGTACTTGCATGGAACTGTAAAATTTTTACAAACACCCAAACTGCTGTGTGAGACATAGATAACCACAATTTATGTTTTTAGCTTAAAAATAAGTATAAGTATCAGGTGCATGTTGTAAGACCATGCTGGCTTGCATAACTATTAGGGGAAAAAATGATTCCTAGTCTTTTGAATGAGAAACCTGAATTCAAATCCTAGTTTTTGTTATTTTGATAGCTAATTATGCTTAAATGAGTTCTTTACTGTGTGGTCCCAGATTTCTTTTATGTAAAAATAGGGCCATTACCTACTTGATAAGATTATAAAATGAAAGATAGAGTGAAAAATGAAATGAGATGAGTGTATGTAAAAGAGTTTAACATGGCATTCTAGAATTAACCACTCCAGCCAGTAGCTAACATTGTCATTTTCATTTTTCTGGCTCAGTTCTTATGTAGGATATGAAGAGAGTTTTACAGGAAAGGGTAGCAGCTGAAAATAGTAACATAGAACTGGACTTAATAAAAATAAAAACTTTAAAAAGTGATGCTGTGTACTGTATATTAAGTCATGTTCCTGTATCTATCAGTGGTTAGGAATTATTTTGAGTAAACTTGTATAAAGTGACCCCTCTCATTCACAGATTGAAATCTTGGGGCAGGATTGTTAAAGATTTCAAGAGCAGGAAAGTATACATGAACCTGTGAAATACTATCCTACACAAAGGGAACTATTTAGAAGAGAGCAGATTTAGTTATTTCAGTAATGTATACAAAGAAGCTTAGCCTGTGTCAAATTTTTTTCCCATGTAAAAATCTATACGCAGAAATGACTTAATTGCCCAGGTTTGTGTTAGCACCTTTCATTATTAATATAAGAGAAATGAAAAAGATTTTAGTTTCTGTTGAGAAAAAGTAAGGCAACAATAGAGTCACATAAAACTGATTACCTTTGGTGGTTTTTGGCCTACCTCTTAAAAAAATGTTCAACATGCTTATTGATTTTTTAAATATAGCTTAAATTTTAATATATTTTGTTAATTGCTTAAGTGAACATAAATGCATTTAATTTAATGAGAAGAAAATGTGTAAAAGAATAGAAGTGGTTTGAAGTACATTAATAGTTTAAAGTACCTAATGGGATTAAACTGGTTTAGGCCTTGAGTATCCTGTTTCATTTCTTTGAGGAAAGTAATTTCAGCCCAGGCTTAACGAAAGGAAACAGATACAGAATGCATTTAATGCCTTGATATTTTACAAGTGAGAAGAGTACTAGGCTAAAGTGATACTTTCAGAACCAAGAGAAACAGCACTTAATATTATACAGATACTCTCTCAGGTAGAACCACTAGTTATTGCCCATAGTTCTGCACATTTTAAATTAATGATTTTTTTTTTTCTGAGTGTACCTTAGGTGCTTATACTGTTAAACTGTTTGATGACATTTTAAAGAATCAAATACTGTCAAAATAGTTAATTCAAGAATTTTGAATTTAGAATTAAAATTAATTGCTTACTTTTTTTTTTTTTTTGGTACCGGGGATCGAACTTGGGTCCTTGTGCTTGTGCAGCAGGCGGTGAACCCACTGAGCTAAATCCCAGGCCCTGTAATTGCTTTCTGATAGTCACTTTTGACATCAGTGAATATGAAACTCACTTACCTTGCATGATGTCCACTTGTAAAAAAGTAGAATATAATTGTACCTTTTATGATTGAATATTATGTCCAGTTCAGTGAAGATTTAGATATTAGCTTCATAAATTTTTCTCACTGCATAGAATTTTTTTCCACAAAAAATGGAGATGTTCTTTACTTTGTAGTTAGCTTTTTTTCTTGATATTCTTAGCACTTTGACTCATTGATGTAAAATATATTTATACATATACATTTATGTACATGTTAATCTACACCACACACATATGAAATAGCAAGACTTTAGTAAAGTATGAAGTTAGAATTTTTCATTTTGAGATCATTGGTAGGTAAGAAAAACTAATTGATCTAGTGAACTACTCCAGACTCAGTTGGTAAGGTCTTTTTTATAACAAAGTTTTTTTTTTATGCAGCATTTATTGGTTTTACTACTGTTATGTATTTTAAAATTACTTAATGAATAGCTACTATATTTCTCCACTTTTCTAATATGATGAGTATGGCTAGGTATAACTAGTGATGTTCTGAAGCTTATGCTTACCAGTTTGAGAGACCAAAGTTGGTCCTGTCTTCTTAACTGGGCATTTAGGATGATACATTGCTAGCTTGAAAGTCACCATGATGGGAATATTTATGCCATGGAAATGAGCAGAAGCAATAAATCCTGCTTTTTGAGGGTGGTGAGGGAAGTGATAAAAGTTGGTTGTTAAACAGTTACCAGTATATGGTGACATACAACACACAGGAACAAAGTTCTTTGGGGTTCTCAATAAATTTAAAATATGTAGAGTTTCCAGGACCAAAACTCTGTTTATCCTAAAACCACGACAATAACAAAAACCCCCTGCTATTTATTACTTACTGGTGTAAACTTAGCACCAAAGTCTATTGAAGTGTATGATCAAGACAGGATTTTCAGCCAGGACTTATCTGTAGAGTCATTTTACCTGTCTTTCTGGTATTGCCTTCCAATAAGATTAACTCCATAAAATCATTTGAATTTAAAATATATGCGATATATTTTGCGGTTCTCATTGTGTTAAGCATATGGCCTAATTATGTGTTGATTGATGACTGTCAATAGAATATAGAGGGCCAGGGATTTAGCTCAGTGGTTTCGCTGCCTGCTGTGCAAGCACAAGGACCCGAGTTCGATCCCTGGTATCAAAAAACAAAAACAAAACAAAAAAATACTAATAGGACATAGAGAAATTGAAAAATTTCTGTATTTGAATAGTTAAGGACATTTTCAAGGAGAAGGTATGCTATGAGATGGATCTTAAATGTTGTTTTACAGTTATACTGGCTGTGAGGAGAGGTGTACACATGACTGAGGTAGAGGCAAGTTTAATTTCGGTATAGAGTTTGGAATTTGGGGGAAAATAATGAAACAGATGGAGTAGAAAAGAAAAGGTTTAGAATTTGGAAGTTAACTGATTAGAGCATAACCAGCTAGTGTATATTTTTAAAATAGCATCCAGTGTGAAAATGAAAGTGTCCCATTAGGGTGATTAATCTGGCAGATCTGTGTAAGTTTGTTAAACAGGGGTCTGAAATCAGATAAACTTCTGAAAGGATGTATAAGGTGAAGAATTTGCCCTTTTAATTCAGAAAAATCTAGGTTGGAATCCTGCTATTCTCTTGGTTTCAATTTATGGGTAAGATATAAGTAACAGCTAGGGGTAATATTGCAAAGGGTTGTGAAAGAGCCCAGCATAGGCTAGATCCGTGGTGGTGACTTACGGCACGCTTGCCACAGTGAGCTGTTTATATCATTGAAAGTTCTGAAAGGTTTGCCATCACTGAGCTAGATGCATGTTATTACGCCAGGACTTGCAGTGAAAGATGTTAAAAAATATAATATTTACTATTACTGATGATGATGCTTTTGTAATCACTATTATTTAGTGGGTAGAAATAGGATATGGAAACGAATCCCATCCCTAACCAATAGGAATAATTGTATGAATGGAAGTATACTTAATTATATTTGTACATACTTGAGTGTTGCAAATCAGCTGAAAAACTTAAATAAAATATACTTTTGCTTCCTAACTTGACCAATACAGCTTTATAATGAGATGGATACCATTTAGAATTCTCATATTTTTCAGTTCTGTTTTAGAACATAGTGGCAAAAGGAGACTTGGCCCTCTGTCACCTTGTTCCCTGTCCTGCAGGTTACCTCTTTTCCCCTATATCTGAGGATCTTTAATATAGTATGTTCATATGCCCATCCACCAAGCAACCTTGTCCCACCACTTGTGAGCTATCCCTTGACAACAACCTCTTGGACCACCAGGTGGATATACCTGTATGTCTGTGTGCCCCAGGGTGGTAGCTCATTGCTATGCAATCTGGGGTCTTGAGAAGCTGCTGAGGTAGAATTTAGAGGAGTCACCATAACCCTGGCTGGGAAGGCTTTCTGCATCATGAAGAGGTACCTGGCGATAGGGTGTTAGCAGGCTCTTGAAAGTGCAAGGCCCAGGGCAATGACCCCTCTTGGCCTACCCTCTGGGTGATGCTGGAAGTGACCATTTGTCATACAGATGCAGGCTGTTTTACTATTATTTGTGGAGTACAATAAACGAAAGTGAAAGAGATGAAAGATCACTGAGTTTTAGAAGAATTCTCGAATCACTTAAAAAGGGCCATAAGTATCTGGGAACAGATAGAATGGTAAATAATCCTGGTTTGCTCTCAGTAATATCCTCCTACATCTAGTCACCTTGCCAAGCATACAGTAGTGACACAATAGGGATTGAAGGGCATGATAAAGATATTTTGAATAATTTTATGAGATATGGAAAGAAATTCATTACAGAATATAGAGAGGATTGATGAAAAATAAACTGTTATGGAACCAATATAGAACATTGGATGTTAGGGAGAAGGGATCTTACTGTGATAGGCATGGGAGTCTGAACTTATCATGGATGAGAAAGATGTAATTTAATTTTTGTGTATGTTATACCCAACATAGCTGATCTTTTAAAAATGAATAATTGAATATTATACAAAAGCAGGCTTTAAGAAATTGGGTTTTAAGGTAAAATGGATAACAAAGACAGATTTACATTAGTGGACAGTAAGGTGGTTAAGGAAATTGCGGTAATTTAGAAACGAGAAATCCTGAGTAATTTTGGTAGTAGCAGGAGATGAGGAACAGTGAACGATCTTTAAAGAGGAGTTAATTGTTGTTCTTTTTTTTTCTTAATCTGTTTGGAGAGGAGAAGAGGATTCGGAAAAGTGCAGATTAGCCTAAATTTTCTAACCACACATTGACAAGTAGTTGTGGGGGAGGGTGGTTAGAGAAAAGGATTAGAATTAAAGGAGCAGATAGAATTAATTTTTACAAACATTTAAATATAGATTTGCATTTAAAAATTATTGCAAAATGTTTAGTCATTTACTTTATAATAATAAATATGTATAATACTTCATGTTGGGAAATATACAGTAAAGTAGCAAGAAAATCTGATCATAGTGTTAAAATTGCCATGTTCTTTTTGAGAACTTGGGTGTGTTAATTAGTATAGATTATTTCACTTTTGCTGCATCTGACTTACAATCACCTAAACACATAATAAACAGATGTGATTATTTTGGTGATCCTTGCCTTGTTCACATAACCCCAAATACTGTATGTGTATTTAGACTGTAGCCTGTTCATATATGCTCAGCTGTGCTTGTTTACTTTGTTATTTTTTAAGTTTAATGGGCCAATATAAAAAATTATGACAACTGTCACTTAATGTCACTTGTAGCTTTAAGGAAAAATAGAAAACAAAACTAAATCATGCTAAGTAGCTATGTTGCTGTTGATATTTGACTATCAGATATACTCTGTACTAAATTGATCTCTGATATCATGGGCCAAATTTAGGGTAAGAAAAGATATAAACAGACACAAATGAACAGACATTAGTATATTTTTCTATATTATTGCCACCCTAAATTTATGTTTTAGCTAATAAAGTATATTAGTTTAAAAAAATTCTTTCCTGTTCTTTTGCTCCCCTGACCCAAAGAATTTTACCTCTGTTGCTCTCTTTGTTTGTTTGTTTGGTACTAGTGATTGGATCCAGGGAGCACTGAGATACATCCTTAGTTTTTTATATTTTGTTTTTAGACAGGGTCTTACTAGCCAGGAACTTGAGATCCTCCTGTCTCAATCTGAGGAGTGGCTCAGATTATAAGTATGTACCACTGTGCTCAGTACGATTTCTCCTTTTCAAATAATTTCCCTGAAACCAAATAATAATGTCTTATTAATTGCTTCAGCTTTGTGACCTGTTCACACATTTATTGCTTATTTATTTTTAAGAAACAAATAATTATTTTTAAAAAATGAACAAATATGTCAGCTGTTAATCTACTCAGTTTTAAGTACAGGAAGTTAGACTTATGTCCAGAATTGTTTGTTATTTTATCCTTACAATGAAAAATGCCTATTCTTTCAAAGAATCCTTTCCTCATTATTTTCCCTTATTTTATCCTGAGTATTAAAGCAATGTTATTTTTTATTAGAATTTGAATACTTTGAAAAGAAATATTTTCTGTCCTTTTTGATAAAGTCAAAATTAATTTTTTTTTTCAGGTACCAGGGATCAAACTAAGGACCTTGCATTTGCAAGGCAGGTGTGGCACCACTGAGCTAAATCTCCGCTGCCCCCCCCCATTAATTTTTGGCTAAATAAGAAACATTTTAAAATGTAGTCATGCAGATAAACACTTTAAAAATAATTTTGGTATACGGCAATGCTTATCCACAAAATCAGTAACTTAATCATTTAGCCTCTAAATATGGAATAATTTATTTTTAATCTAATTGTTCTTGCTTTTAATATTTCAGGTCAGTTGATCATTCTGGCATTTTATGGTAGCTAACATTGAGTATGGCTCATGAAAAAAATATGAGGTAATTTGATGACGTTTTCTATAAACATTGAATATTTTAATCTGTCATATGGGATTTCATGTTTGAGTACTTTTAGTTATTTCTATTTAAGATTTTAAAATAGATTCTTTTTTGGTTGCTGACAGTAGTTAATATGTTGAAGAGCTTTATTTTCTTTACCGTATATATTTTAGAGAAAACAGGCATAGATTATCTTTTATATTATTATGTGTTTTTATTTTTTATTTCTAAATGCTTCAGATAACTCAGCTTTCGGTGGTGCTATAGAAACTGTGCTAGAACTTCCATCTCCCACCTGGCTCCTCCCACACCTGCCTCGCATAGAACTATAGAGATGCTGCATTTAAAATACGACTATTACATAGACTTTACAGGGAAATGAGAAAGAGCATTGAAGTTTCTATAATGTGCCATTTTTAGAAACGTGTCAGGGTTAGGGAGGTTTAATGACAACACAAATATAACACTCTTAAATTAGTCTTTCCTATCCCATGGATACCCAGGTGTCACCCTGCATAATATCTGGATTTGGCATTCTTAAATGGAAGTCAAGTAAGTATACATACTCTCTGCATTTGTAGATTGCCAAACTCCAATAAATATCAAAATAAGTTCTAGTAAGAAATAATAGCAGTTAACTTTATGAAATGCCTTACTCTGGTATGGTAAGAAAATAATAAGTTAACTTTATGAAATTTGGCCAGAGATGGGATACATACACACCAGTGGTAGAATAATTGGTTAACATATTGCTGATGTCATAATTCTTCAAATCAGTAATGGATTGGTTACAAGAAGATGCAGCAGTTTGGTTTTGCAAATTTGTGCTTCCACTACACATACTACTTAAAGAGAGGCCTTGTATCGGCACTTAGAAATGTGAAAAGAGCAGGAGTGAATGTGGGATGTGTGAATGGAGGAACAAAGGGTCAGGTATAGTGTCTCTGAGTACTTGTAGGCTATTCATCATCATTGGTTTTAGAGATGATGTTTGCCCAAAATTACTTCTAACTTTTCCAAGTCATTGAAATGCAATTGCTAGCCCATTCAGGATGATAAAACTGTTATTTTGCCATTTCTTGCTTTTTTCTAATGACGCCTGTATGATTACAAATGGTATTATTTTAAGATAATCATGTGGTTTACTTTTTGTAAGAGTATATAATCTAGTGATTTAAGAATACATTAAATTTTTGCAGTGGTAGGGATTGAATTTAGGGCCTTATACGTACTCAGCAAATGTCCCACTGCTGAGCTTCACCCACAGCCCAAGTAATTTATCTTAAAAATATATAAATATTTTCTAGTTTCTTAGTTACAAAAACTTTGTTTATAGGATTCTAACCAAAGGTATGATGATGAACTAGAATTTATGAACTGTCAGAGGGACCATATAGCCTCTTATTTGAATTTGATATATGCACTCTAAGTGGCTTGTGACATTGGGAAGATCTTCAGCTTCTATAAGAAGATAAATATTTACAGTCTTCTTTCTAGTTAAGAAAAGCAAGGCTCGAGAGAAATAAGGTGGAACTATAGCCTCCATTTCTAACTTGTGGTTTTATAAAAGGCCTCCACAAGGTGTACCAAAAATTTCCCTATGTGTTTTCCAAAATTTTATTATGGATATAAGGTTGCAAGAAAGGTAAGTAGTTGGTGCCTGAGTCCCTTACAACATGATTTATAACAAAGAACTATGCATTTATGAGTAGGAGGTATAATTTAATGAGCTATAATAACTTTTATCACAGATAATACATTTAAAGTACCATTTCTTTGAAACTCTTTTCCTAGGAAATCTTACAACTTCATCATATTTGTCAAACCCTTTGAGTAATTTTTATTAAACCTATCTAACATTCTTTATTCTTATCACTCAGTTTTTATGATTGAGAGCATCTGACTCTGGACATTGATATCATACTTTATAATTGTAAGAGCTTGTGTGGATCTGAAGAAAATTGTTTCCATCATATTCTTCTATAAACAGTGCTTACAAATATGTTTATTAAAAATAGTTTAAAAGTAATAAATTGGTTGATGTGATGGTGGGATCCTCTTGGGAAAGTTGTGAGAAATGAACATATTTTAAATTATCCTGAGAGAAGCAGAAGAGCACAGTTTCACATGGGTCTGTCCTAACTTTTTTCCTTTTAATGGGCTGTTATTTGGGCCTTGTTTTGATTGCCTTGTCTCCTTTGTTGTTTGTGAAATAAGGAACTTTCTTGGGGAGAGGAGTGGAGGCAAGGAAACATGTTTTATAGCATAGTAATTATAACACATTGTAATCATTTGGTAGGTCATAACTTACGAAGTTCTTCTGCATACAGGTCATGTCTTGTTTAACTTTTCTCAATTGGTCAGTTGTATGGGGTAGGGATTATCTCCTTGAATGAGGAAACTGAGACAGAATAGTTAAGAAGCACTTTTGAGCTTACACAAGTAGATTGTTTAAAATATAGCCTGTGAACTCTGGTCTTATGACTCTTATTCTAGTATTCTTATTATATTAGTAATTTTCAGATTATTTTCAAATCAAAAAAATTCTTCAGCAGTCATTTTCTGGGGAGTGATTGCATATAAATTTGCCATCCTACAGAGCAATTCCATTTTTGTCTCTTTCTACTGTAACACTGACTGATATTTCACTGGGAAAAAAGATTTCAAAGCCATGGCTCTACATGGCTTTCTTTTGTACAAAGACTGTAAATACAGAAGAGCAAACTAAATCTCTCTTTTTGTTCTTGCATTTTGCTAGAAGTGACACCAGGGTTATATATTCCTTTTTCCACTGGCATTGTTGAACCAGAAACAAGAATTAGATTGTTGGCATTTTCCTTTACTCTTGATTCTTTTCAAGTAATATTTGCTGACTTAATACTGTATACTGCACAGGATACACAAGTTACTAGCTTTTATGAGGGCCAGTGACAGTTGGTTTTAAAAGAGCACCATAGTTTAAAAAGTATATATAAATCATAGAAATTAAAATATAAGCTATTATTCATATTATGTTTTTGGTATAAAGGGACATTAACAAGCATCATCACTCTTTCTGCTGTTTAAAATATTGCTTGAGTTTCATAACAGGAACTCTGGTAGTTAAGTATGTTGATTCTTGTAAGTAATTTCCATAAACTACTATCTTTTTATAGAGCTTTGAAAATTCTAGGTGTGGTAGTATTTAAAAGTAATGATAATTTTTAGGAATGGTTCTTTCTTCTTCTTATAGAATTCTAAGGTCTTTAATACAATGAATTCCAAAATATATTTTCACTTTAGCCCAATAGCATTTACCTTCTTGTATTTTAACAGTCTGTGAAATTTCTTATCCTCAAATCAAGGAAAAATACTGTGGTTTATCAAAACCATCATGAAATTTAATAAGAGTTAAATTCAAGATAAAGTAATTGTTTAGACTCAAATCATAGCACTCTATAAATTGACTACATCTCAACAGTATTTTTAGTGCACATTGGTTATGCAGAATAATGGGGTTTCATTTTGACATTCATACATATAGAGAACATTCCTCAATCATTTCCCCCATTACCCTTTTCCCTCATACTCTGTCTTCTTCATCCCTTTCTCTTCCCTAATAATCTCTCTTCTATTTTCATATGAGATTCCTTTCTGGATCCCCCCCACCCCCCCCGATTGCTCATATGAGAGAGAACATTCAATTGACTCTGTGTCTGGCTTATTTTACTTAACATGTTGGTCTCCAGTTCCTTCAAATGACTTGATTTAGTCAACAATTTTGTATTTTTCTCTAAGTTCCTTTATTGGGACATTTTAGGTATACCATTCATTTACATTTATCATTGGGTGCTTGTACCTGTACATGATGTATCTTGGTTCTTATTTTTTCCCCGTTACCTGTGCGCCCTTCCCTATTTACACAGACATCATTTCCATTTTTTTTCTTTTCTCATGGTTTTTCCTCTCCCTCCTTTCCTTTCCCCTTCCCCTCCCTTCACCCCTTCATCTTTGGACCTTTTTTCCTATTTCGAATTATCAGTTATTCATTTTAATCATTTTAACCCTTGTTTACACTATCAGTTTCTCACACTAGTGAAACTTTTTGGTATTTACACGAGTGTCCTATTTATTTCACTTAAGAGTATGGCCTTTAGATGCATCCATTTAGCTATAAAGGACTCTAGTTTTTCATTCTTTATGGCTGAGTAGTACTCCATTTTATTAAAAAACCACATCTTCTTTATTCAGTTTCCAGTTGACGGGCACTTGAGCTATTTCCAAGCTTTAGCTATTACAAACTGTGCCACTATGAACATGGGTGCACATGTATCACTGTGGTATGATTCTTTTAATTCTTTGGGGAAGATACCCAGCAGGGGAATAGCTGGGTCAAATGGGACCTCTAGTCCTAGTTCTTCGAGGTATCTCCATACTGATTTCCATAGTGGTCACACCAGTCTGCACTCCCACCAGCAATGGAGAAGGGTTCCTTTCTCCCTGCACTCCTGCCAGCATTTGTTATTGGTTGATTTCTTGATAGCAGCCATACTTTCTGGGGTTAGGTGGAATCTCAGTGTTGTTTTCATCTGCATCTCTCGAATGACCAGTGATGTTGAACATTTTTTCATATATTTGTTTGCTGCTTTTTCTTCTTTGTCTGAGAAATGTATGTTCATTTCAGATGCCCATTTTTGAATTGGGTCTTCAAATTTGGGGTGTCTGATTTTTTTTAATTCTTTGTATAGTCTAGATAGTAGTCCTTTGTCTGAGGTACAGCTGCTAAAATTTTTTTCCCACATTGTACGTTGTCTGTTAGCTCTGTTGATGGTTTCTTTTGCAGTGCAGAAGCTTTTTAATAAGATGAGATCCCAGTTGTTGATTCTTTCTGCTAGTTCCTGTGGTACTGAGGTTTTGTTCATAAAGTCTTTTCCTATGCCAATGTCTTCAAGAGTTTTACCTAACTTATCTTCCAGCAGGTTTAGTGTTTCTGTCTTAATATTTAGATCTTTAATCCACTTCGATCTTAGTTTAGTGCATGGTGATAGGTATGGGTCTAGTTTTAATCTTTGGCAGGTTGAAATCCAGTTTTTCCAACACCATTTATTAAGTAGCTATCTTTCCTCCCATGATGGTGGTTGGCTCCTTTGTCAAAGATGAGGTGGCTGAAGATGATGCTGTCTGAAGTTGTTTCTTTATCTTCTAATCTATTCCACTGATCCTCAGGTCTGTTTCTTTGCCACTACCATGCTGTTTTTTATCACCGTAGCTTTGTAGTATAGTTTCAAGTTGGGGATTGTGATACCCCCAGCCATGTTTCTGTTGTTTAGAATTGCTTTAGCTATTCTAGGTCTCTTCTGGTTCCAAATGAATTTTTGGATTGTTTTCTCTAGTTCTGTGAAGTATATTGTTGGAATTTCAATTGGCATTGCATTGAATCTATATAGTAGTTTTGGAAGTATGGCCATTTTTACTATATTGGTTCTTCCTACCCAGGAACAAGGGCTGTCTTTCCATTTTCTTATATCCTCCTCAGTCTCGTTTTTCAGGTTGCTGTAGTTTTCAGTGTAGAGGTCTTTTGCTTCCTTTGTTAGATTGATTCCTAGATATTTCGTTTTTTTAGATGCTATTGTAAAAGGAATTGTTTCCCTAATTTCTCTCTCAGTGAGTCTTGTTATGTGTGTACAAGAAGGCAATTGTTTTTTGAGTGTTGACCCTGTATCTACTGAATCTGTTAATTAAGTCTAGAAGTCTTTTGGTAGAGTTTTTTGGGTCTTCCATGTAAAGTATCATATCATCAGCAAATAATGACAGTTTCACTTCTTCCTTTTCTATCTTTATTCCTTTTATTTCTTTCTCTTTCTAATTGCTGTGGCTAATGTTTCCAGAACTATATTGAATAGGAGTGGTGATAGTGGGCATCCTTGTCTTGTTCCTGATTTTAGCATGAAAGTTTTCAGTTTTTGACCATTTAGCATGATGTTGGCTGTTGGGTTTTCAGAGATAGCCTTAATCAGGTTGAGATAAAGGCCTTCTATTCCAATTTTCTATAGAGTTTTTATCATGAATGGGTGTTGGATTTTGTCAAATGCCTTTTCGGCATCTATTGAGATGATCATATGGTTTTTGTCCTTGACTCTGTTAATATAGTGTATTACATGTATTGATTTACGAATGTTGAACCAACCTTGCATCCCTGGGATAAATCCAACTTGGTCAGGGTGTATGATCTTCTTGATGACCCTCTGTATACTGTTTGCCAGTATCTTGTTGAGGATTTCTGCATCTATGTTCATTAGGGAGATTGGCCTGCAGTTCTCTTTTTGGGTTGGGTCTTTCCCTGGTTTTGGAATCAAAGTAACACTTGCTTCCAGGAATGAATTTGAAAGTATTGCTTCCCTTTCAATTTCCTTGATGAGTTTAAAGAGTAATGGCAGTAGTTCTTCTTTAAATGTCTTGTAGAATTCAGCAGTGAAGCCATCAGGACCTGGGCTTTTCTTCCTTGGTAAATTTTTTATTACATTTTCAATTTCCCTCATTGTAATTGGGGTGTTTAGAATTTCTATATTTTCTTCATTTAACTTTGGCAATTCATATGTATCTAGGAATCTGCCCATTTCTTCTGTGTTTTCCATTTTATGAGAGTACAAGTTCTTGAAGTAGGTATTGATGATCCTCTGGATTTGCATTGGATCTGTTGTGACTTCACCGTTTTCATTCTGAACAATTTTTTTTAAATAAGCATAATTGAAGTTTAATATCAAAGTTGGCAATGGTTGTTTTCCTTCAACTTGATTATTGAGTTCTTAGTTTAGAGTGTTAACCACTCTAAATTAATAGCAGTTATTTTCTCCACAGTTGATTTTGAACATGGTATGATTTGAGAGACACAGAAAAGGGCAGCAAAAGTGGTATTGACTGGAGTGAGCAAAGATGAAAGTCATGGAAGCTGCTTATTTAATCTTGGGAAAGAGTGGGAGGGATTTAAAATTCTTTTACAAATTTATTCGTATTTTTAAAATTTTTTTGTTACAAGCTTTCATCTAAAATCAGTAAGGCAGCACGCTGACAGTAGGTTAAAGAGAGACCTAAGTTATCTCTTTGAAAGCCAGACCTAAATAAAATGAGCTTAAATTATAGAAGGAGTGATTTGATTTTCATAAAGGTGACCCTCCATAAAAGGTCATTGATCCCTTGAATTAGAAATTAGGCAGATATTTGGTAAATTACACTCAACAAAATTCTTCAAGACCAGAGTGATTAGTTACTTAGCTAAATGATGTATAGTACTTTTCTAATCATAATTAAAGGTAATATTGGGGCCGGGGATTTAACTCAGTGGTTCTGCCGCCGCCTTGCAAGTAAAAGGTCCAGAGTTCGATCCCCGGTACCAAAAAAAAAAAAGGTAATGTCTATAACTTATGAAGATATTAAAATTATTTTTATGGTTAAATTAAGATAGAAATTGCAAGAACATGTCACATTTGTGATCATAGAACTAAAATTACTTTATTCTGACAGTATAAATTCTGAGTTGTGTGCACTTTAAAAACATTTCATAAATGCAAAAAAAGATAAAAGTTAGTCAAGAATGTGAGGATGCAGCAGTATGTTTTGGTAAGGTGGTCTAAGCAGTTCATGGGTTTATGAATCAAATCTCAGTGTGAATCCTGGTTTACCCATTTATTAATTCAGTATCCTAATATGACATGAGGACAGTAACTCCTGTCTTGTAGACTTGTGAAAATTAAAAAAGGGATGTCTGCAGAATACATAATGTCTAGCAAAAGGTAGTACTTAAGAAGTCACATACCCCATATTCCTTCATACCCCATGTAAATTTAAAAATTCCCCTAGGAAGCTTGACTAGGAGAACCAGTAGAACATAGAGGATCTTTAACTGCAGTCGTTTACAAGAGGAGATAGTGTTCAATATTTTTTTTTTCATTTACTATTTAACTGCCCAAATTTTGGCATCTCCAGCCATGGTCAGTGAAAACTTAATTGATTTACTGCATTTTTTTTGGTGGGGGTTTATTGAGACAGGGTTTCACTATGTATGTAGTTCTGGCCTTGAACTCACTACACACCCCAGGCTGGCCTCAAATTTAAGCAATCTTCCTGCCTCGGCTTCCCAAGTGCTAGGGTTACAGGCATGTACTACCATGGCGGCAAGAAACCAGTTGTGGTCCTACCTTGATCAAGAAGCTTCAAAGCTTGATCCATTTTTAGGAAGAAAGCTATATAGAGTTGTATGTAGGAAACCATGTATGGAATAAAATTCTAAATTGTTTCAAATGTTAACTCCTATTTAAATGCTGAGTGTGGCAGATACATTATTTTTCTGTAATTAGTTTTTGGTCAGTCAACTCTCATTTTGTTTTATTTTCACTGACATAGTTGTCTTAGGTTTTCTTCTAGTCATTACCTCTACTCCTACCTCCCCCTGCCCATTGCTTCTGTAAGTCTGCTGATTGCTTTAAATATCTTGCATCATTTTGTATCTCATATTGTAACTGGCTAACATTTTCTAACAGTAATATTTATCAAGTGGTATGTGCCAGGCACTGAGTAAGTACCTTATATAAAATAATTTAATCCTCACGTTAACTCTCCAAGGGAAATTAGGTACTTTAGATAATATTCATTTCTGAAATTAAAAATGCTCTGAAAATAACTACTAGTTTTCCTAAATTTGTAGTAAGTTAATTTGCCTGAAGTGAATGCGATGAGAACACTTAAGGGTCTTTATCCATTAACTGGAACATTCATTTTGCTACAGGAGTACTGTGATTATGAGTTGCTCCCCTAAGTCCACCTTGGATGTTATAAGTATATGATATCACTTTTAAAATTCAAAAAGTGGAGAGTCATGTGACATCTGGCCAGAGGTTTAGAATTAGGGGGTTGTAAATCTGTTTCACTACTTTGTTTTCTAGATGAGAAGACTGATGATAGGCAAATGCCAGATTTATGAATAGCAGGCTAAGATGCCAAGTAATTTATTTGAAGTATTTCGTGGTAAAGTAAAATGGAACCCAGTAAGTAGTCTTACTGTAGAGCCCATGCTTTTTTTGGTATTGGGGATCGAATTCAGGACCTTGCACTTGTGAGGCAGGCGTGGTACCACTGAACCAAATCCCTAGCCCTAGAGCCCATACTTTTAAACCACAAAGTCATTTTGCCATACAGGTGCCAAGGCAAGACTCAGCATCAGTATATGTGTTGAACTGACATGGTCACCAGTAGAGGAACTTGTATAGCTGGGTATCTTTAATAGAAAATAACCTTTTTATAATTTGTATTTGGATATGAAAGATCATGTTTTTCTGGGTACTCAGGTTTGAATATGTCTGATCATAGAATTCCCTTAGGTATAATGGAGCCCAGCTGTAAAGGGCTACATCAAGTAGAGGTAGAAAATGGTGTACTTTCTTTTTATTCCTTTGTGTTATCAGTATTTCAGCTAGTGCCAGAAGTTTCTTTTTTGATTTTACTCAACAAAGAATTTCTTAATGCTTGGTATGTAGTAGACTGAAAATACAACATTGGGGAAGAAAGTCATGGTTCCTGTTTCGACAAGAACACCATTGGGCTGGGGATTTAGCTCAATGGTTCTGCCGCCTGCCCCACAAGTGCAGGGACCCGAGTTTGTTCCCTGGTACCAAAAAAATAAATAACAAGAACACCATTGTTATTATAAGTGGGAGAGTTTGTTGTGGGATACCCCATATTGCAGTAAGTTTAGCTTCTTTGAGCCAAAATGACAGAACTACTCGCCTTCTAACATTGTGACAACCAAACTGGCCCTAAACATTTCCCAAGGTCCCCTGGTGGGAGTGGCATAGAGGTATAATGGGTGATGTTCAGACTCAATTTGGATGCTTGTATATTATCAAAGTTAAATAATTGGCTTTAAGGATTTCTTTTGCTAGAATCTTAACTTTATGCAAAGTAAATAGCTGAGAGATTTAAAAAGCAAGTAGTTAAACTGCTTACATCTAGTCCTAATGGTTAAAACTCAAAAGCAAGGTTGTTTGGGGTTAAACTATCCATGAGTAATAGATAATTCCTATTATACTGCACAAATAATAAATAGAAGTTAATAAGTCCCAAGTTAATATACTAAGCATTGCTGGATATTTTTTGGTGATAGTTATTCCTTCTTCAAAGACATATGCTTATGTAGAGTATATCATGTAACACTTAAACATTTCTGCTTCACATTCATTTTTACAAAGAAATTACAAATTCTAATACATATAAGCAGAACAACTATGAACTTTTTGTTATTCTTGAATTTGTCATTTGGAAGAGGAATAAGATAACTTTTCTTTCAGGATCCATGTCAACTGCTTTTTAGGCAGTATCATATTAAAAATAATAACATTTGAAAGCTCATAGAATGTCTTGTTTATCACAGTTGACATTTTTAAGTGAAAATACTTTTGTATTATGAATATAAAATTATATATCCTCAGTAAAAACATTGGGAAAACACAGGTCCAAATAAGAAAATACGAAAACAAAATCAACCCTTCTGCTTAGAGATTACTACACATCTGTGTACAGGATTATTGTCACATGTTGGGATTTGTGTCTCTCCCTTAGTACATGTGTGCTCACTCTGTTACTCTTGGATGTGCTGCTACTCATAGGTGTGCTCTTTCTTTTTACAGACATAAAAGTATTTATATACTTTCTCATAAAAATTGGGTCATATGATTTATTTTTTAACTTTGACATTCATGTTTTGACCATCTTTTCATGGCAATGAATAAAATTTTATATGTTTATTGGCATGGTTTGAATGTAACAGTTTAAGCAATTCTGTAGTCAGGCATTCTTTTATTTTCTATTAGTATTTGTTTGTGATACATAATGGTTGCAATCATTGTGAGTAGTTGGTTCATGTACAGGACGTATCTTAATTTTTTTCCATCCCCTTCCCTTCCTAGCTTGACATTTAGACAGTATTGTATATTTTGATACTAATTAATTACTAATTATATTACTAATTGTACTTTGTGTGACTGTCCAGTTATTTCCATTAAATAATGGAATTACCGGGTAAAAGACTGGATAGATTTGGAGTGGTATGGTTGCTCTACAAAAATTGTCATTTTATACTCCCAACAATAATGCTTCTGTTTCTTTGCTTACTCTCTGACACTGGATATGATCAGTCTTTTTAATTAAAAATTTTCCATATCAGCTGAAAAATGTCTTATTTGAATTTGTATTTTTTGATAATCACAAAAAAGGTAAGTCATATATGTAAGCTATTCATATTGTGATTTGAATTTGTCAATCCAAATTTATGTGCTGAAAGTTCAATTCCAATGCAGAGGTTGGGAGGGGCCCCTAATAAGAGATGATTAGCATTAGACCTAAAATTAATGTTATTGCAGAAGTGAGTGAGTTATCTCAAGGTTGTTCTATGAAAGGAAGTTTGGCCTCTTTTTCCTGGTTTATCCTCTGTCCCCCTTTTGCCTTCTGCCTTCTTAAAGGGGGTGACTGAGGATGAAGGCAAAATGGATCCTCTTAATCTTGGACTTCTTAGCCTCAGAAACTAAAAGTAATGAATTTCTTTACACTATAAATTTCCCAGTCTTTGTTATTCTGTTATGGCAACACAGAATGGACTAAGATACATTTCTTTTGTTGATTTTCAATTTAGTCTGTTTTCCTATTGTGTTGTGTTTTTTCCTCCTTTTAAATTTCAAGATCTTTTTATAATATAAGGATAATAAAATCTGTCATTTTTCTTTTTATTTGTGGCTGAGTGTATATCTCAGTTTTAGAGCTTAGCCTGTGTGAGTCCTTTGGTTCAATCCTAGCACATGCATGCACACATACAAAGATTCACCATGATCTTTATTTGGTTTTGTTTTAGGGATTTTTGAGGGTAAGTACATGTATCTTTCCTTTTGTCTTTTCTCCCCAGTTGGTGTCCATTGTAACTCATAATAACTCGGTAGAAGGATTAAAGAGGGGAAGGAGATGAAAAAGGAATTAAAATGTGTTATGTGCCCATACCAATTCCCCACAAGGAATCTAATCATTTTGTATTGTAAACATGTACTCCTACTAATAAAAAAAGATGTTTAAAAAACAACCCCCCAAAAAGTACTTTCAATGGGAAACACTTCTGTGGATTAAGGAAGTGATGAATTGCTCATATTAGGTGTATTTGCTCTGATTACAGTTTTAATAGTAACGTCATATAAAAATAAAAATTGTGAGAAATACAGATATAGTTGAAATGTAATTGAAAGATTCCTTACATTAAAGCCAGATAGTCCTAGATTTATTTGTTCTTTAATTTAGATGACAAGTGTTTATTTAGTGCCTATTTAGGGATTTCCCACTTAACTAGCTGTGTGACTATGGGTAAGTCACTTAAACTAGCTAAGTCTGTGTCTTTATTTGTAAAAGAGGGATAATACCTACCTTATATTATTGTAAAGGTTACTTACCAGTCACCCCAAGTTTCTAACAGTATCTGACATATAATTGGACAACATTAAATTATAGCTAGTATTAGTGGTATTAGTTTTTATAGCAAAATACAACATAATTTTAGCCCAATGTTATATATAATATCATTGGAGTGTTAGTAATTTGGCATGTGGAGTAATTAATGATGATAATTACAATTTTATTAATAGAATGAAGCCTATCTAGGTTGAATATACTGAGCATCCTGTCAGGTAAATAATACTTGTTTATATTTATACTGCAGTTTACTATTTTCAAAACTTTTTCTTGGTTTATTTGTTTACATGGCACTCCTGAAAGATAGGCAGGGCACATGTAATTTTTCCTGTTTGGAGAGCAGCTTGGAGAGATTAATTGACTTGTCCAAGGTCATTTAGCTTGTAAATGATTAATCAGATTCCACCTATAATTAACATTCTCACTGAACCTAAATTGACCCTCGCTATGGTAAAGAACAGAGAGTAAACTCTGACTAAAATTGCCTGGTCTTCATTTAGTACTTTATAATTTCTTGTGGTTGCTTCTATTCCAATTACCTGAACATTGGCTTTAATGTTTTAGTAGTCTGTTGTGTTGATGGTATTCATGCCCTTTGAAGCCCCCTTATTTCTGCAGTGTGGGGTTGGCCTGCAGTTTACTTCAAGAAACAGAATTAAAGCTGTTCCAGGTCTTAATGTAAGCCTCAGTAAGGGCTGTCAGCTTCTTTGTTTGTGTTTTTGGGAGACTGAGTCATCATGTAAACAGTCTGACTACCCTCCTAAAAAGACCATGTTGAAAAGAGTATATATATGGAGAGGAAAAGGCCCTGAGATTACAAAAAACTCAGAGATTACATAGATGAAGAAGCCTAGTCATCCTGGTTTCCTAGATGAGCTTCTTTTCCACCTGCCAATGGTAAGCTATCACATGAATGACAACCTGCATGATGAGTCCAAGGAATTGCTGAACTGAGCTCTGCCCAGATTATATAATTATGACAAATAAAATGGTGGTGATTTTTGAACTAGTTATATTGAGGTGCTTTGTGATACAACAGAAAAACAAAACAATGTTCTTGAAAATAAAAGCTTTACTAAAAGGTGTTTACTTTTTGTAGCTTGATTTCACAGTTGATCTCCCTGACATAGCAATATCATCTAATGTAGAAGAAAGATAATAGTAATGAGTATTTCTTTTCTATTTCAGAAGCTCTTTCTACTCCACCTTAACTATGCAGGTTTGGTCTACACTTGGGTGAATCTGACATAAACTCATAAATCTAAAATTTATAAGCCTAATTTAATCACTTTTTTGTTGTTACAATGCTTGTTGTTTTAAGAAGTACAAAGTGGATATAAAATACTATAACGCTTCATCAACTTCTGGAATGGTAGAAGGTGGGTCTTAGTGAACATAACAAATATGGAAAAAATAATGAAAATCATCCAGTTTAGGATTATGGATATTAACCAAGCCTGACAATGAACTGAAAATATAGTCAAGAGAAAACTATTAAACCTTAGGAAGACCTAAGGGTTCTGTGACATTTTAACTTGAAGCTCTTCCTATCTCCCATCTATCCCCAGCCTAGTGGTTAATCAAAATCTGACAGCATTGTAGATCGCAGAAAGATTTGACCATTTTTGCAGCTTCATTAAAGGCACCATCCCTAGAACACAGTTAATATTTTGTCAGAAGTTGGAGCTCCTTGGGAAAATTGATCTGAGTGGTTGGCTGTTTGGTTAGCATCAGAGCACAGCTCCCTTGGAGAAAAGCAGAACCTTACTCCCAGGCTATTACTGAAGCAATAGCGAACTTTTGTCAAGAGCTCTACTATCTAAGGCTATAATTTCAGTTCCAGCAAAGGGGGGCGCCTGGCAAGGATTTGTTAAAAGGAAATCCTGGAGAACTAGCCAACCATAGGGAACTTTAGAAAGCTCTGATATATTCCTGGATATCTGAAAGCCTGCACAATGTTCAAGGCTGTGCACATGCCCAGGGAGGACCTGAGAAAGGAGAATGCCACCTTTGGCTGATTTTGAGCCTTTGTGTAAACAGGAAGTAAAATCTGTAGCTGTATTTTTACACTAGAAATTGAAAGGCTTCTCACAGATCTTTTGGGCATACATTTAAGGAAAACTTCTGAACAATCATTTGTTGACCACTGCATTACAGTGGCCTAAGTGTGACTACTAGGAAGCCAGGCTTAAAAATTAAAAACAAAGCCAAACCAAAACAGCTCTCTCTGTCTCCCCCTCTCCTTCCCTTTCCTGTCCCCTTCCCTGCCTTCCACTGTAGAATTCAGTGACCACTCACACAGAGAATAGAAAATTTTGTAGAATTAGTTCATGAAGATGCTAAGCAAATAAGCAGCATATTTAAAAACAATAAACCAGTGATTAAAAAATTTCTGCAGTGTGGAAGAATTGGATATCAGAATTGTTAAAATATCTGAAATGTCTAGTTTTCAATAAAAAATTGTGAGCAGAGAAACAGGAAATACATAAACTAGAGAAACAAAAACCAAAAAAATACCAGCCAACAGAAAAATGTCCTTTGGAAGACTTTTTAAATTTAATAGGTGAAGACTTATAAAATCAGGTATTATAATATATTTGAAGAATTAAATGAAAAATCTAAAGAAGAAAGGAAAGCATGAGAATGGTATCTCAGCAAAGAGAGTATCAATAAAGGTAGAGATTATAATTATAACCACATAATAGTTATGGAGTTTAAATGTATAACTGGAGTGAAAAATTCACTGGAGAGTCTCAACATCAGATATGATTTGGCAGATGAAAGAATCAGTTAACTTAGAGATAGGTCAATAGAAATTATCCATTGTGAATAAAAATAAAATAAAAATAAACAGAGTTGCAAGAGACAGAAAGGGAAGACAAACAGGCAGAAATAATATTTAATTTAATAAGGATATAAAACCTTCCAAGCCTACTAAAATATTTAGTTACACATTTAATACATTTTGCATAAATCTAATAAAATAATCTCAAAGTAGCTTACCCCTAGACACATTGTATTTGAATTTATTAAATTGAATAATAGAGAAAAATTTGAAAATAGGAAGAGTAAAATTTCTTGTCACAAACTATGCTCAATAAAATTAATAGCTGACTTACCAGAAACCTTGGAAAACACATTTTTAGTGTGGAAAGGAAGACTATCAGCCAGAAATTCTGTATCAAGCTAAGTACCACAAAATTAAGAAGAAATGAAAATATTTCCAAATAAGCAAAAACTGAAAGAATTTGTAACTAACACACTGCTATAAGGAATATTAGGAGTCCTTTTAGGTTGAAATGAAAGGAAACCAGGTTTAAACTTTAATCTTTATGAAGAAATAATAATGGTAAAGGTGACTACACAGGTATTATGAAAGACGTATAAAATATATAAAACTTTTGTTTGTAACTTTCTAATCTTTTAAAACTACTGAATAAAGCAATAATTATAAATTTTGTTGGAACATTTATAATTTATAAAGATGTAATTTGTATAACCATAAAATTACAAAGGAAGGGTAGGGGATGAGCGTACATATACTGCAAGGTAGGATTTTTTAGGGGTGCTATTTAAATTAAGTTTGTTTTAATCCAGGACAAGAATGTTTTTAAGTTAAAATGCTTGTTGTAATCCCCAGGGCAACCACTAAGAAAGTAAGACAAAGATAGTAAAAAAATAAGAAGGTAATGACAAAAGTACACAAGAAAATATTTAACAGAAATAAATTGGAATGGAAGATGTTATAGAGCTTAGTATATCATAAAATAGAGGTAATAGTATGTAATTTCCATGTTAATAATATATTCATGCAATTTTTGAGGAGAAATATTACTAAGCATATTTGTTCATGAATCTTAGGCATTTCATTTGTGATACTGTCAGGTATTTCTCAATAGATTTTAAAAATGTGGTATAAAAATGCACAATGGGTGCATAATTTTAATTTCACCAACCATGTACAACAGTTTCAGTTTTTCCGTATCCTTACCTACATTTTTTGGTATTTTTGATAGTAGCCATTCTAAACATTATTCCTAGATTATCATCCTAATGTTAACATATTAGCCTTTATTTTCTTGAGAAATAGAATACTTATTTTAGGAGGTTTACCGCATTTTTTACAAATCTTTATTGTTCCCTGACCTCAAACACTAAAAGACCTGTTTGGACTGGTGTTCTAAACATGTTAAAATAAATGTATAAAACTGCATATTTGCATTCCTTCATAGCTCAGTAGCTCTGGTCCTCTTTTACTTCTGGAATTTTTAGAGACTACATGTCTCTGCTTCTAGTTTCTAAAATGATAAACTTGCTGTAATGGTGTCATCCTAATTGTGATTTGTTATCTCTGAACTGCCTTCTCTGCTCCTGTTTCCAAAGAGTCTGTAATTGTCACATCTTTGGATGATATCTTTTCAACATATACCCGGTGGGCTACTTCCATCCTCACTGAACATGGTTTTCTCCACTTCACTTAAGCCTTTTATATCTGCTGGAGAATCTGTCATCTGTTCCTCATTGGTTCCATACTCTGAAGTATGGTTATGTGTCCAAAAACATTGCTTCAAGGCTGCTACACTAGCTGACTTCCAGTGCCCTGTATTTGATGATCTTGTTGCCATTTAATAATGAGTTCAGCTTACAGGTGATGCTTATTATTTTGTTCAGGATGACAGATATAATTCTATAATTACCTAGCTCTGCCAGCTATATAAATTCAGTCATTTAGGTTGGTTGAGGACTTCAGTGTTTTATTGTTTCTAACTTGTCTTTGACTTCCAAGAATTATACTCAAATATTGTTGGAAAACAATATGGTTGGGGGGAAAAAAAGTGCATTTGGAGATCTATATTCAAGTCATGATTATGGCAGTTGTTGGCTAACTTACCTTTAGATCCTCTCTGAGTCAAATCTCTTATATGAATTGGAGATGGTGATATTCATTTTTTCTTTTAAAGGGTATGTTTATACTATGAGTTTGTGTGTGGGGGCAGTCTTTTCATTGTTGTTGTGGATTAAACCCAGGGCTTGGCATATGTTAGGCAGGAGTTCTACCACTGAGCTACATCACCAGCCCACTGTGGAAAGTCTTGTAACCAGGGAGTCAATTTCCTTCTTGCAAATGGTGAAGTTGAAAGGACTTTCAAACTTCATTGATACTATTATGGTGTGTATTTGATAGGGATCTGTCCTGATGAGATTGGTTCTCAGAGTTTGACCAGTAATTTAAAAAGTCAGTTGAAGTAGCATAAAAATGATGCCTATATTCCCACCAACATTTTAACTTGAAATGTATGTGGACTATTTTTCAATTAGGACCAAGGACTTTTCCTTATAGTGTCAGATTTCTGATTGAAACTCCAAGCCTTATATAAATTGATGTCCATAACAAATCATATCTACTTTAATTAAAAAATTTTGTCTCAAAGAAGCAGTTCTCAGAGAGTGGTTCTGGGCCCAGGAGCATCACATGGAATTTCTTGGCATGCAGGCTTTTTGGTTTTACCCCAGACCTACCTGAGTCAGATACTGTGGAGGTTGGAGCTCATCCTCCATTTTGTGTTTTCCCAAGGCCACCATGCTGAAGTTGAGAAACACTAGTCTGTATTTTATGTTTTTCTCCATTTTAAAATATCTCTTTCTCTTGCCCGTTTCAAGGCAGTGTTTTGAAGTGACTTGCCTATATCAAGTCTTTTCAAAAAATTTCAGTTAGTTTTTTAAGGACATAATATCTTTTCCTTTTGCTTTTATGGTTTATCCAATGCTATATTTAAATTAGGGAATTACAGAAACTAAATTATCCTAGTGTGGTTTTGGAGCAAATACTACTGTTCTGGGTGAACATACAAGTCAGCATTTGGGAACAGAAGTGTGAGGAGCATATTAAAGTGGAGCCTACAGGTTCTGAGCTATCTGTGTGCCGTGGGCATCTGTTAGTGTGGCTGGAGAGAAAATGGTGAATTTGGGTTCATACAGCATATTGGGTAAGTGAAGGTTAAACAGCAGAGCTTCCCTATACTTTTTTTCTGTATATGTGGGCTTATAAATTTCTCTGATCCATTTATTTTTATAACTTAGTTCAAAATGTGCATTTAGACTTTTGTCCTTAGTCTTCTTAGCTGGACTCTTGAGTTTGAAATTTATTTCTAATAATTCTCAGGTCAATATTGTGGCAAAATTAAGAGAATCCAGCAGTTCACATAGAAAATTGTTATGACAACAAACAAGACACTGTATAGTAGCAAATAGCTTGAGGTAAAAAACCATGGAAACCTTTATTCCTAGCCCAAGTTTGAAACTTTTATTCTAATTTATAGACCTACTCTGATTTTAGGCAAACCAGTTGTATGCGGAAATGATTCCTTCTAAAATGCAGTGGAAGAATTTGTCCACCTTTTAGTTTCTTAAGGGGTTAGTTACATGAGTTGATGTGAACTCTGGCCTATTAGATTGAAAACATTACTCTTTCTCAACATACTGGATGTAGTTTTGAATGAACTATTTTTGATGTGTTCTTTAATTGTATATTTTTAACTACATTGCTAATATCACCAAAGGAAAGGTCCTGAATAAGCTAACTCAACTCTGTCATCTTGTTACTGCAATAGCTGGGTCATAGTAACTGCTGTGTAACATTAATAGAAAGTTACATTATTTGAGGATAACAAATATTATGTAACATTAGGATATTATAAGTTACCCAGTAAAACACCAACTCTAGTCCTACTAAAGTTGTTCAAGTGTAAAATTTTTTTTGTCTAATATTCATTCCTTGCAACTTACTAAGTAACAATAGTAAAATTATGGCTGCCAAATTTGGATTAAAAAAAGAAATATATATTGATTAATTGCTTAAGATAGACTGAAGTTTTTTTAAGGGTTAGGGTTTAAAGCCATGTTTGGTATGCATAGTATAAATTGTAATTCTGTATTTAAAATTTTACTTTGCTGTGTGGAGTATTTATAAAAGAAATATTAGAACAAAAATTACAATAAAAGTAATTACTAAATAAAATTTGAATAGTAACTGAGCTAGAGATATTTACATGTTATTACAATAGTCCATTAGGATATTGTTATATATATATTTATGGATGGAAAAACTGAAGTAAGAAAGGTAGTGACATGCCTGAGGTCATTTAAAAGTAGTATGTGGTGGAACTGGGATTTGAACTGTGGTGTGTTTACCAGTGAACGCCAAGGTTTTAAGTATTACTTTACACCTTAATATCCGGTGCCTTAGTATTCTTGGCCTGCTTTTAGAAACTTCTCTCTTCCTGTCAATTCCAGAGATAACACTCAATAACTTGACAACAGTGACCTTTCTAAACAAATATAGAGTGTTACAGAACCAGATGGCCTAAGATTATATTTTATTTTTCTGGCTCAAAATAAATTGCCCTCTCTAAGACTGATAAAGTCCAAAAAGACTCTTCTGTGTCTCAGGACCTCATCAGGCCACATGGCCAGCCAGTGCCCTTTATCATGTACTCTTGGGTACAGAGCCTTATGCCTTCATACTGTAATTTAGATTAGGGCCTAATGAAAGGACAAGAAGCTGGTTTATTAGGTCATTCTGCTCTGTAGTGATGGTGGTAAATTTGGTAGGAATTGGAAACAGAATGGCAATACTACTGTCTTGTTAAGTGAATGTAAACAAAGGGAAGGCTGATTTATAATTTAACAAACTTAGCTATTAGACATCTTTTTCTTTTGGCATTTGAGGACTATTTTTTTAATAATTAGCAATCTTATACTTGACCATTCAAACTCTTAGTGGCATTTTTGTGACAGTGTTACACAAATATATTTAGAAAATAATTCTGAATTAGAAACATAAGTTATTGTGTGACACATAATCATAAATAAACTGCTTCTACAAGCTCAGTTACTCATAGTGAATTTCAGTCGGACCAATTTACATAAGATAGAGATGGAAATGTTTCAAAGATATGTTGAAGCCAAACTTGTAGTTGATGTAAAATTACAGTGTCCAAAGAAGCACTGATCTTGGGGCTAGGGAGCCTGGTTTTGAGACCTGGCTTTGCCTTCACTCTTCAAATATCCTTGAGCAAGTGAGGTAAACTCTCAATGTCTTGATTTGAAAATGAGACCAGAATAATTGCCTTGTTTTATTGCAAGATTATTCCAAGGACTAAGTGAGGGGTAATGTGACAAAGCTACAGTTGTGTACAAATGGTTGCTGTTATTGTGGCAGGATCTAACATATAATGATAATTGTGCTGAGTTAGGAGTAGGACAGATTTGCATTTGGAAGTGCTGTGCTCTTTAATACTTTGGTGATTTGGCTCAAGTCACTCTAGTCTCTTTTAGGACTCTGTACTCTCACCTAAGATGATAATACAACCTACAGAGTAGTGAGAATTACATTAGTGTAGATGTTATTTAAATTTTTTATTAAACAGCAACAAAGTAGAAAATACAACATTATCTTGGATAGATTTCAGAAAGAAAAGAAATAGCTAGAAGCTTCTTATCTATTCCCAAATATCTTAGTAAGGTGAATAGCCCAGCAGAATACTAGAATATTAGAGCTAGAAAAGTCATTGAAGGTGTGTTATGTTCTCCCTGTCATTTTAAGACAAAGGTTGCTTCCTAATTAGATTTTTGTCATTTCTTCTGTATTTGTGTGCATAGTGGATAATAACACTGTCACCAGCATCATCAATCCTGAAGGATGGTGATGGTCCCATAATTTTGGTAGATACAGATTTCTGAAAATGTAAAGCCATGGCAGGAGAGAGCTATGGAGGTAGTATCAGGCTATAACATGAACCCAAATTTTGTTGTCAGAAGTCAAGATGTAGTCTTAATCTTGTCAATTACTAGTTTGTGACAGAGGAAAATTTTCATATTGGTTGATGCATTGTGACCACTTAACTGTGTCTTTTCTTTGCCTACTTCTTGGGCTATGTCTGTGTCTATACCTTACTTATCAAACTGGCTTTCCATTTTCATATGTTATTCTTTGGATCTGAAGTATGTTTGATTTTTATATTGTTTATAGTAATGGTTCTTTGCCTTTCCCCTCTTGTCTCTAACAAATTTGAGACTGGGAAAATACAATAATATTCTTCAAGATTGATTAGGGGGCTTTTGGCAAATCAGAATCTTAGGATTTTGGTTCAGGTGTAGTTTGTGAAAGCTTCTTTTATAGGATGAAAGTCATCATATTGTATACCTAAAATGTACCAGTACATAATGAATTGAAAATAAAATTGGTTTAGAAACATGGAGCTATTTTTAAATCTCATTCTGTTACTTGTCAGTTTTTTCTTACATTACTCATTTTAAAAATTTGAATTTATCTGTTGATTTCCTTTTATTAGGGGTTAAAATTTCATTAGAAAGAGGAAGAGGATATTTTAAGGAACTTCTGAAAAATATGAAGAAGAAAGAAGCAGAGGGAGGAGCTCTTTGGAAGAAAGTAACAGGAAAATAGTATTTGACAGATTAAAACTGTAAGATCAATTGCAAAGAATATTTATATGATCAAGAATAATGACCTTTCCATACCTTTCAGAACACGTGTTGAGAGATTCTACAGCTTATATATTGAGTTTGTTTTTCTTTGACTTCTTTCCAGCCTTATTTCATTCATATCTGGAAATTCATGTGTGTTGATCTTTAATTTTATAAAAAGAAAATTCAAAGCAGTCGTTGTTCAGTTAGATTCTAATGGTACTAGACTTGAAAATGGACGATTGGTAGTTAAAGAGAATAATATGTGAAAATAGAAGTTTATGATTTAATGGGAGCTTTCTACAGCATTTCAACTTTGAAACTGTTTTCTTCTGTCTCTCAGTTTGTTAATAAATGAACAGAATTTCTGCCTTGATCATCTGTAGCGTGTTTTCATTATAACCAATAGCCTGGGTTTTTATTTGAATTCTTAAATGAATTTGTGTGGTGATGCTTTGCATCTGTGTAAATTTGGCTACATTAATTAGAGAATAGATGGCATGCAGTTGTTTTAAATATTAATTGAGTTGGTGGTGAAAAGGGATACAAGTATGTAGTTTTACATTTTTCAGCTTGTTTTTACATTGTTTTCAGAATATTTAATATTATGTAATGAAATTATGGTTTTTTTGAAAATAGAAAACAATCAGTCAATAATATGAGAAGTGTTTTTAGTTGTCCAAGGCTAATGTTGTCTTAAATAGATGGAGGTCTTCATGGTTGACAGCTGCAGATAATTAGCTTTTTCTTCCTTAACAAAGAAAGCAAATGGAGCCGTAAGACATTCATTGCCTTTTCTGTCATCATAATAATAATGTATGTATTTAACTTCTGCAGTTCCTTAAATTGATTTAGTGCTAAGCTGCCTACATTACATATAATAGGAGTGACAAGTGAAAGCTGCAGCACATATTTGTGTGGCAAAAGGGATCAGTGATTGACAGCAAAGTTTCTCTCTACAAGAAATAGCAGTGTTGTGGAGCTCAAAAAGGGCCAGACACATAATTCTTAAAATTGTAGAGCAGATTCCTGCAGTGAATTTTGGAAAAGGATTGTCACTTGGTATATTTGAGTGTCTTTGTGTTCTTAGCTCTGGTGAGGAGCACAGATAGACAGGATCTCACGTAACTGCTATATATGAGGGAAATTCCTTTTAAACATATTAGTATATAAAATTGATGCTTCCAATTTAATCATGATTTTGTACTAAGTAACTGAAAATTTCCTACCACTGTAATTGATTCACTGGCTATAAAGAAGCCAAATAATCTTTTATCTTTTCAAGAAAAGATTTTAAGACCATAAATTAAACTTTTTTATTAAAACATTTGTAGCACATAATGATTATATTTCTGTGGGGAATTGGTACATGTACATAACATACCCCCAATTCTTTTTTTAAACACATATTTATGTGTCTGTAAACCTTGAGAAACCATTTCTGGAAGGATATCACATAGGCTCAGTGGTTTCTGTGCATCACATCCGCAAAATGTAATCATCTTTCAAAAGCACTCAAAATATTGTTCTTTTGTTCCTGTGACACATACCCAGAAACTACATTTGAAATGATACTTGATGATTGCTGTTGTATAATAGTCTGTGATGAGCCCAGAATGCTGGACTTCATATTGTGTCATGGAAATGCTTCTTACTTCGGTGGCAACTCCCTGTGTCCATGGAAGTGGGGAGGGAGCCCTATCTGCTCTTGTACACTGGCAGCCTCTACTGGCCATTGTGAAGAGCAGCATTGACCTCTGTTCTTTCCTTTGTATGTGGGCTGAGCTGTCACTTCTTTGGTCATAACTTTTTGTTGTTGCCTTTGAAAGTCTAGTTCATCTGTTGGATGCCTTGATTTACAATTAACAGAGAACTAGTCCAATATTTTTATCAGTGAATATAAATGAGTGGAATTCTTTAGAACATTAGAAGAATTTGTGACTATAATCCTACCTTGAGAAATAGTCTCTAAGAGCTAATATAAGATTAACCCCTTCTGTAAATTTAGAAATGCTTTTTTCGATTGAAGATCTCTCTCTCTCAAACCCAGAAAGAAGATATTTTCTTGTCATTGACTCTGTGATGTTCCTGATTCCTTACAAGCAAGCTTTGACTCAATGATTAATGTAACTAAATATATATAATTACTTAGTGTACCAATTATTTTAGAGATTTCCAGAATATGGGCATAAATTCTTATTGGGCTTTAGGAATACAGATACCTTTGAGGGCCGAAGGGGGTGTGGTATATAGATTTTAAGTCTAGAAAGACAGTTACAAGTCACTCAAAATATCTAAGGATGGTAATAAAGTTTGGCTAATTGGGTTTTTACAGGTAGAGATTTTTACAAGGTAGGATCTAACAGTTTTATGTTTAGGGAATAATTTGACCATGGTAAATGATTTCCCCAAGAATAATAGATCAATTTTTTTGACATTTCAGTTTTATCAGTGGCTCTACTAATGTAGATATTTTCTGGATTAATTTTTTTATACAAGGTCTCACATTCATTCCTACTACTACCACTATTCCTATTATTATAGTAGAATACTAATAGATTTCCTTAAGGAGCACTGGGCCAGGATTAGGAGAATATGAGATTTTACTCAGGTCCTTGACCTTAAGCATACAGGTATGCCTCTCTGAGCCTCTGCTTCCCCATTCTATAAAATCATTTGTTGTCAAGATTAGTTAAGATACTGTATTTGAAATTGCCATAGACTTTTTAGAACTCTGTTACTTTTTTCTGCCACAGAATAAAACCCCCAAATTTCTAAGTCTAGAATTTCTTTTCAGACAGCTTCATTTCTTTACTATACCTGGCATATAAGTATTCAATGAATGCTACTTGAATAAATGAATGCATTGTTCCAGCATTTTACTCTTCTTTCTAATCTTCCAATTCAAGTTAAGTAATCTTGTGTTTCACTCAAAATAGTGTTCACACTGCTACATCTCTGTTATTCTCTTGTCCTTTGCCCAGGTATCAGTGTTATCATTCATCTTTTTATAGTCCCGTTATTCAAGAGTAGTCAGTCAGCTCCCTCATATCCCCTTCTAGTTCACTTTTGCTTCCCCCCCCATACCAATGCTTAAAACTTACCACTCTTCTTTTGCAATATATTGTGTCTTGTTTTATTTACAGTGCTGTTTGTATACTTCTCTGTGTACTAGACTCTCCTAGAGAACAAGACTTGTAGCTTTTGTAGTGCTTAAGGATATATATTCATTAATTTTACAGTTAACATATTGATAAGAAATATAAATGTAAAATTTAGAAGGAGGATTGGTGAAGTGTTAGAAGCATGAAGATGCTAACAAATCATGGATATGCTTCTGTAGGGGTACAGAATTATAAGTGCTTTGGGGAAAGTTTCCTTCTGGAAAAGAATGACCCATATGTTATTTTCAGTTAGTAATTCTTCTGTTTTACTAAATCACTCCTTTAAAATGTTCATTTCTTAATTAGTGAGCAAATCCTCCTTCATGTCAATAAGTTCCCTTGCGAAGATAAATTAAGTAAAAAGGGGAATAGGAATTGTAGAGGAATGAGAGTTTTCCACTGACATATTTTAATTTTTTAAAAAGCATTTGTATTATTACTTATTCAGACCAAACAAATTGCAACTATTTCTTGGATGGACAGGTTATTAAAAATTCTCATTAATGTATACTTCTTCAATATATTTGATTATTTTTAATTTTTAGTTTTTTTAGTGTAATTAACCTATAGTATAATTTACCAATTTTAACTGTAAAATTTAATAAGTTTTGACAAATGTATAGAGTTGTGTACCATCATCACAGTTAAGATAGGGATTATAGCCAGACAATGTGCCTGTTGTCCTAGTTATTCAGGAGGCTAAGGCAGGAAGATTGTAGGATCCCAGGATTTAGAAGATACAGCAAGATTGTGTCTCAGAACAAACAAAATAAGTAACATCTCTTAACAAAAGACCTATATCCAGCATATATAAAGAATTCAAGTAACAACATAAAAAATTCTCTTTCCAATTATTTTTCTCTCTAATCTTCTGTTTGAAGTTAATTAGTACTCTTTTCATTGAGTCATAAAGTAACCTTGAGTACTGGGATCATCTGCCTTTCTTTCTTCCTTCCTTCTTTCCTTTCTTTCCTTTCTTTTCTTTCTTCCAGGTTTGATTTGTTGGGACTTTTACCAGATATTTTTCTGTCTCTTCTGGAGTGGTATTTGTCTGTAGTACATTTTATTTTAATATGTTTGTCATATTTTTTTCTTAAATCAGGTTAATGCAGGTCTTAGAAAAATGAGTTGAGGACTGTTCCCTCTCTTTTATTATCAGGAGGAGTAAATGCTAACTTATGAACTGGGAAATACAAAAGTTTACTTGTTCCAGTCATTTCTTGTGACTGAAATAAGTATTGTAATAGGTGGTAAATGGTGTATTCTACTTTTAAGGTGTTCTCCAAATGATTATACCAAAAATCAAATCAAAAGAAAAACAAAATATCTTATGCAAGTGGGCTTATAAAGGTATTTGTAAAAATTGATGTGCAAATTTAAAAATTTATATCTTTAGGTATAAATGTAATATGAAAACTGAATATATCAAAATATATTTCATAGAGATGTTAATACTTGCATTCTTTTGTTTTTGTTAACTTAAACATTTTGTGCACTTTTTTATATATTCTCTTTAAGCCACATTTTGTTCATGCATCAACCTTACAGATTTGTTGGTGATAATTTTTATGTTGCTCTGAATTAAGAAAGATGTTGATCTACCACAAGAATATTGTTCTAATCACATTTTGTTTCAGCAAGAAACTATTTCTTGAAAGTGCTATAGTTCTTAAATTGTGTCCTTTTTAGATCTGAAGACTGGTAGATCTATTTCAGTTGCTTAGTCAGCAGTTTGTTTGTTTTTTTTGTTTTTTGTTTTTTTTGGTACCAGGGATCGAACTTGGGTCCTTGCGCTTGTGCAGCAGATGGTGAAACCACTGAGCTAGATCCCTGGCCCCTTAGTCAGCCGTTTGACTCAACTTCATTGAATGGCATTTTATAGGTTGATGTTAAAATCATCATATCTATATCCATAGCACAGTGAAAAACTTTAGAGTCAGGATGACAAATGCTATTTATTGTCAGAGATAGTATTTGTTGAAATTGCTTTGGAGGGTTGGGAAATTGGATTAAATAAATAAAAATGGTGAACTATAATTAGGTGATAAACATAAAACTCAGTTTATGTTTTGGTATGAAAAAAGCTTGTTGTTCTCTTATGTATATTTAAGAATATAGAATTTTAACTTTACCAAGAGCTTTATAAACATTTTCTGTTTTTATTTTGTCTATATCTCCTTTCAAATGTAAGCCTCCTGAAGAGAAACTTTATGCCATATAAATCTCTTAGGATGTTCTTGCTCTCATAAATACTATAGCATTTATTAGAAAAATGAAATTTTAGAACTACCTGCAAAATTTCAGTTATATAAAACATAATTTCTTAAGATGCTTAAATAGATCCTTTTTCATTTTCCCTTTTAGAACATTCATGAACTTGCATTTTTGCTTGTGTGCAGATTTGCTAAATGCTTTCTTTACAGCAAATACCACCTACAAAATCATATAATCTATGAATCAGAAGCTGTAACTAAATCGTTAAGTGTATTGTTGATATTTTATGATTATATTTTGTGACGTATCTCAGTTCCTGAGTTGTATTTGCATTTATTTACTATGAAGAATGATATAAAAATTCAAGTTATGAATTACTTTGTTAAAGCAACAATGGAACTACTACTATAATGTATATTTTAAATAGATGTTAATGAATAGAAAGAAAATAATCTCAGGGATGGATGTTGTAACACTGAGAAGTGGTGAATTTTATAATTTATGATTATTTGTCATCTGACAAGTAAACTTGTGAGAACATTAAATGTATCAAAGTAAGAAGACGATAGAAATGCTATTGAAAGACATTTGTAGTTCTTGTTGCACATATAATAAAAGTATATCATTTGTTAAGAAATACATTAAGTTATCACCTAAGTATATTTATTTGGAAATGACAAGGGGATAGTAAGAAATGTTTTTTTAACTCTTTTTGAGAAGGGACAAGTGTACTTTACAATTAGTGTGTCTTAATTAACAATGCAAAGTATTGTTTGAGAATTTTATCCCTTAGCATTCCTCCTAAGTCTATGGGAACAAGAGCAGTAAAGTATTATCTCTCTGAAGTTCTGTGAAATCTTGTCTCAGTTAAGGTGTAAAAGAATGAAGGGATCAAGTGACATGACAAAGGTTTCATGACAACTTTAGTTTGTGAATTTCAAGTTTAATGCTGAGAAAAATAAAATTGAGCATTGAAAATTATATATATATATATATATATATATTTTTTTTTTTTTTTTTTGATGAATGCACAAGGTTTGGGAAACCAGGTAAGTGTCAAAGTGATTGCTTTATTGATGAGAACTTTTTTCTAGCAATGTTAAATCTATTATGTGACATTGTTAATATCACATTACTTAGTTTCATACACATGAATATTGAGACGCAAGAGTATTTGTTCTTAACTTGAAGCCCTTAAGTTCTCAGCATAAATTGGTGCTGAATTAATTTGCATCTCATTACAAGAACATTTGACATTTTAGTGTAATATAATTTTTAGAGGCCAGGATAGATTTAATGTCTTTTGTTAGTACTTGATAGAACTTTTAGGTGTTTTTCATTCTGTTCCTCTTATTGTCCAGTTTGGTACAGGACAAAGCTGATGATCGAGTGTGCCTTCAGAAATGGGTTGTAAGCCAAGGTAGTCATAGAGGAAAAGAATAAGATCCCAGATGAGAGTTCTTTGGTAAATAACTGTTTCCTGAAATTGAGAAATTGTTTGAATGAAACTTTTCCACTCTGTCATGTTACTGTATAGTTACTTAAAACTTGTTTTTCCTTGAGTAGAACTATCACCCATAATCTCACCATCCATAGGTAATGTAGCTTACCTTCTTTAGGTAATATACTTATAAAATTGTGTGGTGGTCTCTCTATCAAAATACAACTTAAACTGAGTAGAATGGTTAAGAATATAGTAGGGTGAGACGATGGGGCTGGGGGCTGGGAGCTGATGTGATACCTCATGAGAAACCTGGGAAGGGAGAAAATCCCTCTGAAATTCCTGAAGCACAGACAAAAAACAGAAAAACAGAACAAAAATCTGACCCTCATAGCATATCTATGAAAATGTAAGGTTATATAAATATTTTTAATTATGTTGTATATTATTTAACTTATAAGTTACTATTTGTCTTAGTTACTTTCTTGTTGCTGAGGCGAAATACCTGACATCCACTTTTTAAAGGAGGAGAGCCTTTTTGTAGATTCACTCTATATTTGCCTGGCTCCAAATCAAAAACAGGATGGCAGAGGAGAATAGTGGAGGAAAACTGTTCAACCTATGCAAACTGGGAAGCAGAGAAGGTAGGAATTGGGAAGGGAGATGCACTCTCCAAACACAGGCCCCAGGGATGCACCTGCAACCTGCCCCAAACTCCTCCTATCAATGGATGAATCCACTGATGAGTATAGTGCTCCTGTGATCTAACTATGTTCCAAAGACATGAAGCTTTTGGGGAACATTTTAGATTTAAACTATAAAAATTATTTTTAAATTTTATTTTTATTCCTGTTAGCTTTTTGGATCCCAGTGCAAAATAATAGCTTCCAGATTGAATAGTGCCTTGTAAGTGTGCTAGTTTCATGTTTTCAGTCCTTAATTCTGAGAATTTATTCAGTAGTATCTTGCCCTGGAATTTACCATGTGTGTCTTTCACTTTTCACAGATGTGATTGGGGTAGAAATCACTCCTGTTTATTTGAATGAGAACTCTTTGGTAAAATTCCTTTGACTCTAAGATAACTAGATGAAATGTGTTGCATAAATCATGTCACAGCAAACATTTGTCACCTGGCACTAGAGCTTCATGAAATTTAAAAATGTTGGCTCATTACTCATAGTGTTCAGTTACAGTTCTACAGAAAGTCTGTTTGTACAGATGAAGCAGTTCTTGGTATAATGCAAGATTCATCTGAAGTGCTAGGGCTTGTATAAATTTATACAGAGATCCCTGCTCTGAGTTCCCAAGCCATACTCACTGAAGGTTTGTTTTAATTTCTCATTCCTCTCCTTTGGCACACATATCAGATAGTGGAACAGATTTTTAGGTTGGTGAAACCCTGAGCATTTCATTGTACAGGAGTTTTTCATTAACCTTGGCATGTAATTAGATTTAGACTTTAAAATGATATTTTTATTTGTAACTATTATTTCCCTTAAGACTACTTCTTCATTTTTACTTATTATTATAATTTCTACACCCATCTCACTTATGTGGCAGTTTAGCCTTTTATTAATAGAATAATAAAGACCTACTGAGCACATGCAGAAAAAGGGCAATTAACCCATGTTCTACAACTCTAGACAAAATCATAGCTACAAGGCTGTATCCTTCAAACTTTCATTTTAAAAACAATACTAGATATTACTATTCCCATACTTTGAAACTTGTAGGAAAATATTACAGACATTCTTGCTCATAAAACGGGTGCACAAAATACTCCCTTTGTTCCCATTTTCCCCACCATTAGTTTCCACTGTATGAATAACTATTCCAAAGTATTTAGCCTGAATCTTTTTGTGTGTTTTCTAGTAAAACATGTAGATTTTATTTTGTTTGAGCACATATTTTGAGAATGGATGTGTTTTAAGCTACATTGCTGGAATTGTGCTATACTCTAGGCCTTATGTATTTTGCCTTCAGCACTGTCTTGATCATGACTTCTAGTAGCTGCATAGATTCTGTAGAGAGTATTTGCTTCATTTTATTTATCCTTTGTATTAGATGGCCAGATTACAAGACCTTTTTATAACTAGTAGCATATATTATAGCATATATTCAGGCCATCTCATGCAGCTACTCTCCATGCTATTTAAATGGCAACCACAGGAAGTCAGCCACTCTTCTATGAAAACTATGTACTTTTCTATATTGTCATGTCTTTACTGTTTCCTAAAATACTTCCATTCTTCTGATAGCTTCCCCACAACTCAACTCAAATGTTATTTCCTTGATGAAGACTTTAGGAGCTATTTCTTGGGCTAGTTTCTCTGTTTTCTTTTTACAGAACACTTATTTTAATCTTGGTAATATAGAAGTATATATTTCTGCTTACTAATCTATATTTCTCTCTGGATTCCTTGAAGGGAAAGACCAGGTCTTAGGCATTATTATATCCTTTGTTCTAGTTTGGTGAATTACATATAATGGCAATCAGTAAAATATTGAATGAAGTGTGCAAAGGCTTTTAAAGTGAAATACTGATAATATATAAGCACAAGTAAATCTCACACATAAATACAAAGGTAGTATATAAATCTAAGAGAACGGCATAGAGGAGCCCGAGTCCTAAAATGCACTGAGGCTTGTAAAGATAATAAAGTACCACAATATAATATGTTCATATCATGAAAAAATACAGTTTGGGACAGATGATATAATATTAGATGCTAGAGTCAAGGCAGAGCTATGGAATGCTTGGATTGGTCTCAACTGCTCGTCAAAAGAAAATATTAAAATTCAGGGAAGGAGACTAATAGAGGTATCCAGGGAGTTGAAATCAAGGCAGGTGAGGCAATAGTAAGAGCATTTTGATGCTGTCAACTAGTTAAGTCCCCAGAAATAAATGACTTGCAGACGTGAGTACCTTGGTGATCTTTGAACAAGTATGGTCAATTCCAGAGTTGTCAAAAGATTAACTATCTTGCAGGTACTGTTTTTACTTTAAAAGAAAAAAAAAAGAGGAAAAAGTGGAATTTCACAGTTCAAAAATTAGTGGGTTTCATCTCAGTACTTGGAAGTTTTTTTCCCTAGACAAGATAGTTTGTGTGGACTTATCTGTAAAAGAAGTAGTCCTCTGGAGACCACATGGGCTGACAAAAAAAGTGTCTTGTAAAACTTGTGAAAAAATTTTTTTCTAGTGTAGGTAAAATAAGCTGACTTTATCAAGGTTTTGGACAAAGTATCTCATAATATTTTCATGGACTAGAATGGTCTAATTAGACCAGGTTGATTTAAAGATAGTTGAAATCATTTGATGAATGGATTAAATCAGCTTGGAGAGAGGTATTTCTGTGATATGACATGACTTTTCACTCTGTTATTCATTTTTATCACTCACTTGGATTAAATAGGCCTATCACATTTGCATATCATTGAAAGTTGGGAGCTAATGATAATAGGTTGGGTGAATGAATCAAGATTGAAAAGAGGCTTAGCCATCTGAAATGATTGGCTAAAACCAAGGTGTTCTGTAATAGTTACTAACATTAAATTTTGTATACATATACATTTTTCAAATTATCACACTAGTCAAGAATCAAACAGACATGTTTAAGAGCATTTTGTATGAAGCGACCTTGGAGTTTATAATTGTCACTGCCTGCCGTGTCCCATGTTACTATTATTTAAATGTATTCCCTCCAAAGTTTAGTGTTGAAACTTATTGGCCAGAATAGTGACATTAAAGTGTTGGGTCTTTAAGAGGGTATTAGGTCACGTGTGCTGTTTCTTTCTTGGGTGGGATTAAGGCCCTTATAAAAAGACTTCACACAGCATTCTGTAGCTTGCCCCCCTTGCCGTATGAGGATGCAGCCTTCCTGCTTGCTGAAGGACAGAGTCCTCATCAGACAACAGACCCTCTCAGTGCCTTGATCTTGGCTTTCCTAGCCTCCAGAACTATGAGAAATTTTTTTTTTATAAAATCCCCAGTCTCAGATATTCTGTTGTAGCAGCACAAACAGACTAGCACACTTGTGTAGATGTTTCAATAGAAGAACAGTTTTTGTGTACTAAAGAGAAGATACCATAGTATTCATATATGGCTTCTAGTCGTGAGTGTGTGTGTGTGTGTGTGTGTGTGTGTGTGTATTTGGCAGATTAAATCCAGAGCTTTATGAATGCTAGGCAAGTGCCTACCACTGGGTACACCTCTAGCCTGGCTTCCAGATTTTAAGAAGTATCCAGGAATTTTGACAGAAAAGGAACATTTCAAAGAATCAGAGTAGTTTCCTTATGAAAATTAACTTTTTTGTGCATGTTTATGTGTAGAAAGAAAAATCAACATAAGTATTTTCATATATTCAAAGTCTGAAAGAATTAGTCTATGTCTATATTCAGTTTTTAAGAATATTGAATACCTACTGTGAATCTGAATATCATGCCAAGCAATGGAGCTATGATAGTCACTATAAATAGAAATACTGACCTCCTTACTCTTTATGACACAGTTTAGTGGAGAAGACACTAACCAAGTAATTACAAGAGTACTTAAATAAATTATAGTTATTATAACTGCAGTAAAGTAGTGGTACATGGTACCATGAGAGAAAGAGCATACAGAAGGAAAATTTGATTTGGTTAGTAAGAGTAGGGAAGAGAAACCTTGATTAAGGTGAGAAAGAGTGCATTGACTAGGTGAAAATGGGCAAAGAGGGCCATGGAATGGCCAAGTGTTGTGATTTAGAAAGATAGAAAGTTTGGTGCAGTTACTACTCCAAAGGAAGAGGTGAGGCCATTCAGTCTTCAAAGACCTTAGTAAAAAGTTTTTTCCTTATCTAGAAATAATGAAAACATTTGCTTGTCTTACTTTGAAGACTACTTAAATTTGGAAAGATATCTCTGATGTAGTGTGGGGAATTGACTGGGGTTGAGGCCAGGGCAGGTGTTTTTAAGCTACATAAATGAATGATTGCAGTGGATGGTCAGGGATGTTATGCTCAAAGAAGTGGGCTTGTGGATGAAAGTGGAATTTTACTCTGGCTATCAGGTACAACAGAGTAAAGAAAAAAAGCTAGAGACAGAAGACGAATATGAATCTCAGTTTTGCCACCAACTAGCTTTGTGGCTTTTGTGAAATTGCAGTATTTCTGTATACCCAGTATAACATTATTCTCATAGGTTTCATCAGTGTTAGATAATTGATATAAATGTGAATTCCTTACAGACTGAACTGCTGTATAAAAAATGGAAGCTTTAAGGAAACAAGCATTAATGAACAATGGCTATTATTGGACTGGGTGGTTCAGCTACTTAAAGAAGTGATTCTTAGATTTTTATCATTGTGGTTTGAGATTTTATCTTTTCCTGGTTCTGGAGCCTTCAGTTATCAGGTGCAATCTAAAAGTTTACGATGGGTCCATGCTTTTATGCTTTCTAGTAGTAATTGAGTAGCTTGGTATGTTTTAAAATCAGTTTTACCTGAGCTTTTTTCCTTATGTGTGGTTTCAGAAGCAAGAAACATTTTTAAGGAATCTTATAGCAGAACCCTAAAGCAAAGAACTAGAAAGTATAAAAATTTTCATATATATAATTTGTTAAAGTAGAAACTTTGTATCTTCACTTACATTCAAGTACATACAGATACTGTACACCTTGTTTCTGCTCTAGTGTGTATTTGTACATGTACATGTATGTATATGTATAAACACACGTGCATGTATATGTATAAACACATACATGTATGTGTATCAACACACACATACACGTGTGTATATGTATATACATATATACATGTGTGTATGTGTATATACATATATACATGTATGTGTATGTGTATATACATATATACATGTATGTATATATGTAAACAAGCCTCTAAGTAGAAATATGCCTTTAGCGTTTGAAATGCCTAAGTTAAAAAATCTAAGATAAAATGAAAATTGGAGTAAAATATGTTGCATAACTACTTTTTAAAAAACATACAGGAAAGAACTGTATTTCTAATAATTTAGGAAGGCATGTGTGTAGTGCCAGTACTTACTCAAGTATTTATCACAGGGAATCCACTCAAATAGTCATTGAACACTAAGGTTTGATATGTATTGTTCTTACATGTATTTTTATTAAAATTATTTAGATATGTTACCACTAGTCTCAAAATATGTGCCCTAGTAAAACATGACATGTCATTTTGCAGTGCATTGAAACAGAAGGCAGGATGCAAATATGATCTAAAATTTTAAACATGAATATGCTTCAGGAAGAGTCCCCAAAAATCTTAGATTGTAGCTCTTTGTATGTTTTAGGCATTGTTAGTATTTGGTTGTTTTATGGTTCATAAGAATTATTCAGTTCTAAATATGTGTGACTTTTGTGTCTATTACTTTAGAACATTTGGGCTGAGGAGGAAATACTTGTAATCCTAGGATTTAGTGATAAATATATAGTTTATTAAGGAATCATGAATAACAGTTGCTGAAAACCAGCCATACTTGAAGGCCGTTCACACTTGGAAATTGCTTCTGGATCCATAGCCGAATAGAAGACATGGCTGAGTGAAAATCACAGATCTTCCCATTGACTTCACCTACATTGATAATGACTGTAATAGGATAGCCCCTAGGCTAGGGACTTTACATGCATTTTTACTTAATCTTGCTATCAACTCTGTGAGTTGTGAGTATTGTTGTTCCAATTTTGCAGATGAAGATGGTTTAGTGAGGTTAAATAACTAGTATATAGAGATATCTTTGTTCTGTCTATAGTTACATTTGATTCTAAGACTGATCTGATATTTTCAAACAGCTGATTTGGTATAAAATCATTTGAAATCATAGACTAATCTCCTGGAGCCTTATCACCTGGAGCTATACTTCTTGCTATGGTACAATATTAAAAAGAGATAACACACAGTGGATGCAAAGACTGAAATAAAAAGAACCTATATTCATCCCTGAGTAATGATGGATTTTTTTTGCTATCATAATGAATTTTTAAATATGTAAAGCATACACAGAGTAAGAAAATAATTCAGATAGCCCAATAATTAATATAGTGCAAAGCATATCTCTTCCCTCTCTAGCCTCTTACCCTACTATGTAGAGACAATCACTGTATCTAATTTCTGGTTTTTATTCCAAAGGTAGTGTTAACATGAATTGAATTTTTAAAAAATGACATTTGAGGGCTGGGGATTTAGCTCAGTGGTGCTGCCGCCTGACTCGACATCATAAGATCCTGAGTTCGATCCCCAGTACCAAAAATAAATAAATAAATAAATAAATAAATAAATAAATAAATAAATAATATTTGAGGATCAATTTCAAAGAAATAACCTATAAGTAACCAGATTTGTCACTGGGTTGACACTTGAGTGGGTCCCCAGGAAACGCTAGAGCTGGATGTAGATGAGAGACTCAGTTTTGAGAATGAAGATAGACCATCATTATTAGTTCCTCTTCCCATGGGATAACCAAGACTCCCAGTGATTTGGCGATTTATGTCACATGTATTGTTCCATTTAGAGCAGAACTCAGATGCAGGACAATGCCTGTCTTTCTATTCTATTAAAGTCCACGAAACCACTTAGTTTCAGAATACTGTGAAAAATTAAACAACTGAAGTAGTATAAATAGTTTAAAACTAAGAGCCAGGAATGGTGGCTCACACATGTAATCCCAGCACTTTGGGAGGCCAAGGCAGAAGGATTGACAGTTTTGAGACCAGCCTGGGCAACGTAGCAAAATCCTGCTCAAAATATAAAAAGAGCTGGGGATGTAGCTGAGTGCAAGAGCCTTGGGTTGACTCCCCAGTACCTTAAAAAAATTTTTGTTTTTGACTTGAGTTTCTATAGCTGAGGTAGGTAGCAAATATAAGAAAACCAAGCAGTAACTGATCTTTTTTAAAATACACTTTAATTTTAGAATAGATTTAGCTTCAAAGAATGCACAGGGTTCTTACATACCATATTCCCAGTTTCCCTTATTATTAACAGGTTTTTCCACATCAAGTTATTCATCTCTCCTTTACATATTGTATGTTCTCCTTTCCATATTGTATGATTTCTGTTTGGGAATGGATTATGTAAATAAAATAATTGGAGTATTTCTGCAAAAAGGATTTGTTTCTCCTCCCCATTTGTTTATTTGTTTGTATAACTACAGATTCATAGACTATATAATTAGTTGGTTAAAATTCAATATACTTTATTTTATGGTGTAAATTGTTTCAGCTTTGCCCATTAGGAACTCTTTTAGTTAGCTTTTGTAACATTGTCTTTTCGACATATTCCCTGTTGTCTTTTTTACATATTCTCATCATTGTGATTTTATATTATTGAACACTTTTCTTCCTGATACTACATTATACTTCAGATTCAGCTTGTCTGTTACTTCCTACTGTACTTCTAGAATTGGTCATTTCTCCAATAAGCGCAGGTTCCTTTTACAGAAAGATAATATTAGAAACCAAGATCTGGGTGCCAGAATTAGTTACATCTCTTTTAAAGCCAAATAGTGAAAAAGAAAGCTTGAGCCATTTTTCCGGGTCATACTAAATCTGGTCATTCTAGCAATTTTTTGAAAACATTTGCTCTAATGTATAAATTTTGCTTCATTTGATTGAATGGAATACTACTAGGAATTTTTAAAGGCAAACTCTAGGAAATTTTATTACTCTTGTTACTTTTTAGAAATGTACCTGTCCTCAGTGTCACTTTACTTAATTTGTGTGTGTGCGTGTGTGTGTCTGGCCTTGACCAGAAAACCTGATGCAGAACTTTAAAACAGTAATTTGAAACAGGTTGAGATTAACTCTGGGATATTGGAAAGACTTTATGCTCCATTAGAAAAATTAACAAGCATGGAGTCTATGAAACACATGTATCTGATGAATAAAGCTTTCTTCTGCATCCCTAAGCATTTTAAATTTGTATTTCCAACAGAAGATTGGTAGACAATACTTTCTTAAGGAAAGAGGAAAAACAAAAATAAAAAAGAGAAAAAAATGACCTTTCAGTATTGTCAAAATATCTGGACAGTAGGCCAAACTGATTTTGATGTTGTTGTTCTGAACATTCATTATTACAGATTTTGCCTTTCTGATTTTAGAATTGAAATTTACTAACTTGGGATATTTGCAGCTAGATCCGACAAATCTTTTTTAAAAAAGACTTCAGAGGAATTTATAAATTTATATTTGTCATCTTAGTAGTACTGATGAACATTTGAAAGCTTATGTTTTAATTTTAGTGTTTGCACTATCTTGCTAGGCAGATATTTTGTCTTTCTCTGGTGTCTATCATTTTGGTAAACAAGGTGTATTTTTAAAGCTCATCAAGCAACCAAGTCAGTACAATCACAGGATCTGACACGTAAATATATAAAATGTAAAAAACAAAGTTGGTTTTCAAGAATTAAGCAGATACTTTTTTCTAACCTATATCAATACTATTTATTTTAATCTATTATATTTTACTATTCTTTCTTAGTTTAAGAATAAAGAATAGTCTTTTAAACTATTGTTCAGCAGTCAAATGTCAGTGTCAAACTTATGTACAATTGCAATAAGGAAGAAAATTGGCATTAAGGAGGAAGAGCACCAGAAGGCAAAAAATGAAGCAGAGGCAAATGAAGAGATCTCTGAAGAATATGCAAACCGAAACTCATGGCACAGAATAACTGTGAGGCAGAGATTCCCAGGGAGCCCTAGGATGAAAATAGTTGGAAAGCCTTAAGTGGGATGGTGCTGAGTGTAGAGGTAAGGAAATAATAAAATATCTACAGGTTCTGGTTAAGGGTTACTAGTGTGCTGAGGCTGAAAAAGGTTGCTAGGAAAAATGCGAGAACTCTTATATGGGATTCAGCAGAGATGTTGAGGACAGTGCTCAGCCTGGGAACAGTGATCTGGGACATGGCAGAGGAAAATTAAATTTATTGTGTCCACAGTGTGCTAGGTGCTGCCCTCTCATGTATTGTCATTTAATTCTTACATCAACTCTTTGAGGGGGGGATATTGTTAGTAACAGTTTTACGTGAAGAAATTTGACACAGAGAGGTTGAGAACATGGTGCAAACCACGTAGCTACTATTTGGCTGTAAACTCAGACATCATTTTTATTTCAAAGTAGTTTAGGGTAAAGATAGAGAAAGCCAACTAGGTATAACACAGGTGCAAAAACTTAGCACCCAGGGCAACCCTCAGTACTTTTGGAGCTTTTGGGTTTAGTTGGTTAAGAAAAGGAGTTTAAAATGGTACTAGTTAGTTTAAGTAGTTTAGAGCAGTTGAAAAATTTGGGTTATGGTCATTGACTACCTTGGAAGGGCCTCAGAATGGAGAGAGAATAAATAATGGCAGGTGATGCAGGAAGTGGGCTTGGGGATGGGATTATTTGGTCATTTTAATTACCACCTAACACTCACTTTGAACGGGACCCTTTGTCAGAATCTATAGACTGCAGAGAGTGATTTTTAAATTTTCTTGGGGAGGATAATTTTTAGGGGTTGTTTTAGACTGGCAAACCAATTGTTAGTGTATTAGTCCACTTGCGAACGGGAAATGAGAATAAAACCACTGATTTTTATGAAGGTAATATTTTTTAAAATGGTGTGTTTACATTTACAGAGTAAATCTCAAGAGCAAATTAATTATATGTCTGTAGTTCTTGAAGCTAAGTAGGGTAAGTGAAGGAAAAGCATGATTTAATTTTGCTCTATTGCTAGCCAAATCTCTAGGCTAGCCATTTTTTCCTTTAATAAAAATGTTTGTGAGTCCTCGTCTTCCTGTTAGCTCATAGTTGAGAGCTCTGTTAAGTTGTGTGTATTAAGCCTGCCTGATTAAAATTGTTCATGAGCGATCAAGCAGACAGGGGACTTTTAGCATAATTAAAAAAGCACTGCTAACCTTTGAAGATGAGATTTCAGAGATTTTTGAAATTTATATCCATGTATAGCAGAGGTTTGTTTATGTAATTAGGTTTCCGGTTCTCTCATGAACCTTTCTTGCTTAATTCATGCACAGTGTTCTTCCCTTTTATGGAATGGTGTCTTCCCATGCAGAAGACACAGGAAGTCTTCAGAGGAGGCAAATCTTGAATGAACCATGATTCCCTTGAAAGATCACAATGAGATAAGTTTAAAGAAATCAGTATTTCCTTATGTTAACCTGTGTATTTCTGGAAGGAGATGTAGGAGTAAAGTTGAAGATGGTCAAAACAAATTGCATGTCCTGGGTTCTCAAACTAATTAGAGAAAACTATCTCAGCTTTTGGGAAATAATTATTTTTTGTTTAATGGAAGTCTTAGCCTAAAGTCTTTTCATTTTATAGTTCCCAAATTTTGCATTGTTGGGCTCTGAAATCATTTTGTTATTATTCACATTTTACTCTCATGTTACAAAAAAAAGTGATTATACTTAATGTGGTTCAAAATTGTGCCTTTTGTCCTCTTGAGGGAAAGTCTACTGGTGTAGACTGTTTAGTACTTATAGAGCACCTCAGTTTTTTTTCCTGTGTTTCTACAAAGACATTTTAGCTCTTCCTCAGAATAGAAACTTTTCTAGCACACATCAAACTGATATTGCTATAATGAGGCAGCATTTTAGATGAAAATTACCAAAGTGTGATTTTTTTAAAAAAAAACCTTACATGTATAAAGCATTAATCGCATAGACTAAGGGCTTCTGACATGGAATACATTTTTAGGGAAGGCATTTTCCGTGATGAATATGTTTTCACCCAGAATATTGCTTTAGAACATTTCTCATAAAATTAAAACAGTTTTTCCATTACCTAAGTATGGTTCTCAAAGCGTCTTAACTTTTTTTAGTATCATCTTATTTTACATTTTTAAAAATAATTAGTTCTGCCTTGATTTTAACATAAAGCAGCAGTAGCCAACAAGAAACCAAGTTATTTCCGTATCAGGTTTGAGCGAGAACAAGATGATAAAAGAAACCCCTCAAGCCCAGATGTACTCTAAATTACCCATTATATTTAGACTTATTTGAGGAAACTAATCAAACTTACTTGGGCATGCATAAAAATGTTTTAATTTAAAATCATAAGGAACTGAAGAGGAAAGGAGGCTGAAAGTTTAAATGATAGTAGTTAGCTTATTCTCTTTTCTTCTATTTTACTTTTTTTGATGTCTCTTCTGGAGAAGGAGAGCATTAAATAGGTTACATCTTGAAACAGTAAAATCTGAGTAGTTTTATTTGTGGGAGGAGGTGACAGAGGTTATTCTTCTGGCTTCTTCTTGACAAGTAATCAGAGTAGTTCACAGATCTCCTGGTTTCCAACCATTTTATACTGTTGAGAATTAATTTTTGCATCAAATTATAAATTACATATGATTGAATAAACTGTTTTTAATAGACTGCACAATTAAGTAGGCTAGATAATAGTGGTTTCAATTAAAATATAATTAGGATTAAAATAATATAGAATTAATGAGGTAAAGCATACATTATAAGTGTGGCAGCCAGTATATATCTGATATGTGTAGTACTACTTTTGTATACCCCCTCCCCCAAAGAACTTTAATTTCAGACACTGGCTACTATATCCATTTGATTGCATTTGATTACACTTGGACTCCAAAGTTACAATGATGAGTGTACTTTCTTTGAAGAGACATTTTTGCTGGAAACAAACTTTAAATAATTATCAGTATGAATATAGAGTAATGTACATGTAAAAGAAGGTGCATGTAATTGTGACTGGAATGTAAAAAATGACTCAAGAAAGTAAAGACACTTAAACTGATTCTAAAAGAATGAGTTCATTCACCAAGCCAAAAATCAAAGGGACATGGAAATTGAGAATGGCAAGTACAAATGTATGCATTTTTAAAGGATTATAAAATACTTCAGTATGTCTGGAGTACATACAGGTAATTGAAAGTAGATGGGGAGGTCGATTTCCTGTCCACCATGTTGATGAGTGTAAATTTATGTGTGAGGAGTCACAGGGCTCTGAAAGAATTGAAATTGAAGGGGTAAAATGAGAAAATTTATATTTACAAAAAATTAAATGGGTGGGATTATAGGAGATACTGGGAGAGGGAATGAAGGACTAAATGCAGTGATTATTGGATGGCCAGTAGTCTTTTAGTGAGCTAGGGGGTATTGCTCTGTCATTAGGTTATGGAGCCAGAAATATTTGAATGTAGATCCTCATTCTGAAAATATCCTAAGTTTCCTTTAGCCTAAGATTTTTCATCTGCAAAAGACAGTGCCTATCTTGAAGTATTGTAAATTTCATCTGTTAAAGATGTCTTCCTTAAATTTCTAAGTCTATAAAATTGAATACAGCAGTTGGTAGCTACTACTATTAATATTTAACCCTAAGTGCTTAGCATTCCATAGTAAACATTCTAAATGCATGTGTCTCCAAGAAATTTGTGGTAAACACAAACAAAAAGACAAAAACATTATAAAACTGTGTTTATCTTTGAAGCCTTTTATATTGTGTTCCTTATGTAAAAGATAACTCAATTATTCATTAATATAGTGCATTTATTAGCTTTGTTCATATACTCTCATTAAACTATTCAAAAGGTTTGATGTTAATGACTTTAAAGTTTGATGAATAAAATTAACTTTTCATCCAAGCACAAACTATGTATTCTGTTTTTCTAACTAGCACAGTTAAAAGATCAAGAAGTATTGCTTCCTATCCCAAATGGGAATTTCACCTACTTCCTCACTGAACAGGTGATCAGTCGAGTTTCTGTTTAAACTCTTCCTCTGACAGAGAGCACTTTACTTTACAAAGCAGTGTGTTATATTTAGAGTCAGCTTCAGTTGCCAGTGTATTCCATTAGTGTAGTTGATGCAGCTTCCCTTTCATTTCTACTCTGTGGTTAGTAGCTCTCATTAATCCAAATCTAATACATTATTTCATTTGCTATGTCTTCAGCAGTTTGTCAAAAGCCATTATTCCTTTTTTGATGACTAATTTCCCATGTTTTTCAAATTTTATGATTGTTGATTTTCTTATAGTTTTGTTGAGGGATATTTGACACATGATCAATGCACATAAAGTGTATAATTTGAAATGTTTCAGTATTGTATATGTTTCTGAAATGATTACTACAATCAAGATAGTGAATATACTATCATCCAAAAGTTTTCCTGTGTCCCTTTCATGTTTTTCTCCCTTGTGCATCTGTCTGCCCCACACATCTCAGTATCAAAACTGTACAATTACTCATCTGTCCCGTCCCCGCACCCCCATACTGGGGATTGAACTCAGGACCTTTTGCTTGCCAGGCAGACACAACGCCACTGAGCTACATTCCTGGCCTGTTTTCTATCACTATAGATTTGTTCACATTTCTCAAAATATTATATAAATAAAATCACACAGTATACTTTTTGTCTAGTTTCTTTTTTTCCACATAATTATTTTGAAATTCATCCATACTTTTTGCCTATAAAAATAAGTAATTCTTTTTTATTGATGAATAGTATTCCATCATAAGGACATCCTGCAATTGGTTTATCCATTCATCTTTTGATGGAAATTTGATTTTAAAGTGCCTGCTTATTGACTATTAGTGATTAACACTGCTATGATCATTAGTGTACATGACTTTGGACAAATACTTTCTTCAAATTTGAATAAGTACCTAGGAGTAATGTGGTTGGGTTATACAGTAGATATGTTTGTTTGTTTATTTATTTATTTTTGGTACCTGGGATCAAACTCAGGACCTTGCATTTGCAAGGCAGGTACGGTGCCACTGAAGTAAATCACTGGCCCTACATATGTGTTTAAGTTTGTAAGAAACTCCCAATCTCTTTTTCAAACTGGCTGTGTCACTTTTTATTCCCTCCAACCTTGTATGAGAATTCCAGTTCCTCTACCTCCTTGGGAACACTTGATATAGTAAATCTTGGAAATTTTAGTCATTCTAATGGGTGTATAGTTGTTTCTGTTTGTGGTATTAATACATATTTTCCTGATGGTGATTTGAGCATGTTTTCAGGTGCTTGTTTGCCATTTGTATATCTTTTATGGTGTTTGTTCAAATATTTTGCCAGTTTTTAATCAGATTGTTTTATTATTGAGTTTGAGAGTTCTTTCTGTACATTATCTATCAATATAAGTCCTTTACTGTATAGTCTGGATAGATCATTGCTTCTTGGTCTTTTGGCTAAGATCAAGTGTAGTCTGGATAGATTTTAGTCTGTTTATTTTTTCATTTGCATACATTGCCTTTCAAAGAGCAGGAATTTTTATTTTTTGTGAAGTCGAATCTATCAGTTTCATATTGTGATGTTGTCAGCATGTACAATAAAATTTTCCTAACTCAAGGTCAAATATATCTTATAGTCTAGAAGCTTTATGGCTTTAGTTTTTATTTTTAAAGGCTATAATCCATTTTTATAATGAACTTTTTACTTTGAAATAATTTTAGATTTGCAGAAAAGTTGTGCAGGTAGTACAGACAGTTCCCATATACCCTCATTCACTTTCTCCTATTAACATCTTGTCTTATATAACTATGGTAGATTTGTCAAAACTAAACAGCCAAAATTAGTAGGTTACTATTAACTACACCTCAGATTTTATTTGGATTTCACCAGTTTTTCCTCTTAATACCAGTTTTTCTGTTTCAGAATTACAGGATTACACATTGTGGTTAATACTTATGTCTCCTTCACCTGCCCTAATACTTGATAATTTATCCATTGTCTCACTGGTGTTGCTTATTACCTGACTCAAAGTATTGTTAACCTGGTTTCTGCAATGTAAAATTAACCTTTGTTTTCTTCCTTTCTATATTGTGTTGTTTAGAAGTAAATTAGTTAAGTATAGCCCATGCTCAAGGACTGAGGGTAAGGTGAGGAACAGAGGAGGGAATATTGCCCAGTGTCCTGGAGATAAGTATCTACATAAACTATTTGAAATTGTGTGTTAGAAATATTTATCTTTTCTCCTTGATTTATTTCTTCATTCATTCGTATAGACTCATGTATACTGATTTTATACGTTAGCTTTACAGTCAAGTACTATGTTATTTATTTTGTTGCTCACCTTGTTCTAGCTTAAGCCATTGGGAGCTTTGTCCCCTCTAACCTGCCCTGCCACCATTGGAGCATGTTCTTGTTTTCTGGCACTCCAGCATATCTGACATGTTCCATGTCCCTAGAATAATCTGTTTCTCAAAGAATCCCTGGTTCTTGTTGTTGGAGAATGTTATTTAGAAACTAATATCTGAATACTAGGTGTGCTGCTTGCTGCTACTGTGTTGTTATATGTTTAGATTTGTCTTGGCCATCAGAGCCAGGAAATATATTTATATCTGATCATATATGAACATACACATACCTGTTATTCTGTTGGTATCTCTTCATTTTTATTTGTGTTAAGCTAGATGTGAGTTCATATTTGATGTCTCTGATTTCAGTCTAATACCACATGATTAACTTTAGCTTGATTTATTGTTTATCTCAAACATGTCCTTTCAACAGTGAGAAACATGGCTCCGATCATCCATTTACTTGTTAGTTTACCCCAGTATACATGTAAAGTAGCTTCAGAGCTGTTAACCTATACCTTACAATCCATTTTGAGTTAATTTTTGTACATTGTTTGAGGTATGGATCAAAGTTCATTTTCTAAAACTATAGACATCCAATTATTTCAACAATATTTATTCAAAAGGCTATCTTTCTTTGCTAGGTTGCCTTTGTATCTTTGTTGAAAATTGGTTACCCATTTATGTGTGGGCCAATTTTGAAATTTATCTATTTTCCATTGATGTGTTAGTCTATCTTATAACATACTGTCTTTGATCATTGCTGACTTAAAGTAAGTCTTCAAATCGGTTGTTTTCCGTCCTATATCCTTTCCTGTTCTTTTCTCCTTCTTCTCTTATCTTTCCCTTTCCTTCCCTTCCTCTCCCCTTCTCCTCCTCCCCCCTTCTCCTCCCTTATTCTCAGTCTTCTGCATTCTGGTGTGAAATTTAGAATTAGCTTGTCAATTTATATTTCAAATAGAATCTATAATTAACTTGTCAATTTTTCATTAACAAAGGGATTGGAATTTAGACTGTTAAATTTTTAGATCAGTTTTAGAAGAATTGACATTTTAACAGTATTGAGGCATGTAACCCATGAACAGTTACATGTCTGTTTATTTCTCTCAGAAGTATTTTTGTAGTTTTTAGCATACAGATCTTGCATATATTTTGTCAGACTTATTCCCAAGTATTTTGTATTGATAGATGCAGTAGTAAATAGTATTACTTTTGAATTCCAACTTCTAATTTTAGTAAATAAACATACCAATCAATTTTTGAATATTGATCTATTATACTGCAACTTTTTAAAACTCACTAGGTCTTGTAGTTATTTTATGGTTTCTGTCAGATATTCCATATAGAAGACCATGCTGTGAAACCATGCTGTTTTACTTTTTTAAATTTAGGCTTTATTTACTTATTTTTGCCTAAATACACTGGCCAAAACCTCAAGCATAATGTTAAAGAGAGGTAACAAGAATAACCATTTCTATCTTGTTCTTGATCATAGAGTAGAAGTATTTACTTGTTCACCTTCAAATATATTGTTTGCTGCAAGTTTTTTATGCCTCTTAAATTAGGCTGAAGAAATTGCTACTTTTCTGAGATTTATTTTTATTGGAAATGGACATTGGATTTATTTCAAATACTTTATAATGCCCATTTAAAAATTTTTATATTCCCAGTATAAATCAGATGCTATAATAAGTAATTTTTATAGCATTGTGTTTGATTCCAAAGACAATCCTCAATAAGTAAACATTTCTGTCATTGTTTTTTCAATAAAGAGACCAAGTCTCCAAAGACCCCTTGAATATCATACTCTCCTTATAGATTTTAGTGATTTTAGTGAACATCTTCATTTAGATAGTCCACAGACATGTTACGTCCAACATGTCCAAATCTTTTCTCTGCCTGAAGCCAACCCCCCTTAATTTGTGGAGGTTCCTATTTAGTCATTATGTTTTCATTTTTAAATTTCTCAGTGTGACTTACATTTAAGTCAGTCTTGAAAACTTTACTTTCCTTTAAGTCCTGAAATTGACCCTACTTAATTAGTCTTGATATATTATCCTTTAGGGATATTGTTAGATTTATCTTTTTAGGGTTTGTATATGAAGAATCTTGGTGTATAGTTTCCTTTCTAATATCTGTGTCTATTTTTGGTTTCAAAATAATGCATGTCTTGTAGTATATGTTGGAAAGTATTTTCCCTTCTGCAATGTTTCAGAAAATTGTTAGTATTGTTAGCATTATTTCTTCCTTAAATGTTTGATAGAATTCACAGTAAATCTTTCTGGCTCTGGAATTTTCTTTCTGAGAAAGTTTTTAAACTACAATTTCTTTAATAAGTATAGATATATACATATTATTTATGTATTCTTAAGTGAAATTAGGTAATTTTAGTTTGTCAAGAAATTGATCATGTCTTTTAAATTGTCAAATTTATTGGCACAAATTTGTCATAATATTCCCATAGTAGCTGTAGAGTCTGTAGTGATGTCATCTGTCAGTCCTATAGTTGCTAATTTCTATCTTTTAATTGCTGATCAGTCTTTCTAGAGGCTTATCAATTTTGCTGACCATTTAAAGGAATGAGATTTTGTTTTCATTGATTATTTTTCTATTTTCTGTTTCATTGAATTCTGATATGATCCATATTTTTTTCCTTTTATTTACTTTAGGTTTAATTTGCTATTTTTCTGCTTTCTTAGGTAGGAGCTGAAGGTATCCAGATCTTTTTACATTTTTAAGACAGATACTTAATACTATACATTTTTCTGTGAGTACCTTTTTAGTGACAAACTACAAATTTTGATACAGTGTTTATTTTCATTGACTCCTTTTGATTTCTTCTTTGACTCTTTGGAAAGATAGAAACATTTTTAGTTCCAAAATATTTGGGGTTTTCTAGAGAGTATTATTTCTGTTTTTGTTTAATAATTTAATCAGTTGTGAACAGATAACATACTTTATTTTGACTTGAATTCTTTTAAATTTGACTTGTTTTATGGTCAAAATAGTATATTCTCTGATTTCTATCATTTTTACTTCATATATTTTGAAGCTTTCTGATTAGGTGTATAAAAATTTAGGATTATTTCATCCTCTTGATAAAGTGATGATTTTATCATTATGAAATTGTTCTTTATATCTCTGCTCATAGTTCTATGCTGAAATCAATCTTTTTCTTATATTGTTGTGGTCACTTAAGGTTTTTTTTGACTGGAGTTAGTATGGCATATCTTTTTCTATCCTTTTGTTTTCAAGGTATGTGTGTCTGTGTTTGTATTGTATTTTTCAAAGACAGTATGTTTTGTCTTTCTTTTTTTAGAAGCCTGTAAATTTCTACATTTTAATTGAAATGTTTAGATCATTTACATTTATTAATATAATTGTTGGTATGCTTCATTCTAGGTCTGTCATCTTGCTATTCTCTGTCCCATCTGTTCTTTGTTCCTGATTTCTTTTTGTCTGCCTTTTGTTTTTATGGAGTTTTTTCTCATAGTTTCTAGACCCTTTAAGCATCCTGAGTGTCTCTGTAACCTTTATTTATTTATTTATTTGTTTGTTTGTTTGTTTATTGGTACCAGGGATCGAACTCCAGTCCTCATGCTTGCGAGGCAGGCAGCGGAACCACTGAACTGTATCCCCGGCCCCTACCTCAATATATTTAAAGATAGGTACTGTCTATGTCATATTCTAAAAGCCTACATGTCTAATTAATGTCTTCTAAGGATTTTTGGCTAGGAATTTATAGGGATTATTTTGTCAGTTCTAAAAAAATTTGCTTACTAATTTTAATTTTGTATATGCCATAATACTTAGATGCGGAAGTATATAAATATTGTAGTTGGTGCTACGTGACCTTTTTAGGAGCTACTATTGGCATCTGTGCTCTTCTCATTCCCTAATGCAAGTGATGCAGCGGATCCTGGGATGCTTACTCATGAAAATGTCTGGGAGAAGCCAGCTTACATTCCTGGGCTTATCCTTCGCTGTCTTGAGTCAGGATCTTTTCTTCCATTTCATTCTGAAGGAGAGAGGAATACTAGAGGGTGGGGGAGAGAAAGACATGAGTTTTTTTCCATTTTCGTCTCTTAATCTTCCAAAATAGAAGGATTGGTGGAATATATCTTTCAAAGAGTTGAGATAGACTTTTTCTATCCTATTTTAAAGAAATATACCCAGCATGTCATCTGAGAGGGAGGAAGGTCTTTTAATTTCCAGGGAAGGGAATTGCATGAGGGGGGAGAAAGGAAAAATGAGGTTAGGTTTGAATAATGCTGTTTTAAAACCAGAAGTGAAATAGGCAAATCACCTTTTTTTTAATCTCATCCTAGGATTTGAGGAGTTGTCAGAGCTGTGTGTGGGATCCCTGGAGGCCTATACCTGAAATAGCTTTATTTAAACTCTAGCCTAGAACTGAGGAAGAAGAATTTCTCCAAGTTCCTCTGTGCTTGGAATTGCCTTCCTTCTAGAGGATTTCCTTGAAGTAGCAATGTCATCAGAGGATTTTTGTGGAGTGGCTCTATTTTCTAGAAGATATGCAAATCGTATTCTTGTTCATTTTGTATTCTGTCTAGCTCTTAAAATTTCAAAGAGCAGAATGTTCTACATCCTTGTTAAATGCAGGTGCTTTCTGCCCTGTTTACTTCAGACAGTTGGATGTCTATAGTACTTAAGACTGATGGTTTGTAAGCTAATGAAAGATGCCAAAAACTAAATGTCTCCAGTACAGTGGAGCCTATAGTCTAGTCTCCATGAAAATTAGGGCAGTGTGCCAAGTAAAGCTGGCTTAATTTTTCAAGTAGGAGCCCTTTGCAGAAGGATTCATGGTAATTAACCAATTCAGAATGCAGTATTTTCTTTTCATTAATTTGGCAGAAAACAATTAAATATCTATAGCAGAAATGTTTTTCACATTTTCATTTGCTTCTTGGAAAATAATGGATGCTTTGAAATGGGCATTAAAAAACTGCTAGGATTTTGTCATTTATATTTTAATTTCCTAGCAAAAAGTGGATGACACAATTAGCATTAAAAAAATGAAGTAGAAATACTTGGCTACAGGAATGACCAGACTGATTCATGTTTTAAAGCGATTGACTTTTAGGAAATTTTTAATGAGTTTATTAACTCAGACCTATTACAGTTTACATATCCTCTCTATGTCTGAGCAACAGGATTCCATTTGTGGTGATAATTTCATATACTTCCACTCTTCCCAAGTTCATTTCTACTCCAAATATTGCATAGCATTTCTTTCTCTTTTGTCTCTTGGTTTAAAAAAATTTTGTTGTTGAATTGTTAACTTTAACCTAAAATGTATTCAAGGGCAGCTACCTAGCATAAGATATTTTCAGAAATTTGGAACTAACAGTCTATTGGGCGGAATTTTTCCTGGAGGAATGAAAGGAATGTTTGTTTGTTTTAGAACATCATAGTTTCATACACTTATTTGCTAATAGTGATTTTTTTTCCCACTAAAAATATAATCTGTTTTTATAATACTCATACTTTTATTAAATTTAGATATTAAAAACTTGATGATTGCTCAATATAACACTTTTCCCTTCTACAGTTTTGACACATTTTCTGGGTATACTTTCACCTCTATTGTCTACATAAACTAGATCTTTGGTTAGAAAATCTTTGTCTTATTGTTAACATTTCCTTGTTGATAAATATCAGAATCTCATTTTAGTCTTATCTATAAACAGAAATGTGAGAGAATATTGGATTAATTCCTGAAATCTCAAAGAACAGCTTGGCTTCACAGGAAACTAGAATTCGCCATCAGTAAAACCATTAGAAACTGGATATTACTCTTATCTTTTATGCTTGCTTCCATGTACATGTTTCTTCCTTCTTCACACTTCATAAACTATTTTCAGTGCTTTCAGATATACTTGATCAAAGACCCCACCATTGGTGTTAATTTAGTCAGTTAAGGTGACAAGCATTAAGAGACCAGAGTCTTCATTCCAAAAATCTCAAGAGAATGTAGACCAGGATGTCTACTCTTTTTTTTTTTTTTGTGGTACAGGGGATCAAACTCCGGACCTTGAGCTTTTGAGGCTGGCGGTGGAACCACTGAGTTAAATGCCTGGAGAGGATGTCTACTCTTGATCTAATCAGCTGTAGCCAAAAGGGCAGCATCATAAAATATAAATTAGGCTGTTGCAGTCCCATTCCAATAGAGGGCAATGTTTTCAAGCTGAATAGACACTTTTAGAGGTATCGGCCTTCTAAAAATAGGAAGTTGATAAATAAATAAAAATATGCTTATTCAGTCAGTATAAATCTTTGCCTAAATATATCAGGAACTATGCTAATTGGTAGTGATTCAGTGGTAAATGAGATGGATGTAAACAGTTCTTACCCTTGAGGAGCTTACCTTCTAGTAGGTTAAATGGAATTTTAAAGTCAGAATACAAATAAATAAAATAATTATAAAATGTGATAAATGCTTTGAGGAAGACATATAATGCCAACATAGATAACCACATTTGTAATGAGGGTGAAGAAGAGAGAAGGATATTTACTTTCTGTACTATTTTATGAAGAGGTATAATTATGTTTAGATTGAAGGAATAGAGATTATGTTTCTATCACATAAAGTAGTATGTACGTACAAGGGTCTAAAGTACCAGGAACATAGAATGCTTAAGCAAACAAAAGATCATCATTATGGATAAACATGGAAGAAGAGCTTGTAGACAAATTTGTAATAACAATGAGCTTTTTTACTGTCTTCATGAACCAAGACTGATTTAACTTAGTAACATTTAGAAGAAAACCTACTACATTAAAGATAAGCTTAAATGCTCAGGTGAACATAAAGAGCCCCTTAATGACATACTTAACAATGGTATAAGAAAGAGCATAACATTCTGTTGGCAACTTAATCTTTATTATTCATTTGTTCCTTTCACAGATATTTATTGAGTACTTTATTAAGTGCCAGGTACTTTTCTAGTCACTGAGGCTAGAGAGTAAATAGGTAGGACTTATCATGGAGCTTGTCCGATCTATCATCCTCTGAAACAGCTCATCTCAACTCAAACACATCATCCTCTGAGTAGTTTCAGCATTAATCAATTGAGACATTGGTAGAAATGTCTCACCCCCCCCCTTCAACATCTGCTGAATCAGGGCCTTCATTAAGATACCCACAGGATCAATAATGATTGAGATTGGAAACAGACCTAGAGCAGGGTTTGGCAAACTGGCCTTTAGGGAAAATTCAATTAACAGGCTACTTTTAAAAAATTTATTTTTAAGCTGATCTATAAATACAGAAAATTGTACATATGGATGTTATATCATGTAATGCTTCAATACCTGTATATATTGTGTAATATTTAAAAGAGAGTAAATGTACTCCTCAAGCATTTATCAGCAATATCATTTGTTTGCACATTGTCTTGGCTGCGTTCATAATACAGTGGCAGATTTGAATATTTGCAGCAGAGCTTCTTTGGCTCATAACTCCTATTATTTGGCCCTTTACAGATAAATGTGCTGCCCTTTATTCTTAGAGAATAAACATATTTGCTTATAATGTATGACATATTAATTTTTATTTCTTTGTGAGAACCATAATACACTAGGCAGTACTTGAACTGTTCTGAAAAGCAGTGGTTCAACATTTTAGCCTCAATCTGTAATCCAAATGTGATACACTGAAGACTGGTATATAGGGCCAGGGATTTAGCTCAGTGGTTCCAGCGCCTGTCTCGAAAGTGCAAGGTCCCAAGTTCAATCCCCGGTACCAAAAAAAAAAGAAGAAGACTAGTATATAAAACATATTAAAAGTTCAGAAGAATGAGTGAGATTCAGACTGATGTACTTAGAGAAAATGGAAGGTAGGTCCAAGAGATTTAAGAATGATGGATGGTGTCATTGTAATGAAATAAAAGAAAAATACTATAAATTTATTAATTGTATTTTATTTTTTGAGATGAGATCTGCTATGGTTTTTTGTTTTGTTTTTTTTTTTTTGGTACCAGGGATCGAACTCAGGACCTTGTGCTTGCAAAAGCAGGCGCGGTGCTGCTGAGCTAAATCCCTGTCCCTGACATCTTCTATGTTGCTCAGGCTTGTGGTCTCAAAGTCATGGGCTGAACTGATTCTCTTGCCTTAGTCTTCTGAGTAGCTAGGATTACAAGTGTGTACCACCACACCTGGGTTATTTATTTTATTGAAAGAATTGTTTACCAGGTGATTTTGAAACAAAATTATTCATTTGATGCTAACTATATTTTTAAGATAGCCAGGGCTTATGTTTATATGTGTATCTTATGTAGAAACTGAGGCTAAAATTAAGGCAAAAAAATGTTTTCCAGTGATGGTACACCAGTAGTGCAAATGGGATGAGGATCTAAGCCTTCCTATTAAACTGATGAAATTTCATTTAAGCAAAGGGATTCAAGGAGGTTAGTGGTTATATCTTAGCATTCTGTCTTTCACTGAAAGCTTCAATGTAGAACATTCTGATTTTATTTATCCTATAGATTAGATGTAAGATTTCTTTTGAGTATCATTGAAAACCATCATTTTATACTCTTAAATGCCCATTTATGTTGTTGAGAATTTTCATGGACACTGAATACAGAGTATTTCTTTTAGGAAGCTGTGATGATTTGAATACAAGAATCATTTATCATAGTTACGAATGACAAATAATTAAGAGAACCTGGAAAAATCAATAAAATTAGTAACCTTAGGTAAGTTTTGAGATTTGTGGGTTTTCACTGCGATTATTACCTTGACTCTGCAAGTATACTGTGACTTTGAAGCCACAGCAGAAACTGGTGACTTCTGCTTCAAGGAGATTGAGGACTTTGAAATAGGAAGAGACACTGATTCCCCGTCTCTATTATAGAAAGCAAATATAAAGCAGACTTGTTGCAGCCATGAAGATAACATCTATAGAGTAATTTAAATGAGTCCAGGGAGAGGTCCATTTATCCAGAGACCGTTTTCCCAATGTCTTACATTTGTTGGCTTCCCAAATACTTAGCTAGTGAATGCAGTATAATTGTGTAAGCCAAAAATCCAGAATGAAAGGGTTAGGATTGGATTATTAGCTTTGAAAACCTAGAGAGAAGAAAGCCTCAAATAGTATAGTGGAAAAATTCCTGGGGTCTCACATGTAGACTCAGATACTATAGAGTCAGGTTCTGTAAAACTTGTTTTAGCGAATTTGAAAACACCTTTCATTTATGTGTATCTCCACAACTGTAGTAAAAACAATTATATTTTATGACAGTCTTGGTATATATTGTTTGTTGAACATTTTATGTCATAACTTTCAGTTGTTCTTCTGATTTTTAAAAGAAATTAAAACATGTTTTTGGGCTTCTGGTAAAACTATGGTCCCTAGGTACTTTGCCTAATGGATAAATTGGCCTTACTTTAAGCATTTGTTTAGGTAATCAAATCTAGTATCTAAGTCAATTAAAAACTTATGCTTCATTTGTCACTATCCAATTTGTGAAAATGTTTTATAAATATTTAAGGCTTGTTTACATTGATTTCTCATTTAAATCTTTCATGGCTTGTCTGGGAATAGGTAGATGTTTTTACAGTCTTTAACTGTAGTCTTAATGTAGTGAGATCAAACTATTGTCTAAATTGGAAGGGACAATGAATCTGATAACTCGAATTTTGTATTTTTAATCTGACTTCAATAAAAACAGGCAAACATACTTTAGTAAAAGAATATGAAAGGAAATATGACTGCATGGTATTGATTCTTATGCTATTATTCATGAAAAAGGAAAATAAGTATGGGGAAGAGACTTTGAAAATTCAGCTTAACATTTTTGCTTAAACTTTAGAAGCTTCAAAATTCATGGTAATGTTTTACATCATTATCTAATATCTTAAGATTTTAATATATTTTATCAAAGTAACTCAGCAATTTATCTGCATTCAGCTCAGGCTTGTAAAATACATAAATTAGGCATGAAGAGGAGAAATATAAATTGATAGAATGGAGAAAAAAAACCAAGAACAGTTTAAAATGATATGGACAAGAGCCTTTGCTACTGGCCTTGGTGGAGTAACTGGTACTAGATTAATCTTCTTGCCATAAAAATGATAAAATTGAACAGATATTAGAGACTATCTTCAAGAATTGGACAATAGGCAATATAAGAAGATATTTAGAAGAAGAGTTCCATACTTACTGTGGCTGATTGCCTAACAACAGTTTCTTGACTGTATGACAAGGACCTGGAGTCCAAGCGGGAGCAGTGGTACCTCTGAGCTGAGAAGGTAGAATCAGAATTTAGGGCTGGTGAAACAGCCTGGAGCAGAGCACTATGTAAGAGAAAGTGATATAGAAATGGGAGTGATAATTCTGAAAGTGGATTTCCCTTGAGTCCTTGGTCAAGGGATGGTCTACATATGTGTCAGATGAGGCTGAGCTTACTAGAGATTGTCTATTAGGGATATGAGAATGGACGTGTCTGTGTTAAATGTTCTTGGTAGTTCTTGGAGCCCTGTCCCAAGCAAGTGGAGAGATGTTAATTAACATCCTAACCATCTAGTTGAGAATCAAAAATTCACAACTTGAATTAAGAACTTTACCCTAGTCCATATTTGCTGCTATAACAAAACACTTGAGACTGGCTAATTCATAAAGAACAAAATTTATTCTCTCCCTTTTCTACAAGCTGAGAAGTCTGAGCTCAGGACAGCAGGTTCAGTTGCCTGGTGGGGGCTACTCTTACTTCCAAAATGGCACATTGAATGCTTAGGCCTCAGTTGGGAACAATTGTATGAGGTTTATGGCAAAAGATAGAAGGGGAAGAGAGCTGAATTCTGTGTTAATACTGTCCTGTAAGGCCCTTAACTACAGTCATGGAGGAGAGCTTTCATGAGTTAATCATCTTTTAAAGGATTCACCTTTAATAGCATCACATTGGCCTCGAAGTTTCAGCCCATACATTTTGGAGGAGCCTTATTAAAACCTCCACCCTAACAACAGTAAACTAGATTTCAGAAAAAAGTACAGGAAGACAAATAGAAATATAATCTTCCATAATGGAGGAATTTGAGAAACACCTTAAGCCTTTCTCACATTCACACCAACATAAACAAATTCAAGATAATAAACCAGTGATGGTAGTGCTTAAGAACAAGGGTTACCACTGTTCAAAAGAGCAAAGCACAGAATCCAAGTTCTCTATGTTTTATTATCAAAATTATTTATTGTATTTAAATTATTAGATATGCAAAAGAACTAGAGAAAATAAATATAGTCAAGAGAAAAAAATCAATAATAGAAACAGACCTTGAGATAGCCTGGATATTGGTTTTAGTGGTTAAAGGTTTATGTATGCACACTGATACAAAAGACTTAAACACAAAAACAAACAGACACACTATGATCTTCATGAATAAACAGGAGAACAGATTGGCTGAGAAATGGAAACTATAAAAAAGCTAAATGGAAATTCTGTAACTGGAAAGAATAATAATTATTTGCTTTTACCATGTAGTATATTAAGAAAAAGCAATGAATGGATACATAGTGTATCAGTAAAATTTATTCAATGTGAAGAGCCCAGACAAAAAAGATTAAAGAAAAACACATAAATGTCTAACATATGTCTGTTTGTCTATCATCTATCTATTTGGTGTTTTAGTAGGAGAAGAGCGTAAAAATGGGGGCATATTTAAACAGTAACGATTGAAATTTTTCCATTGTTACTTAAGATACCAACTAATATACTCAAGCTCAGCAAGCCCTAAGCAGTATAAATAGATTACAGTATAGTGTGCCACATTAAACTCCTGAAATATCTTATAGTCATAATGGTGATAGTGTGGAAACTGTCAAGGAACTCTGAACATCCCACCACTATTCAGGGAGGAGCAGTTAACTTCATTACATGTAGGGAAGATAGGGCTATTTTATACATTTAAAAGTATAAAATCATAAGGCCTTTGTGTATGTATTGTTCTATTTAAAACTAATTTTAGTTTTCAGATTATAAAAGTAATGTAGTTTCCCAGTGTGGTGGTACATGCCTGAGGCCAGGAGGATTGCTATAAATTCAAGGCCAGCCTGGGCTACTTAGTGAGTTCAGAGCCAGCCTGAACTACATGGCAAGACCTTGTCTCAAAAAAAGAGAAAAGTACTGCAGGCTCATTGGAGAAACTATATAACCATATAGATAACAAAATTTGTGATCTGATGACTTTTGACCCATTTATCCTGCTGTTTCAATTTTAAGACAAGCAGTCCTAAACAAGTAATTTAAAATAATATAAGATTTTTTTTTTTACTAAATCGTATTACTTTCTAAAACAATCCCTAAATTCTGATCTGTTTAAAGTTTTATCATAAATTAAGCTAAAATTTTATCTTAAATTAAGCTGGAATTAGTATCCTTTGTGACAAAAGCTCATGATAATTTCAGGTTAAATGTAGTATAATGTATGTGTATTTATGTGTTTTTATATATATAAATGTTTATGATTTAATAATTATATATGAGAAATCACAGAATTGCAGAAGATGAAAATTTATATTTTCTTTTTCTGTATAACCATGAATATATAATTTTTCAATTAGTAAAACACTCAATTATGTATTAGAGTGACTTTCTCCCCTACTTGAGAAGATACTGCCTGCTTAAAATTTTCCACAGATAACTATGGATATTTAACTTTTTATTCTCATTCAGCTGGTATTTGGATAAAATGAAATTGAAGTGATTTTGCATCTGAAGTTCACGAGAGACAGCCTACTATTTCATTTTTATTCAGAATTTTTTTTTATCAGAGGAATATAGATTGGAATCTGCTATGGTTTCCAAAATCCCAAAGTGGTGAGAAAAAATGTCAGTCTTGTCTTACTATGATTTAAGTTTTTTAATCTGTAGTTCGTAATTGAAATATTTAAAATGACAAGTCCACATCTATTCTAGCATTTTTCTACTGTTAATACCAACAATACCAGCATTCTTTCAGCTGTTTTACCAGCTGGTGATTTTGTGGTCTGGTTGTTAGAAGTTGTGTACTTGTATTCTCAGGGCTTTGATATATGTATTTGGGACTTGGAAAGAGGTTTGAGAATAATGGGAAGTTTTGTGAAGCAGAGGCTGCCCTTATGTTTTCTATATTTGCCTCATCCTTTTGGAGGTAATTACTCCAAACATAAAGTTGATGATGGCCCTTGACCAGCTTCTAATTGATTGAGGTAAATTCAGAAGAGATACGGAATTTTCACACTATCATTTTAAGATATAGTCTGGATCCACTAAATCCTGGACTGATATTGGGAAAGTAGTTGAATTGGATCTTAAAACATTTACAAGTTTAAAAATACTTGCTCATTCAAAATATCTAGGACTGAGGTTAGTGCATTGACAGAGTATTTGCCTGGCATGCAACAATTAAAAAAAACAACAACAACACAAAAATAAAAGATGCTCAGGGCTGTGGATTTAGCTCAGTGGTGCCACTGCCTGCCTTGCAAGTGCAAGGTCCTGAGTTTGATCCCGGTGCCAAAAACAAAACAAAACAAAAAATAAAAGATGCTCAATGAATGGGGACTTAAGATTATGTCAGTAGTAACATGGGAGTTACTTTATAGATTTAGCTATAAATTCCAAAACCAATTTTAGGTCTTATTGACATCTTTTACATGTAAGCCCATTTTCCTTTTTATTTCATAAGTAATAAAAACAAATAATTAAAAACCAAAAATAACTCGTGAGTTGAAGCCTCAAACAAGACATTGGCTCATGAAAGTGCAAAGGTAGGCTATCTCAGGAATCAGTTTAGTGATTTGCATTTCTTTGTTTTGGCTTTCTGGTATTGACATCATTCTGATGTTCCTAGGGGAATAGGGCATTTATTAGCTCCTAAGCTTGTTATTTCTTCATTTATCTCCACTGTGAAAAAGCATCTCAGTATATCTAACAAATGTCCTGATATTTATTTTGATTCAACTTGTATGGATCATATTTCCACCTTAGAATTTATATGGATTTTGTGTTCCATCCCAGGAGACAAAGGTGAGATTAACCACTTTGGAACCCTTTGATCCCCAAATTAAAGTCCTTGGCTCCTGGGAAGAGAAAAATAGGGAGTAAATGTAAAGAGAGTTGATTACCATGCATGACGTATACCATCATCCTTTACATCCACTTGTAGCTTATTTTCCCATTAATTCCTAACTAAAGTCTTAACTATGTTCTCTGTCATTGTGCCACCTGTTAGGGAGCTTTCTTGCTCCTACTTCAACAATAGGAAAAACACTTTTTCAGGCCAGTCATTAAAGGAAACGTATAAGCTTGCTATCATTTTTTGACAATAATTTTCTTTATATTTTGTTGGGTGATACTTGAAATTTCACCAGAAAATGAATCATTCTAAACTGTATTTTATTTTCTAGTAAGATAGAGATTCATATTAAGTGGTTCACTAAACAAGAAATCTACCTTCTATATATTCATTAGTGGTGAACAAATAGCAATATATTCTTAAAAGTAATATGCAGCTTAATTAAAAAATATGTATTAAATAATGAACTATGAAAGACATGGTACTAGCAGCCACTATAAATTTCAGTAATTAAGGCATGGTGGTGTCCACCTGTAATCCTAGCACCCCAGAGGCTGAGGGAGGAGGATCGCTGAGTTTGAGGCCAGCAGGGCTACATAGTGAGTTGAAGGCCAGCCTGAACTACATAATAAGACCGTGTCTACCCAAAAAATAGTTCAGTAATTTGAGAGTTTGAAATATTCCTTGGTTAACAACTGAGTTCCAGTTCTACTACTAGGCTGTTAATTGAATTGTTGCTAAATGAGGATTTGTATATAGTATGCACATTCCAATATTCAGAACAAAGAAATGGTCAAAGGAAACTCCAGCTTGATGACTTTACTTTTATTTGCATAACTCTTACTGCAGTACTATAATATGTAACAGAACATAAAACTACAGTACAATCAGCAAAAATTACAGTACTGTATAAACAAAGTATACTCTACAAAAAGACATTGAGGCTCTATGAACAAGATGCAGAACTGTACCAAAAAAAAGTCATAAATCTGAGCAGTAGATCGTAAGTCCAAACAGTCAGTAAACAGGTCGTTACATGAGGAATATCTGTATTCAAGTTTTATAAAGTAATACTCTGTAAAAAAGATTTTTAGAGGGCATCTACTGCATCATCTTAGTAAATGCGGTAAGAGTTCAGCAGTAAGAACTCAATTTATTAGGTCACATTCTATGGTATCTAGAATCTAGTAAATATTCAACATGTGTCATTTGAATTTTAGTCTGAGCTCTAATTAGAATAAGTATATATATATGTATTATATATAAATATAAAATGGACAAAATCTGTGTGCATGTATTTTCCACCCCATGGAGGCATATTTTGTCCTTTTAGAAGGTGGTGCTTCAGATGTGTGAGGTCAGTTATGTGTCTCCATTTTTTCCTTTGTCACCAAGCCAAGAATGTAAGCATTTCTCATATATAATTGTCTCCATATTCAATTTACCCACTTAATTTTATTCAATTTTTATTTCCTTTGAAATGTTCACAGAAGTAGACATCATAGCCTTACTATTATTTGAACAATGTAGTATAGTGTGTATATTTTCTTTCTTTTAAATGTTACTTCCCAAATTTTGTTATTCTTTTAAAAATATCACTTTAGTTATAGTATGCTTTTTTTTTTTTCCAGTACCAGGCATTGAACTCATGGCCTTGTGCCTGAGAGGTAGGCACGGTGCCACTGAGCTAAATCCCCAGCCCAGCTGAAGTATTCATATTATAAAATATAGGATATAGGAAACACACCCCTTTAAAAAGTATTCAATTCAGTTTTAAAAATTATTCAAATGTGATGGTGCCTGCCTGTAATCCTAGCACTTGGGAGGCTGAGAGAGGAAGATCACCGTGATTTCCAGTCAAGCCTGGGCTACATAGTGAGTTCACTGCCAGCCTGAACTACATGTTGAGACACTGTCTCAAAAAAGAAAAAAAAGAAAAAAAGGAAAAAATGTCTGTGTACCCACCACCCCGCTAAAGATGTAGAATGTTTTTATCCTTTCAGAAGCTACCTTGTACTTCTACATAATGTCATGCCCACCTCTTATCTCCAGCCGCAGGCTAGCACTGATCTGCATTTTGTCTCTGTAGATTTCATTTTTGCTTTTTAGAATTTCATAGAAATGAAATCATATTATGAAAAGTATACCTTGAAGATCTCATGAGTTTGCTTCCAGACCAGCACAACAGAGCAAACATTGCAATAAAGTGACTCATATAATACTTTTTGGTTTATCAGTGCATATAAAATTTTATTTATACTACACTGTATACTGTTAAGTGTGCAATAGGATTACATTTATAAAAAGTGCATCCTTTAATTTAGAAATACTTTCTAAAATGTGTTAACAATCATTGGAGCTGTTGGAAAAATGGTGCTGATACACTTGATCATTGTAGGGTTGCCACAAACTTTCAATTTGTAAAAAAAAAAAATCTGCAAAGCACAATACATTTTAGCACTATAAAATGAGGCATGCCTATGTTTTTGTGTGTCTGGCTTATTTTCTCAGTGTAATGTTCAGATTCATTCATATTGTTTATGTATGAATAATTGTTTTTATTGTTGATTAGTTTCTTTTTATGAGTGTGCCACAATTTATTCATGCACTTGGTGGCCATTTTTTTTTTTTTTGTCAGTTACTAGCTATTATGAAGAAAGCTGCTATGAGCCTTTTTTTGCAAGGCTTTGTTCAGACAAATGTTTTCATTTTTCTTGAATAAATTCTTAGGAGTGGAATTGCTGAGTCTTACATTGACTGTATGTTTAACTTCAGAAGCAACTTCCAAAGTGTTTTCTGAAATGACTGTACTGTTTTCCATTCTCACATGCATGTATTAAGACCTTCACTTTCTTCATATCCATTCACTGTCTTAAAGCTTAACAAAATGCTTACCATATGTCTATATACAGTTAAATTGATGTTATGAAAGCAGTCTGTAGTCAACCAGAGTTTCCTTAGTCTGACTAGGTGGACTGTAATGTCCTACAACCAGGAAATAATTTTTGTTTTTATCTTTATTCTCCCAGAGTTGTTAGTTTTCTTGTAGATCTTTATTTTCCTGACAAAACATTTTTTAGCACTTTTTGTATATTAAAAAAAAAGATGACTCTATCATGACAGTCTAAGCATCATACTGAAATCATACAGAAATCACTTTTCTGAAATACATTTATCCTCTTGAAGCTATTTACTTTTATAAAAACTACTGAGTCCAGTGTATCATATTTATAATAGATACCTTAAACATAGCAAGTACTCAGTATCTTCTTATTTCTTGAATAATGTATTTTTACTCCACAGTATGCATTATTTACCTTCTAAGCAAGTAGGTAATAAGCAGGTGGGTAAATTATTCAGAGCTGTGAAGTATTAAGTCTGACTTAATATGGAGCCTTCTCAACTAGCATAATGAATGGTTCAAGTTGTTGAATTTTATTTGTAAGTTATTTAGAAGATCTTTTATTCCCTGTAGCATCAAAGCATGGAGAAGAGATGTTTCTGATAGAGCAGAAGCATTTTTTCCTTTGCTGTCAAGCAGTTGCCAGGGTGGAATAACCACAGGATATCTGGTATTGACTTTAAGTCATGTCTTCTGTTTTAAAATATACACAAGTATACATGCACATGCACTTCTCCCACTGCCACCACCACCATGATGAACATCACAAAGCCCAAGTTGATTGGAATCAATTTGGCAAAGAAGAGAAAAACCATTTAATTCTCCAATAAGCCCTTCTGGGCTTAAACAAGACCAGCCTTTCTTTCAAGTGAAAGATATGCCAACATGGTTTCTTGTCTGGGCAAATCCTGTAGGTCGAGTTTTACTGCTCCTTTCTACTTTGCAGGGGATAAGACAGATGACTCAGTGACATCTTAGAAATCAACAAGACCCCACCCATTGCTGGCTCAAGAGTTTAAAAGTAAACCTTTCATTTGAGAAGAGGGTCTCTGTGACTCAAGCTCTTTGAAAAAGCCTCCTAGGGAATAGGGTCCCTGGGATTCATTCTGCTGTGCTCAGCCATTTGGATACTTGGGCCACTGTAGACATGGTCCAAGGGAACTTGGCTACTGTTTTTGCTGACAGCAGATCTTGATGTTGTCCATGTGATGGTTTTACCTGCATGCAGAAAATAAGAATTGTGGGGACAGGGAGGCTTCCACTTACATTTTAAAGGAAGGCCTGGAAGGCCAGCCAAGGAGCCCCTGTGAAGACAGTGTATGAAGCTGTGGGAATGAAGCTGAAGGTGCAGTGTAGACCCCAGGAAGTTGGAGATGCCAGGAACATGGACCATCTGCCAAGGAAAGCTACAGGCTATGAGTGGAGCCAGCCCAAGAGAGGCTACGTCAGCTGCCACTGGCAAGGCCATAGGGAAGGGCCCCCACCCAAGGTCTCTGGAGCTCTTATCTTACTACCATGTGCCCCAAATAATCGACGTGGAGCTATAGGACTTAATGTTTGCCTTGCTGGGTTTTGATTTTGCTTTCCTGCTATTCTTTTCCCCTATTCTTCCTTTTTGAATTGGGAATGTTTACCGTGTGCTGTTGTACTTTAGAATTATATAACTTCTTTTTTAAAACACAGGTTCACAGATAAAAAGAGTTTCCCTTAAATCTCAGAAGGGACTTTGACTTGGACTTTTTAGCAGTGCTGGGACTGTTGAGACTTTGGGGAAGGAATGATTGTGTTTCAGTTGTAAATGGGATTATGATATCATATTAGGTATAATTATTAAGTTATTATGTTTATTTGGAGTTTAAGTATGATTTACAGTGATGTGTTTGGGTGACAGGTTGACAAGGGGTACATTGTGACCATTAAACTTGATGTGTCAGCTTGATTAGATTAAGAAATGCCTAGCAGATTATTAAAGTGTACTTTTCAGCATGTCTGGGTATGTCACATAGGTATGACTTTGGGTACTATATATGGTCCCTAGCCCCTTTCCTCTATGACACTTTCCCCCTATTTTGCTTCCTGGCTATCATGTACTAAACGTATTTGTTCTGTCACACCATTTCACCATGTTTCTGCCTTGGAGCCATCTGACTATGAACTGAATCCCCTGAAAATATGAGCCAAATGAAATCTTTTGTTAACCTCTGTCTTTTAGTTTGCCCCTCTTCCTTTACTCATATGGCCTACAGTGATACAGCTGAAAGACTCTGAAATCTGCATTTAGTTTTGGAGGAGATAGAAGTCAAGGTCCTGCTCACTTATTTGTTAAACTGATCTCATACAAGTTTCTTAACCTTTTTCAGTCCCTTTACCTGAAAAATAGTAATAAAAAATGTCCTCACTACTACTGTTGTAAGGGTCAAGTAAAATATTTTATGAAAATACTTTGTATATAGTAAAGCTCTGTCTAAATGATAGAGTTGATGAAGATATTGATGACCTCAGTGACTCTTCAGAGTCACCTCAGCTTTCTGATTTTTCTCTGGGATTACTTTTTCATGTTTCTGATCCCTTCTCAGTAGGCATTAGGCTTAGTGAACCATAGACTATCTCATTAGTACTCAATCCATGTCTTGAGTGTTTTTTTTTTCTAGCTTTAATCCTTCTTTCAAGTGTTAAAAGCTGTTGGTTGGTCTACTTCATTACAGAAAGCTAGAGGAAGGCAGCATGCATGATGAAGGCTTTAATCTTCTGGCTGACTAAAGAATGAATGGAGCTGGGAGATAACTCAGAGGAAAAAGTGGTATTGAACGTCGTCACATGTTTTCTGTCTTGATTGCTAGCCTTCCTTGTTGACTTCATGTGCCATGATAAATTTCCAAGTAATTTTTAGTGTGTTATGAAGGAAGAGAATGGTGGTTTTATGAATATAAAAGTTCTAGGTGAAATTTTAGTTATATTATGAAATATTATAAATAGAAGTAATCTACGAAGTTCTCGAACAGTAGAGTAAGTTAAGTTTATTTAATACTTTATTTCCATGTTCATTCAACACAATTAAGGTTTTGGCCTCAGTTTCAAAAAGATAAAAGATCATAAATAGCAGTTTTTGTTAAAATAAGAAAATATACTTTATTCTGTTAAACATATAAGAGACCCATGAAATTATTTTAATTAAAGAAAAAACAAAACAAAAAAATGCCCTTTCAGTACATGAAAGAGTTTCTATAATTACATCAAGTTGCCAGTCTTTACAATTTGATAGTTCAGCATCTATTTTTGTGGTTGTAGTAATGTATGCAGTGTCAAAAAGCATTGAAGTTGTATAAAATAAAAAATTTAAAATGTGTTTCATATTTTTTTGGTTTTTTTATACCAAATAGAAATTGTTACAGTGTTGTATTGCTTGGTGGTACTTTTTAGCCATTTAAAAACAAATTTAGAATTAAAAATTTTTAAGGTATTTAAATCAATAAATTCTGGCTGAATGGAGCACTTAATAAGGAATAGTTGAAGGCAGCAGGAGAACACTGAGTGTATAACTTCTGTATCATCTGAAATATATAGTACTATTAAATTTGTTGGTTGATCCAGAAACACTCATGTAGTATGTAATTTTTCATGGGATCAATGTCTCTCACTTTGAGAAGAATTGCTCCAGCTTTGTTTTGACATTGAGTTTCAAATAACTTAAATAACTTCTAATATTTTTTGGTAGCACTTATGAATTGGAAACAACTAGTTTTCTGTGATATCCTATTTTAACCCATGTCATCTAACTAAAAATTAAATTCAATGTCTTGACTAAGATTTAGTAATTATAAATCAATCTATGTACTGGTAGTTGTTATTTATTGAGGATTCACATGAGATATAGTTCTAAGCCCATGAAAGGCAGTCACTTGTTTAATCCTTACATTCACACTAGGAGATGGGAATTTTATTTTCATTTTATAATTTATTCTTATTGTCTTAGTCACATTCTCATCACTGGGACACAATACCTGACATCTCCAATTTAGAAGGAGGAAAAGTTTATTTTGGCTCACATTTTCAGTCTGTAAGCTACTGGTTCCAAGGAAGGACAGCATAGCAGAGAAGTAGAGCAGACAAACACTGCTCTTGTTTGGATGGCCAGAAAGCATTCTGGAAGGAGGAGGTAGGAAGAGTGGCAGACCTGCCCACATCAGGGCCACAATAATGTGTTTTTTCTTAACCAGACCCCACCTCCTAACAGCAAGTCAGCTCTAATGCCTTCATAGTCCATTTATCTTTCAAAAGTTAGAATGCATAAGGCTTTAGGGGGACATCTAGATATAAACCGTAACACTTATTTTGCAGTTGAAAGAACTAAGGCATTGGTAGTTAAATAACTTTCTAATATCATGGCTGCTAATTGGAATAAACTGAGGGTATGCAGTCAGGCAATGTAGATAAAGAATTTAGCAGGCTTCACCATCATACTGTGTGTTTAAATATAGACAACTTACACATAAAATACAGAATGCTCATATTAATCAGATACAGGTGAACAGCTGTGTAGCTGTAATGTAAAACCTCTGCATTTTTGAGGTAAAAATAGCCATTTAAAGAGCTCACATATTTATATTATGTAGCAAAGACTGCCCATTTAAAAAACATATATTTTATTTCTTTTTTTTTCCTTGCAGTACTGGGAATCAAACCCTGGGCCTTTACACTTAGCCATATCCCCAGGTCTTAACAATTTTTTTTTTTTATTCTGAGATGGGACCTTGATAAGTCACTAAGTAGCCCAGTCTGTGCTCCAGTTTATAATCCTTTTGTTTCAATCGCTCAGATTGCTAGAGTTACAGGTGTGTACCACCATACCTAGCTTACAAATATTCATTTTCTAATTTAATTTTGTTGGGATCAGACAACTTTATGTGATTTGGATTCTTTGATATTTATTGAGATTGATTTTGCCATTGAAATATGGTTTGCCTTGGTAAGTGTTCTGTGTGTGCCTGAGAAGGGTGTGTATTCTGCTGTTATTGAGTAGGATGTTTTGTGAGCATCAGTGAGGTCAAATTGGTTGATAATGCTGTTCAGATTTAAAAAAAAATTTTTTAATGTAAGCATTTTCTCATTACTGGAAAAAAAAATACCCAACACGCACAACTTAAAGGAGAGGTTTATTTTGGCTTATGTTTTAGAACTTTCTGTCCATGTTCAGCAAGCTTAAACACAAAACAGTATGGTGGAGGAGTATGGGCTGAGGAAAGCTGATCATATCACAGTGGCCTGGAAGTAGAGAGAGAGAGGAGCAGGAAAGGGAAGGAAGATACACCTTTCTAGGTCATCCTCAGTGACTTGCCTCTTCTGGCCAGGCCTGACCTTCTACAGTCCCTACCCGTGAGCTAATGAGGCTCTTGGAGGACATCCCAGATCTAAACTATAATAATATCTTTACTGATAGTCCATATGATTTTAGTCTTAAAGAGTACCAATTTCATAAATGTTGAAAATTTCAAATATGAAACCCAAACTTTGGCAATCTAGAAACATAAAAAAATTATAAGTTCCCTAGAATATGACAAAAATAAATACTTTTTTTTATAGTTAGATCTAGTTCTGTGTGTATCCTGGTGTTGTCTTTTATTAGCGGTGAGACTTTGGGAAAATAATTGATCTTTATGGGGCTCAGTGTCCCTTTCAGTAGAGAATTGGACACATTTTACGAGGTTATAAGAATTAAAGTACTAAGTTTAATGGCAGATATGTGTTAAGTGCACAATACATTAGAATGTTTTTTGCTAATTGGATATAATTGAGGAGGTGAAGGTAGAAGAAAAAAATCCTAATTTATTTGGACGATCTTTCAGATGTGAAATACCAGCCTATTACATTTTTCAGGTTATTTAGGTAGAGAGTGTCATTTTTTTTTCCTGCTCTGATTTATTACTTAGTATTCATCCTCCCACACCAAGATACCATGGAAGAAAGTATAAAAGAGTTTTCACTTGCAGCCTTATTCACATTTTCCAAGAGAACTGCTACTCTATAGAACTTAGCTTACATTCATCCCAACTGTCTTCACTCTCTGAAGATGTTAAAGCAATGAACTATTAGTTTGAATTCCACATTCAGCAAGCATTTTTTCCTTGTCTTCAAAGTAAGAAGAAAGGGCAACATGGAAAAAAATCTTCAAAGAAATTGTGTTCAGGATTTACAGTAGTTTTTGATTTGTTTCTCTAGGGAAGATTTTTTTTCTTCTTAAATTACTGAAACATAGAAAAAGGGCATAATCTACTGAAGGTGGGACATTTAAAAATAAAGTAAAAGTGATCACTTTTGAGCATTTCAGACAGATAATAAACTGCAATAAAGATATTCCTAAGATTTTAAATTTTCATATTGATTATGCAGCATTGGGAAGAAACAAATCACCTCAATTATTATTCATTATTGTTTTCTCAGTCATAGTATTTCACAATTTATTAGGTAAATTGAATATCATTTTAGAGTTTTAGTTGATATGTGTTATATTATGCCTTAACTAATTTTAATAACATTCTTTTAGAAAGATGTAGCCTTTTCTATTTAGGCAATTTAAGCCAAAAAGGAAAAGGTAACAAAAAATAAATGTTGCTATCAAATGGTAAATTTTGTAGAAATTTCTGAGTTTTTCCCAAGAAAAGGCTGTTTTTGTATTTTTTTTTTTCTGTTGGGAAAATTTTTGTGTACTTGAACTGTGTTTTAAGAACTGATTAAAGAAGTGTGATTTTTAGATTTATCAGAATAAAACAATAGTATCTTATTTTTTAAAAATTACTCTATTTTCTATTGGTTTTTATTCAATTTACATTGAACAATAAACAGATTTTTCAGGATTTGTGGTAACTACTAATGTTCAATTTGGAAGAAAAATGACTATCAGAATTGCCAAGATTAATAATAAATTAAGAAATTTGCATTTTTTCCTGGACATTAGTCAGAAAGTTCCTTCTCTTGTGATAACTTTGTAATGAGGTTAGAATGCTTGAAAAACGCACTGCCTCCTATTTTTTTAACCATTGGATATGATTTTTGCTGTAACCGCACTGCATGTCCTGAAGCCACACTGCAGGGATTTTCAGGTTTCACTGGCTTATGTGGATTGGGAGCAGCAGCCTCAGAAATGCCAGTCACATTTTGTATTTTTTTTATGGCGTTTTACTCAATATACTCTCAATATAATAATAAAATTTTCCTTATTAAGTTGTTTGAAGCATTTGCTTCTCTTATCTTTCTACTGTTAATTATACACTTATTTATTATAAAATAAATAAGTTTTTGTTATTTATACACTTAAAATATAGTTACCTTGGAGGCATTGTTAAGAGCTCAGGGTTGTAATTCATAATATTTGTAGTAAAATGATATGGTAGAGCTTCATTATAGAGATTCAGACAGATCCTGGTACAAATCATGAGTCAAGGTCATTATTTTGAAAGACTTATCTATCCTTAAGAGTCCATGAGCCTACAGTTCTGTAAACATAGCCGCATAAAAGAAAATAATACAAAACTAGAGTTGGCCTTTATTAATCTTACTATAAGGTGCTTTTATTTAAAAAAGTACAAGCAAAGAATATATAGTGCTATTGATCTAATTTCTCAATAAATTTTGTAACACCAAACATTTTGGCCATGTGACCTGTGTGTGTGTGTCTTTTGTATAAAATGACTTATATTTTTCATATGTATATTTAAAATAATTTAGTTGTGATTTTATGTCTACAGTGATCAGAATGGTGTGGGAGTGAGATCTTATGGGTAATGTAAAAAATCAGTTGTCAGGATGTGCAAAAAATTTCAAAGAAGAAAATTATTGATCTAATTAAGCTCCATTGCCGGTTTAGCTTATATACATATTGCAGCTGGAAGGTGCTGTTGTGCAGCTGTTGTTTAATTATCAGCATTCTTTTTATTTGGCCAAGATAGCAGAGAAAGGGATTGGGGGAAAGGAAAGAGGGAGAGTAAAAGTGATTAATTCATTAGCCTTTATTTTAAAAATTCAATTCTTACCTTAATTTTAAAACCATGTATTATTCAATATGAGCACATTTTATAAGGAAAGGGAATGGATTTTTTTCATATATAAATATCCTTTCAGTTGCATTTAGAAAACATCATCCTTGTAAGTCTAGCATGGAACCATGAAAAGCAGTGAGCCCACATTTGCATGTGGTTTTGAATATAATATGTAAATATCCACTTACTGTCATGACACAACAAGAAAATTATTTATATTACCTCCCTAATAAAGACTATGTAAAAAACATAATTTTTGAGTTGGTTTTATTGGGAAGTATTTTTTCAGCCTTGCTCTAATGTTGTTAAAAATTGCAGAAATACTACTTTTGCGTAAACTAGTTATGAACAACCAAGAAACTAATGAAATTCAATCAAATTCATGAGGTGATTAAGGAATCAAGCAGTATAGTTGGTTTTGAAGTTACATTTTTACAAAACAATTTTTAAGCCTTTTAAAAATAAAACATGAACATAATACGTAAAGAGTTAATTGCAGAACATTTTAACATGGATAAATATCACAAGTTGTGAACCTCCCATCCAAAACCAATTACACTTATGAGCATTTCATGCTGTTTGACAGGGAAAAGTGCACCTTATAAAGGCTGTTACACAAACCATTACATTTAAAAGGTTTCTGTCTCACACCCTAAAATTATACTTACTTGTGACAAGCAAAAATTCTGAATTTGTTTCATGTTTATTTTGGTTGCAATTACTGTTGTGTTGAATTGTGCTTTTTCTCCATTCCTTGTCAAACTTGAAATTAGTCTTCTTGGTATCTTTATTTCAGGGAAAATACAGTTTCTCCATTATGGTTTATATCTGGCGATAGCATATTAATAAAATCCTGAGTCCGAAACACAACTATTCCATATAATAATAAAATATTGAGCCTAGAGTACCAAAAACTCCAATTAGAACAACAAAAACAAAAGCAAACAAACAAAAAAGACAACTTTGTAAGATGGTCCAGAATCCTTGCAGAATACAAAATGCTGTAAACCATTTTCTGTGATATCTCTACACACACTCACTCAGTTTGCCTCACTTGAAACCTTGTTAAGTACCCCTGAAACAGTGCCTTATTCATTTGTGTGAAAAAGAAACTTGGAAACATCTAAGCACCCTCTCATTTTAGGGTTGCATTCTCTCTCCATATTATATGAGTATTTCTTTCATTATGTAATTCACACTTAGGGGTTCTGGCAGGCCTTTCTGCTTCTTTGTGAGTGCCTGCCTTCTTTCTTTTATAACCCCTAATCAGTTAGAAATAGTTTTTGACTGGGAATTGAAAGTCTTGAGTTCTAATTCTGGCTCTGATATTAACTACTGGGTCTACTTGGATTGTCTTCAGATTCTCTATAAACTGGGAGACTGAAGTAGATGGTTTCCTGAACAGTTTTAACTTTTAAATTGTGTGATGTTGGGAAGCAGGCCAGTGATCTGAAAATCAGTTCCTGTCCTCCTTTCCCAAAACTTATGGAGTAATCAATTCACTGAATGATTAGGTCTTATAAAATCAGTTTACTGAAATATAAATTCACATAATAGCTATTTTTGTTAAATTTTCTAAATATTCTGGTTTCGAAGGTATTAATGACCAGGTCACCACATTATTAACTGCCAGAAATATGTTTGTCTTTTTTTTTTTGGTACCAGGAATCAAACTTGGGACCTTGCACTTGCCAGGCAGGCAGTGGAACCACTGAGCTAAATCCCTGGCCCTGAAATGTGTTTATCTTAACTACATATAAAGTTTATCGCTCATCATGCTGTATAGAATTGCAACAAAGCTTTGAAATTTTGAGTGGGAATTATTAACTTAGTTAACTTTTAATCTTTCAATACATAGCAGATCCACAGCAAATATTTTATTACTGAATTATTTATCAGTTCAACTCAGCTGAATCCAAATTTATTACTGATATTTGATAAGTGAATAGAGTAACTAAATGCTTTTCATGTTTCACTTAAAACAGAAGCAACATACTCATCCAACATAGTATTGTTTATAAATTCTATGACATTGAAGATATCTGTAGCCCTTTGATTTAGAATGGACAAATTTTCATTCCTAAAAGTTGTTGGCCTACTGAATGACAAGATTTCATAAACAGTATGAACGGTTGCTTTGCTGGATTGCAACAAAATTTCAGGTACATTAAAACCTTGAACTCATCAACTTTAAACATCAAAGAACTCTTTAAAGTCCCTTTAAAACTGATTTAGTCTTTACAGATAGCTGTCACCAGTACTAACAAACAAAACACATTTGACACTGGATTGGTTTGCTTCTCAAGATGGCTATTTGACAAAATTAGTTGACTTTTGGCAGTATTTTTTCATACCCCCATCACCAACTCAGCTAGGGATAGGAGAAGTGAAGCTGTAATGGAAGAGTATTACTGTCTTTGAAATTAGATACTTTTTCCTTAGCCACATTGAATAGCTTGAGGTGGAGCCATTTGGAAGTTCTTCTGTGTGTGTGTGTGTGTGTCTTGTTGAGAGAGACACATAAACAGGCATGGCTACCACAATGAAGATTTTTTGAGATACTGAAGAACTAAAAGGTCTGGGTGTGAAATTTTGAAAAATTACTTGTTACTTTAATATCTATTTGATCATTATAATGAAATGTATCTCATTTGAGCCTTTGAAACAGTAAAATGAATAGATCAAGGAATATGATAGTTTCTTGGTATATGTCAAGGAACCATGACCCTGTACTTAGGCAGTAAGAGAGACAACAGCTGGACTAGAGAAATGTACTGTGACATTTCTATGGGGCTCAGTTACCCTGCACAACATTTTTTATCCTACAACCTTCCTTAAAGCTCTTTGCTTCTCAGTGATTGCAGTGCCATTAGGTAGTAGACTTAGATATATTTTTCTGGCAATTGCTGAATTCAGTTTGTGATTGTATGTATTGGTCAGGGAGCAGCATCCCTGGTATCTGTGCAGAAGACCCACCAATACCAGTTTTTTGGTAAATAAATTATGAGATTGTCCCTTTTTTTGGTGTCAGAGAAGCTGCATCCAATTGTTCCTATTCCTTGAGAAGTAGAATTGAAGGTGGATGCCTGAGATCTCACTCTGAAATTTCGGAAAGAAAATGTTTTGCATGGTGACACATTGCTTTTCCACATTTTCTGAGCCCCAAGTGCAATTCTAACAAATCTGTGTTGATGCCTCAGCAGAGATATTGTAGTATCCCCATGATTCAGGCATTTTTATTACTTTTAGCTTATATCTATAGAATAGACTAGAAAACTATCTTGTCAGTCTGTATTGCAGGGATTGAAATTAAGACTTTTTTAAAGAATATAATATAAAGATGACTAACTGTTAAAATGTATAGCATGTTAATTTTTATAATGTGTAGATTGTGCAGAAAAGACTCCTAGACAGGACTGCATATAGTTTGTCTGTTATAAAATTGTCATATTTTAAGCCTAGTAGTATGTCTGGGTTGGTTAAAAAAAGAAAGAAAGCTTAGCTCCTGAACCTAGTATGTCTTGTGATCCATTGAAGGCCTCACTGTATCCTTTTCCAATTATGTGACCTTGCTTCTGATAGAATTATTTGTTCTATGTCATCGTTTCTCATCCATAAAAAAATAGGATAATAATAGTACCTACTTCACAAGATTTCTATCCAAATGAAATAATGTATGTAAATTCCTTATATAAATGTGTTAACTAATGAATAACAGGCTTCCTGGAAGACTTTTTTTGTGGAAAGTTTCAGTGATTATTAAGAATATAGAAGAATGTCAGTTAAGTGTAGCCAGCTCAAATAAATTTCAAGTGGTTAATGATGAAGTCAGACAACTACTATTAGGCTAATTACTTATTCTTAGCATTTTAGCTATGAAAATTAAAGATCTAAGGGTTTCTGTCTAACAAAGGAGGCATATCAGGGTACCTATTCTAAAGTGACATGATTAGAGCATTGGTTCCCAATCCACAATTCAAGGAATCATGTATACTTATTAAAACACAGTAAATGATATGTCAGAAGGTTTGGAGCAATACCTGAAGACTTGATTTGTACATTCAAATTTCTTTAATCTCCTCTCCCTCTCCTCTTTTTTTTTTTTTTAAGATGCTAGAGATTGAACTCACAGGCTTCACATTGAGCAACAGCCCCAGACTTTTGTTGTTTTTTATTTTGAGACAGGATCTTGATAAGTTACTCCAGTGGGCTCAAACTTGAGATCCTCATGCCTCAACCTTCAATAATGCTGGTATTATGGGCATGCGCCACCATGCCCACCTAATCCTTATTTCTTTATTTAAAAATTATATACAAGGGCCAGGGATTTAGCTCAGTGGTTCTGTCACCTGCCTTGCAAGCACAAGGTCTTGAGTTCAATCCCCAGTACCAAAACAACAAAACAAAAATTATATACAAAATGTTTTGGGACAATTTTTAGGATACAGAAGTTGTTACAGAATTTTTCTGTAATAGAAATTGAAAGAGAAGTCACATTAGAAAATTAAGAAAAAACATCTTAATAAATACCTTGATTAGAAATGGCTGTAGGAGACAATTACGTTTATATAGAATTTTAAGTATTAAATGCTTCTGACAAAGCATATGCCAATAGTAAAATTTCAGCGGGGTCTTATACTCTTTGGAGACTCATTTGCTTAATCAACAAATTTAAGATTCTCTCTCTAGTAGGCACTGTGGGATATTTGTAAGTGAAAAAGATAAACATTAGTCCATGTGCTCTAGAGGCTATTCTTTGGTTGACAAGACAAGCAATTTTACTACAAAGGTTGTTGGACATGGAGTAAAGGTAGGATGCTATAGGAACACCCAGAAGGACACCAGCCCAAGACTTATTAAAAGAAAGAGGTAAGAATGTTCATTGCTTAGAAAGCTTTCTAGGAGAAATAAAATTTATCCCAATATATTGAAATTGAAGTTGTCAGAACCGGGAAAGAAAAATGGTTTCAAACTGAAGAAACTACATGTTCAAATGCCCCCAGGAACTGAGGGTAGCTAGATTGTATGTATTCTTGGGAAGATGTAGGCAGAAGCTATATTTTAAAGACCCTCATAAGTCTTGTTAGAGTTTTTGCAGTTTTTTCCTGAGGGCACTGGGGACCTATTGTAGGGAGTTGCCTGAACTCTAGGGATGTATTTGGTGAAATGGAAATAAATGAATAGATTTTCAAGAGACAATTAAGTAGCAGAGTAATTACACTCAGCAATTGATTAAATTTAAGGACGAAGGGGAAAAGTTTAGCTCTTTTAGACTTTTTTGAGAAAACAAGATGCCAGCATGTCAAATAACTGGAGATATATATATATATATATTCTCCCCTTTCCCTTCCTTCTCTCTCTCTCTCTCTCTCTCTCTCTCTCTCTCTCTCTCTCCCTCCCTCTCTCTCCCCTCTTTCGCTGAACATCTCCAGTCCTTTTTATTTTTTTAATTTTGAGTCAGTGTCTTGATAAGTTGCCCAGAATGGCGTAGCACTTGTGATCTTCCTCTCTCAGACTCCCATGTAATTGGAAGTACAAATGTGCACCACTGTGACTGCCTAAAGATTGTCTCTCTTATCTCATACCATGAGTAGATTTTTGAAGTTCTTAAGGGAAGAGTATGTATCTTCCACATCTTGAGGGAAGGTGTTGCACAATGGTTTAATAGGCCTGAACATTTAAGTTGGGGTTTCATAATTGCAATTGAAAAGTTAGAGTTGCAGTGATGCTAGGTCATTTGAAAAGGTTCAACAAGCAGTTAAAAATCTGAAACTGTAGCTCAAGAGAAGAAAGAGTATTTGGCGATTTGGGAGTTATTCACATATAAGCACAACAGTAGAAACAGTTGGACAGAAGAGACGATCTAATCTCAACTCTTTGCATGCACGTGTGTGTACGGTTATATCTGTGTTCAAAAGGAAAAATTAAACTGTTGAGGGAAACAAACTATTCAGACAAGTAGGAATGAAATCAGAATGGACTGTCTTGGAAAGAAAAGGAGGAAGAGGTTTTCAAGGAGATAAGAGATTGTTATTAATTTTAAGTGTAGTTTAATAGTTCAGTGAGTTTGAAAACGGGAAAGGTCATAAAATTTGTAGATTTAAAGATTGTTCCTTACTGTCCTTGGAAAAGATAGAAATCTCTTAGAATGATGTGGTAAACAGGTAAGGCATCAATTGAGTGAAATTTGCAGAAATGGAGAGGGTGATTCAAGGGAATTCTTGAAAACTTTGTTGATGAAATGAATGGGATAAAATTATTACTATTATAATATATAATATAATAAAATAATTACTATTAATATATGAGGGATAAAAGAAGAGTTCTTTGCCTCTTTTACTCTCCACAGAAGACCACCAAAATTTATTAAGAGAAGGGAAAGAGGAAAATGAGATTCGTTGTGTGAAATTTCACATATAATGATACATATATATATATAATATATATATAATGACAACTGTTTTTAAAGTGATACTTCGGTTCATGAACTTGTTTCCACAGTTCTGGTCGCAAATGAATTTGATTCGGTTCTCGTGCTTGAGACCAGAACTGTGGAAACAAGTTCATGAACCGAGCTACCACTGTAATTATAAAGAGCCTAGTTGATTTTAAACATTTAAATAATCCTAGTTAGGAGTATTTAGTAAAGATTTATGAGATAGTATAAGATAACCCATGTTGGAAGATAGAACCATTTAGTAAGGAATTTTTAAAAGAATAAATGAAAATAATAAGAATAATAATAAATAAAAATAATAAATAAAAGAAAATATTGGAAGGACAGCCATATATAGAATTCACTACCCTTCCCATAAAAGAAATGCCAAAGGAACAGTGTTTTTAAATAACAATTTCAAATTTTCCTGCTGTTTACAGAGAAGTAATTTTTTAAGTACATGAATATCTAGAGTTGGCTAGTTCCTAGTTCTTCAGTCTGTTATATATGCATTTCTATAGTGAAAGACAGTGTAAACATTTCATATGATTAATAGCATGATGTATAGCAAATGTTTCAGAGTTTTTGTATATGTTATATAATATATATGTTTTATATATATAACATATATAATATATAGTTTTTTAAAGTCCACTCACATTCATGTTCACTATATTTGCCAGAAAGTGGCAGTAATGAGAATTCACTCTTTAATATATTGTACATTTAAAGTGGGATATATTGTTTCCATTATTAGCAATGTTATTATACAGTATTATTTTCCCCTTTTAGATGTGTTGATCTCTTTGAGCCTGTCATTTAGTTAGGAGCTGGAAAAGATTCTATTCTCCATTTTTATAAAAAAAAATAGAATGGAGAAAACAATTCTTGTGTGGGCAAAAGAATCTAAGAGGAAAGTGGTCTGGAGTCTTTGGGTGTGAAGAAAGTTAAGAATTACTGTTCTTCCTTTTGCTCTGTATAAAATCCAGAGAAAATCTTCTTGTTTGGGTGCAATACTGCCTGCTTAATTCTTTTGTGGTTCTGTCACTGGCTAGCATGAGTCCATGCTTTAATGACAATGGAGATTAAAACTGAAGCCACAGTATGAATTTATAGATAAAACCTTTCATTGGAAAGTAAGAGAGAAGATAGGAAAAGGATTATAGCTTGAATAGCTGGAGGGGGTATATTCTGATGAAGAAGATCAGACTGGTTCATTCACAAACAACAACAACAACAAAACTGACAGTGTTATGGAATACTATGGTAGTTTGGAGTCTGGTTGTTCATATCAGTCTTGGTTTCAGAGCTCCAGAAATTGCCACTAGAAAGGCAATTTGGTTAGTTATGAGATTAATCCTCATAACTTGAGGAACAATTTGGTTCCCTTGGGAGGAATCCTCATGACTTGAAAGTGCTTCAGTCATGTAAGGCTCTGCTGAAATACAAGTTGACCCTAGGTTTGGGAAATGTAGACTTCTGGGCATAGCTGACTTATTTCTATAGATCTCTTATCCTAATATTCTCAATCTTGAAAGGTGATGAGATAGGCTAGATAAGTTTAGGACTAAGAAATCTTGTTTTGCCAACTTATAGACAGCCACTCCCTAAATGATTAATATACTTTAGAAAGATTTGACCCAGAGTTTTGCAAAATGAAGGTCAGAATTTGTTCTACTTTTAGTTACCTATTGGGCATTGTAGGCTGAAGTGAAAAGTCGCAGCTTGTAGCAAAAACCACCTGTGTATCATAGAAGAAATCACAGATCTTGCTTTTGATGAGTAACAGGTTAAAGTTTATCTTAAGTTTAAACTTGGTTTATCCTCTGTTCCTGTAGTGGTGTCTGTGACATCACTATGTAGTTCTTTAAGTAATGTGGCCTTCTGAATTAATCTTTCCCTTCCCTTTGTTCACATCTCTCCTAATTTAAGACCACCTGGAAGTCCTACTTGGCAGTCTTATTTTTATTTATGAATCCAAAACAAAAGGTAGGATAGGTACTTCTTTGTGGATAGACACACTTTTGAGCCAGATATTGTGCTGCATTACTGTAATTCCAGCCCTGGGGGCTGAGGCAGGAGGATCCTTATGAGTTTGAGGCCAGTTTGGGCTACATAGCGAGTTTAAGACCAACCTGAACTACATAGAAGACCTTGTCTCAAAACAAACAACAGGGCTGGGGATTTAGCTCAGTGGTGCTGCCACCTGCCTCATAAGCGCAAGGTCCTGAGTTCGATCCCCGGTACCAAAAAAAAAAAATCAAAACAAATAACAAAAAAATCACATTTTTGTGTGTAGAGAACAAAAAAATAAAAGCTCACTGTTTATAGGGTTTGTGGGAAAAATACATACATGACACTAGGGTATTTAGAAAGAAGATACTTCAGTAGAACTAAATATCTAAATTCCTCACCTATGTCTTTTTCTTAATTTGAGATATTGGAAAGCGGTATCATTGATGTCAGTTTGCATTCAAAGGGAACAGAACTGAATTTTACATCTTGATTGTAGATTTGAGAATAGGTTGAGTAGTGTCATAAAGAAGGGATCATTTTTGACATTTGGGAATGTGTATTACCATAAATTTCTTCAGCACAAAATGACAAAGATCATGAAACTAGCAATGAGTGGATCTATAAAGTCTATCTCCACAGATATCAGATCCATTGAAAAGGTGGTTTGTTAGAATCCTTTGAGAGTTTTGAGTCATTTAATGGTAAGAAGGGAGGCAGTGCTCTTGCACAGCAACTGAAAAAATCAAAATCTATCTTTACAGGTGTCTTTGGGATTGTAAGAGTTATTTTAGGTTACAGAATTTAAGACTGACTTTCTGTGATAGCTCTAGGCTGAAGTGGCTTTTGAAGCCATGTTGGTTTTGACCAGCAAGTCTAGGGTAACCTTGAGACTACCCAAAATTTATAATTATTCTTTTGGAAAACCCCTAAGGACTTCCGCTGATGTTATTTTTCCCTCCAATAGCCCAGCTTACATTATATACCTCAGAAATCTTTTGCAGGATGTGCTACCTGCTTCTTTGCAATCTATGTTCTATGCTTACAATACTATACCTGTCTTTTCATGTTGGGTTTTATAGATCCATATAGTATTTCAATATAGATATAGGTGAAACACTTTATATTACACAATTATGGGTCTTTTGGTTGCTTATTTTTAGCAATAAGTGATATTTAATACTCATTTTTGTGCTTGTATATACTTTTATATATATACTGTTACACTTAATTGAGCCTTTATTTGACTATTTTTATATGATAAAAAATTCTTGAAAGCAAATGAGTCTATAATAGTCCCCTTTTTGTCTATAAATTATTTAGTAAAGTCAGGTCTATAAAATATTTAGTTATTACAGGTCACTTCTCACCCATGATATCCTTTTCCATATCATAAAAATTATAACATTAATGACTTTAGAGATGTTTATTGATCATATTTGGTGGGAATGATACATATTTCAGTTCATGTGATATTTCTTCAAATTCAGAATTGTTCAAAGTGTTTATTTCTTTAAAGTTGATCTTGCTAACATAGCCTCACTGTCTACTTATGCTATCCATATCACACCCAAGCAAGAATTCTGGCTTTATTAAGAGTTCTGTCACTCTGGAAAAATTATTAATGTCTTTGAACCGTACTTTCCTCTCCTATAAAATGGGATTATCTACTGCATGAGTAAAATTACTAAGTGTGTTCAAGGGATCTATTACATAATAAATGATCAAATATGACAACTGCTTAATACCATGATAATGAATATGAGTGAATATTTATGACATAATATTGAGTGTTCTTTATTTTTGCATTATCTGTGTTCTCATCATCAAATGCTCCATTTGATAAGTTCTGGTTATTCTTAGCAGTGGACTCATCTTTCCATATATTATGCCATTTAATTCTCAGGCTTCCTTTCAATAGGGTAGGGGTGTAGAGTTACTATACTTAGAGGGTTTTGTTTGTTGGGCTTCATTTTCTTTTTTCAGCTACTGTCAGAGTAATGCCATTTTTTAGATTATGCCATCCAGGTTAAGACTGATTTGCCTATGAATTCATGAATGTGAGTGGGAGAAAAAGCTGAAATGGCATCTGTGCCTGATGACAGCTTCTCTTGATAACCAGAAATAAAACAATTTTTACATCATTTCAACCATGTGGTATCATTGTTAATGGGTTGTTTTAGTGTTTTAAGTAATTAGACCTTTAAGATAAAAACAGTAACAGTAATTTGCTTTTTCTTTTCTTAAAGAAATAGTTTTTCGTAATCTATTCTGAGTCATGGAAAAAATTAGGTAAGAGAAAACCTTTGTTGAAAAATGAAAAAAGTTACCCAGGCAACTTGTATATGTTATCAGTGTCCTGATTAATCTTCGCCAACATTAATCACTGTCATCAGTTATCACAGGAAGATGACTACAGAACAGTCTGTGCTATTATCATTCCATCATTTTTCTACAGATGCATTTTGTACAAAAGATTTATTGTATACAGTCATGAGGATTACAACATCAAAGTTAAATAAAAAGGCAGAGCTTTTATAATACAGAAAATCATGAGTTTTCTTTTTACCTCCCTCAACCTACTTGATTTATTGATTTGATAAAGCTTTATGTTTTACCAATGAGTAAACTTTTTATAGAGGTGTGATATAAATAAAGGTTTGATACTTAGTATATACTTAAGCCATTTTTAAAAAACTGAGTGGAGGGGAGAAAAAGCCTAGTCATAACATTTTGTATGTGTAGGTAAAATACTAAGTTCAACATATTTTTGCCAAAGGTTCAAAAAGTTAAATCTATTGCATGATTATTTAGCCAAATAAGATACATTCACATATAATTTCAAGTATGCCCCATTGTATGTTCTTTGGAAATTGCTTAATATCCTTTTTTAATAGTTAGAGTAATATTTTTTATTATCTTCAAAAAAGTTGAGAGAAGCTCAGCTGGTCCCAGCACCTGGAAGGAAGCTCCCCCACTGCCATCCCAGGCTCCTAGGGCAGTGAAGCTCAGCCAGTCTCAGCACCCAGAAGTGATGGCAGAAAACTTCCCAAGGAGGGGAAAAGAACTTGATATACAGATAAGTGAGGCATATAGGACTCCAGCTAACCTTGATCAAAAAAATCTACACATAGGCATATAGTAGTTAGGATTCTAGAAATCCAACAGAAGAATAAAATTCTACAAGCAGTGAGAGAAAAGAAATAAATCACATACAAGGGGGCCAGGGATTTAGCCCAGTGGTTCCGTTGCATGCCTCGCAAGCGCCAAGGACCCAAGTTCGATCCCCGGTACCAAAAAAAAAACAAAAAAAAAAACAACATACAAAGGACAGCCCATCAGAATCACAGCAGACTTCTCAATGCAATCCCTCAAGGCAAGAAGAGCTTGGACTGATGTATTTCAAGCCCTAAAGGAAAACAGCCTCCAACCCAGATTGATGTACCCTGCAAAACTATCTTTCAGAATTGATGGAGAAATAAGATACTTCCATGATAAAGAGCACCTCAGGAACTTCATGAATACCAAACCGGCACTCCAAAAAATTTTAGACAATACCCAGGAAAAGACAATGAGGATCACAACCCCAGGAAACCCAGTGGAATGAATCTATTGGGCATGACAAATTAAACGCAAAGGGGGAGAATCCAACAAAAAGAAAAAGTCATGACAAGGCTTTTAAAACTTTTGAATTCATCTCCCTAATGAGTGTATAATTCAATCTTGTTATTGTACTGATTAGTATTTTCCTGATTCTAGAATTGCACACCATTCCTTGTGCTATACTGGCTATTTATCATCTTATGTCTACATTTTAATTGGGTTGTCTATTAATGAGCTCTAAGAATACTTTATATATTCTGGTCATAGGTTATATGCATCGTAAATATAATCTGTTTAAGGATTACTTTTCATTTTAATGATGTCATTTAAAGTTCTAAATTTTGGTGGAATCTCATTTATCAATTTGTTTTTTCTTTTATACATCATGTTTTTTGTATCCTAGGTAGTTCTTGCCTACACTGAATTCATAAATATTTTCCCTTATAATTTCTTCTTAAAGTTTTGTACTTTTAGGCTTTCTTATTTAGGTTCATAGATTCCTTCAAATTATTTTCATGTATGGAAAAAAAGGGTTGAGGTTAATTTTTTATGTACGGATACCAGGTGTTCTAATGCCGTTTGCTGAAGACACTATCTCTTCCTCGGCTCTTGAATCGAGTTTATATTCTATAAAATGCTAGTGTTAAATAATCTTTCAAAACTCAGTGGACCGTATATGTGTGGTTCTATTTCTAGATTGTCTGTTTTATTCAAATGATCTATATGTCTTTCCTTACACCAACACTGCCTTGATTACTGTAGCTTTAGAAGAAGTCTTAAAATTGGGTGCTAAACGTCTTCCAACACTGTTTTTGTTTTTGTTTTTGGCTATTCTGGGGCCTTTGTACTCCTACATAACTTTTAAATTTCAATATCCAGTTCTTCATTTATAGCAAGTATACACAGACCTGAATTTTTATATATACCTTGTGTTTTCTAATCCTGCTAAATTCAAGTACAAGTTCTAGGGGCTCCTAGAGATTTCTTAGTATTTTCTCTGTAGATGATCATTTCATCTACATATAAAGATTTTGCTTCTGCCATGCCAATCCTATCCTAGTTGTGTCATTTTATTGCCAGACTATTTTGGTTTAGACCTATGTTTCAAAGTCTAATAGACAGATGAAGAGTAGGCATATATGCCCTTGTTCCCCACTTTAGGGAGAAAGCATTGTATCGTCTCCATTCATAGAAGGAGTTTTTGTTGGAAGTATGGAGTACATGTCTTTGATCTGTTGAGAAGGTTCTATTCCTCTTCTAGTGTCCTGATAGCTTTTACCATGAACAGCTGTAGAATTTAGTCCAATACTCTTTCTCCAACTAGTGACAGGATCATATGGCTTTCTCCTTTCCTCTGTTAAAATGATTACTTTTGGGGGTGGATCTTCCAATGCTGAACCAACACTGCCATGCCTATAATAAAACCACTTGCTACATCCTGCCAGATCTGACTTCTAATAGTTTGTTTTGTTAAACAAATGTCTATCTATGTTCGTACTTTTTTCTTCTATTATCTTTATCCAGTTTTAGGATTAGCATAATGTTGATTTCCTAAAATGAGGGGAGAAGTCTTCCTTTTTTCTGCTTTAAATGTTTGATATAATTTATCAGTTAAAATGTTTATGAGCCTGTTGTTGTCATATAGGTAGGTTTGCAAGCTAGGAATATACTTTCTTTAATAGGTGCTATTCAAATTTTATATTTCCTCCAGAGTTAGTTTCATTAATTTGTCTTCTAAGTTACTTCTTAGAAGTTGTCAAATTTATTTCAAAAAAGATTTTTGTAATATGCTTTCTATTTCCTTTTAAATTCTGTAAAATCTGTGTTAATGTCTCCTAGATCTTAATATTGTAATTTAAAAAATGTGTAACTGATATTGTGTAACAGGAAGAAAAGGTCTAAAGGAGTAGGGGAATTAGGAGTGGTAGGGGAAGGGAAAAAAGGGAAAGGAAAACATATGAGAAGTGGAAAAAAATGGAAACAAGGTCTTTGCAAATAGGGAAGGGAGGGCAAGGGAAGGGGAAAAAAAGTAAGAACCAAGAGACTCATGTAATGGTACAAGATCCCAATGATGAATGTAACTATATTTTATACCTAAAATGTACCAATAAAGTTAATGGGGAAAAAAAATAAGAAAAGTGTACATTCATACAAATTTTATGATCAGGAATGTAAATGTCAGCAATACAGTATTTTTCACCCCAAAACATTGCTCATTTTAGTTCTCTTACTTTAATTAGTAGAAATTTTAATTGTTATGGGCAGTATCTGTATTATTTTAAACATTTATTTAGAACTGCTGATGCTGAATCATGATATTAGTATGAAAGTTTTATGCTGCAGGATTTTGATTATAATGGTTTTAGATCTTATTCTGTATAGGCACACACTAATGTTAATTTCCCATATTTAAAAAAATAATAATCTTCAATTATCAAATGGCATTGCTATGATCTTATGTGGTACTAGGATTCTAATGGTCTTACAAATAATTCATTGTTGGGTATGGTCACATTTTAGATGTGATTTATTTTTACTGTGTTTATTAAATGACTCAATAATTTTGGCTAATTTGATTCATGTGAAAATTGGAACTAGCATCTTTGTCTTTCAATGCTAGAGAAAAAGGAAGGAAATTTTCTGTTGTGCTTGAAAATTAAATTACAAGTCTTTATTTTCTATGCTGAATTAAAACCTGTTGTAGTCTTCAGTTTTAAAAACAATACAGTAAGTGTAGTAGAATCACACTCTGCACACTTTGCTTCTTTAAGACAGCAAACTATACCAAGATGAAAGATCCCAGTAAAAGTTAGATGGGTATTACGAATTTTTAAGCTAGCCTAGTTATATAGTTCTGTTTGATAAGTAAGTGACTAGGTCAGAGTATTAAACCATTTAATCTGGCATGTACATTGTGTGTAATAAAAGGAATCCAACTGTGAATTTGAGTGTATAAAATAATCTACAGGAAGTTCCACAGAGAACATTTGAATGCCTTAAAACTTGAAAATAATGCATGTTTGTTCCAAACACATCTGATTTGCCTAGGTTTACCCATCAGGTTGAAGAAATGCTAATCTTGTTGCATTCAGCAGCTGGGTTTTTGCAATATTCTTTTCCTTCTCCTAGGGGTTAATTAGTCTTCTTTCAAAATGTGGCCCATTTAGCTGTAGATTCACATGATTCAGCCAGAGCTGGCCATACAAAGCTGAACATTAACAGGCTGGTGTGTCCAACTGCTTAATTAGCCAGAATAAAAAGGTCCTTTGTCAAACAAGCATCTGTTGCTCATGACACACCTGACAGCCACATTAGGCAAGGATGACTAGACTGAAATTGTGCAAGTCTTTCCTTCAAAAATATACAGCTTATTTACATAGGGGCTGCATCATTGACAGACTGCAGGGGTTTATTTAGCTTATCATAATGGATTAATGTGACTGCATTTATGACTGATAAACAAATACCACTTGAAAGGAGGCTGTGAAGGAACTAAACTAAATTACTCCCAAACATAAACAAAGCACCAGAAACTACTACTGGGTGAATGTGAATACCTCCAGTATACTCATAAATTGCTATGCTGGGAGTAAAACAAAACCTACAAATGGAGCATATCCTCATGTGACGGTCTTTACTTTCTATAAATGTTAGATAACTACCTGAATATTCTCAATGTATTAAGGTCAAAATCATCTCTTTAGCAAAATTTAGCAGGAGAGATACTTTTCAAGCATGCTTTAACATTCTTATTGACCTGCTTTTAAATCAGGTTTTCAGAATTAATCATTTAAAATGTGTCTGAAAAAATACTTATTAGTTATGTTTTATTATAATCTCAGTAGAAAAGGAGGAAATAACTTCCTTAATTTTGTCAGAAAGATAAGATGGATGTCTAGTATTGGACGTGTAAATAAAATATTATGAACTTAGAACCCAAAAGATTCTCCTTCAGACCAGCATCCTTATAGCTAGGAATTTTTTTTCGTTTGGAAGCCCTGTTACGATATTGCAAAGCAATATAATCTAGTGGTTGACACCATGGGATTTAGATCCAGACAAATGTAGATTGAATTCAGACTTTTCTTCCTCTAACTTTGCTAAGTTTAATTGATCTTTGCCTCAGTTTCCTCATTTGTTAAGTAGGGAACCATAGGGTTCTTCTGAAGATACAACTAGAAAATGTATTTGAAAGAGCTTAGTTTCTGGCATCAAAGGGCTTAAAAGTAAATGACAGACGTAGGTGTGACTTCTAGAGTTGAACTGTGTATGGGATGTGATTGAGACTCTCTTAAGTGATGGCAGAGAGAACCTCAAGTTGAAGATGGTAGTGAAATCTGAGGAGAATGGAGTTGTGTCTGTGAAGACAAAAAGCAAAACAAGCAGGCAATCCTGATGGGCTGTATTTTAATCAGTTGGTTTGACCCTGTAATCTAGAAGCCAAATACATTGGTCCAGAGAGCAGAAATTTGGAAGAAACAAAAGATATTCTGGGACTTGATTGCTGTTTGGTTGATATTTAGTTGTGCTGGATTGGGATCATTGTGCCACGTTTGATATTGTATGTTACATGGAGCCAGATGCTCAATGGGAAGTTTTCCATAACTTGCTAACTTTAAATTTTACAACCAGTGTTTTCTACCAGTCTTACTTTCTCTACTCTGTAAAGTTTGTTCCCGTTAAATAGTTGATGTTTTTTTCACTTTCTAAAATTTTAACACCTTTTGTTTCTGTACTCTGCTTATTTGTATCTGTGCAACGTTTATTATGAAACTGAGGACATCCAACCTGTTCCAGTAGTTCAATGCACAAAGCTTTAGTGTGATGTTCAAACCCTACTTTCCAATTTTACACCCTGTAGGGCCTCGGGCAAGTGGCTTAACATCTCTGCATCTCTATTGACTAACCTCTAAAATGAGGAAAACCATGGTTTTAATAACACAGTCACGTGTTTCTATCAGTCATCAAAGCTTGGGTATTACTTTTTTGTATAAAATAGGTAAATCAGTATAAATGTCTTCAACTTTGTTTTAAACCCCCTCAAAATATTCCAATTTCTCTCTTTTTTTTCTTTCTTTTTTTTTTGGTGGTACGATTCTTTTAATTCTTTTGGGAAAATACCCAGCAGGGGAATAGCTGGGTCAAATGGGACCTCCAGCCCTAGTTCTTTGAGGTTTCTCCACACTGATTTCCATAGTGGTCTCACCAGCCTGCACTCCCACCAACAACGGAGAAGGGTTCCTTTCTCTCCTTTCTCTCCACACCCCCGCCAGCATTTGTTATTTGTTGATTTCTTGAAAGCAGCCACTCTTTCTGGGGTGAGGTGGAATCTCAGGGTTGTTTTCATCCGCATCTTTTGAATGACCAGTGATGTTGAACATTTTTTCATGTTTGTTTGCTGCTTTTACTTCTTTGTCTGAGAAATGTCTGTTCATTTCAGATGCCCATTTTTGAATTGGGTCTTTGAATTTGGGGGGTCTGATATTTTTCAGTTCTTTATATATTCTAGATAGTAGTCCTTTGTCTGAGTTACAGCTGCTAAAAATTTTTTCCCACATTGTAGGTTGTCTGTTAGCTCTGTTGGTGGCACAGTGCAGAAGCTTTTTAATAAGATGAAATCCCAGTTGTTGATTCTTTCTGCTAGTTCCCATGCTATTGAGGTTTTGTTCATAAAGCCTTTTCCTATGCCAGTATCTTCAAGAGTTCTACCTAACTTATCTTCCAGCAAATTTAGTGTTTCTGTCTTAATATTTAGGTTTTTAATCCACTTCAATCTTAGTTTAGTGCATGGTGATACATATGGGTCTAGTTTTAATCTCAGGCAGGTTGAAATCCAGTTTTTCCAACACCATTTATTAAATAGGCTATCTTTCCTCCAATGAGGGTGGTTGGCTCCTTTGCCAAAATGAGGTAGCTGAGTATGTCTGAAATTGTTTCTGCATCTTCTAATCTATTCCACTGATCTTCGGGTCTGTTTCTTTGCCAGTACCGTACTGTTTTTATCACAGTAGCTTTGTAGTATAGCTTCCAGTTGGGGATTGTGATACCCCCAGCCATATCTCTGTTGCCCAGAATTGCTTTTGCTATTCTAAGTCTCTTCTGGTTCCAAATGAATTTTTGGATTGTTTTCTCTAGTTCTGTGAAGTATATTGTTGGAATTTCAATCGGCATTGCATTAAATCTATATAGTAGTTTCGGAAGTATGGGCATTTTCACTATATTGGTTCTTCCTACCCAGGAGCAAGGGATGGCTTTCCATTTTCTTATATCCTCCTCAGTCTCATTTTTCAGGTTGCTGTAGTTTTCAGTGTAGAGGTCTTTTGCTTCCTTTGTTAGATTGATTCCTAGATATTTCATTTTTTTAGATGCTATTGTAAAAGGAATTGTTTCCCTAATTTCTCTCTCAGTGAGTCTGCTATTTGTGTATACGAAGGCTATTGTTTTTTGAATGTTGACCTTATATCCAGCTACTCAACTGAATCTGTCAATTAAGTCTAGAAGTCTTTGGTAGAGTTTTTTGAGTCTTCTATGTAAAGTATCATACCATCAGCAAATAATAACAATTTAACTTCTTTCTTTCCTATCTTTGTTCCTTTTATTTATTTCTTTTTTCTAATTGCTGTGGCTAATGTTTCCAGAACTATATTGAACAGGAGTGGTGATAGTGGGCATCCTTGTCTTGTTCCTGATTTTAACGTGAAAGTTTTCAGTTTTTGACCATTTAGTATGATGTTGGCCTTAATAGCCTCATACATAGCCTTAATCAGGTTGAGATAAAGACCTTCTGTTCCAATTTTCTGTAGCATTTTTATCATGAATGGGTGTTGGCTTCTGTCAAATGCCTTTTCTGCATCTATTGAGATGATCATATGGTTTTCATCCTTGACTCTGTTAATATAGTGTATTACATTTATTGATTTACAAATATTGAACCATCCTTGCATCCCTGGGATAAATCTGACTTGGTCAGGGTGTATGATCTTCTTGATGACCCTCTGTATTCTGTTTGCCAGTATCTTGTTGAGGATTTTTGCATCTGTATTCATTAGGGAGATTGGCCTATAGTTCTCTTTTTGGTTTGGGTCTTTCCCTGGTTTTGGAATCAAAGTCACACTTGCTTCCAAGAATGAGTTTGGAAGTATTGATTCCCTTTCAATTTCCTTGATGAGTTTAAAGAGTAATGGTGTTAGTTCTTTTTTAAATGTCTTGTAGAATTCAGCAGTGAAGCCATTAGGACCTGGGCTTTTCTTCCCTGGTAAATTTTTTATTACATTTTCAATTTCCCTCATTGTAATTGGGGTATTTAGAATTTCTATATCTTCTTCCTTTAACTTTGGCAATTCATATGTATCTAGGAATCTGTCCATTTCTTGTGTGTTTTCCATTTTATGAGAGTACAGGTTCTCAAAGTAGATATTGATGATCCTCTGGATTTCTGCTGGTTCTGTTGTGACTTTCCCTTTTTCGTTCTTAATTGCAAGGATATGAGCCTTTTCTTTCCTTTTCTTGATAAAGTTGGCAAAGGTTTATTGATTTTATTTATTCTTTCAAAAATCCAACTCTTTGATTCATTAATTTTTTGTATCATTCTCTTAGTCTCCATTGCATTGATTTCTGCTCTGATCTATGTAATTTCCTCTCTTGTGTAAGCTTTGAGTTTGTTAGTCTCTTCTTTTTCTAGGAGCTTGAGGTTCTGCATTAGGTTATTTATCCGAGTTCTCTCTGTTTTCCTAATATGGGCATTCACTGCTATGAATTTCCTGTGTAGAACTGCTTTCATTGTGTCCCATAGATTCCTGTATGTTGTACTGGCATTATCATTTACTTGCAGAAGCTGTCTAATTTCTTCTTTAATTTCCTCTGTGACCCATTGGTTGTTCAGGATTGTGTTATTCAATTTCCAGGTGTTTGTGGGAGTTTTGCAGTTTCTCATGTTACTGATCTCCAATTGTGTTGCACTATGGTCTGATAATATACAGGGGGTAATTTCAATTCTTTTACATTGACTTAGACATGTCCTGTGAGCTAGCATATGGTCTATTTTGGAGAATGATCCATGTGCAGCTGAAAAGAATGTGTATTCTGATTTTGTGGGGTGGAACACTCTGTAAATATCTATTAAGTCCATTTGTTCAATAGCTTCATTCAGTTCTAGAATTTCCTTGTTAATTTTTTGTCTAGATGATCTGTCTCTTTGTGATAGTGGGGTATTGAGGTCCCCCACTACAGTTGTATTAGTGCTTATTTGGTTTTTCATGTCCATTAATATTTGTTTTGTATAGTTGGAGGCATTCATATTTGGTGCATATATATTTAGGATTTTCATCTCTTCCTCTTGGATTGTTCCCTTCACAAGGATGTAGTGACCATCTTTGTCTCTCTTAATTAGTTTTAGTTTGAAATCTACTTTGTCAGCAAATAAGATTGCTACCCTTGCTTTTTTGGGGTTCCTGTCACATGGAGAGCCATTTTCCATCCTTTTACTTTCAGTCTATGAATTTCTTTTTGAGTTAGGTGTGTTTCTTGTATACAGGATATTGCTAGATTTTGCTTCTTAATCCATTCTGTCAGTCTACTTCTTTTGATTGGTGAATTGAGGCCACTGACATTGATATTTGTAATTGATAGATATTGACTCATCCTTGTCATGATGTTTTACTATTGTTGGCTCTTATTTCTTTTTCCCCCTTTCCCTTTAGTTTCTTACCTTGCCTGGTGGCTTCCCTTTGTTGGGCCTCATGGAGTTGTGACCTTCTTTGCCTTTTCTAGGATATTGTTTAGAATTGTTTGGAGTGCTGGTTTGGTGTTCATGAAATTTCTCAGGTGATCTTTGTCATGGAAATATCTAATTTCCCCATCGATTCTGAAAGATAATTTTCCAGGGTAAAACAGTCTAAGTTGGAAGTTATTTTCTTTTAGGGCTTGAAATACTTGCCTCTAGGCCCTCCTTGATTTGAGGGTTTGTGTTGATAAGTCTGCCATGATTCCGATGGGCTTTCCTTTATAGGTGATTTGTTTCTTTTCTCTAACTGCCTGTAGGATTTTGTTCTTCTGTTGGATTTCTGGGATCCTATTATATGTCTAGGTGTATATTTTTTTTGATCATGGTTAGGTGGAGTTCTATATGCCTCACTTATCTGTATGTCCAATTCTTTGCCTCTGTCTGGGAAGTTTTCTAGTATTACTTCTGTGAACAGTTTTTTATGTCAATTGTACTTTCTCCTGTTTTTTTGTGGACTCCTGTCAGTCTTAGGTTATTCTTCTTTGCATCATCTAGCAGCTGCTGAATTGATTTTTCATGGTCCTTTACTGTTTTTAAGAAATCTCTGTTTTCATGGTCCTTCACCACAATCCTGTCTTCTATATCTCATATTCTATCTTCAGATTCTCTTAATCTGCTCTGCATGCTTTCAGTGGAGTTTTTAATCTCCTGAATATCTGTTTGAATCTGTTTCACGGATTCCATTTCTTTCTTATGTTGGGTGATCATGGTTTCCATTTCGTTCTTATGCTGAGCTCATCTGTTTTTTTATCACTTTCTGTTCTAGAGCCTCTAATCATGTCTTTCACTCTGCCCACCATCTCTGTCGTTATCTGGGAGATTATTTCTGCTTTGAATTTTTCTAGAGCTTTATTCATCTGTTTTGTTACTTCCTGTGTTATCAGTTCAGGGTGTCCAGGTGGTTGATTATCAGACTTCCACCTCATTTCCCCCAGAATTTGCCTTTTGGAGGGTAGAAGTCTGGGTTTGTGACCTGCTTAAATGTGTTCTCATTTTTGTTTTTGGTACTGTCCTTGGTTTAGTTCCTGGGTTGATATTTTGAAGTTGCTCATTGTAAGTATCTTTGCTGATGTATTTAAAACCCTTATGGAATGATTGCTTCTCAGAGGTGCCTTCCAGATATAGCTGGTCTTTAGGTTTTGTGTCTCTAATGGCTCTGAGGCTATCTCATTTTCATTATACCAGGAACACCATCTGTTTAGATCAATCACAACACTTTAGCCCAAGTGATACAATCAGCAACATCATAGCATCAAATACATCTTAGAGAATGACAATTTGTGGTAGTTATTAATCTATCATCTTTAAAAATGAAGGGCCTCCTTCAGGGTATGTCTGTGCTGTCACAATAAACAACGTGGGCAGCAGTGTACAGTTATAAGTCAATGAGTCTCAGTAAGCTAGTCCCAGACCCATGAGATTCAGGCAGATTTCTGGCTGCATGTCCCAAGTTGAGCTTCTTGTCATCCTGCAGGGTTGCACTCTGCAAGGTTCTATTGCAGGTGTCCGCTGCCTTTCCACTGAAGAAAGTCCAGTTTCCGATGGGACCTGATGGTCCCTCCAACTTACCAAGCATGGTGGTCCGGTGTGCCTTTATTGCAGAGATTCTCTTCACTATTCCAGTGGTCTTGTTTTCATCAGGGAGCCTGAGAGTGGCCCTCTCTCTGTTGTTTACTTCTGCAGGTCAGGACAATGGCTTTTATGTCCCCCTGTGCTTCTGCAATGTGGAACCAAGTAGCTGCACTGCCAGAAGGCTGGAGGCGGGTTGGGGGGCTGTAGTTGGATGTGCCTGAGTAGCCAAGCTGGAGGCTGGTGGGCATGCCCGGGGAGGTCCTCCTCACCCCATCTTGGTCGCAAGCTGGTCCAGAGAGCTGGAGGAAGCAGGTCCCAGTCAGGCTGCAACTGCTCGGCCCCGCTCAGCCCAGCTCAGCCAAGCTGGCAGCTGGTGGGTATCTCCAATTTCAATTTATAGGATTAGGTTTCTGGCTTCATTAAAGAGACTCAAACACTCAGATGTCTATAGAGGCAAAGTAAGTGAATGAATATTAACATTTAAATAATTTGCCTGTAAACAAGATAGTATGGGCATCACCTTTTCCAATTTTCAAATTTTTCAAGAAAATCATAATTTACATTTCAATGCATAGTTTTCTGATTTTTGAATGTTGATAGTTAAGGATTCACTCTGAGGAAAACAAAATCGATCTGTAGAGTCTAATATAGTAAGAGGCCAATGTCCAAATCTGTGGCTTTGGTTTCGTGATACACTATTTCATATCATCATTTTTTGAAGGTTAAGAATTACTCTGAAGGTACATTTAAATTTAAACAGAATTTCTTACTTTGCATTGTTTTATGTGTTTGATCTAAATCTCTAGATGTCAAAATATGTGGACCTGAAAAGGATATGTGGACTGGTACACTGTATGGACATACAAGCCAGTCTTGGCAAAGTTTCTAGCCAGTTCTGGGGGACAGTGGAGGGAATATTGGCTTAAGTGACTTCATGTAAAAAATTATCTTCATTTAAGTAGCTTAAAGGAGAAGCGATAACTGGCTTCTCTGTCTTCTCCATCTGTGCCCTAAACTAACAAAGGCTAGGAGCCATCATGGAGTTGGCAAGAGAGACAGACAAAACCCACAGAAGATAACATCTAATGTCTGGTTCATTCCTCATCTCTTGAAGAAAAACTACCTCAGTCTTGCTAATTGCTCCCCTGCTATATAAGCACTCATGGCATCAAAGCATATAAATGTGTAATAAATCAAAAGACCTTGACTTCTGCTTTCTTTTTGGTTGAACCTTCCCCTTCCCAGTCTATGATGAGAGAAAGAGGAAGGAGCATAGAGAGGGTTTCTAATTGGTATTCTTTCCCCAAATTTTGAGAACCATTGGCCTTCCATTGATCTTAATTAGGTAGGAATTTTGTGTAATGATTACTGCAATTCTCTTAAATTTTTAGGCACGTCCATGGTCTTAATGGTAGTCCAAAGGGATATGGGAGCATGTGTGCATGTATACATGTGTGTGTTTGTAAATCAGTGTTAAATTTTTAAAAAGGAGCCACCATTTGTAAGGTTTCACATGAGAATTTGGATTTTAGCTTTTGGAAAATCAGAACTGGTATCTGCAGATTGGCCTTCCTATTCCATCCTGTCTTGCATCTGAACATTAGGTCACCCATATAACTGGGGTAAAGGGATAACGTCCCTTTACTTTTTTTTTTTTTGGTACTGGGGATCTAACTCTGGACCTTGCGCTTGTGAGGCAGGCGGCGGAACCACTGAGCCAAATCCCCAGCCCAGCTTTACTTTTATTTTGTAGCCCTTACCCATCTTCTGTCTATGGAGCTGAGGTTCATCAATTGTAAATGGAAATCATAATCATACCAACTGCATTGGGTTGTTACATGGATTAACTTATGAATTAACATTTAAAGCATTTAGAAGGGTCTTTAACATTTGTTAAACAATTAGTAGTAACTACTATACTTTTTATATGTGTTAAGTTTTATTGTATTGCTTTAGAATTTTGACTAAGGAAAACAATAAGAAAATACTCAGATCACCTACAGAAATGCTAGCATCAGAGTCTCTAAATAAAATAAATACAGACTCAAAATTAAAAAAGTCCCAATGCTTCTCCTGTCCCTATTAAGTTTCTTCTGTCTCTATTGAGTGAGTTCCTTAATATTTGTGGACTTTACTTTCCTCATATATAAAGTAAGAGATTTGATATCTTCAGAGGACCATTTATAAAATTGAATGAGATCATAGGTTTGGAAAAAGAGAAATGGAAGAGGTCATGCTATGACAAAAGATTCTGACAAGGGTTAAGTTTCTGCTTGAGAGAACTAAATACTCTTTAAGAATTCTTTAAGGAAAATCAGTGCTTATTCTACTCTTCATAGATTTAAGCTATGATGCAATAGTTTTATGAGTATTAATTAAATACTGTTCCCTTCACGTCAGGGAAGAAAATGAGAATTCTGGTCATATTTTATTGAATGCGTAAGTAGCAGCTTGAGAATATTAATGAACTTGGCTGAATTCAGGATATATCAGTTGATTTTTGGATATACAGTCATTTTTATATATCACTGAATGGTAAGTTTTGTAGTTGGAAAGAATCTTAGAAATGATTCATTTTACATCATATCCCTTCTCTGAGGACATACTGATAGCCTGTGAAAGTGTCTAGAAAGTAGTTTCTACCAGGTAGGATTTGTGTACTGAGAATTAAGAATATGTTGACATTATTTTGAAATACAGTTTTTAAAGAAATTGAAGTCTTTATATCAGATGAGATGTGAGGACGGCAGTTCTCAATTAAATTCACCCTTCATAATCTCAGGTTAACAAGTACTGGTGAGGATTAGTATTTTCTGTATTTATTTAAATTGTGGTCAGGATGACTATAACATACATGAACTATGGCAGTATGTTGGGATGAGCGGTATGATGAGAGTTGAAAGTTTCTGTACAGAATATTAAGAACAAATGTAATAATGAAGCTTATCATGAACGGAGAACACTGTAAATTTTATTTGTTTTCATATATTTCAGAGACCATCATCATGCAGACATCAGAGACTGGGTCGGACACAGGTTCGACAGTGACTTTGCAAACATCTGTGGCTAGTCAAGCAGCAGTGCCTACACAGGTGGTGCAGCAAGTACCAGTCCAACAACAGGTAAGGATCTGCTATTCTCAGAGAAGAGGCTTTTCCTTTCATCATGCTGACTGTCTAACGTAGCTGTACCCCAAGATTGTTGGGACTTTACTTTCTCACCTCATTGAATGCTAAGATAGGCATAGTTCAGTTCTTAGGTCAAATCAGCAAATGTTTCTTCAGTGTTTCTTGAGTGTGCCATGTTCATTTTATGCTAGGCTATAGAAGTGAATACCAAGACTATATGCCTTCTCTAAAAGAGCTTCTTTTTTTCTTTTTTTTGGAATCGGGGATCGAACTCAGGTCCTTGCGGTTGCGCAGCAGGCAGCGAAACCACTGAGCCAAATCCCCGGCCCCGTAAAACAGCTTCTTAACTCTTAACAAGAGTTGTTTTCTTGACTTGACTTTTTTAAAAATACTTACTCTTGATTTTTTCTTTTCCTCCCCATTGCATTTCACAACTTCCCGTTTCTTTCATATTAAAATGTTAGCAACAATATTTTTTATTTAATGTCTCATGGTATTACTTATTAAAGCAAGCATGCATGTACCTTACACTAAGGAATTTTTGCTTTCATGGTGTGTGAGAAAGTGCCTTAGCATTAGGTGACTGCTAAATACGTTTAATGAAAATGAAATTAATTTAAAGTTCTGGAGATCTGACCCATCTGTTAAATAGTTGGAAAGGAATTCATTATCAAATGTTTGCTAAAGGTTTATTCATACGCAGGGCATTTGACTTGTTTTAGAAAGATACTGACAAAATGATGCTGTTCATGTCGGTCAATAGTTCTACATGTAGATTGTGAACATATTGGCCTTTCATTTCTTCCAAAGAGTGGTACAAATCTAAGAAAGATCATATGTCATGTAGCATTATCTTGACACTCAGGATTCACCTGTAATTTCTTAGCCTGTAAGAGAATCTTTAACAAATCCTAACTACTACAATTATAAGTAAATGTTTAGAGAGAGGGATATCTTGTCATAAATGATAGAAGGATTCAAGGTTATATTCTTTTCAAGGTACAGAATTGGGTTGGGTATGGAGGGGGAGTGCTGGAATGTCAAAAAACTCTTTGACTCTTAGTGTAAGTAAAGATACCTGAAATAAGTACTTTTAAAAAATTCGTAGCACACTCCTTTTTTTAATCTCTACAATACATACATACTCACGTTCCCCATGTCTAATGTTCCATATTGATTTGGTTAAATTCTATGTCAATCTTTTCTACAAAAAATATTTCATGTGTTTCAACATATTAATTGTTCTTAATTTTTAACTTTTTTAAATTTTTTTTTTTTTTTGAGACAGGATCTTGCAGTGTAGTCCAGGCCGGCCTCAAATTCACAGTGAGCCTCCTGCCTCAGCCTCTGGAGTGCTGAGATTACCGGCATGTGCCACCATGCCCAGCTTTCTTTTTCCTTTTTTTTTTTTTTAAACCATTAAAGATCAGTCTTTCCAAAATAATGTTTTGAAATCCTCTGGTTTTATTTATGTCATTGCCAATTTCAAAGCTGAATATTATTCAGGAAAGAATAGCTTATGTGATATCAACCAGAGCAGCAAGTGCGGCATTGGGCTGCACACCTCACTTTAAAAAGATAAGTCAGCAGTGTGTAAATAGTAAAGCAGTGTAGTTAACCTCACTCTAGCTTGGTTTTCGTCTCTTTTGTGAAAGGGTGATTTTTAGAATATCTATCTCTGACAAGAATGGGATGGAGATAGTGTTCCTATCTCCAGAAAGTACCCTCTGAGACACTAAAAAACCTGTAGCGTATGTATGACTGTATCCTGGACTCTGTCTTTTCTTTGTCCTACCCCTTTTTTAAAGACAATCTTCTTTTTATTGAATATATGTATCCATCGGGGTATATTATGAGCTTACATAGTGTACATAGTAGAGTCAGTTAATGCAGTATTTTTTTATAAAGTAGAACTTAACTTCTTCTCCTCTCTCATAAATCACATCTCAGAGGCAACTCTAGTTATCTTTTTTATCTGTTATTTTAAATTTTACTTATATATTTTAAAAATAGCATACTCATTTCATTGCCTTTTTATTTTTTTTAATATTTAAAAACTTTTTAGTTTTAAGCATTGTGTTAGCCTGTTCTCTTTTTGTCACTAACACAGACACATGCACACACACACACCCTCCCCATTCCTCATGCTACTGATAATTTTAGGTTCTGATGTACAAATATGATAATTTTATATGTCTCAACCTAGTGATTACCTTTTAACTTTGGTAGATTAATATTCAGTGTTTATACTGACACGATAGATAAATTTGCTCAAATCTAGCATATAGTAAGCAGTGATTACCTTCCTTTCCTGTAAAATTCATTTATTTTCCCTGGATTTAATGATGTGTTTCTCCTAGTTTGCAATACTACTGTGGACAAATAAAGCACTCTTTTGATTTCTGATCCTTCATGTGTGGCCTCTGATTTTTTTCTTTTTCTCTCTGAAAGTTCATAAAATATTTTACATCCAAATTTCTTGAAATTTTATGCCTAATTTTTTTCCCTTTGATTTTTTTTTTTTTTTTTTTTTTGTACCAGAGATCAAACTCGGGACCTTGTGCTTGCGGAGCAAGTGGCGGAACCACTGAGCCAAATCCCTGGCCCCCCTTTGATTTTTTGAGACAGGGTCTTGGTATGTAGTTCAGGCTGGCCTTGAACTCACTATGTAGCTCAGGGTGGCCTCGGACTCGAGGAGATCCTCCTTCGTCAGCCTCCCGGGTGCTAAGATTACAAATGTGTGCCACCACAGCTGGCCCTCCTTATTTTAATAAATTATGCTAAAACTGTCATGCGTCTTTCCCATGTGAACATTCATATTCTTTAGTTCTAGAAATTTTTCTTAAGTTTTTCTTTGGTCCTCTGGGACTTTCAAGGTAGGTGATACCTTCCATTTCCTTAAACTGAGCAAAAAAGGCGAGAACTCTTATTTTCTATTTGTCAACAAAATATAACAGCCCAAATGCCTATCAGCTGATGAATGAATAAAGAAGTGTTTTTTTTATACAATGGAGTACTATTCTGCCATCAAGAAGGATAAACTTGAGAGATTTATAGCTAAATGGATGCACCTTGAGACCATACTTTTAATGAAATAAGCTGGACATGTGTAAATATTGCATGGTTTCTCTGGTATGAGAAACCAAAAGTATAAATAAGGACCAAAATGTATAATAGAAATTGAGAAATAGGAAGAAATTGTTCAAATGAGAAGGGGAATGAAGGAGAGGGGAAGGGGGAAAAGAAAAAAGGGACAAGAAAAGATAGAATGGGAGAAAAAAATGGAAACAAGGCTTTTGTAGAAAAAGAAGGAAGTAGGGTTGCAGAGAGGGGAGAAAAAGAAGAAGCAAGATATATTATGTACAGATACAAATTCCCTATGATGAATGTTATCATTATGTATATCTAAAATGTACCAGTAAAATAAAAAGAAAAAAAATTTTCCTAATCTGATTAAAGGTATATCTACAAAAAAACCCCACAAAAAACTAAATATTTCATTTTACATATGTGGTTAGTTGTATTTGTCTAGAGAAAGTTGCTATGGCCTTGGCCTAAGTTTATTTGGAAGGATTTTCTCTCCTTTTCCACCCCCCCGCCCCCAGATTAATATCATGTTTGAAATTCTTCCATGCATTCTAACATTGTTTATGTGGATATAAGTGGTCTATAACTTATAATGATAGTGCTATAATAATTTCTTACTCCTCTGACATTCCTATAATGTCCGAATCATTAATGTGTTGATGTTATCTGAAGTTTTCAGACTGTACTAGAATGCTTTGAAAGCTTTTAGCTTGATGTTAGTGACCCATGATAGATATTGAAACCATGGTCTTTATGTCAGAGTTTGCTAATTCTATTGATTCAACTTTTCAGTAACTTTCAGTCTTAAAGAGAAAGCCTATAGCTCATTTGTGTGTGTGTGTATGTGTGTGTGTGTGTGTGTGTGTGTGTATGCTTGGGAATAACATGTAATCTGTGTATTGGAATGTTGAGAAACCAGTCAGATTCCAGATTCTAATATGTATTTCTGTTTCTTTAAAGCCTATTTAAAGGTTCTAATTCTCTGAGTAAAATAAAATGTTGATTCTCAAATTATTTCTCTAATTATTATCTCATATTTACTGTATTTGACCTCAAACATGAATATCTCACCTTTCCTTGAATAATATAGTTTGGAAGAATTTTGAGGAAAGAATAAGAAGATATTATTACATGAAACTATGTCATATTTCTTATATAAGTTCTCATTGTTTTATAAAATATTTTAGTCCTAACTTTTTAATTTAGATATTGTTGCCTAATTTGATAAAAAACCTATTGAAGTTCAATTTCTTGATTAGAAAGTTAAACTTTGATATATTTATAAAAATACTTTTTGGTCTGATGGTTCACTGTAGAATATAACTCAAAATAGATAGCTCCACTTCCGTGTCCTGCATTGAGTAATTGAAGAGTTTTCTTGTAGATTATTTTTCAGATGGTCATTTTATGTCTATATCTAAGAAGTCTTCTAAGCCTGTTTGCCTAGAACTGAATTGAAAATCCAGGAAAGGAAAATGTTTTCTACTGTTCCATAGCCAGCCCAATTAGGTTCTTTTCAAGGAAGAACCTTAACAGTAGTTAGAATTTTATTCCTTGTTTTAATCTTGGGTTCCAGATGTTCCATTATTCCATAAAGAGTATGACATTGAGAATAATTGTGAAACTATCTTGATCCAAGACAGCAATTTTTTTTTTTTTTGGTACAGGGGATCGAACTCAGGACCTTGTGCTTGCGAGGCAGGCTGCAGCACCACTGAGCTAAATCCCTGGCCCCAAGCTACAATATTTTTTTCCCTTTCAAGTTTGCCAAATTTAACTGCCTTTGCAGTTAACTGTAGTTCTCTCTGTTATCACTGTTTTACATTTCCCTTGAAGAAAGGCACATTTTTTTTTCTCCCAAAGTGAGTAACAGTGTTGTCTCATCCTGTAACTTGTAAACATAATATCCTCAGTATAGTAAAGTCCTAAGGATGAGAGACTTCTATTGAGTCTGGAGGGAAAAAAAATTTTTTGTTCTTCCAAAGAAGCTTTCAACTTTGCTGAAACTATTTAATTATCAGAACCTGAAGTTTTTACCTTTTCCTAGCAATGACTCAGAAAATTTGTTTCTGATGGGTCTTTGTTATATAACTAGGATATTTGAAACCTCTTTTTATGTGATAAAAGCCCATTTCCTGATTCTACTCAAGAAAGACCCTTTGTTTTTATATAAATGATCTATGTAGACAGGGAGTCTTTGTTTATAATTTATCAAAAGAATAGAAAATTTATATTGTTTTTCAGTTACTATCAGTATATTATATATTTAACTCCAAGGAGAGTTGACAAATAGATTTTAGGATAAGAGTGTCTTCAAGGAGGATAAGTTTTAAGTGAATCCTCTCCCATAGATCTGTTTTGTAATAAGCAGCAGTTGAATGATTTTAACCTTTTGGAGACAGAATTTAGTAACTCAAGTTTAATATGAATCCTCCATATGTTATCATATTCCTTGGGCCACTACTTTAATAATGAATCATTTCCGTCCTTATCTTTGTTTAGTAGTAAGTATGTCATCATAACCAGAGAGAAACAAGGATAATTGGCAGTATACCAATGAGAATTTATTTTGATGAAAGCAGACAATAGTGAATAAAAAAGATTACCTATGATATGTCAACTCCATAATACAATTTTTTAATGGATCACTTTTGATCAATGATATCTTTAATGGGCCCCTTTGTTGCCTTGGGGAGCTAAGACTGAGGTGGTATGCTCCATCATTCTTGGCTTTACTTTTCCTTTTTGTTCAGGGTCAAGAAAGAGGTTTGCTTTCTGCTTTGATGGACATGAATAGAATTCTTTTCGTTTGAGACCATTATTCCATATAATCAACTGGAACAAAGACTTTTTTCTTATTTGTTCTTATTTGGAACTTGATTCTCATTGGCGTGGTTCCCCGAGTGGACAGTGTTCTCATAATTAAGACTATTGCAGACATCCTAAAAGATAGTATTACGTTTTAAAATGAATTCCAGTTGAATATGTTTTAAAAACACAACCCAGTGCTTTTAGCTCTGGAACAGAATATTTAGTTTTACAACCAGAGCTGTTAATTTTCTATATCCATTATTAAAAGGTAACGTATTTTGGAGGACTACACCAATTTAAAATTGTAAAAGACCTTGCTATTCCAATTCAATTTGAAGGCCCTTTAGTTGACCACCTTTATTGAATATTTGTAAAAATAAGAGTTCTATTGTTTAAACATTTGAATTCTACTATTTGATTCTCTAGTAAGTAATTTTAACAGTACTAGAGTTTGAACTTAGGGGTGCTGTACCACTAAGCCCTTTTGTGGTTTTTTTATCTTGAGATTGGGTCTTGTTAAATTGCACAGGCTGGCCTTGAGCTTGTGATCCTCCTGCCTGAGCTGGAGTAGCTGAGATTACAAGTGTGTGCTATCATGCCTGGCTTGTTATGTAATTTTTAAAAAAAAAAAGATTTTTTTTTTTTTTTTCTCATCTGGAGTTAGATCATTGTGATCAATTTGGTTACCATATTTTAGGGGCATGTGCCAGGTACTGTGTTAAGTGCTGGGATTTCAAAAGTAGTTTGTTGTGGAACCTGATCATAGGAAGCCAACTTTTGAGAGAAGTACATGTTGTAATGGCATTAGATACACAGTGCCTCAGAAGCAAAGACAGAGAATGTTCTTGGAAGTAAGGATTAGTATACTGTATCTTCATCATGATGTGACCCTTGAGCTATATGTCATAAAAAGAGTTGTAGGCTCTAAGAGAAACAAACTCAAGAGGCCTTATCTGTAAAACCAAAGAAAAGTTTCAGGGAAGTAAGGCAGTCAGTGTGGGAGTGAGGGATGTGAGACAACACTGTGCAAAAACCTCCCCTGAAAGGTTCAGTCAGACCTGTTTATGATGCCAACAGATGTGTCCTCACTTTGGCATTGTAATTGTCTTCTCTGTCCAGTTTACTTATTTCTTTAAATATTTCCCCACTGCAATTTTTCCTGTTTAAAACATCTGTTCAGGTCTGTTCTATTTCCCTTTTGTGTGGCCACTTGTTAATTCTATGAAATTTGTATTCTCATACAACTTTTTTTTATTTGAGACAGGGTCCCACTCTGTAGTTCAGGCTGGCCTTCGACTCACTATGTAGCCTAGGCTGGCCTCAAACTCTTGGCAATCCCCCTACCTCAGCTTCCCAAGTGCTGGGATTATAGGCATGCACCACCACGCCAGGCTACATATACCTGTTGGTGCTGTGTTCTTTGGACATGCTAAACTGACCAGTATTCTCTAGGATCTTTGTAGATTTTTCTTTGACACTTCATTTTGTTGACTTTCATTTTTGTCTCCTTGTCCTCTTCCTTCCTTCCCTCTTTCCTCTCCTACCTTCCATGGACTATGGGCATCTCTTGTTTGTTTGTTTGTTTGTTTGTTTGTATGTTTTGAGGGGTACTTCATCAAGGAAAGGAGATTTAGTGGAATTTAAGAGAGTGAGCTTTATCATTGAAAGATAAGGGTTCAAATCCTGACTCCAGCCCTTTCTAGTTATATGACTCTTCATAAATTATTCACCTTTTTGAGGCTCAATGCCCTTAACTATAAAGTAGGTACAATAATATTTAGCACATATGTACCTAAAATGTTAAATAGTGTATTAAATAATTTAAGGTAGTATCTGGTTATAGCAATCCTTTCATAATATTTTTTCTTTTATCTTTTTAAAAAATTTATCTTTACTACTACTTTACTGGATTTCAGAAAAATCTATGGATGCTCAAATCCTTTATATAATATGATATAATATTTGTATATAATCTACAAAATTCTTCCATGTAACTTAAATCATCTCCTGATTATTATTAATAATACCTAAGAGTGCTATGTAAGTGATTGTTTTACTGTATTGTTTAGGGAATAATGACAAGAAAATTCTGTCATGTTCAGACACATTTTTACTTGTACATTTTGCTCTATAGTTTGTTGAATCCACAGATGTTGAACCCACGGATTCAGAAGACTGACTATATTTATAAGTAATATTAATATTGATAGTATCCACTTATCTTCTAATAGAAAATTAAAGGTTTTTTCCCTCTCTGTTTTGTATTATTTGGCTTTTAGCCTTCTTTTTTGGTTCACATGTTAAAGTAACTTTTTCTTTGTTTTATTCTTAAAACCAGTATTGCTTTCATTTTCTTTTCTAAGCAGAAATCTGTATTCCTTCCTTGTTTTGAACTGGATTATGAATCGAGGAGGCTCAGGCTTTAGGTCAGAACCAACATCAACTTGATGTGACCTACAACAGTGGTGTTGGTGCCTTCCCCCCAGATGGGCAGTGATTGTAGTAACCATAACTGTTATAAAATACCAGAAGATTTTTCATAAATATCAGTTTTAATCTGTTTCATGTTACTATAACAGAAAACCACCAATTAGGTAACTTATTAGGTAACTTCTGATAGTTATAGAAGTTGGAATGTCCAATACCAGTGGGGCTGGCATCTTGTCAGACCTTTATCCTGCCATGCCATGATGAAAGTGGAAAGGCAGGAGAATGAGAGTGAGAAAGTAAGAGAGGTCCTAACTCAATTTTGTAACAAGCCCACTGATAGTAGTATCCACTTAGGATACTAGTTATGATAGTAGATCCACTTTCCAGATAATGAACTCACTCTTATGGTAAAGAAGTTAATCAAGTAAAAGCAGGGTCCTCATGATCTAATCATCTCTTAAAGTTCCTATATCTTAACACTTGCATTGGGGATTAAGTTTTCAACACATGAACTTTGGGAGATATATTCAAATGATGGCAAACGAGAATTGCCAGTCTTTTATTCAGCTAATGAAATACAGTATAATAATGTTGGGTCAAATGTGGTTTTCTAGTAAGAAATGAGTTTAGGAAGTTAAGGTGAAAATAATATCAATTCCTAGCCTAAGTAGAATTTCAGTTTCTAATTAGAAGCTCAAAGGGCTGCTTTGAGCTTAATTGCAAGAAATTTTATCCTTGAATAAATCATTTGGTAAGATCTTGTATAGACTTATTTTAGTTGATTCATAGTTTTGTTCTTTGAGCTGTACAGTTTCTTTCTTGTTAATATCTAATTTGCCTATCAAATGATCAGTTTCAACATTAGTACTCTTTTTATTTGGAAGGTTCAGTTTGTCTTATGAAAGTTTTTACATGAATAGAAACTTCAGTATAACTGGTATTTCTGTTCACATGTTATTTATGTAATGTAGAACATAATTTAAACAGAGTACCCACTATTGTACTTCTGTTTGTATTGCTAAAACAAAGTTCCTGAGGCTCTGGATATTTTATAAAGAATACTCAGTAAAGAAAAAAGGTGTATGTAGCTCAAAATTCTGGAGGTCTAAGAGAAAAGCACTGACATCCTGTAGTTTCTGAGGAGGGCCTCATCCCAGATGGCATTATATGGTGTGAAGTCTGCAAAAGTGAGGAGCAGGTGCATGCTGAAAAGTACATCTGTGATAGACTTCAAGGGGTGATTCCAGTCTTGCTTTATTACAACCAACTCTCATGGTAACCGATCTGATTTCACGGATTCTTGTGAAAAGAACATTAATTCCTCTTAAAGGCCCCAATACTATTATAATGAGAATCAAGCCTCACCCTGAGTTTTGGAAGGAGCAAACCAGAGTATCTACCTTTTTGCCAGAGCAAATTAGAGGAATTGTTTATCTGTGTTAAAAAACACAACCTTGGTCTAATAGGTCTCAATATATAGCTGCACTTGTTTGCTAAGGATCTGAAGGAGAAGAGTTGAGGTTTGGATTAAAACTCTTATTTATGGTATGAGCTGATCCAAGAATGTTTTCCCAGAGGGAGTGACTTTTAATCTAAGATTTGAGGAATACAGGTCATGGTGGTGGAATAAAAGGTGGTTTTTGAAAGAAATGAGTATAAGAACAGCTGTTGCAAGACAAAACCTGGTGGGTTTGTGGAGCTAAAACAAGGTGGAAATGGAGGAAAGAGTGAGGAGGGATGAGTAGAAAACATTGTGTTGGGGTTTTAAAAGATACCTGGTTAGGAACCTTGGTATCTTGAACTTATGAATCATATTTCAATTTTTATTATAACCTGTTTGAATTTTAAATAATTGTTATCATTGTGAAGTTATTCCCATTTTACTTTTGTCAGTTGAAACAACTCATAGTAACAGAAACTACCATTTACTGAAAACCTCTTTTTTGCCACTCTCTGTGGTTAATGCATGGCCCATTATTTCTAAGACTTAAAGCAGCCTACATAGTCAGTGGTATTACTTCCCTTTTGCCAGAGAGGAAACTGGAGCTCAAGGAACTGAAATAAATTGCTTTGGGTAGTACTCATTTAACCTTGACAGCTTTTGCTCATATTTGAGAAGTATACTGTGAGACAGTAATTACCAAATTAATTCATGTAGGGTTCATGTTACATTTCTTTTATGACTGTGTCATATTTGTGTTACCTGCTTAGCAAGTGTTTCTTTCATGGAGCTGTTAAGTACTTGGCAAGTAGTAGTGCTCAGTATTTATTGAAGGGACATACTAAATCATACAAAAACTGATCTGTTCTGTCTGAAGCTTTGTGTGTGGAGAGTAAAAAACTTGAGCTTTGCCTACTTATGCCTTTGTGGCACATTTGGGATTTATGGAACACAGTTTGAGAATCATCTCCTTTCCTGGATCCTTTTGTAGCCAGTTAAATTGTTCAAAACTCTTCAAGCTTTATATCTGTAACAAATGAGTATACCAGAAGGTTATTTTCATAGAAGACACACATCTTTTTTTTTAATTCTATGAAATAATTGTTCTGCCATTCATTTTATCAAGAGCTGCTTTTTTACCTGTTTTTAAAAATTTGTGTTGACATCAGTCAAAGCCATTTCTGAAAACACTCTGATGCTTCATTTTCCTTGTAGACTTTATGAACTGATAGATTTTCTATTTAGAGTAAATCTGTACTGTCTTCTTTGTTCTGGCTGCCTAAATCTGATGTTTAACATACCTTGCATAAACTATTTTGTTTTTAGGCAAGAGTCAAACTTAAGTCATTAGACTTCAGAGCCTGAGCTTTAAACTCTACCCGCAGAGATAAAACAGTCAAATACATCATATCAAGATAAATTGTCAAGCAGTATAAGCTCACTGCTATAGTGATACTAAACATGGCAGTCCCATGGCAAAGTACATAATATACTTTATATCAAGGAGGATTAAATTTAGCTCTGTCAATCACTATACATTATTGGGCAGTGCTCTGAGAAAAACTAGTGAAGCAATTCAAAATCTCTGAACTGTAAAGTGTTATTTAAGTAAAATAACCAGCAAATGAAGAAATATGAATTTAGAACTTTCTCCAACCTGTCTAACTTCACATCCTGAGTATGAATGGCAGAAAATATGGAACCATTAAAAAAGTGGGGAAGTTATAAGAGCGGTGTAGCAAAATGTTAAAATGAAGGCAGTCTGAGAAAAGGATACCTGTGAATATTTTGTATAATTCTTGCCATATATGAGCAGTCTGAATTTATATTAAAAGAAGAGCATTTAAAAATGAATTTCTCAAGTTAAATTTCTTAAGTTTGCTAATAATTTTACCTACTAATGCTGTGACTAATAACAATAGACATAGCTATTAATTTAGTATTTTATCATTATATGTACATAGAATCAATGTTTGTATATTCTAAGCAACAAGTTTTCTTCAAGAAAACTTCCATATTTAAGCTACTTTTGCATCACCTTGAATTTTTGGATTTTCTTTGTCATTTTGAGCTTGTATTTAAGATTTGCCTTAACATTGAAGTTATTGAAACATTTTTGTGAATTCACTGATCTGGTAGACAGATAAAAATATTTAAAACTGAAAATTACCCTCTATTTTCCCAACAATTTACTAAATATATTTTGTAAAAATTGAATACTATATTCTTTAGCTATTTATTTTAATTAAATATTAAGAAATAACAAAGTAAAAGCATCAAAGAAGTTGAGAAACTCTGGGAACAATAATGTGAAGTAGAGCAGCTAATGTAAAAAACAAAACCCATACTCTTTAAATCCTCTGTATAAAAATAGATTACTGATAATGCTAATTAGATGGTTCTTAAAGACTTGTCATAGATCCCAGGAATTTATTTCACATATGGAAAATATTTTTTAATTAATTTTATTGGTACATTTTTGGTATACAATATAATGACATTTATCATTGGAAATTTGCACCTTTGCATAATCTCTTTTGGTTCTTATTTTTTCCCCATTCCTGTGCCCTCCCTTCAACCCCTCCACCCTTCCATATTTACAAAGACTTTGTTTCCATTTTTTCATTTTCTCATATTAATTCCATTCCCTTCTTTCCTTTCCCCTACCCTTCCCACTTCCCCTTCCCTTTTGCCCCTTTTCTTCTTATTTCACATTATCTATTGTACCTTTTAGTCTGTATTTACACTTTCAGTTTCTCACACTAGAGAAACTATTTGGTATTTACACATGTGTGTCCTATTTATTTCACTTAAGAGTATCACCTTAAACCCCTAAGTTTTTCTACTTATGATTTGGTTAGTAATACTTTAAGTTATTGTTAAAAGAATTTAATTTTTGTTCTGCTCCTTCCATTGAAGCAGTAACATAATAATGGCCCAAAATATTAGAGATATGGGCCAAAGGGACAGGGGCATAAATTTGTCTTAAGGAAATGTGAGTTTTATCTACCATGAACTGTTTCTCCTCTGTGATGCCCTTTTGGTATGCCACCCTGCCTTATAGCCAGCTGACTATGGACTGAAACCTGTACAAACTGTGAGCCAAATAAAGCTTTCCTCCCTTAACTTTAGGTATCAGGTATTTTGTCTCAGCAGTGAGAAAAGTAACTAAGACATACAAGGTGATGAGTTCCAGAGACTTTGGGTAGCCCCATCCCCATGGCCTTGCTAGTTCCAGCCAACATGGCCTCTCGTGGACTGTCTCTGCTCACCACCTCCAGCTTTAGTCTGCAGACAGTACATATTCTTGGTATCTCTGACTTTCTGGGGTCTCCACTGCATCTTTAGCTTCATTTCCACAGCTTCATACACTGCCCTATCAGTGGCTCCTTACCTTCTAAACCATTCTTTGAAATCCAGGTGGAAGTCTCCTTGACCTTAAAACTCCTGCATTCTGAATATTTAGCTTCATTGCCACAGCTTCTCACACTGCTTTCTCCATGGCTCCTGGCTTCCTAAACCATCCTTTGAAATCCAGGTAGAAGTCTCCTTGACCTCAAAACTCCTGCATTCTGCATGTTGCTAAAACCAACATCATGTGGAGGATATCAATTTTGGCTGTCAATGGGAGCAGTTGCCAGGCCCACTTGGATAATGGGTACAATGGCCTCTGAATGCATGGATGGCTAGGCAGTGAAGTGAGTCCCAAGGAACCAGTTCCCTAGGGTGTTATTCTTGAGCATGGTTTCCAGGAACTATGTTCTCAAATGAAAGATATATACTTTTGCACCCTTGGGCCTGTGATAAGTGGGTTTTGCTGAATTCTAAGATGCCATCAAAGCATCTTTCTTCTTATCCTTGTATTAAGTACTTGGTTTCTTTTTAATCGCACTAATCTCTTCAGGAACCACATGTCCTTTGGCTGCAGCTATATAGTTGGCCCCCTTTGGGCCAAAATTGAAGTTTTTCAAGTTATTCTTCTCTGCCTTTTGCCTTCAGTTCTTGCTTAAAATCTAGCTAAAAGCACCCAGCAGTTTTCACCTACCAGATTACTTAGTCCATCACCCTTATTTTCAATCTCCTGCAAAGTCTCAGAACACCAGCAAAATGTAGACAAAATTTCTGCCAGACTGAGCACACATTGTCCTTGCTCTGAACTGAAAACTCCTAAGCTTGGCCTTTACTATGTGCATTTCTGTCAACATTCTGGTCTTCTAAGCTTTGACTAGACTCACCCATCATGCTGTTTGTTGGATTCTAGGGTTTCTCTAATTCACATTTCCAAATCTTCCCAAATTTCTCAAACAAACCAGTTCCAAAGGCATCTAAATCTCATGTTCAGACACAGTACTAGCAATGACTCCACTTCTGGTACCAGTTTTCTGTATTAGTCAGCCTTCCAATCGCTGGACACAATACCTGACACCAAGATTTGAAGGAAAAGAGGTTTATTTTTGCTCTTGTTTTAAGGGGATTTGGTCAATGGTCAGCTGGCACCAAGGCAGAGACATCATGTTGGAAGGGTGTGGTGACCAAAACTGCAGAATCCATGGCAGCAGGAAGTAGAGCAGGGGAATAGTGCCAACCAGAAAATAGGCCAAGGAACATATATAGTACCTAAAGTTATGCTTTTATGACCTAAACAGAAACACCCAGAAGTGTGCTTCATCAGTGCTCTGGGCAGATCTCAGAGCCAATTAAGTTGATATTCCACCCTACCCACCACATTCCTAGAGATTCTCTTTTCATACCTTCTTTTGGGAGCTCATTTGACAAACATTGGGTATCTGTTACGTGTCATGAATGGTGTTTGAGTGCTAAGCAGCTAACAGGTAAACAGAAGATAATGTAGAGAATGGCAGTGCCTGACATATTGGTAAGTGGAAACGGTGGGGAGGAACAGATTGCATCAGTAGGAAGTAAATCAGCTAATGGTAGGGGACAACTACAGGCAACTCTTTAGAAGATTATTCACTGAAGAAGTACCAATGGATCTCAGTTTGCTCACCTCAAAGTTGAATTTACCTAGGATTATAATAAACATCAAATGAGAAAATATATATAATAGTGCTTTTTAAACTGCAAAGTATTTTACAGCTATACAGACAAGTCATTGATTTGTATGTGAAACACTTTGCTAGCAACTGGACAATGTGGTATATGGATGTATTTTTAGATATTCTGAGAGAGTGTGTATGTGTTTACTTATATGAGGTTTATAATGAAACTATGAATGGATTATGGGTTGCTCGACAGACTGCATTGTAACAGCCTGCCATTTGATTCAGTGTATTTCTTAGTGTTTATGGTCTCTTTGATGCTAGATTTAACTGTTTGAATTGTCTATCTTGAATGACAAACTCATGTAACTATATATTGCGACATGAAACCACTTCATTTAACAGAATAAATGCTTAAATATTTTATCTTTAGCTCTTTATTTTATAGTCCCTACTTTTGAATATTTTTAAAGTAAATTCTATTAATACAGTAGAACATGTATGTAATTTATAAGTAAGGGGTAAATGATCAAAAGATATTTGGAAACTACCGAACTACAGTAGTGCTTTTCATATTACAATTTTCTAGAAAAGAAGTATATTTTATATACTATTGAGTCCATTTATTTAAGTGCAAAGTTTGATGAGTTCACAAATATATGTTTGTATCCCATGAAAGTGACATCATATCAAAATACAGTTCCTTCTTGTTAATGATAACAGTTTTAATGTTACTTATGCAAGTGAGTTATATCATGCTATTTTATTGTCATTTTAATTTGCATTTTTCTGATAACAAATGATGTTGAGCTTCTTTATGTGTTTATTGGCCATCTATATATGTTTTAATATTTTTGATCACTAATAGTTTATATTCTTCCATTTCTACTTTTATTTAAATAAGCAAATACTTAATTTATATCTAATTAGATCAATTTATACAATGTACTTAGATAAGAATAAGCAGTCTTTAAAATTTTTACATTAAAACCAAGAAGAATAAGAATAGAGAAAAATTAATTAGTTATATATTATCAATAGGAAATAAATATTACAATAAAATGATATGAGACTTTCTGAAAAAAATCTTATCAACTTGTATTAAGAAACTTGAGAATTTATAGCTAGAGAGTATGAAGATTTGGGTCAGCGTAATAAACACCGCAGTGTGCTATGGACAGAGCTAGACAAGAGGAATAAGCTGCAGCTTGTTGAGGTCTTACTGGGACTCAGAGTGAAAGTGCAAAGGAAGACCTGTGCACAGCTCACCCAGACACAGATGTGACCATGAAAATGCAGTAAGGCACACTGCGGAAAGGCAGGAGAAACTGCACTTCATCCTGCCTGAAAGTGAGTGGGCTTCAAAGTGGAGGTGGCAGCTTTGGGGAGAAGGAAAAGTCATCATAAATTTGCAGAATTTTCTATTTGGCCAAAAGATTTCAAACATTTAAGTGATGGGGCAGTGAATCTTTGTAGGGAACATGAATAAGTACTAAGTCACTGAAGCTAATTTCTTGCATCCTAGGGATTAATGATTGTAATGTACATACTGCAGATATTATTAATAATATTTATAGAATGAGTAACTTATTCTAATTTCATTCATGAACCTTGTATCAGGACAGTGATAAATTATGTAATTGTTAATGGTAATTCAAAGACTGTGAAGATGGAGATCTTAAATGTTACCTATTCTATTGTTTAGGTTTCTTTTTAAACCTGTATTATTAAATTTGTGTTAATATTTACCAATCTGACGATTTTTAAGAGAGTAACACACTAATGGTAAGTGGATTCACAGTATTGTACAAGTGGTTTACAGAACTCTTCATCTCACAAAACTGAAACTCTACACCAGGGATGGCGAACCTTTTAGAGACCAAGTGCCCACACTGCAACCCCCAAACCCAGTAATTTATAGCAAAGTGCCAACACTGGCCCTCTGTGCACTGTTACTTGGTGCTGACCTGCTGGGGCAATACTGGACAACTTGTCTCTGTGCCGACAGAGAGGGCTCTGCATGCTTACTGCTGCACATGTGCCATAGGATTGCCACAACCGCTCTGTGCCCGCTATACAATTCCCTATTCCCGGACACCACTATTTTTAATTTGTTTCTATGAATTTGACAACTCTACTTACCCATCCAGTTTCTTTCTTTTTGTGACTGGCTTGTTTCACTTAGCATAGTGTCCTCAGAATTTATCCCTGTCATAGCATGTGTCAGAATTCCCCTCCCTGTAAATACTAATATTCCATTGTAGGAATATACCACATTTTGTCAATACATTCATCTGTCTATGGGCACTTGAGTTGCTCCCACCTTTTGGCAGCTGTGAAAAATGCTGCAGTGAACATGGGTGCACATATATTTCTTTGAGACCTTACTTTCAGTTCTTTTGAAAATATATTCCAAAATGGGATTGCTGGATCATATAGTAACTTTATTTTAAATTTCTTTTTTTTTTTTTTGTACCTGGAATTGAACTCAGGGACTTGTGCTTGCGAGGGAGGCAGCGGAACCACTGAGCTAAATCCCTGGCCCCAATTTTAAATTTCTTTTGGAACCATGATACTCTTTTCAATAGTGGCTGCACCATTTTGCATCCCTGTCAGCAGTGTACAGGGTTCTAGTTTCTTGTTATTTTCCCTCCCCTCCATCTATCTATCCTTTCCTCCCTTTTTTTTTCCTTCTTCCTTCAGTAGCCATCCTAATGGGTACAAACTGAGTAAATCTTTGTTTCTTTTTTCCTGTTCTTTTTCTACCTCCTCCTCCCTGTCTTCTCTGTCTCTCATCTGTCTTTCCTCTGAGTCCTTTTAGCAAAGAGATTTGTATGTAAAACTGATTATTCCTGTTACTTTTTTGGAGGATGAAGTTGAGACTCCTGCATGCTACCTTCTTCCATCCCTGAAGGGGCCTGAGAACAGAAGGGACAATACAGATCTGTTTTGACTTTCTTATTTTATGGTTAAGGAAATTGATGGCCAGACAAATGAAGTGACTCACCTACCATTACACAAGCAATTAGAAATAGAATTTCTAACTATAGCAGGGAATCAATGAAATATTGGGAGGTCTCTAATAGTGAATGGCTTTCTAGGGGTTATTTGTTCAGTGGTTAGATATTTTCTAGGTGTAAAATCTGTATTGTGTTAGGATGTGAAATAATTTTAGGTGCCCTAAGATAATAGGTGGACCACAGTTGATTCTGGGGAAAAGTTTCAAGGAAAAAAACCGAGAGTAGGAAGATCATTCTCTCTTCCATTGTCTCTCATTCACTTGGAGTAGTCAGTGAGGTCAGATTGGTGCAGCATATCTAAAATAGCTCACAAATATCTGATAAAATCTGTCACTCCCACATATATACTTTAAAAAAAGAACAGAAGTCACACTTAAAGGTAACATGTAACATAAATGGTTTGTATTAAATATTATTTAATATTTATTTTTGAATATTATATCATAACAATGAAAGATGGAAGTTACTAATTCTCCATTTTTTTGTTGTATTATAAAGCTTTTTTTAAAAAGAAATTTGAAGATTGGAGAATCATTTAAAGAACAATTAAGTATGTAAAATGACACAAACTATTTTAAAAACCATTAAGTGAGAGGTATTACATGGAAGAGAAAAGTATATAAAGTATTACATGGAAATGGCATATATGTTGCCCTAGATTTGGTAGTAAAGAAGCAAGTTTAATGAGAAATTGAATATCAGTAGTTTATTTGAAGGTGATCCCTAGAAATAGCAGTAGGATTTTGGGAAACTGAGACAGGGAGTGGCTTTATTCAGTACATATGTAATTATACAAATTACAACTGTGGATATTTAGAAATAGATCACAGTAGAGAAATGTGGGAGCCAGTATTACACTACATCTCAGAGTTATTCCACTTAGAGGGGTGACGAAGCCTGGGATCCTGACATTGCTGGGTGATGTGTAGGCAGGCAAAGAGGGTGCTAGGGGCCTGAGAAGTCTCCCAGGCCAAACAAAACAAAGCAAAACAAAACAAAGCAAAACAAAACAAAGTAAAACAAAACAAAACTGTAGGAGCTGTAATGAGAAGCTGGGCTTTTATAAATTGGAGTGGTAAGGGTGAGCATATATAAACATAGCACATGACATGATTTATTAGAAGAATGGCTAACTCTGATAATTTCTATGGCTAACATTTTCAGAAATATGGATTTCACATACTTTTTATAATACTTTGCAATTAACATTGCATATAGAAACTATAAGATAATTAGAATGAGTACCTTACTTGTTCTTTGACATTCTATTATACATTATTATTTTTGTCTAAGGTCATCAAACTGTAAAGAAAAGAATTATTCTTATTACCTAAATATAGTCCTTCCTATTGCTAATTGAGTTTATCCTTTTAGATTGTTTTCTCAATGGATAGACACTACTGAAGGTATAGGAAAGACTGTGATTACTTGTTACATCAGTTTTCTGGCCTCTACTAACCTATATTACTTTAGGCTTCCTTTATTAATTCATTTTCCAATCATTTAGTAATTTATATGACTCTGTCTTGAACTTTATCCAGCTTCTGTTTGGCTTACTTAACTTGAATCTATTTTCTATAACTTCTTTTTCAAGAAGATACATTTATTGAATAGAAGTCTTACAATTTACATTTCTGGCCACATGTAAAACTTCATAGTTGATTAATTTATCATTTCACTGAATAGAAATTTAAATTAATTGAATTATACAAATCACTGAAATATCCCCAAAGTCATAGCACATCTATTAGTATTTCAATTATTTGATAGTTACTATAATGTGTTTTAGAGCTGTGGTAAGTGGAAACACTGATTTAATCCTAAATACTTTGCTCTAATATAAATAAAGTGTTAAAATTAAACAGTGGGAATTAACTGGGCTGCTAGAGAAATTGAATTGGTTACATTATTTTGTAATTATCTAAATTCATTTATCTTATTGACTCCATTAGCAAAAAGAAGAGGGAGGAGGATGGGGAAGGAGAGAGTGAAGAGGAAGAGGGAGAAGAAGGAACAAAAAAGGACTGTATTGCTAATTCTATAAAAAGAAACATTTGAAAAATAGAAACCACTGAAAACTATAAACAGGCAATTCTGATGCTTAGAAATTTGCTCTTGATAGCCACTTTGAGTCCCATTTCAGTTACAGATATACAGTAGAAAATAAATGAAATATGTTTGTCTGGTGCCTGCCTTGCAAGTGGAAGGTCCTGAGTTTGATCCCCGCTACCAAAAGAAATAAATTGAATATGTTTGTCTCTAATCAGTTTTTCCCTTGAACACAGTAAAGTAATTCAATAATTATTTTGCTCCATTTAAAGAAGGATTCATTTTATGTTAAAGAAATATAAAGAATCTTTGTTTTTAACTTTATTATTGGTCATTATCCTACAGATGTTTTGCTTACTACTGTGTTCACATATCATTATTTTTAACCTAATAATTTGGTTTCACTTTTCTGAGAGGAAATACTCCTCCTCCTACACACACACACACACACACACACACACACACACACATCTCAGAGTGAGTGAGTTGCAAGTTACTTATCTGGACATTGTTTTAAAAAATTTAAGCTCAGTTTGCAATTGCATTCTATATATATGATTTATATATAGTAGAGAAAAGCAAAAATATTTTATATACATGTTTCTTTTGCCTTTTGTTTGTAATAAGCTATAATTTATTTGTAATGAGACATTTAGTTGATATAGATCAATGCATTTCTAGAAATGATTTTGTCTGTATTATTTTCATTTTAATCAATATGTAACATTTTTACTGCCTCAGAAAGTGTCTTCTGCCTCTTTCTAGTCACTCTTCGCCATTTCCCACTCCAAATTCAAAGATCAAGCAGTGTTCTGATTCACAGATTGCATATTAATAGATTTTCTTTAATTTAAAATATCACATATCTGATAGAAGGCTTTGAAAGAGTTGTCAATTTATTATAGACTATTTTGAACCACTAATTCATGAAGAAATACTGGCACAATTCCAAAAGCCACTGTGAAAAAATAGTAATTTTTAAATATTACATATTTTAGGCTTTGAAAGTATTTTTAATTTTGATTAATATTAAATTGAACCCTACATAGAGCTTATTCATTGGATAACTTGCAATAGGTATCACTTAAATTTTTCTAGACCATTTGAAATGCTTTAACTGGCTTTCTTAGAAAAACATTTGTAAATCTAATTTATGCTAAAGTTAGTCAGCAACAGCTTGTGATCTGTGTCTGTAGTCATTTGTCCTTAGCTGCAGAATATCGTTTGCTTCTGTTAGTGTCAATATATTTTTCATTGAAGTAATTATCTACTATGGGGTCATTGCTTCTAGGAACTCATCTTTTTATTTCTTTAGAGGCAGCCCTTTCATGATAGTTTTAATTTCTACTATTAATTATTATAAAGTAGCATGTGGGTAGAACAATTAAACAAGAAAGTCAAGAAGCAAGGAAAAATAAAACTGCTGTACTTATCAATTGCTGTAGCCTAAATGTTTGTATGTGTGTTTGGGGACAAAATTCATACACTGAAATCCTCACCATCAAAGTTTTGATGTTAGGAGGTAGAGCATTTGGGAAGTGACAAGGTCATGGAGAAGGTGTAGCCCTCATGAATATGATCACTTCCCTTATAAATCAGGCCTAAGAGAGACTGATAACCTTCTACCATTGTGAAAACAGAGCAAGAAGCTGTAGTTTATGAACCAGAAAATGAATTCTTATCAGACACCAAATCTCTGTTGATCTTGGACTTCTCAGCCTCCAGAACTGCGAGAAATACATTTCTGTTTATAAGTTATCCAATTAAGTTAACCTGTTACATTTTGTTATAGGAGCCCAAATGGACTAAGACAGGAATAGCATGAGAATTGATTTTTTTTCCTGATTTGCCACTAGCATCATCTTCTCTTTATATCTTTCTCCCTTGATGTGCTATCTGCCTATATGATTTTACTTTTCTTGAAAACTCAAAGCTATTTGTCATATTTGTTTATGCTTACCTTCTCCTTCATCTAGCCTTTAAGAATTTACTATGCACCAGAAATTGTGATAGATGGTAAAGAAGAAACAGACACAATTCCTGCCTTCATGGAACTTATTCACACATAAAAAATTGTCTTTCTCTTGTCTTCATCAGAAGCTATTTTTTCTGAGATTATAAATGGATGTCAAAATATGGAAGGAACCTAACTCCCCATCAAAATCACATTATGCAGGCTGGGAATTCAGCTCAGAGTTTCCATCGCCAGCCTTGCAAGCACAAGGTCCCGAGTTTGATCTCCGGTACCAAAAAAAAAATCACATAAACCACAGTGCTCAAGAATGGACAAAACATTAGCTCAAAAGAATTATTCTCTGTTCCAGAAATTTTGGCAGGTATGTGGGTAATTTATGGTGGCCTAGGTTTCCTAACAACTGTCATTTAACTAAAGCTTGCCCCAGCAACATGCAGGGACACCTGAGTAGGTTTGTTTATTAAAAAGCCATGGATAAATCAAAGGAAATCAATAAAAGAATTAAGATCTCTGTCCATTTTAGTGATATACCACCTGTCAAGGTTTCCAGAAAAATTTTCAGTCTGTCACTATAATTTTAAATAATATATTTCATAGAAATTGAAATTTTGAGAAAAATGGTATTGGACAGGTCAACAATTATAAGAATCAATTTTGTTTAAGCGAAAAAATTGTAAAATATTTCAGACAGTGGATGAGTAAGTGTGTTTTAAACTGACTCACGTAACATTGTTTTAATAATTCTGGAAAATGAGTTAGTTAGAGTTCTGTTGCTGTGGCAAAATGCTTATAATTAACAGGAAGAAAGATGTATTTTGGCTCATTTTTTTAGACCATGATCATGTGGCACCATTATGTTTGGGTCTGTGACAATACAGTATATCATAGCAGAAGCATGTGGCAGAGGGAAGCTGTCCAGGGCAAGAAGCAAAGGGTTGCAAAGTCACCTTCGAGGACAAACCCACAATGACCTCACTTACTTCAGCCAGGCTCTACTCCTAAAGGCTGTACAACTTTCTGTTATCGCCATCAGCTGGGGACCAAGCCCTGAACATGTAAGCCTTTGGGGGACATGTAAGATCTAAACTGTAACAGTAGGTAATTGTTCCATATTGTTACATTTTATCTTTAAATTATTTCAAATCTCTCCATATTTTTACTTTTCTCTCTTTTCTCATATTCTGAAACTTACGTTGTTCTTAATCATCTTGGCATTGAAGTTATTATCTCCCATAGTCACTACTTAACTTTTTTCTTTCTTTACCTTATATATTAAAAAAACTTTTATTCTAGTGCTAAATGCAACACATTTTATTAAAAAGGATTCAAACATGATAGAACTATACCGAGAAAAACAAGAGAAGACTATTTTCAATCTTGTAATCCTAGTAGCATTGTAAATTTTATTTCAAGACATCTTTCTCAAATTTACATAACTCAGCTATACATCAGTTAAGATTTTTCTAAACTGATTTCAGAATATGAATAATTCAGTGTTCCTTACAGTATGAAAAAATGAAGAAATTTGATATATTGTGCAATAAATTACATTTTCACTTACAGGCAGAAGGTCAATAGTAGTGGAATTGAGATTAGTGATTAATTCTCATTTTACAAAAATACTGAATTCTCTTGTAAACATTGTAGTTACTTCATATATGTAGATAAAATATTAAAATAAACCTTTTCATCTTACATATCCTGACCTCTTATAAAATCAGTTTAGATTTGAGGGCTTGGTAAGATTATTGCTCTTAAATTTTTATTAGATAATTTTGTTCAATGACTGGGACACATTCTTCTCCTTTGTTTTTACTCTGTACCATTAATATTCAAGTTTTATAAGAAGTCATTATCCTTTCATTTTACTAGTGCCTTAAAACTTAGCAGGAGATTTGGGATCTAGGTTGATATATGTGTCATTCCTAATAAGGGGCTAGCAGGGAGAAGAAAAGTGAAGGAGGAAGTGGTTGTGATTAATTTTCTTTTCCCTCAGGAATCCTGAAAATCCATAGAGGTACAAAGTGATAGTAACAGTTTCTTTGGAGCCTATCTGGATTAGTTTTCCTTTGTTTTGTAATGGATTTTAGCAATTTTAGTAGCTCAAAGCAATACCTGTAATCTCAGTTTCTATAGGTCATAAATCTGGGTGGGCTTCATTGAGTTCTTTGTTCTGTGTTTGGTAAGAGTGCAGTTAATGTGTCCCACTGGGCTTTTTTCTAGAGGTCCACTGGAAGAATTCATTCCAAGCTCATTCAGGCAGTTGGCAGATCCTTTCAGTTTTAGGAATGAGGTCTCTATTTCTTACTATCACTTTGCTGGGATTTTTCTCTCTGCTCCCACAAGTTGTCAACATTACTTCTGTTGTGATTCTCCTGCACCCTAATCTTCAAAACAACAATGAAGCCTTCTATGCTTTGACTCTAACTTTCCCTTCTGTTACCACCCAGAGAAACATTCTATTTTTAACAGCTCATGGGGCTAGATCAGGCCTACTTTAAGGTCACCTGCATCAATGATATAATCAGGGCAGGGATTTCTTGTGATATTCACAGTTTATGGGAATTAGGGTTTATAATCTTTGGAGAGGAGCATTTTTAGAATTCTGCTTAGCACACCACTTTGAAATTTATCATCAGTCTTCATAACAGCTCAGTGAAATGACCTGGGGTGAAGCACATGACTTATATATGAAAAGCCACTAAGAAATCCTCAATTCTAAAATGAGCTTTTCTGCACTATTACTGGGTGGTAAAACACAGTATTACAAAAAATAATTATTTTATTGTCAGTATAATCAAGTAAAATGTTTAGGAGAATTTCCTTGAAAGTTAAGAAAGATACTGAATCTAAAGTTCATGAAAAAAGTATATGTAAGAACAGCCAAGAAAATTTGACAAAAACAGGAGTGGTGGAAGACAAACTTGTTCGACTTAATTTCAGAATGTACTGTACTGCAATCTATAGTAGTAAAACATGAGTGGTATTAGTCCAGGAACAAATAAGTGGAGAGAAGTTAGTTTAGGATACATATATGATTTCAAATAAAAAGTGAATGAGGGCACCGGGATTTAGCTCAGCAGTGCTGCCGCCTGCCTTGCAAGTGCAAGGTCCTGAGTTCGATCCCCAGTACCAAAAAAAAAAAGTGAGTGAGCCAAGCATGTTGACATCTGCTTGTAATCCCAGCTTCTGTTGAGGCAAGAGGATTGTAAATTTGAGCCCACCCTGAACAATTTAACAGGACCCTATCTCAAAATAAAGTTAAAAAGGGCTCAGGAATGTGGCTCAGTTGTAGTGTCTGTGGTTTCAATACCCCATATGGCAGTGATGGGGAAGGATAGTACAAGAAATTGAATATGTATACCTGAAATGTACTGATAAAATACATTTAAAAAAAAGAAACTGAATATCTGTTTAGAAAACCCTGAAGTTCTACCTTCATTTTAATACCCCAAACAGACTTTAGAGCAACCAAAATAGACTATAGAGCTAGTCAGTGTAAAACTGTGAAATATTCAATGCAAAAAAAGAATATTATTATTTCATAATCTGAGAAAAGGAGGATTAGCTTATATAGAACATAAAACACTGTAAGACTTACAGGAAAACATTTGACTTATTTTGGCAGATAAATGTTATTAAGCCGGGCAAGGTGGCACATGCCTAAAATCCTAGTTACTCAGGAGACTGCACCAGGAGGATTTCAAGTTTAAGGCCAGCCTGGGCAGCGTAGTGAGACCTCATCTCAAAAAAACTAATAGAAGTTAGAAAAAAAAAGTTAATAAGCACCATAAATAAACCTGAAAGTAGGCAGGAATGCTTTGTTGAGCTAATTCAGTACTATTTGATTTCCCCCTTCTCATATGGTCAGAGTGCAAGAGAGTGATTGTATGGTTCTACTTGAAGTTCAAGTGCAAAACAATAATACTTCTACTTTGCCAACATCTTTCATTTGCCTATAGCAATCACATAGTTTCAGTAAATTCCTGTAAAGCTCAAGTTCTATGTTTATCTATGGCCCTTTTTATGAGACTTTGTGATGTTTATTGGATTTGATTTTGCTAGAAGCATCATTTAATTAAAGTCTACTATAAGAAAACCATATCTAAAGGTCTGAGATATTCTCAAAAACAGAATCTATGTAGTTTATAAATGATAAGACCTTCTAGCACAGGGCCAGTGAATGAATTTAAAAGGTACTATAAATTACATTTTCTACTTACAATGAATTTTGTCATTTAAATGAACAATAATACACTGTTTTTCCATCTTTCCAATTCATCACATTCTTTTATACCAAAGAGTTACCATTCCTAGGTTAATAATTTTATAGTTAACATTGAATATCCTGTAAATTAATGTTAAAAATCTAGGGACATTCCGGGGATTTAGCTCAGTGGTTCCAGCGCCTGACTCACAGCGCAAGGATCCGAGTTCGATCCCCGGTACCAGAAAAAAAAAAATCCAGGGACATATCTTGTACTTACTCAGTAAATACAATGAGAGAAAATTTAAGTAACTTCCCACACCCCCAACTTATCCTGTCATGTATTTTTTTTGTTTTGTTTTGGTTTTTTTTGGTACCAGAGATTGAACTCAGGTCCTTGTGCTTGCAGGGCAGGCGGTGGAACCACTGAGCTAAATCCCTGGCCCTATCCTGTCATGTAACCATGTTTTTTGTTCATTTTTATTCTGTGATCATAAAGCATAAATATCCTTTACTTTCAGTTTATGTTCAATATTCACAATACCTGTAGGGTTATTTCTTGGCAAGATTTATTAAATAACCTGTGACACATAATTTATTTTACTTTTCAGCAAGACTGAAAAATGTTTTTAGGTTTATGATTTTTATCTTTATATTTCCCTTTTTGTTGGGTAAATCACTTTTTCCTTTATGGTTTTTTCCCCTTTTCATTGCATCTTCTTTTCTGGCATACCCACTCTGTTATCTCTCAACTTTTTGACTTGCCTTTCCTTGATCCCTTCATCTTCACACAGTTTCACTGGTTCAGAAATATTGATTGAGTTCTCTTTTCTTGCAAGGTAGATTTTCTAACTAACTATATCGCTATTCTCGATATTTTCCTTTCATATTTTCCTTTTCACTGTCCTCTTATTAATACCTGTTATTATATGAATTATTTTTCCTCCAGCTTAACATTTCATCAGTTACATAGCAGCCTTAACATAAGTATTCTAATAGCTCATGCTTTAATCTGCTAAGAGCTCTCTCATGTTTCTTATAAGTCTATTAAAATAATCTTAATACAACTTTTAACAATTCTTAGAACTAAGGTTTGAAATGTTTGAAATATTTAAGGATGCTCTTATATGAGCAAGGTAATGAAGATCTTGACATAATGAAGAAATTTTTACAAAGAGACTAATGGTTCTTAACTGACTAATAAGCTTAACAATTACAAATAATTTCACTTACTATTGAAAAAGATTTCTGTTAAAAAAATGAGAAATTAGAGACATTTATAGCTAAGTGGATGCACATTGAGGCGATACTCTTAAGTGAAATAAATAGGACACACATGTGTAAATACCGAATAGTTTCTCTGGTGTGAGAAACTGCAAGTGTAAATAAGGACTAAATGTATAATAGGTAATGTGAAATAGGAAGAAAAGGGGCAAAGGGGAAGGAAGTGGGAGGGATAGGGGAAAGGATAGAAGGGAATGGCATTAATATGAGAAAGTGGAAAAATAGGAACAAAATCTTTGTAAATCGGGAGGACTGGAGGGCTTGAAGGGAGAGCTGGGCAAGGGTGAAAAATAAGAACCAAGAGAGACTATGTAAAGGTGCAAATTTCCAATGATGAATGCCATTATATTGTATACCTAAAATGTACCAATGATTAGAATGAATAATCGATAATGTAAAATAGGAAGAAAAGGTCCAAAGGGGTAGGGGTAGTGGGAGGGGCAGGGGAAAGGGAAAAAGGGAAAGGAAAAATGCTGAGAAATGGAAAAAATGGAAATAAAGTCTTTGTAAATAGGGAAGGGTGGAGGGGGTGAAGGGAGGGCTAGGAATGGGGAAAAAATAAGAACCAAGATGCATTATGTAAAGGTACAATTCCCAATGAGAAATGTAATTGTGTTGTAGACCTACAATGTACCAATAAAAGAATTTAATACAAAAAAATTAAATAAATAAAAAGAAAAAGATTTCTGTTTTGAAATTTGATTAATTTTATTTTTTGTGAAGTTCATCCAAAATAACATTGTATAAATTTGTCCTTAAAATGTACTAATTGATTCTATTACACTAGCACGTTTTCACTTCTTCTAAATGGTATAAATTGTGAAAAATATGCACAAAATAAGCAAATATAATTTTAATACTACATTTGAATAGTAATATGAGAATCTTCTATTTATTGTAAGTTTCTTAATAATCTAGTCCCTATGAATATAGATACATTATTGCACATATTCACATTTGGGGATATAATTTTTTTCTTCAATAGAACAGATAAATTTCTGGTACATAATGTTATTATAATTAAACCTCATTACTTTCAACATCCTGATGTGATGTACTAGGTAACCTTTTAAAAATTAGCCCAAAGTCATTTTTAACTTGATATATATTCAGAACACTTACTTATTCATTGAACAGTTAATTATGGAAATTGTTGATTATTTCTGCTAAATCTACCTTTGTCCATTTCTTTTCAACTCACATTTTGACCATCTCACTGTTTACTAAAATTCAAAAATGATGAAATTCATTTGTGCATTCTCTTTGGAAACATTTCTGAGGATTTATGTTGAAGAAGGCAGTAAAATTAAGAGATAAAGTTAATTTCATATATAGTTTATTTAATAATCTTCACTGAGTGCTTGGATAGGGTGAGCAACTAACCTGGTTTTTTGTAGATTTCTCAAAGGTGGGTAGAAAATAAAAGTTATTGGGGAAAGTAATGAAATGATTGCCTAAGGATGTTAGTTTTCCTGTCTTTGTCAGAAATGCTTATCTGAATATTTCCTCCATTAAGATAATGGTAATTAAAATTTAAAAAAAGTTGTAATACATAACAATTTAGCAAATATTTGGACAGAAACTAATGTTTAACATAAGAACAATCTAATGATATTTGAAGAATTTGAGTCAGTTACTTTAGAAAGAGAAAATAGAAGACAATTTTAAAGTGTCACTCATTGTTTTAAACCCACAGAGTAAGTATTGTTGTTACATTAAAAGTGATATCAGTTCATTTTGGAATAATATTTTGTGATTTTATTTTTTTAAAAAATTCATTTGTCAACATTTGGAAGATACCATAAATTTTACAGCTATTCATAGGACATTTCTTTTGCTAGATTCAAGGTATTATTTAATCATCAAGTAATCATTAAATACAGTATATTTACCCTGCAGTTACTTTTTATAGGAATATGCTAATATCTGAAAAATACTGGTACTCTACATGTGCTGAAAGGAATGGCGTAGAACTCTGCCATTCTCATTTTCCATCTTCTGACTCGATTAATAAGTCCAAATGAACTAGCTCTATGAACATAGCTTTCTTCCTGCACTTGTCTGATTTTGAGGTTAAAAGGGAACATTTTTATGGCTTTCCAATGTACATTTATTAATAAAGGTGGAGGCCCACTGCCAGAGAAACATACAAAATCAAATGAAAAATTCTAAATTGCGTAGTAAACAGGTTTCTCATAAATCTTAAGTTTCATTTGTGAAATGAGAAATATATACAATAACTATAGTTATTTTTCTCCTTTGCTTTTCCTTTTTGTACTTCCTACATTATCCCCGTGCAAATACCTTCCCAAACTACAAGCAGCATGTTTAATACCATTTTTTTCACCATAACTAAATTGTTTCAAGGGCCTCTTGCATCCAGATTGAAAAACCATGAATACTGGATAATAAAACAAATTATATTACATTTTAATGTAAAGTGTGCAATTGATCAAGAGACATTTATATATCGGTGTCCTTGACAAGTTAGCCAGCATCTATTCAGATTTCTTTTCCAAGACACTTAAGTTTCATTTCTACTTTAATTATGGAATCTTATGATTTTCAGGGATCCTTGATGAACATTTATTGTGCTTGCTTATAGCAAAACAAGTGGAATGCAAAGATTAAACTTACATGTATGCAAGACTCTTGTTTTTGAGTCATCTGATAATCTTACCAATTACCCAACATTCCTTAAATGAACAGATTTTACCACCTTACTATATTGGCCTCCACAAAGGAAACCAGTTGGAAACAATTTCACTAAACCATTTGCTACTACTGGTATTAATAAGGCCTGGAGATCAAAAAGAAAGAAATAGTCTCTCATGGGATCAAATAAATTACAGAAACTTTTTAAAGAAGCAAAATTATTGTAATAATAAATATTATTTTTGTTGTTATTATTTTGTGATGTGGGGGAGTAGCTTCAGGGCCTTAGGCGTGCTAGGCAAGTGCTTTACCATGAGCTACCTTCCTCAGCCCAAGAAACTAAAGTTTTAATCATACCTGGAAGGAAATACAGAATTGGTGATAGAATTTATGTATGTAGAGAAAACATTATGAACAACATAAGAAGGTAAAACAGATACGCAAAATTTTAATGGATTATTTGAGGTGCTGTCTAAAAATATCTATATTAAGGTTTAGATGTTATTAACGAGAGAATTATATATTCTGGTCACAGTTTCACTTTTATCTACAATATGACAGGGAAGCACTTAAGATTTTAAACAGTTGAGTAGCTGTATTACAAAAAAGAATGAATATTTTTAAATGATAAAGATGTTTTCCATTATTGAATATGATATTTGTACTTTTTTCATTAGATGCCCTCTGTCAGATTGAGGAAGTTTCCTTCATCTTTAGATTACTGAGTGTACGTTTGGCGTGTGTGTGTGTGTGTGTGTGTGTGTGTGTGTGTTTTATTTTTTCCTTTCAGTCATGAATAGATGTTGAATTTTGCCAAATGCTTTTGTAGTATTTCTTGAGGTCATACTATAGTTTCTTTTCCTTATTGTAAATATTGTGGATTATACTTATGGTTTTTGTAATATTATTAGGCTAAATTCTACCTGCAAATAATTATTGGATCTATTTATCTTACTATAAAATTGTTATATTTCTGTATATAAGAGAGAAATTAGTCTGTGGGGGTCTTGTAATATTTTCCAGTTTTGTTCTCAGGGGTAGTGTAGCCTCATAAAAAGTTGGGAATTGTTTCCTTATTCTCTATTTTTTTAAAAATTTATGTTAGATTGACATTTTTTTCCTTCCCTGAAATATTTGCGAAAACTTAAGAGTGAAGCCATTTAGGCCTGGAGTTTCTTCTCTGGAAATAAATTCAATTTCATTTATATGTAATTTAGTTTTTCTTTTTTTGAGGGGGCAAGTTTTGGCAATTTGTTATTTATTTATTTATTTATTTATTTATTTATTTTTTGTACCGCGGATCGAACTAATTTTGGCAATTTGTATGTCTTAAGGACTCTGTCCATTTCATCAAAGTAGTTGAATTTCTTGGCATTATGTTGTCTGTATTATCTACTTTATGTTCCTTAAGATGTATAACATGTACATGTTTCCCCTTTAATCCTTGGAATTTATAATTTATGTCTTTTATTTCTCTTGGATGAGTCTACCTTGATGTTTATTCTTTGATTTGCTTTTTCTGTTTTTATAGCTATTTGTTTCATTGACTTTTTATTTCTTTCCTCTGACTCATTTTAGGTGTAATTCATTCTTTATTTCTAGCTTCTTAAAAGTGGAAATTTAGGTTATTGCCTTAATGTTTTTTACTGTGTATGTGTATATATACATATATAAACATAAATGCTTAAAACTATAAATTTTCTTCTGTATGCATCTCTAGGTATACTGAACAAATTTTGATACATTTTTCACTATCATTTAATTCAAAATTTTCTAATTTCTTCTGTGGAACATAAATAATATTAAAAGGGTTCATTTTATACAATATATGTTGTAGCTTCTCTGATATCTCATTGTCTTTGATTTCAAATTTAATTTTTTCCTCAAAGAGCATGTTCTATATTTTCCTAATCCTTTTAAATTAATTGGGACTTGTTTTATTCTTCAGCATTTGCACTTTCATAATGTATGCCCATATGCATTGGAAATCATGTCTGTTTTGCTGTTGTTGCATGAATTATGTGAAAATCTTTTGAGTCAAGATTGTCCATAATTTCTTTCTGAGTTACTGACTTTTTTTATGTCACTCATAGAAAGTTGAACTCTCCGACTGTAACTGAATTTTTTTTCTATTTTCAATTCTATCAATGATTGCTTTATGTATTTTGAAATTCTCTCCTTCGGGACAAAGACATGTAAGATGTATTATTTCTTCTCAATTTTCTTGATAAAATGTCTTTTAACACTGATAATATTATTTTCTCTGAAGTCTGCTTTGACTAATATTAATATAGCCACTTCATCTTTCTTATGACTGGTGTTTGCAAGGTTTATCTTTTTACCATCTTTTATTTCTAACCTATTTATCTCTGTAAGTTTAAATTGTGTTAATGTAAGTAGCATATAGGTGATATAGGAGAAAATATAACTCCCAACCAGATGTCAGATAAGCAGAGTTCTTGTCCCCTGAAATCGAAGAATGATTTTCAAAGGACGATGGAGGTTAAGATAGGAAAGGTGTATTGGGGAACAGCAATAGGTCCTGAGAGACAGGAGTGGTCCTGGAAGTGGGTTGCCACCCAGGCCACCTGTCAGGGATAATTTATACGACAAAATTATAATAATGTGGGTCAAGCTATAATCAACCAGTAAGATTATAAGTATAGCTGGTTAGCTAAAATTGATCTAATAGGTAAACAGGTCACGTAGCAAGGGTACGTGGAAAAAATAAAGGCATTTTTGGGAAGAGACAGGTCCAGATGCTCTGGTCACCAACCTGGGTGACTGATGCCTATCTGGGCTTCATGGACCAAGTGGTGCTAATTACCATATAATTCCAAGTTAATGCTTATCTCTTAGGGAGACATATAGGCCTGGTCATTTCACCTTTATCTTAAAGCCTAGTCTTCTTCAGCTGAGCCTCCAACAACAATTCTGATGTCTTTATTTTTTTCTGGTGACTTTCTTGAGAGCCAGTCCCTCTCTGATTGTGTATTAATTATTATCTGCCTTAGTTGCCTATAATATAGGTGATCTCACATTTTTATCCGTTCCAACAAACCAGATTTAAATCTGGTACATTAAATGTAATTATTGATAAGGTTAAATTGTTTTTTAGTGTCTCGAAGAATGTGTTCTCCCACTCTACTTTCATTTCCTGTATTTCTTTCTATTGGATCTATTCTTATTCTATCTCTATTAGCTATGTTATTTTTTCGTTAGTATGTCCTTGAGCATTTTAGTATGTGTGTGTTTAATTTATCATAGTCCTTGTTGAACTGTTATACCTCTTAAAAGACAAGAATATTATGAAAGTATATTTTTCAATTCACTTTTGTGTTGTTTTTGATACGTTTCTCTTCTACATATATTAGAACCATTATTTACTGTTGATATTTTAATTTCCCTTTTATAGAGAATTAAAAGGTCAAAAAACATTTAAGAGAAAATACTGAATTATACCTACTAATTTATTATTTCTAATGCTCATTTCTTCGTATAGCTGTCTGGTATTATTTTTCTTCAGCCTGAAGAACTTTCTTTGTCATTATCTTCATTGGATGTCTGGTACAAAAGTGTTTTCCTTGGCTTTTGTTTGAAAAGGCTTATTTTTTCTTTCTATTTTTGAAGGGTATTTCACTGGTTATAAAAGTCCAGGTTGACTTTTTTTTTTTCCTTACTACTTTAAAGATGTTTTCAGTTGTTTTAGGCTTGCATTAGTTTTTAGAAGTTTTCAGTCATTTTAATATTCTGGTCACCTATCTGGGTGACTGATTCCTATATGGACTTCCTGGATGTTAAGTGTCCTTTTTTCTGTCTACTTTAAAATTTATATCTTTATTGATGTTTTTTAGGGCATTAATTATGGTATACTTTGGTCCAGTTTTCTTTGTACATTAGTATATATTGAGCTTCTTAGGTCTCTGCCTTTAAAGTTTAAATGAAATCTGCAAGAAATACTACCATTCTTTCTTCAAATATATTTTGTATTATTCCTCTTCTATGTCTGGGACTCTTATCACACTATTTTAAACTACTTGGTGGTGTACCATAGATCACTGATTCTCTATTACTCATCGTTTCTATTTAGTCTCCCTTTTTCATTGCGGGTAGTTTTTATTATTAGGCTTTCAAATTAACTACTTTTTTCCTTGTGTTATCATCTGCTCTTACTCTCATCTTTGAATTTTTCATTTCAGATTTTGTCTATAAATAGTACTTAGTTTTTCTTTATAGCTTATTTTTCTCTGCATATTTATAATTTTCTTTAAATTGTATTTATTATAGCCATTTTAAAGCCTCTACATCATGTCTGCAGATCTTTCTGTGTCTGTGTCTATCAATTGGGTTTTTTTTTCCTCTTTAAAAATGGAGTTATAGAACCCTGCTCCACTGCTGGTGGGAATGTAGAATGGTGCAACCGCTGTGGAAATCAGTATGGAGATACCTCAAAGAACTAGGACTGGAAGTCCCATTTGACCCTGCTATTCCACTGCTGGGGATCTTCCCCAAAGAATTCAAAGAATCATACCACAATGATATATGTGCACCCATGTTCATAGCAGCACAGTTTGTAATAGCTAAAACTTGGAAACAGCCCAAATGCCCATCAACTGGAGACTGGATAAAGAAAATGTGGTTTTTTTATAAAATGGAGTACAACTCAGCCATTAAAAAATGAGAAATTAGAGACATTTATAGCTAAGTGGATGCACATTGAGGCGATACTCTTAAGCGAAATAAATAGGACACACATGTATAAATACCGAATAGTTTCTCTGGTGTGAGAAACTGCAAGTGTAAATAAGGACTAAAATGTATAATAGGTAATGTGAAATAGGAAGAAAAGGGGCAAAGGGGAAGGAAGTGGGAGGGATAGGGGAAAGGATAGAATGGGGTTAATATGAGAAAATGGAAAAATAGGAATAAAATCTTTGTAAATAAGGAGGACTGGAGGGGTTGAAGGGAAGGCTGGGCAAGGGTGAAAAATAAGAACCAAGAGAGACTATGTAAAGGTCCAGATTTCTGATGATGAATGTCATTATATTGTATACCTAAAATGTACCAATGATTCGAATGAATAATCGATAATGTAAAATAGGAAGAAAAGGTCCAAAGGGGTAGGGATAGTGGGAGGGGCAGGGGAAAGGAAAGAAGGGAAAGGAAAAATGCTGAGAAATGGAATAAATGGAAATAAAGTCTTTGTAAATAGGGAAGGGTGGAGGGGGTGAAGGGAGGGCTAGGAATGGGGAAAAAATAAGAACCAAGATGCATTATGTAAAGGTACAATTCCCAATGAGAAATGTAATTGTGTTGTATACCTACAATGTACCAATAAAAGAATTTAATAAAAAAGAAAAAATGGAGTTACACTTCTGTCTCTGATTGTTTTTTTTTCCCCTCTTGGTTATAGATATCTAATAATTTTTATTATACACAGGGTATTCTGATTCTTACAGTGTTGTACATCTAGATCTTGCTGTTTGCCGTTAAAAAATATTTTGTGCCAGAAGTTTCTTGTAATTAGCTTGATATGTGCAAGGCCCTAACTGTATAGGAAGGCCCTAATGTACTCTTTATTCTAAAACTAGTTTAGCCCTGAGACTAAGGTGGCTTCAGTCAGTTGGTGTGACTACAGAATGCTCTAGGTATTCACAAGGTCTTTCCCCTGTGGCTGGTCAGAACCTGAATATCTCTGAATCCTGCAGATATGCAGTTTAGTGTTTACCAGCAGATTCAGAGAGATCTCAGCTTATATATGTGCATTTATTTCTGTACTTAAGTCCTTCTCTGATGCTGTGCCCCAAATCTGAACTGCCTTCAGGCTTAAGCTTCCCCTTGTCACCTCACCTTAGTGATGTCCTCCTGCTCTGGCAGAGTGGAAAATGCCCCCAGGTTAGCAACCAGGATCATAGCAGGATCCATTTTGTTTCTCTTCTCCTAAGGATTACAATCTTACAGTGCCTTTTGTTGAAGGACTAAATTACTGTATTGTTCTACATATTTTGTCCTGTGTTTTATGTGTTTTGTGTCGGAAGACATTTCTAGTTTTATTTACTCCAGTATGGCCAGAAGTGGTTTTATTTATACGCATAATGCTTTAGTTCACATTTTAAAATTCTCAGAGCAGTATATACATGCATAGTAAAAGAGGTTAGTTCCCTCACTTCTCCCACCTCTTTTCATGTCACTCGAAGCAATAACTATTTAGCCTGGCATAGTAGCACACACCTGTAATTCCAACATTTTAGGAGACTAAGGCAGAAGGACTGCAAGTTTGAGCCCAGCATGAGTAGTTTATATATAATTTCTATATATGTTTGTGTGCTGATATATATATAGGCATATACATACCTACATTTGAAATATATTTGTATGCATAAATTTAGTTTTATATGTAAACACAAATCAAATCACATTGATAGTATTACTCTGCAACATACATTTTTACTTGGTATGTCTTAGAGATCCTGCTATTAAAATGCATATAAGTCTTTATTCTTTTAGTATCAGCCATGTATTTGATGGAATAATTTCCTGCAATTCATTTAATAACTCCATTTTTCATAGTCATTAAGGTTTTCCATCTAACTTTTTATATACTTATAAACTATATTTGAAAAAACATTGTACAGCAACTCTTCAAATGATAGTCCTGTATAAGAAATTCAAATATGTCAAATGACATGCCTTTTTATAATCTACCTTCCAAAGTTACCTGAAGACCATAATTACATTATTTCATAAGCATGTACGTAAGCATGCCTATTTTCTTAAGAAATCATCAATGATTAATGTAATCCCTTTGGTAATTTTTATAATTCTAGAGTGAAAGGTAATTTTCTTTCAGTTTAAAATTCTCTGATTTAGGTATTGTGCTTCTAAAATCTACATCTGTTATCTGTAATTTCAATTTTACAACCTGCTTACTAATATACTTTACCCATTTTCTAGTTCTTATTCATTTCTATGAGCTATTTGTATTCAGGATACCTTATTAAATATGTTGTAATCCATTTGTTCAAGCATACTTTGAGTTTTCAAACTTTCTTTACATTATTATTTGCCCCACAAATGTTTTTATTTTTTTGTTACTTAAAATATGGCTAAGGTTTTGCTTTCTGACTCATGTATTTAGGAAGGTTTCTCCATTTTAAGTTTATAAATATTTGCTCAGTTTTATTCTATTCATATTTACATTAGTGTTTTAATTCAAATAAAATATGTTCATATGTTTATGTGTGTTATCCAATACATGCTTTAAAGTTTTTCAGTTTTTAAAAATGTTCTTGTCTAGAGTAATTACAAGAAAAGCAAGAAAAAAGTACAGATTCTTCTTAAAGGTTTTTATCCCACACATGAGTGTATTCTCCCCCCCCATACATACACGTATGTGATATACTTTTTAAATTTTATGTAGGAATACTAATTTTAAGTCACTTCTGAATTTTGCACCCAATAAAATTGTCCAATATTCCAGGTAAAAAGAAATGAATTCATTCATTATTTTTATGTTAGAATGACCTAAAAGTGCATGATCTACAGTTTTACTTTATATTGTTTAGTGAAAAAAGCAAGGTTCAAAATAATGTATTTAGTATGCAGCTTTTTATCTCAGAATACTCAGTGTATGCATGCATATGTGTATGTATCCACATGTGAATACTCATGTATACACCCATACACATTTGCTTATATTTCCAAGAAAAGCAATAAAAGGATAAACTAAAAGTAGTGAAAATGACTAGCTATATGGGGAAGGAGTCAGTATCATGGAGGCTATAGGGAAGGAAGCAAAACATACATATCTACAAAAATGTTTCAGAATTTATTCAGCATAAATGCTATAATCAGTCTTTTCCCAATATACTTATATCTTGAAATTAGCCATTCTCATGTTTATCAATGTACTAAAGAAACCTTTGATGTATATCCAACACTGTGTATTCACTGTGTATTCTTTCTATCATGCCTGCCTCTCACCAGTGTCCTAATATTTGCTTTTCAGGTACAGCAGGTACAGACTGTGCAGCAGGTACAACATGTCTATCCCGCTCAGGTGCAGTATGTGGAAGGAAGTGATACTGTCTATACCAATGGAGCAATGTGAGTTTGTGTGTGGGTGTCTTCTTAATTCTCCCATTCAGAGAGAGATAGTGCACTTTCTGACACACTCCATGATTCCCAAATTGTTTCCTTTTTTTCAGTTATTTTTGCAGGAAAAGAATTATTGAAATAAAACTGATATTTTAGAGCTTTGTCTGTGTTTATTAAGAATATGTGTTTATTTTCTTCTTTCTTGATCCTAATAGAATATTTTAAATTATTGAAATTGTTGTGCACCTTAATAGTTTTCCCTAGGTTGAGAATTATACCCCTTTAGTGACTTCTGTTTTTTAATAATTTGTGATTTTTATATTTAGTGAATTCTGTATTTTAATAATAGCTTATAGAATCTATACTTTGGGTTTTACATTTAAGTTGAATTTCTGTTGGCATGTTTTCATCTGTAAATTAGTATAAAACAAGAATATTAGGATTGTGTCCTTTATACATTTTTTAAGTTATATTCTCTCTATAAAAAGTACTTAATGTTCAATGAACATTAGTTTCCTGTCTGGATATGTTCCCTGCACCTGAACCCTTTTCCTTTCCATCTGCAATCATGTAAGCTGCAAATTTATCAAGTCATTAGGATTGTTTCCAGCCTGCTTTTTTTTTTTTCAACCTATTCGGCTTTCTGGGTTTAGCTGAAATGAATTCTCTTACTGACTGTACTCCTCACCTCTATTCAGTGTGGGTACCCCAAGATGATAACTATGCTTTCTTTATTCTTACTGTACCCACTCTTTCCTTTAAATGATTTCATGGATCCCAATGATGTCAACCCGTAAAGCTCCCAAGGGAAGGGATTCTTTTTTGTACCAGAAGAAGACATAACACATTGAGTTCATTAGTTGTTGTGTATGTTATTATAACTAAAGGCTTAAAAATCTTGGTTTAATTATGTCTTGTTTTTATAGTTGTGATCTACTTATTATGGCTTGTGTCTAGCTGTCCCTGCATATTCTCATGGAGTCATTATGTAGGGCTTTTCAGAGGTAGCTGGATATAGAGTATGTGATGCTGGGATCAAGGGTGTGTGATTACTAAATTAGTCCACTGATTGGTTTGGCATAGCTCTGGGTATGGATAATGGGAAGGCCCACCCTAAGAATGTGTAGCCTGGATAGATTACAAGGGACAAAAAGAAGGCTGCTGTCATTGCTTGCTGCTTCAATGCTGGCTACCTTCTGCCTGGCCTGCTTTGGTATGAACTGTTTCTTCTCTGTGACGCCTCTCTGCCATGCCACGCTGCCTTGGAGCCAGCTGACTATGGACTGAACCTCTAGAAACTGAGCCGAATAAACCTTACTTCCTTTAACTTGGGGGGGTGAGTACTTTGTCTAGGTAATTAGCAAAGTAACTAAGATAGTACTTAAATATTCTGAGCTTTCTCTTATTCTTCCTATGGGAGTTGGGGGGGGGGTGTCTTATTCTGATTGAGTAGTTGAAGAAATTAACATACGCAACCCAGGGCCTGGCACATAATAGATGATACCAAAATAAAAGAAATCTTTCAGGTCACCCTGACTCTTCTTTCATATTACTTTGGGTCACTGAATTTTTTTTTTTTGTTTGGTACTGGTGATCGAACTCAGGACCTTGCACTTGCGAGGCAGGCGGCGGAACCACCAAGCTAAATCCCCGGCCCTGGGTCACTGAATTTATCCATATTACCACTGCCTCAACATCATCTTTATTACCTATAAGATAAAAATCCATATTTCCACCTTGTCAGTCTTCTTATCCTTACCTATCTAACTTTGCCTTCTGTTTAATGTTTTTGGATATGGGATTTTTTTCTGCTTAACAGCATTCTCTTTTGTTTTCAGCCCCCTATATCAGTCTAGTGTGATCTTTATAGACTGACATGTCACTTCCACTTTTGTGACATGGACCTCGACTTTCCTCTCAGGGAATCTTCCTTCTCCTATGAAGGACAGCACCACACTCTGATTTTTACCTCCAGCATTGTACTGTGAATGGTTTTATTTTCCAGAGTATGAGAACTCTTCCTGAATGAGAACTTGTCATTTTGTTGTTTTAGTTACATTTATTTAGATGATTGATTTGCATTGAAAAAAGTCAATAAATTTCTGTTACTCTACTGAATCTATAACTCTTTGCATGTTGAATATTTTGTCTTATTTATTATGTATGTCCAGGGCCTCTTGTAGCTTGATTTTGGAATTTCTAGCATAAACTCAAATTTCTGTTGGCATTAATACCAAGTAAAAGAGAAACCTGCCACTTGGACCTTTATACTGATAGAGAAAATAAAATGGCTTTCTAGACATTGCTAGAGGTCATGCAGTTGTTGGTTGTTATTTTATCCTTGCCTGTGACACATAGTATTTGTTAACTGCAAGGAAATCTACAAATGGGAGTTTGTAACTTTTATGTCAGAAAGGGCACTTTGAATGGATGCTAAGAGACTTGTCCTTACGCTATCTGTCATAATCATTCCTTATTTTATACTGGTCTGAGACAGGGTGGAAAGAGTAGCTCTGCTGCTTAAAGAGTGTGTGACTTTGTGATTTCCCCTTTTGTCATTGAAATGGAGGTTATTAGCTTATCAAAAGTTGCTTTAAGTGTCATCTGAGAAATAGTAAGCACCCAATAAATATTAATTATTGCTGTTAAATTTTGTACTTCAGTTATTAGCTTACATTTTTCTGTCTAACTCTTATTCTAAATTCTGGATACTGTCTGGTACATTTTAAAATTACCCCTACCACTGACTTAAAATAGTCTGTATAATAATTAAATGTGAGTTGAATGAATATTCATTCACAAAATCTTAGAAAATTAGCATCTATAAAGTTGATTTTTTAAAATTATAAGAATCATTTAAGTATAGAAATGATACAAAGTAAATAGTGCCAATCTGTATTTCCTATGACCCACTAGCTCAATTGGTGAGATCATGACTAATGAGGCCTAGGTCATGAGTTCATTTGGCACAAAGTCCAGTTAGCTTTGATCTAGTCTCTGTGGGCTCAGATTGCATCCTCATCTCCTGCAATCATGTCACAAATGTGTTCTCTTGGTCAAGAGGGAGATGAGTTTTTTAAAACCTTTCATTATTGTCAAGTGTAATTTTTCATACTTAACAGTGAAGTATCATTGTGTTGCCATGAATTGTATTCAAAATTGTACTAACTGGAGAATATTTTTTGATGAACATGATCAGAAGTAATTTCTTCAGCTTAAGCTTTTAAAATATTTCTGTAATTTTGTAGTGCTAGTTTTTCATTATATACAATTTCTGTCTCTAATGTTCATTTTAGGGTCTTTGTACTATTTTTGATATACTTCCGTATGTGTTAAGAAAGACTAGTGCATTTTCTACACACTGAATTAATAGACAGCTAGAACTTGATCCTTGACTTGGATCACAGTCAGATTTCCTTTCTGTGTAAGTGCTTTTTGCTAATGGTGTTCCCAGAAGATAAGGGACTCTGGTCTTTGTGATGAACTTTCAAGTACCCAGAGTAAGACCCTACAACCTGTGCATTCTTAGTAAGTGCTGGTTCACCAGTGCCCTTGTCACCAACATTCTCATATTGTATAGCCATAAGGCACAAAGTCTTACTCAAGACCTGATGACAATCCTTATGGATATGTGTCATCACTTATGAGAATGTGTAATAATTATAATTTGATGAGACTAAAGTGTTTATCTAATTCTCAGTGTGAATATTGACAATGTGAGCATATCAGACTTAACATTGTGGGTTAGTGAGTGACCATATATTTTCAATTAAGCAATTGTGACTGCTTTATGGCACTGGATTTTGGAAGAGAATAGCTTTTTACTTGAGAGAACATAGCTTAATTCACTTTTGCTTCTGTTTATTTTATCCTTGCTTCTCTAGGAATCCATGTACGCTATTTATTTCTTTGCTTGGAATAGTTTTTCCAAGGAGCTTTTTCCTAAGTTTAGATCATAGTAATTTCCATTTCTACAAGTTCTTTCTAAATGATCCCTAATCATTTAAAATGCAATGCTTAAACCAGCTGGGAAATATCACATGGTATATAGAGAGTCCATTTCAATCAAAATTTGTTGGTATAGCTAATAAATCAGGTTTTTTCAAATGATTTTTCTTCTGTCTCTCACTCCTTTATTTGATCCAGGCTTCCCTCTGTCATTCTTACACTATATTAGTTGCAATGGAAGTAATGACATGCTGTATAATGGCCAGATTAAGAAATCTTTATTTTATAAGAATTTCTTTATATAAACGACTGGCTGAAACTTTTCTAACGTTTAAAGATGATCAACATTTTAAAGTGCAAAATGTATTTGTATCTGTTGTAATAATATTTGGTGAGCCTTCTCATAGTCTTTTTGGTTGAGATTATCTTTGAAATGGTCTCTGCCTAACAGAAATTGTTTTATGGAATTTCTGTAATTGAAATGGAAAGTATACTTTGTTCATTGATGCTCTACTGAAACACATTCTAATAGGTGTTGGAGCTAGTTTATGAATACATTTGACATTCAGAATCAGTAATTATATGGCTGGTGACATAGGAAGTCCTTTTGGAGAGAGAACTGTGCTTCTATGGAAGAGATCATGCAAATCTCTCTACACTTAAGAGAAAGGCTTCTTTTGTTTATCTCATACAAATTCATATCTCTCACAAAGTTGGAAGATACTCAGTAAAAGCTTCTGAGAACATCAGAGTTTGGAAGGTGGTAGAGACTATTTATTCCAGTCCTTCCGTTTTACAGATAGATAAACTGAGGCCCAGAGAGGTACAGTAATTTTCCCAATTAAGTTTATTTTGTGATTGTAAACTGTACTTGGGTGGGGGCATATAGTTTGATGGCTAATATTTGGATGGTTGAAAAATTGTAGAAAAGTCAATATTTTAATCATTTTTCAATGTTGGTTATTTAGTTAAGTATCTTCTAAAAGAGTAATTATTTGACTGCCTTTATATACCCTTTTCTTATTATCCATTAATATAACCAAAGTATGCCACATTAAGGGCAATTTGCACTGTGATATTTTTATGTCCAGTAGGTTGACATGCAGAATAATTCTATATAATGTAGGAAATAATTTAGATACTTAATTTTTCTCCTCTTCTCTCCAAATAGGAAAGGAGGAAATGAAAGCAATCTACACATGATGTTTTTAAGTTTAGAACCAAGTTGTGGTATTAATTTCCTTAAGTGGACTTTATAAACCTGTATTTAGATGTAATGTCTCACTACTGGTATAGCCTTAGGCAAATAACATGCTTGCACTTATATTTACTAACCTGTAAAATGGGGAGTAGTAGCTAAAAGGATTACTTAATTACCAGATGAGGTTAAAGAAGGGAAGGAAGTAGTGGAAGTGAAGGTAATTTTTAATGTCTGAAAAAAAATTCACTTTTAGTACAGCTATTTTTATAAAATGTACTGTAAAAGTAAAGCTTGACAAAAATCTCTCCTAGAACAAGTATTTGGCAATGATGATTGTAATCATTTTGCACTGCAAGCATGTCCTAATAAAAATAAAAGATAAAATAAGTATTTGGAAGCAAGACTGAGAAATACTTGTTGGTAGCATGAATTTTTAAAGGTCAGGAGTAACAGCACTGTGCTTCAAAAAGAGAATAAAATCCCTTTCCTATAAAATCTAAGGCTGTTCATAAAAGTTGAGCTTTATGATGGCCAGAAGGTTGTGGAGAAGACAGTGGCAATAGTCTGGATCTCAGACAGTACTCAGTTTAAATACACTTCTCAGCGAATGTTCCAAGGCTCCAAATTACTTCCAGTTTAGTAGCATGCTTAACTTTGAGTGTAGGTATACTGCCTCCTGGCCTGGACTTAATACCCTTCTTCGGTTTAGCTTTGGCATGCATCCTTTAACTGCATTCATTTATTAAAATAAAATGCCACTTGACAAAACCCATCTCTAAAAAGTATCTTGTTTCTCTATTCCTCTTCATATTAAAATTTCTCAGAATTGATCATATTCTTCAGCTTTTTCCAAGGTGACTTTCTTTTCCACATTACTGTGAAATTTGTCTTATCCATGTCACGAACAGCCTTCAGTTGTTAAATCTAATAGATGTTCTTCTATATTAAATATGTTTAATCTCTAGCAGTCAACCAATCACCCTATCCTGGAATCACTTTTTTGGGGTGTTTCTGAATCCATGTTCTTTTGTTTTTCTCTTACCTTATCAACTATTTCTCAGCATTATTAATGGCCAAATAAGTTTTCTTATAAGATCCAGAATCATATTTGTGTAGATATTTTTCTAGTGTTCTCTAACAGAGATCACATTCTTTCACAATTCTTAATATGACTATCAGTCATTCTCTTGACTATTTGAACTTATCTATCACTTGTCTCTCCACCATTAGAATGTAAGATATATGTGGGCAAAGACGTTGGTTGTCTCTGCCCATTCTGCCAATTCTATGAACTTAGAACAGTGACATATGAGAGGTACTCAATTTATATTTGTTGAATGAATTAAATACAAGAGAACAGCATTTAATGACAGGTGAGACAGGAACAGGTTAATTGGTAGTTTCAAATATTGTACACTGGGAAGAATGAATTAAACTGAATTGAGATGCTGCTGATGTGTCTACACAACTTTGCTGATCTTCCATCCACACGTTTTATTTATTTTTTTCTGGTGGAAAAGGTTCTTATGCTATGCACACGTACCTAGGGCTTTGATGGCCCGGGTAAAAGGTTCATAATGGGAAACAAAGGCAGAAGTTCTTGATTTCAAGCACCAGAAACTCTGGATCTCTTAAGAAAAAGAATTGTTTGAATGATATTTGTTGGTCACAGACTTTCCAGGAAATGTGGAAAATTGGGCTAGAAAAATACAGACACGAGTGAGATTAGACAGCAGCTAGACCATAAACAAAACCTCACTACAAAGTAGTCCATTGAGGAACAAAACTACACCCAGTGGTAGTCCATTAAGGAACCCTTTGCCGCTGCTGCTATCCTAAACTCTGATCACCATTGCTGCCTCTGGATACTGACCTTGGCTCCTGCCCTTCCTCCACTGGAAGGTGGACACGACTCCCACAACATGCCATCATTCCCATTGCTTTGTGCTGGGAGTTCCTGATTTAGGCGAAATGCATCTGATTATTTAAACCCTGAGCTAATTTCCTTTGGGTGTTTGCAAGGAAGGTTGGGAATGACAATATTTGGACTTATGGGTATTATATGTAGAAGTGGGATTTACCTCCCCTCTACATTCACAAAATTTGATGAGTTGTACAAGCAGGAATGGATTTGAGATGTGGTGTAATAGAAATTCCTGCAAGTATATCCATTATAATGACCCAGTGACTCTTCAGCATAATGAAGAGGGACTGAAATCCTAAGCAGGTATATAGAAAATAGACATTTCTAAAAGCATTTGACAAAATCCAACACCCATTTATGATAAAAACACTAAGAAAATTGGAATAGAAGGTCTTTATCTCAACCTGATTAAGGCTATCTATGAAAAACCAACAGCCAACATCATACTAAATGGTCAAAAACTGAAAACTTTCATGCTAAAATCAGGAACAAGACAAGGATGCCCACTATCACCACTCCTGTTCAATACTGTTCTGGAAACATTAGCCATAGCAATTAGAAAAGAGAAAGAAATACAGGGAATAAAGACAGGAAAGGAAGAAGTGAAACTGTCATTATTTGCTGATGATATGATACTTTACATAGAAGATCCAAAAAACTCAGTCAAAAGTCTTCTAGACCTAATTGATAGATTCAGTAGAGTAGCTGGATACAAGGTTAACACTCAAAAAACAATAGCCTTCTTATACGCCAATAGCAGACCCATTGAGAGAGAAATTCGGTAAAGAATTCCTTTTACAATGGCATCTAAAAAAATGAAATATCTAGGAATCAACCTAACAAACGAAGCAAAAGACCTGTACACTGAAAACCACACCATTCTGAAGAAGGAGATCGAAGGGGATATAAGGAAATGGAAAGATATCCCTTGTTCCTGGGTAGGAAGAATCAATATAGTGAAAATGGCCATACTTCCAAAAGTACTATATAGATTTAATGCAATGCTTATTGAAATTCCAACAGTCTACTTCACAGAGCTAGAGAAAACAATCCAAAACTTCATTTGAAAGCAGAAGAAATCTAGAATAGCAAAAGCAATTCTAGGCAACAGAGACATAGCTGGAGGTATCACAATCCCCAACTTGAAACTATACTACAAAGCTACTGTGATAAAAACAGCATGGTACTGGGAAAGAAACAGACCCAAAGATCAGTGGACTAGATTAGAAGATGCAGAAACAACTTCAGACATACTCAGCCACTTCATCTTTGACAAAGGAACCAACCACCATCATTGGAGGAAAGATAGCCTCTTTAATAAATGTTGTTGGAAAAACTGGATTTCAACCTGCCAAAGATTAAAACTAGGCCCATATGTATCACCATGCACTAAACTAAGATCGAAGTGGATTAAAGATCTAAATATCAAGACAGAAACACTAAACTTGCTGGAAGATAAGTTAGGTAGAACTCTTGAAGACATGGGCATAGGAAAAGACTTTATGAACAAATCTTCAGAAGCATGGGAGCTAGCACAAAGAATCAACAACTGGGATCTCATCTTATTAAAAAGCGTCTGCTCTGCAAGAGAAACTACCAACAGAGCTAAGAGACAACCTACAATGTGAGAAGAAATTTTTAGCAGCTGTACCTCAGACAAAGGTCTACTATCCAGAATATATAAAGAACTGAAAAAAATCAGACCAAAGACCCAATTCAAAAATGGGCATCTGAAATGAACAGACATTTCTCAGACAAAGAAGTAAAAACAGCAAATAAATATATGAAAAAATGTTCAGCATCACTGGTCATTCGAGAGATGCAGATGAAAACAACACTGAGATTCCACTTCACCCCACAAAGAGTGACTGCTATCAAGATATCAACCAATAACAAATACTGGTGGGAGTGTGGAGAGAAAGGAACCCTTCTCCATTGTTGGTGGGAATGTAGACTGGTGCAACCTCTGTGGAAATCAGTATGGAGATACCTCAAAGAACTAGGACTGGAAGTCCCATTTGACCCCACTATTCCCCTGATGGGGATCTTCCCCAAAGAATTCAAAGAATCATACCACAGTGATATATGTGCGCCCATGTTCATAGCAGCACAGTTTGTGATAGATAAAACTTGGAAACAGCCCAAATGCCCATCAACTGGAGACTGGATAAAGAAAATGTGCTTTTTTTTATAAAATGGAGTACTACTCAGCCATAAAAATGAGAAATTGGAGACATTTATAGCTAAGTGGATGCACATTGAGGCAATACTCTTAAGTGAAATAAATAGGACACACATGTATAAACACCGAATAGTTTCTCTTGTATGAGAAACTGAAAGTGTAAATAAGGACTAAAATGTATAATAGGTAATGTGAAATAGGAAGAAAAGGGGCAAAGGGGAAGGAAGTGTGAGGGCTAGGGGAAAGGATAGAAGGAAATTGGATTAATATGAGAAAATGGAAAAATAGGAACAAAATCTTTGTAAATAGGAACGGAGGGATTGAAGGGAAGGCTGGGCAAGGGTGAAAAATAAGAACCAAGAGAGACTATGTAAAGGTGCAGATTTCCAATGATGAATGTCATTATATTGTATACCTAAAATGTGCCCATGATTAGAATGAATAATCGATAATGTAAAATAGGAAGGTCCAAAGGGGTAGGGGTAGTGGTAGGGGCAGGGGAAAGGAAAGAAGGGAAAGGAAAAAATGATGAGAAATGGAAAAAATGGAAATAAAGTCTTTGTAAATAGGGAAGGATGGAGGGAGTGAAGGGAGGGCTAGGAATGGGGAAAAAATAAGAACCAAGATGCATTATGTAAAGGTACAGTTCCCAATGAGAAATGTAATTGTGTTGTATACCTTCAATGTACCAATAAAAGAATTTAATAATGTGCATAAAAAAGAATAATAATCACTGTTACTGTATTCTATCACCATAATACAATTTGTTGTGTAAAATTTATAAGCTGTTTCCTTAATTTATCACTTTCTTACTATTGCTTGATTTTATAATGACAAGCTTTTTGGTGGAAGGACATTCAAAACTTTGGTAAAATAAAAAGCATAATTTAGAAATATTATATATTTGGATTTCTGGATAAAACACTAGATATTTAAGAAAACCGAAAAATTGTTTACAGCTACAGTAAATTGGCATAATAATTCTATTGAATAAGCAAGCAGATAATATTCAGAGTCCTGCTTAGTGAAGCTGTATGCTAGGGCATGATGGGATGCAGACAGCTCTAAAATACTGAATTAAATGGCTCAGAGTTCTGACATTTACAATAGCTTCATAATAGTGTCAGCCCTTAAGAAGCTTTTGTCAACAAGTATACATATATCTGAGTATTCACATTCATTACTGGATACATGCAGAGAGCAATGAGAAGATTTCTCCTAGTTTAGAAATAATATGACACATGATTTTCAGGATGTAGTCTGTGGCAATCAATATAGAAAAAGCAAAATGAACACAGAAGCATCTTTTAAATCTATACAAAATTGCTTGGGAATTTAGCTATTTTAGGAATGCACAGCCCAGAAATAGCTGCTTGCAATCTTATGTGCCAAAATTTGAGTAAATTTTCTGGAACATGTGTTTTAGAAATTTCTGGGGGAAAATAGTGTGCAAGCCATAACTCATATGAAGGATGTGTTCAGTGTATACAATATGAAAAACAAGCTGATTTCAGGTATCAGAATTTGAGGTATCATATTTCTAATATTAAAGAAAGAACTTTTTTTCTGGTGGTCTGTTGACACTTCTATTTAAAATTGCCTCAGTATTTTTTATTAGTACGTATTTACTGTACGTCATGATTGCATTCCTTTTGGGGAGTTGGTACATGTACATAACACATCTTAATTCTTTTTTTCATCCCCTCTTCTCCCTCACTCCTTCCTCTGTCTCTTGATCCCCTTCCCTTCTATAAAAGATGTATTTTATTCAAGATCTTAAAGCATGTAGATACAGAAAACATTTTTAGGAGTTCTTCTGCATGGCTTTTGCTCCAGGGACTCTTAACAAATGGGGTAATGCTTGTTTTATTAATTTGAAAGAACAGTGACTAAGGATATCATGATGCTCTGCCTCTGTTATTCAACCCAGTGTTTAAAAGTCTCCTCCATTTGCCATTGCAAGTATATTTTTGTCAGAACCAAATTCAGACAATTCATGACACTTCCTTCTAAAATAATTGTGTCCATTTTTACCCCTTCGAAATTGCCCATCCTTAGTTTAATGTTTGTGCAATAGCCAAGACTTCTTCACAGTCCTATGGGTCATGATTGATGAATGGGGAAAAGATGATATTTTATAGATTAAACATATTCTGTAGTAATTTTCTTTCTTCTTTTGTTCTTTGATTATTTTCTAACTCATGAGTCATACCCAACTGGAAGGAAGTATGGAAAATTAAAGTGGCTTGCTTTTTGCTACCATATTTTCAGATTGACTTGAGAGTTAATTTTACATCTGGATGCATTTGTATTACTGTTGTTCATTAAAATCTAATTATAAAAAGAGAGCATGCTTGAAACCTGGGGTAATTTAAATCCCTTGGGATGTTTCTCTTACAATGCAGTAGCAACTTTTATGGTCAAGTTTTGTGATGGTGAATGCAGTAGCCTCTGAAATGTCTTTGCCTTTTTCTTCTGTCCTTCTTTACCATTGCAAGTACATCAGAAGGTCTCGTTCTGGCTAATAGGGAAAGTAGTGTGGTGAGAATGAGCAGTGAGCTGAGGTGTAAGGAAATCCTCCAAAACAACAGAAAGTTAATCTGGCCCTTCTAATACTTGTTAGGATTAGTCTTAAGTAGTTATTCATGTAAATCATTGACATACATAAAATGTTAAATTCTCATTAGGTGATGTAACAGTTGAGAACATGATTAAGTTCAGATTCCAAGTCCATGATTCCTCAGCTGTGTGCTTTGGACAGAGCTTCTTATCCAAACTTCAGTTATTTAGCTTGTATATGAAATAGGAATTATATCAATACCTCTCAGACTTGTCAGAAAATTTAAATGAGTTACTTAGTAAATAAATGATCAGTGAACATAAGCTATTAGTATATTTTTATTTGAAAAATTGACTTATTACCCGAGGATATACCTACCTGCTTGGACTGTTGTACACAAAGTCAGCATCATATCCTGCATTTGTCAAAGTATTTATTGTTCTACATGTATTTGTAGAATTTATTTGACTATACTCAAATACCAAAATCATATTGTGTTATTCTAGGCACAGTTAAGTGGGGCCACTGTTATATTTATTTTACATAAATTTAAATGACCTAATTTCTCTTTTATCTACATTTATAATCAGCATCCTTTATTTTATTTAATAAATGAGATTTCCACCTGAGAAATGTAGTAATGATGGACACAAATTTTATATGTATTTTAAATATTATTTTCTGTATGTAAAAAGAATGCTCTTGGTGGAATTGTTTCTGTCACCAGTACAAACTGAAATTTATACCTAGAAAGAAGTAATTTTACCTGGTTTGGAATACTTTGTGATCACAATTATCATAATAAAGTTTATATTATAAATTACAAGTATTGGGTTAAATGGTCTGTTTTAAATTATACATAAACATTGGAAAGTTTAGCATGGTTTCTTATGTGTTAACAAATCATCAAAAGATTTGTGTTCAAGAATTTTATGAAATTGGCTACTATATATAATATACTTTAAACAGAATCATATTTTAATTTAGTGTGCCTAGTAAATATCAGCAAATATATTAAGTGTTGAGATTACAGATGGGAATAAAATGTGATTTCATGGGAATGCTTAGACATTCCGGGAAAGCAAAGTGTGTTAGAAAAGTACAGATAACAAAATATAATAGTCCCACAAGGAGTGGCTACGGAGGGTAAAGGATGTGGAAAATAATTCTGAGATAAGGAATTTAAGCTGAGAGTTTAGGGATGATTCGCACAAAGGAAGGGAGTTGAAGCGAAATGCAGCCTTCCATGCAGAGGAAGTCATATGTAGGAAAGTGGAGAGGTAAGAGAAAAATGCCACTTTGAGCAGAAGAGCCAAATGGTCACATAAAGAGGGAAGCATTTCAGAACCTGATCAGCAACAACTCCTGAGAATAAATAGCCACCAGCCTCTGATGATTCAGTAGAGCTGTCAAAGGTTCTGAACTTTTTTTTGAAGGTAAAGGAAAATTTTGAAGGTAGGAGACAATCATGGGAAGATTTTTAAGCAAAGTTTTCTTTTTCACATTTGCATTTTAGAAAATTCTCTGGCAGCAGAGTTGGAGGTAGGTTGGAAGAGAGCCTGATTAGAGGGGAGAAAACCAATTAGAAGGCAATTATAATAGGGAACATTATGAATTAAGGCAGCAGGTATGAGGATGGAAAGGAAAATTGGAGAATTTGAATTTTATTTAGAAGATAAAATTGGCAGGACTTGGTGGCTCATGTCGTCTGAATGAGGGAAGACTCAGGATTAATTTCCAAAACTGAGGATGGTGATCCTGTTCTGCTGAGAGGGGAGTATAGAAGAAGAGTAAGAAATAGAAGGAATAACATCTTACGTTACATATGATATGTAATGCCTCCTACATATCATGGGTTTTCCAAATAGAGTTAAACAGAAGACCAGATTTAAAATTCTTTAAGTGTAACTTGAAAGTAAAGATTGCAAAGATATCATACTCTATGATTATTTAGTACCAACGCACATATGTCAGAGTATACGGTAAAGGTCTGTGATCTAAATTAAAATAAAGAGCAAAAAAGGAAAGTTCAAAAAATGCAATATAGAAAGTGCCTGGAAGGTGGAGACTGGCAAAAGGTTCCTGAGAGGTAGAGGTAAAAATGTAAAAAGTGGAAATGAAATGCCGTAGAAGGTAAGGGGGGACCCAAATGGTTAAGAGGCAAGAAGACTTACTGTAAGTACAGGGAATGACTAAAAATACACACCCAACTGTCAAGAGTGGCTACCTCTAGAATACGGAGTTAATGAGAATAGTAAGAACTGGGAATTTTAATTTGGTATTTGAGTTTTTAAGGTAAAAGTATGTTTTGTATTATTACTATACAGTTTTTATTTCTATATGTTTTAATTTCTTGTGAGTTTTTAATAAAGAGTTTAAAAACGATTTTAATATAAATTCTAGCCAATTGAAAATGAAAAATAACATTAAAAAAGCTTAATCAGAACAGAAAAAGGAGGGAAAGGGCAAACGGAGTGGTCAGCAATGTCACATTGCAGAGAGGTTAAAAAAGATGAGGGCTTACAGGAGCCTTTTAGCTTGGTATTTAGATTTGGTCACAAGTGACCTTATTAAAAGCACATTGAGTAAAAGGCTAAGGGCAGAAGTTTTACTTCTTTGTTGAGAAGCAAAAAGGGAGAACGTGAATGGGGACATAGTCATATCATAGAGAAGGTTGAGTGTGAAAGGAGAGGAAATACTAGAGAGAGATTCTGGGCCAAAGATGAATAAACTGTTTTAGCTCGAGATCTTTTTTGGAGCAAAACCTCCTTGGAGGCTTATTGTGAGTCCACACTATGAAGTAGTTGACTTGTCAGGCCTCAGTTATTGCAAATCTCAGCTTTTCTAAAGCTTGGACTTGTAGGTTTTATAAGGAAGTGAAGCAGTTGCTTACCAAGGTTTCTTTGAGGGGAATGACCTGAGCTTATTTATGTTTTAGAGGTAGGTACCTATACAGGGCAGAACCGCTGAAGTACAGAAATGATTTGAGATGCTAATTAAAAGAAAATGCCTTTAATTCAGAAAGTAAATTTGACTATTTTGGGGAAGTTCCATACAAAAATGCAACATTTGCCATGTTCCAAAGGCTAAGCTGAATGATATATTTCAAATATATTTATAGTGAAGAAAATTTATCAGATGGTATGAATAAGATAATGAATTTCTCCCCTTTGTTTTTCTTCTTCTAAAGCCGAACAACAACTTATCCTTACACAGAAACACAGATGTACAGCCAAAACACTGGAGGGAATTATTTTGATACTCAAGGGAGTTCTGCACAGGTGACTACCGTGGTCTCCTCCCACAGTATGGTGGGCACTGGTGGGATTCAGATGGGCGTCACTGGAGGACAACTCATCAGCAGCTCTGGAGGAACCTATCTGATTGGCAATTCAATGGAGAATTCTGGTCACTCAGTGACACACACAACTCGAGCCTCCCCAGCAACAGTAAGTATTTTGAGTTTTTATTTGCTGAATTTAGCTTCTTGGTAGCTTCTATTGTGCGTTTTCCTCTGTGAAAGGAAAAGAACCACAAAGATGAGACTGGAGCAAGAACATGTTACGCCTTGTTAGTATTGTAGCGTGCAGAATTTCATGCACATAGTATTATGCAGAATGTTACTGATCTGTATATCCCCCAATTAAGTGAATTAGCAAATTTTCATTAGTAATGGGCAGTTAGGTGAGTCTTACAAAGTTACTGATTTTAATAGAATTTCTTCAGTGATGCCCATTAAAATACTTTAAATCTCTACTGAAAGAACTTATTTTTGTATCATGCATACTTTATAAAAGGCAGTCAGTAAAATAGAGAATAAAATATAGTTTATTTGGAATGTTCACATCTTTTATTATTAGTATTTTTATCAGCTCATCCCCAGAGAAGTTACATTATGTAGGGCAGTATTTTCCAAACTGTAGGTCATTTGGGTTTCACTGTATTCACATTTGTCTGTACTATTATTTAATACCTTTTAAGCCAACTCATTTCTAACATAGAGAACCATGTGTAATTGTTTTTTAATATGTATGAAATCAGTACTTAAATAGTAAAATAAAAAAATTCACCTCCCTGCTATGTCAAACCCATGTTACATTTTACCAGAGAGACACTTTGGGAAGCACTGATACAGGTGATTCACATAAGAAATATTTTTGCTAACTCTGATCATAGCTATGAGCAAATAATATATTGGGGACATACCCATATATATGATTTTTAAAAATTTTAAATGTTAATATTATTTTCACACAAGATATTTTAATGTGTTGAAGTGATGTCAGAAATAATCATAGAAAGTTGTGCAAAATTTGATATCATCAAAGTCTGTAAACCAAACTTCCCTTTATCACTTCAACTAAGCCTATAAAGGGAAAATGATCATTTAAACCGAAGTTACAATGGTTGATTTTCTAGATGTCACATACAAAGGTGCTAAACATTTGAATGAAGTAGATGTACCCTTTCTTACCATAAAATAAAATAAGGTAGAAATAAAATTGGGAGAAAATAATATGAGAGGTTTATAGTTTTCATTTGATGTGTTTTCTTCAACATGCTATATATGCATGGTAAGTACTTTGCATATACTTTGTATATATGTAGTGATACCTGTGTTCATATTTTCATCATTTAATACTTTTGCTGTCATCCATTTTTAAAGCCATTTATTTTATTTTATTTTATTTTATTTTATTTTATTTTATTTTATTTTATTTTTTTTGGTACCGGGGATCGAACACGGGACCTTACGTTTGTGAGGCAGGCAGCAGAACAACTAAGCTAAATCTCCGGCCCTAAAGCCATTTATTTTTAATTCAGTATTTCATACTAACATCAGAACTGGTAACTATCTGTTCTGAATAGAATGTTCCCTTTTGAAATTTCTTCATGTTTTTGAGGGATTCTTATGTGTACTTATTTCTTGTTTTTAATGATATCAGATATAATATTTCTAAATCTTTTAGTCATATCATCATGTTTATATAAATTAGAAACTAAAGAGAACTGCCACTAATAAATCATAGCTTCTCTGAATTTCAGTTCCCCTATCAAAAAAATAAGGGGTTAGATTAAATGATTTCCTTATTTCTTCTTGTCTTTAAAAGTCATACTTGTTATAAAATAATTATAAAATATCCTAGATACAAAAATAACTATATCTTTACCAAAAAAAGAGAAGAGGTAAAAAAAGTGCCAGTATATTATAGCATTCCTAATAAAGGCTACCTATGAAGCCATTTTCAGTGAAAAGAAAAATAGTTGACATTTATTAAGGCCTTAAGAAAACTAAAAAACAGGGAAAATGTGTTTTCCTACTTCTGTTTCATCCACCCTCATGTTACCATACCATCCTTCCCACGCCATCTTTTCTATCTCACCTTCTGTAGCCACTCTCACTGCCCTCACACTGATTTTTTGCTACCTATTAAACATCCTCAGCAATTGGATTTAGGGTTATTACAGTTAATATAGTTGCAAGTACTAACAGCATAAATTTCATAGTTTAGTTTTTGGGGGGAAGGATAAAGAATATCCTTTGTTTTTCTATATAGTATGTGAAAGGTAGCATTACTCCGCAAGTTATCCAATACACAAATTGATATGTGGTTTTTATTATATTCATTATATTTTATTATATTCAAAAAATAACTGAATTATAGTAACTGGGAATAGTTAAAACATTTAAAAATATCAACTCATTATATCAGTTATATGTATTTACCCTTAAAAGTGTCATATTTGAGGTTTGTTTTATTAAGGATGAAAGAGCTGAAATGGTTGCAAGATTTTCTTTTTTCAAGATTATTTCCTTTTTAACAAAAGAAATATAACACTAAATTAAAAAGATAACTTTTTAATGGGTAAATCATAAAGTACCCTCATCAAAGCCCCTATGGTAGTACTCACCTAAATATACCTCCACTACTGTTCATTGTATTACCTTGTGTTTAATTACCAAAACATATATTTAATTTAGGGCTCCCTTTCCATGATAATAAAGATTTGTATTGGCTAAATTCTCAGTGAATTTGTGATTTTTTTAGTTTACATTTTCACGTTACTAGTTAACAAGGTTTAAGTACTATAAACTTAATAAAGATTTCCTACCATCCTTTTCTTTCCAAATGTTAGAAAATCAGTAGGTTTTTGGTTGTTTCAACTCCTAAAAGCCATTATTTTTTAGTAAGTGCCAGGTCATGAAAAGGAATTTGTTTGATGTCATATCTTCTTCATTCACTATGGAGCCATAAAATGCACATGCCCACAATCTTGGCAACTTGTTGGTCAAGATGCAAGTCTTTTCTTTCTAAACATTGAGCCAAAATCTATTGCATGACTGATACAACTGATTGTGTAGTAGCCTATATTGTAGCCAAATTTGTGACCAGAACTAATATAGTCAGCCCTCTACACCCACAAGTTTCATATCAATCGATTCAACCAACCTGAGATTGCAATAAAATCGCATCTGTACTGAACATGCACCGGCTTCTTTTTCTTATCTTCCCTAAATGATACAACACAATAACTATTTACCTAGCCTTTCTACTGTTATCAGTTATTATATGTAATTGAGAGATGGTTTAAAACACAAGGGAAGATGTTCACTGTTAAATAAAACTAATATAATATTTTATAGGAGGGACTTGAGCATCAACTGTTTTTAATATCAGAAAGGGTTCCCCTTTGAGGAGTTCCCTCAACTGGGCCATTCCTTAAGAGCTCAGAAGTAAGTGGAATGAGTAGTTGATTCATTCAGTTAATGTGAAACTATTTAGGTTTGAATACTTGGGAATAGCAACTAAATACCTTTATTCAGTTCCCTCCTAGCAAAGATTCCTGCTAGAGTTCTCAAAATAATTGTGTTGACTCCCGTTCACATTTGATTTGTCTAGAAATACTTTCATTTAAAAATAATAAGAATAATTCCCAGACACAAAGAAAAGTTTACCTTAATGTGCAGTTTACCTTAATTAAAGTTTACCTTAATTTTCAAAGTATGCTAATGAAGAAAGTTTATGATTTGAAATAAACCCATTACTAAGAAAAGTAAAAGATTAGCACTTGAAATATTCAGTATGTAACTTAGAACTATCCCCTTATACTAGAAGTATCTCTTAATCATTAACAGAATTTTGAATTGAGCTTACAACTTAGTTATATAACTTTAAGTGAAAACATTTTACATAAAGATGCTTTAGCATTTCATTTTTGGCTTCTGCATTGTGAATTTCCAGTTTTCAAGGTGCATAGAATGTCATTGTTTTTAAAAAATTACAATGATAACAAATTCAATTTTATATAATGGGTATATTATGGTACAATCTACCAATATTCAGATTTAGCCAAAGTACTTGTGCTCCTTTTACTTACTATATGTAATTTTTTATTTGTTCAATTAGAGCCCATGTGTTTATAAATTTTATATAAATATAGATATATAATTTTTGCTTAAATAAGTACACACAGAAAGGCATTTTCCACTGATAAAATTAAGTAAGAATTTTCAGAAAGATTATGTAATGTTTTTGTTAGATTCTTATTGAATATGAGTTCAGCTAAGTTGCAGTTGAATAAATGTTGTACACTTCATTAAATTAATTGTAGGGATCTATTTATTGTTATCTCAGTTGCACATGGACAGTTTGCTAAATCAGTTGGCTATAGTCAGAAATCTAAACTCATACACTTTTCTTCTAATTATATGACCATAATGTTTCCCTACATGTGTTTATTTATTTGAAAAACAAATGTAGTTTAGATTATTTTTGTGTATAATCATATCATTTAAAGAATTTTAGAATATTGGAACCTAAACACAATTTGCACTTGAAAATAAAAAAATTACAAATGTGATTAGTGACTTTTTCTGTGCTCATCACCATATTGTTGATCTTGTACCAGACTATATAATAATTAACAATTTACTTTAAGGAGCTTCATTTAGTCCTTAGTGGGTACTCTTTGTATTCACACAATGAGATAGTTATTTTACTCCTTGATAACTAAGTTTACATTATACATTTTAAAACTGTGGTATGAAATTAATTTTAACAACTGTATGTATCTACATTTAGTAATTATATATGTTAAAGCACTTTTGTTAAAACTAAGTCCCACCAAGAGTCACTAAGAAAATATATGTTGAAATTAATATTATCTATTTCTTTTTGATTAATGTAAAATATTGTAATTTAATTAGAGGAAAGTTTAGATGTCTGTCTGCTGCTATAGAGTTTAGCTTAACTTATATAATTTATAGAAAGCTAAGGATTCATTTAGGAATTGTAGATGCTCTTCTTTATCCTTGGGTTTACACATTTAAAAATTTGTTAAAGGGGAGTGCTTTTTCTAAGAATATGGATATGTTTAGCTCCCCAGAAAATCATTTTGTCTGCTTATTCCTTTGCTTGTGTGTTATCAATGACTGTTTGTTTTATTTTAAAATTTCTATTAATTTCATTATTTGAATAATTGTTTTCATAAATTATACCTATATCCATTACTTATATGCATCAAAAGGTACAAGAAGGTACATAATGAATCTCCCTCTCACCCTTGTTCCTGAATTCTCTTCCTTAGAAGCAACCGTTGTTACCAAATTCTTTTAATTATCATTCTAGAGATATTGTATGAATATACAAGCAGAATATACTTTTATCACACAGCAGTAATAAAAGTACTGTCTAGTGTTTTTTCACCTCACAGTATGTCTCAGAAATTTTTTTATGTCAGTACGTGGAGGATTTCCTCATATTTATGAAAAATTATTATATTAAAAGTACCTGAACTGTCTATCTTACAAAAGGAAAAATGTTAAAATAACTTTGGAATATTGGTTATGACTTGTGTAGAAAATTCATATAGTCACATGAGAAGAAAATTTCTTTTATGTAAAAGTATACTTAGAAGAAAAACAATTAAGTTAATAGTGTATACAAATTATGCATAAATCACAGTTTTTATTTTATAAAAATTATTTAGTCTTTCAACTAGCCTTAAAGGAAAAAAAGTCACTTTCTCCACTTATGTATTTGGGCAGAAGCATGTATCTCTATTATGATCTTAGTATTTTCTGTTTTCCTATGCCCCTTTTTTCCCTAGGCCAACATGAACCCTCAAACAAAGTCCTCATACAGACTACCACGAGTCTTCTGCTTCCTGCACTATATCATAAATTAAAGGTTCTGCAACCATGTTTTCAAAGCATTTAATAAAATGAGACTTTGAGTGATTATAGTCTCCATTGCTTCATCTACATTCCACTCAGCTGTCATTCAATTCCACACTGCTCCAGCCTTGAAGCTAAGATGTAGAGGCAATAATTTTATGGTTAAGACTATAAGACATTGCACTCCTAGAGATCTTAATAAGCTAGAAGGTTAAGACAAACAGAATGACAGGGTTTTCAGGCTCTCCTAAGCACAAGTGAATTCCCCTGAATTTTTAAAGCAAAGTATAATAATGCATTATTTAATTTTTCAGCTACCTTATACTGAAACAGCATTTCAGAACACAGTGTATTATAATGTTCCAGAAATGGCTAGATTTTATTTCATATACAATGTAGATTAGAAGGGTTTAGTAATGTTTATAGATTATACTTATGTATGGAGGTAAACTGTGTCTTAAGTACCTCTTAGTGTTCGCTTAATTTTCCTGATAATTACAAGCCAAATTTCTAATTAATCTACTAGTTTAAAACTACTATAGATTTTGAAGGAGAAAATCCCTAATACTTTGCTCATAGAGATCAGGTTGTCAGATAAAATGTGAAATGTATCAGTAGCAAGTTAAAAATGTGTTATTGTCTACAAGTAATATATGAGGCAGTGTTTCATCCAGAAAGTTTTAATACTGTCCCTTATACTGGCTAATTTAATGGGGAAAATACAGCACAATATCTACAACCAATTATCATTTTTCTAATGAGGGGAAATTTCTTATGATCCCATGATTATTAGTTCATCCTTCAAACCATATGATGGGATTGCCACTTTCTCAGCATACACAACTACAATTGTGTTTGTTGGCACAAAATTATCCATCTAGTTTCATTTAAAGTCTGGCTGTGGTATCTTATGGTAACTACTTGGGTCAGTAAATTTCATGTGCTAGGAGTTTTGTAATATAGCTATAGATTACTTGAAATAATTTTATTCATTTAAATTTACTTTGTATAAGTTTTAATGACATTCTCATCTTTCTTACAAGAAAGGAAGATAGGATTCCTCTCAAAATATAGGAAAAATGCAGTTAGGCAGGAGGAGGAAAGAAACCCCAAAACAGAAGGAAATAAAGAGATCAGATCTTGTAGATGATATGATTGTATCTGATAAAAAATAATAGAGAATCAGGTGAAACTATAATAAGGGAATTTAGTAACGTGACTCAGTACAAAATTAGTATACAATGAAATCATTAGCTGCTGTAGATGTGAACAAAAATATACAGAATATAATGAAATGAAGATCTCACTAACAATTTAAAAATACCTGGCAATAAACTATATATTCCAGATGCCATAAATAAAACTTTTTGGAGTTCTTGAGGGACATAAAAGGAAATTGAATAATTGGAAAGGCATACCATATTCTTAGATAAGGAATTTTGGTATCAAACATTGAATCTCCCTAAATTTACTTAAGGATATTTCAACATAATCTCAATCAAAATATCAGTATTTTTTTCTTTCATCTGAAATTTTTTCCTTTTATCTGATAGATTGTAAGAACAGTACAGAAATGGAAAATTTTGTACAAAGAAATACGAGGAATACAGAAGGAAGAAACAGCCTACCACTTATGAAAACACATTGTAAAATTATAATTAAAACAGAATTGTCTAGGCACATGAATATGAACCAATAAATGGAATAAACTTGAGAACTTAATTGGTCTAACAAATACAGAATGGGGACACATTAGAGATTAAATGTGGCATTGCCTATCAGTAAAGAAGTAATGTATTCAATAAACGATCTTTGGAAAAACTAGATAAGCAATTTAGAAAATTAATTAATTCCGTACATTAGTCTTTGTAGCAAAATTAATTTCATCTGGATGGAAAAGTGTGTTTATTATTTTTTTAGAGTAGAAAGTGTGATATAAAATCCAGAAGTTATATAGAATACATCGATTAAGTTCAGTTATATAAAAATGAAAACAGGGCTGGGGATTTAGCCCAAGTGTTTCCACCACCTGCCTCCCAAGCAGGTCCCAAGGTCCCAAGTTTGATCCCTAGTACCGAAAAAAAAAAAGAAAGAAATAAAGGCAGTGATAAAGTAGCAGAGTGGCATAAAATTTTAAAAATTATAATCAGAGGACTAATTTCTTTAATATGTAGACCATTTGTACATATCCATCAGACAAAAAGCCAAAAGTAGAGAAGGTATATGAAAAGTCAGTTCACTGAAAAGAAAATGAAAAATAAACCACAAAGGGATAGAATTTTTCATCTCTCATGTAACCGAAACCGTAAAAAATAAGCCTTAGTAAGCGAATAAGGAACTAGGCACAGTCATTCTTGAGGAAACCTAAACTAATAAAAGATTATAAAGCAACGTGGACATTTTTTTTATCAAAGTGAAAATACACATGCCTTTCAACCCACTGAGTGTACTTCTAGAAACTTATCCTACTAGTAATACTCATGTATATATGAAATGCTGCCTAGAAATGCATGTGTTGTAAGGTTGTTTATAATTTAAAAATGTTTGGAAGAGCCAACTTGTCCACTGGTGACAACTATGTTTTAATATTATTTCTTCTGTGGAATATTTTTTTTCTTTATGATGCTGGGGATCAAACACAGGACTTTGTACATCCTTGGCAAGCACTCTACAGCTGACCAGTACTCCCATTATATAACTTTTAAATACAGTGAAGCAGCATATATATGCCTTGAAATGGAAGGTTCCCCAAAACATATTGTAAAGGCAGGGGTGTGTGTGTGTGTGTGTGTGTGTAAGTAAGTAGAAGCATATTTGCATCATACTTACATAGGTCAAAGACATATTTAGAAGGATATAGGTAGAAAAAGAGATGGGAGCTATATGAATACATTATCTATTTAAAAAGTAATGTTTATTTTTTAAAATCTCAAGCAAGTTCTTAATGACTATAAAGTATATCTAATTGATCATATACCTCATATGCCTGTAGCTGATATGTGCCTAGCATGAAGATTGTCTATGATCTGTCATGATTAAAATTAAACTTTGGGTCTTAAGTTTCATTGAATTTTCTACTGTATCAGACTGTTGAAAGTTTATAGACAATGAAAACTACCACTAAATTTACTTAAGGTTTTTAAAAGCCATTCATATTCAGTATTTTGGAACAAAAGTGAATGTTTTATATTTGTATTCATGTATTTAACAGTCTGAATTAACTAGTTGTTCCATGATGTTTATGTTTTATAAAACATTTAAAAAGACACCCCCAACACACACAGACACACATGCAACACTTTTTGTTGCTTGGGAGAGAACCCAGGGTCTCACGTGTGAAGCATTCACTCTGCCCCCTCAGTTCTTAGAATATATATATATATAGATATATTAGGGATATATATTTTTTTCAGTCTCTCAAACACTGAATAATTGCTATTGACCATACAGTGCTTCATGGTTTACAGTATGGGCTAATGGAGGCCAGTTCTAGCACTGAAAGGCACCTAATCATCCAAGAGAAAAATGGAAATCCACAAATCTCCCCTAACTCCTTTTGTATGGTTAGTTTCACCATCTCTCTCACCGTGGTATTTTAAAAATCAGAAATGTTGATATAAGTTTATTGATTTTAGATTCACCAAAATATGTGCTTATCTTCTGATAATTTTGCTCATATAAATTAAAAACTGCTAGCTGGGCATGGTGGCACATGCCTGTAATCCCAGCACTCTGCATGCAGAGGCAAGAGGATCACCGTAAGTTCAAGGCCAGCCTGAACTACATAGTGATATCCTGTCTCCAAAATATACTGCTTAAAGGTTGGGAAGAGTTAGGTAGCAAGACATTGAAGAGAAGCACAAAGCCAAATAATACTGTCTGTTTATATTACTTAAGTAGTAATTGTGGTCTGGCTCTGGGCAAAGAAAAAAAATTACTGTCTTTTAGTGTACCGATCTTCAAACTTGAGTGTGTATCCACTGGAGAACTGGTGAAAGTACATCATGGCCTCCACTCCCAGGGATTTTAATGTAGTCATTGTGGGCCCCAGAATTTGCATTTCTAACAAGTGCCCATATAGTTCTAATAATTCCAGTCTGGACCCACTCTGTGTGAAAACCTGTTTTAGTGACTTATAAAAAGTAAATACAAAGTGACTGCGCAAAGTTTCTAATACTCCGAATAAACTGTAAAAGGCAAGGGCCATTTGAAAATGTAAGCTTGGTCTTCATCCTGACACTTTATCCAACCCAGCAGATTCCTGAAGGGTAGTTCTAGTCCCCAGATGTTCTGTAGTTGATGTCCCAGAAACTAGTTTTATCATCACAAACTGCTAATAGCAGCCACAATGGGGTCTTGGTGAGGCAGAGAAATGTGGGCTCTACAAACTAATCAGAGAAAGCCCAAAAAGACAATCATGGTTTCAACCCACTATCCCAATTTAAACAGATATTCTCAGAACACATTCACTTTATATTGTTTTCTAATCCAGTATTTTTCCCCATAAACATTTTCAGAATAGCTTCAGGTAGTACAAAATTGCTAAAACTTCAGGTTAAAAGGATAACAATGTTAAAATTCTTCCTAGATGAACAGAAAGGAAAAGATTTCATGTAGTTGAATATTTTTAAGACCTAAAACATGTTTGCTCTAATTGCTTACTAAGTGTGTCAAGATCAAGATTTTGTTCTTCGATACTTTGTAGTCCAAGAAGGCATGAAAAGCAAAAGCTGACCATTTTAAAAAAAATTTAAGATCTGAAAGCCTGTCATGAATCTTTCACAGTTGTCTCTTTTCAGCATTATTGTGTCACAGGACTCATGTACTAGTTCATGAGTACACATTCATTTGCACACGTATATGACAATTTTCATACATGTACACATGTACATATGACAGAAAACAAAGTCCCATGAAGTGGTTTTTATCAACACTATATGCAATGAATTTTGATTATTTTCTACTCTATTCAGTTTATTTATTTTTTTAGAATTGTTGATTGGGATCTACATAATTGATTTCCTAACCCACTGACTGTGGGTTATTATTTACATTCTGAAAAACAATGATTTGGGCAAGTTGAAGAAGAGATCAAAGCATTA